>NC_136261.1:208896163-209496163 GCF_964187855.1 Myxine glutinosa | reverse complement strand
TGTGAAGAGAATGACAGAGATCTGTAATCTGGTGGTGAAAGAAGGCCGCATTCCAGTGGATTGGGAACTGAGTACCCTCATTCCTCTATACAAGGGGAAAGGTGACCCTCTGGAGTGTGGCTCGTACCGAGCGATAAAGTTATTGGAGCATGGAATGAAGGTATTGGAAAGGGTGTTGGAGAGGAGGATAAGGAAGAAAGTGAAGATCGACGAAATGCAGTTTGGATTCATGCCAGGAAGAGGAACGACAGACGCGCTTTTCATTGTGAGGCAGTTGCAGGAGAAGTACATGGAGAAGAGGAAGAAGTTGTTTCTTGGGTTTGTTGATCTGGAGAAAGCATTCGATAGGGTACCACGCAAAGTATTGACATGGGCATTGAGGAAGTTAGGAGTGGAGGAATGGTTGATCAGAGTAGTGATGGCAATGTACAAAAGAGCGCGCACAGCTGTAAGGACGAAGGACGGGAACAGTGGTGAGTTTGAGGTGAAGGTGGGAGTGCATCAGGGGTCGGTACTAAGTCCACTACTATTTGTAGCTGTGATGGAGGTGCTGGCTCAGAACGTAAAGGAAGGTTTACCTTGGGAGTTGTTGTATGCAGATGATCTGGTGTTGATTGCGGAAAGTATGGATGGACTGAAGGAAAAGATGAACACGTGTAAGGAATGTATGGAGACAAAAGGTCTGAAGGTGAATATCGGAAAGACGAAGGTGATGGCAAGTGGTAAAGCATGTGGTGATGTGGAAAGAACTGGGAAGTGGCGCTGTGCTGTGTGTAGGAAGGGTGTCGGATTGAACTCCATTCAATGTACAATGTGCGCTGAGTTGGTTCATCAAAAATGTAGTGGTCTGAGAGGGTCATTAACCAGTGTGGCAGCTACATTCAAATGTAAGGTGTGCACAGCGGGAGCTGCAGATGGCGGAAATGTTGAGTTGGATCTTGGAGACGGCGTGAAGCTGGAAGGTGTGAAAACATTTTGCTACCTCGGAGACATGCTGAATGGAGAAGGTGGATCAGACTCGGCAACGGTTGCTCGAGTGAGATGTGCATGGAAGAAGTTTCGGGAACTGGGTGGCGTGCTGATGATGAGGGGAGTGTCGTTGAAGCTGAAGGGAAAGGTGTATGCTGCATGTGTGAGAAGTGTTATGATTTATGGGAGCGAGACATGGGTAATGAACGTAGAGCAGCAACGAAGGTTGGAAAGGGTGGAAATGCGAATGGTTCGGTGGATGTGTGGAGTATCGTTGAGAGAGAGGAAGACAAATGATGAATTGCGAAAGATGATGGGAATAGAGCCTGTGATTGATGCTGTGAAGAGGAACAGGTTGAGATGGTTTGGTCATGTGTTGAGGAAGGATGAAAGTGACTGGTTGAGAAGAGTGATGGAAATGAATGTAGAAGGAAGCAGAGGACGGGGAAGACCGAAAAAGACTTGGCTAAAGATGGTGGAAGAAGAAATGCGGGCAAGGGGGTTAACAAGGAGAGATGCAGAAAATAGGGCAAAATGGAGAAGATTGTCATGGGGACCGCAAGGCTAACCCCCGCTCTAGCAGGGAAAATGGCCTTTAAAATGCATGTTGTTGTTGTTGTTGTTACGGGAATTACCTTTTTTTTTTTTTTGTATACAAGATCGAGGCTCGGGTAAGAAACCAACAAAAATCACAAAAAAAACTGACACACAAAACATACAATAAAGGGAGCGGGAGACAAAATTGGCAGAAAGAGGGAAGCACAGAAGTACAACAGCAGAGAAAAGCGACAACGGAAGATCAACTCCGTCGGAGGGTGGGGGCTTGGGGGGGAGGAAGCATGGAAAGGTGGGGGTGGGGGGTGGGAAAGGTAAAAAACACATGGACACTGCTAGAACTTCCAGGAAAGAAAGAAGTCGGTATTTCAAAAAAAAGTGGATCTGGGGTGACTTGACGGGGGTAGAAGAGATCAAGGTTTTGGATGGGGGAAGATAAGAGAGGGTGGTGAACAGCTGTTTTAAAGACATGGAGGGAGGAGTGGAATTGAAGAGAGTGAGGGAGTTTGTTCCAGATGTGGGAGTAAAGAGGAATAAAGGAGTGAAGGTGAGAAGAGAGTCTAGATTTTGGCAGTTTAACCATAAGAGGGTTGCTGGCAGATCTTGTGCGACCTGCAGGAATATTTGGGGGACAGAGCACAGAGAGAGCTGGGGGAGCAAGGCCAGATAGGAGTCGGCAGAAGACAGAAAGACCACCAACCTGCCTGCGGTGAGTGAATGAAAGGTCCTCGGAGTCAGCTTCATCGCGGGAGATTCCAATGATTCTGAAAGGTTTGGTTTCAACAGCGTGAAGCCGAGCTAGGTGTGAGGCAGGAGCACCGGCCCAGAGGGGAGAACAGTATTCCATTGAGCTGCGGATGAAAGCGTTGTATGTGGTGAGGAGCTCAGGTGTGCCAAGGAAGGACTTCACACGATAAAAAGCTAATCATGTGTGTTTGTGGTTTTTAATATTTTACCAGCATGGCTCTGCCACTGTTAGACTTTGTCTCGTTTCACAGTAACTGCAGACTGCGATGCAATTACATACGTTGATGTTTAAAGTTTCTGTTACATCTTATGGTCAGATGTGTGAGCCACACATGGACAGATGGCAGATGTCAAATGTCAGATGTGTCAGATGATGTTAGATGTGTGATTAACGAGCTTTTTAAAAATACATCATTGATTCATATTTAGAGTGGAAAACATTTATTTCCCCATTTGCATCATCCTGAGTTTAAAGCCTGTTGGTTTTCATTGTTTTATCCTCTCCGATAATACGTGCATATCTTGTTTATAGCTTCAGTCAGCTAACACCATGCAGTTTTGGTATACCGTCCACCAATCCATTGACGAGCAATTTTTGCAGAGCAGCTGAGGCCATCTATTTTCCACATCCGTGTGGAGTGGGGCTAGAATTATGAGGTTGCAATAAATAGGAGATGTACTGTTCATAAGGGAACATAAGGTAGGGGAGAGTGTAGAGGAGATGGGTATCTTCTCTGATATGCAGCACGTTGCTGCGGGTTACATCATTCCTGTAGGTTGGGACAGGCATTTGTAATTTGTTCAGGGTGCCGATGATAACGCAAACCTACTCTTCATTGTAAGACACCGTGGGATATTTGCTCAGCATGGCTTTTATATTTACAGCATGGCTCTTAGATGTTCTGATGTACATCAAAGATATTGCAAACAATGGGGTTCAAAAGTTAACTTCCTGATCTTCTCCTCCAACCTATCCCAAAGCGATGAAATGGTACCAGTGGCGGCGTCAGGAAAACGAGGTGAGATATCCATCCGAACGACTCTGCCATAATTATCCCGTCCTCCAGGTAGCGGGAGATGGGTTTTGCGTGTGTGTGCAGGTTTGCTTGTGCCTCCTGGTTATAACTTTTTTGAAACCATAAATTGAGCTTTTGTCATCAAATTTTCAAAAAGCCTTTATTGTGAGATTATGGACAACACTCATTAAAAATAGGAGCACGGGTCCTGAAACTCACATCCATCAGCAGCAACTGTCAATGACGTCATCAAGTTTTGCTGCTGATGCAATGCCCTCTGAAGGTAAGGGCAGGTATTCTTTGCGTTTTAGGCCTGATTTCAACCAGTTAATGAGCGCAGAAGTTGATGCTGTCAATGCACCTTCGCTAAGCATCAGATATGAAGCATGTTGCCATGTTTCATCAAAATCATATCTTTGGTTCCCCAAAAATGACTGAAGTGTTTACAGACTCTCTGACTTTGGCTTTTGACTTTGGCTTTCACTCACTCTCTGGCTGACTGACTTACCAATGGACTCTGCTCAATCACATAAGCTCACCGGACTGAAGTCCAGGTGAGCTAATTATGTTGCAGTTTTCCTCCGTGGCATGAAGTGAAAAGTGGGGTTAAGCAATTTGTTCAGTTTGTCTGTCTGTCCACAACGTCAGTTTATGATCGAGGAACAAGTTAATCCCAATCGAACGTTATATTTTGAACACGAGTTGCAACATGAATAAGAAACTGAACATGTAATTTAACAGTACTTTGGCTCCGAATTTGTCTTGATCGCTCATGTGCTGAGTGGAGTGAGATCATATTGTCACTCTGCCTGTCTGGCAGTCAAATAGAATTGAAAACAATTTAATCATCAAACTTACTGTTTTTGAGGATGTCAGAAAGGATACAAACAAGCACAAATAACTTATTAACTCATGACATAACTAATATAATATAATAACTAATATATAATGTAATAACTAATGATCATAATATTACTCATAATAATATATAATATAATAACTAATATAACTAATAACAAATAACTAACGTGTTAACTAAGGTGGTGTGAAAGACGCTGCATCAACGGTGGTAAACTTCCAAAAAAATCTACAACTTTTAAAATCTTTTTTATCTTTTTAAAAACTTTTACTTTGTTTCAATTGAAAATATATATTTGAACACTGGAGAACACAAATCGCCCTTTTGGCCACTTTCAAAAACCTTTCCTTTAGCAGTAATTGGACAAAATATTACAGCATTTTACATCATCTTGACCAATCCAATTTGCCGCTTCCAGCCCATGTCCACGTCCTTTTTTCTCTAGAAAGCATGGCGAAAGTATTCTATGAACTCTCCAGTTGTTTTTTAAGCTGTTGTTTTCATATAGTTTCGTTCGAGTACAAATCAGATGCGGATGGGCTTTTCATTTTAAGATACATTTTTAGTTTTTTTCACTTTTATTGCTTGAGCTGTGTCAGGGAATTTGTAGTGGGGGACTCACAGGACTCCAATGACCGGACACAGGTTACAAAAGGTCTAGTTTATTATTCACTTCATTCCATATTACCAAAATGATACCGCATAATATAATGGATCAGGTTAACTCTTTTCGCTGGTCCTTCTCGTTCATCCGACACTCCCGTTCGGTCAGCGCTTCACGTAGCAAGTACTCGTTCATTCCATCGTTCCGTCGGGCAGGGCTTCTGAGGACAAGTCTACTTTACTCAACGTTTGCTCTCGTTATATCGCCAAACTGGACTTAATCTCCTCTCCGCTAATGTCCCGAGGTCATGCATCGCACCGAGTCCTGGCATCAGCTCGCTCCCCTCCTGCTGTGATTTCCATTTGCACAGCAGGGGGGGGTGCTCTAGCCTGGGGCCTTGACCAGGTGTTTCCAAAGGATTATCATGTTCATGCACATTCTGCTTCGTTACCAGATTTAATCAATGAGTTACCAGGGCCAATCAATACGTTACACTGAGTTACACTTCCACAATTCCCTCATCTTTTTGTTTTTGTTTATATTAACCATTAATCTAAACATCAATATAAGTAAACAATCAATCACTACTAGTAAACATCATTACAAGTATAAGTAAATAATCAATCACTTTAGTAATCAAATTCCCTTAGGCATACACCGTCATCCTACAAGAATCACAAAGCATTTCGTTGGTCATTGACTCCTTCCATATTGTTCAATCTATTGCATTTGCATCACAAATATATTTTCAAAACAACACTTCACCATCACCAAGATACAACAATTTCACTTCATTTTCAAGTTTTGTAAAGCATCTGCACCATCTGGCAAAAAACGTTTGCCTCCACACAAATGTTAACTTTGTTTGAAAGGAAGGGCTGATCACTTGTGTTTGAATCCAGGTATGAAACATTTTCTCCTAATGTCTTCATAGCTCCTGCACTACTTCGTGTAGGATTTCGCTGTTGTGGTAACACTGCGGAGTCATAGACTGACCCTTCTCTCCATGTAGCATTCTTGCCACTTTTTTGCTGTGAACCATAATGATTCCTTGAACAAGGCCTTCACCCAGTTGTAGTCGACTTGCCTCTTCCCTCATTGTGAGTGGGCAGCAAGTATTGGTGTGACGTTGATTGGCTAGCAAGATGTGGAACAGGGATGCCGGATGCATCCACACTGATGTTGGGACCATGGTGTTCAGGTCATTCATGGTCCTTACCAGGAGCAACCAGCAGAATCGTGCACAGCTGTTGTGACAAGGGCACAGCCGTTTTTTGCAGCTCCATGCTGGTTCCCCGGACGTTGGTGAAGTAATAACATATGTCCCCGCATTTCACAGAGGTTGCAGGTAAAATGTCGTTGTCCTGCAACTTCTGATGTGGTGAATGTTCGAAGTCTTCGAACAAGAGTAAGTGATCGCCTTTCTTTCATATGTTGCAGTGTGATCCAGGCAAATGGTCACATAAATTTCCTTGGTGAAGGTAAGCATTCATCTCCAAGTTACACGGGAGAATGTCTTCATCATTCTTTGAGAAAGAGGGTGTATGCCACGATTAACTTCATTTTTTAGCCACAAATTTTCTTTCTTTCTTCTTCCCAATTCCGTTAGCAATCCCTCCAAAATGTGATCTCGTCTTATCCTTATGCTCAGTCATATCTGAATCTGCTTTCCGCACACACTGAATCAGATAGGGTACATCTTACCATGAAATCAGCATAATCATGTATATCTTCCGACAGTTTCACATTCAACAATTTGTTGTTTTTCCTTAACACAAAAAGTTATATTCATTTATATGCGTCACACAAATAATATTCAATCAGGTATGTATTTTATTACTAAACTAAGAATAGCATTGTATATGATTACAATCACAAACGGGAATACCTAATTCCCAACAACAATTTTCCCAAACCAACAAATTAAGCATAATGTATTATTACCATAATTCCTCTCCACTTTTTCTTTTCCCTCTTTTTTTTTTTTTTTTTTTTTTTTAACAGTGTGTCACTCGTGGTGATATGAGTTCATTGATATTGTAATTGACACAACTCATAACATTGTTGTTATGCCATTATCTTAATTCTACTGTTTATGTCGCCATAAAAGTCTTCCTTTTCTGGTTCCACATTTCTTTCCTCATTTGTCACTTCATGTGTTATCATCGTGTTGTTGGTTACCTTATTCAAACACACCGTCACTAAGGCTTTCAAGCAAGCCACCACTAAAACAATTGCCAATATAACTACTAAACCAACAAACAAGTCTGCTACTCCTTGTATATATTCATATCTATGACATAGTTATATGTCGATGAGATTTAACATTATAAACCAAACTAACAAGCTTCCTAAAAGGTAAATAAAGAAAATCCCTTAATATGTAACATAATCAGATTATTTGTCTTACCCTGATCCCCCTATCTCCCGGGGTTGAACTCAATCCCCTGGTCATGAGTGTCGTTGTGATACATTTTTTTCACTCATGCTGTATTAATATCAGCAGGTAATTGTATGTCATGTAGGCAAATAAATGTCACTATTCCAAGTAGGAATATCACATGTTGAAAATGTAATGTTTATCAATGCAAGGGGTGTTAAAATGTAATTCAAATGACTGTAAATCATGACTATCATTTTTCTACCACTGAATGTTCTGCTGGGCTGCTAGGTGCAGCCTCATTTTCTGTGGGATCGTCCACCTTAGCCCCATGTGCTTGCTTGCAATGAGAGGCATGAATCCAACTTTCTATTTTGGGTCCATATTTGTTTCTATTCTTATCAATCTCCTATGGTTTATCAATTCGTTCCAAGATACCGCAACCAAAGGTTTTAACCAAAGCTCTACCAAACTATTTCCAATTTGAACAAAAATGCCAGTGAAACAATGATTCGAAGGATTAACTTCAAGGGGTCAATAAATTTATTCTATAGCCAGATCTAATTTTCCCATCCAATAGTTTGCCTTGCCACATGTCATATTATAACACCTTAATAAACCTTCGAAAAAATGTTTCCCATCTCAACAAATTTCCTTTTTTTACAAATAGCCATGTGTAACTTACGTATTTAACTACAATTTCCTCTCAATTTGTTTGGCCTAACTGGCCGCAAAAGTGGCTGCCAGCATGCAGTACCGTTTTTATCTACCAAGGAAGTGTTCCACACAAGACCTCTACCAAAATGTTGTTTGTAAAAACAAATCTGGGATTTCTGATTACATGGATGCACACTCTCAGGACATTTTCAGGCTGCTGTTAACAATCCACTACGATGACTTAATTCCTTTACCCACAATCAAATAATTAGTACAAATTGAGGATATTATCCCTATCACATTCTTTTATAGATTCATTATGTTGGATCTAATTTTTTCCAATAATTTTCCACTGCTGTAAGGCGGAACAATAGCTCTCATAAGTCTTAGTAATATCGTACTTAATTTGCCCAGCAGAGAATAATTTATTTACTATCCTTTCTCATCTGTTAACCAGTGACTTTGTTTAAACTCCAGAACTGAAAAACCCACAATAGTTCAAACCAGCAAAATTTTCTTTACTCTTTTCCCATATCATCTATGCCTAAAACACATCCATACATACAGCACAATTTATATGCTGATAAAATTCAAGTTTATCTATCTATAATTCCAGTAATCTCTGTACGTTTGTTTGTCTGTGACCGCTGTTTCTCGACAACCACGGGTCCGATATACTTTAAACTTGCCAGGTATATTGCTGGGGACCCGAGGATGTGCCTTTTCAAGGTTTCATATTAATCGGACAATTACTTACCGAGCTATGTCCAAAAAACGATTCAACCAATCAGAGAGCAGCGAGCTATCGCGTGTGCCGAACGTGGCGGACACACTCTGCCTCGGATGGCACATTTGAGAGCGTATTCATTTATTTCACGTTTGCAAACTATGTTGCCGCTATGTTGGCGTTAAACTATGTTTTAAAACTAATAAAAACCATTTCATCTAAATAGAGGGGGGGGGGGGGGGGATTGTCACTGTACTCGCAAGCCGTTCGCCGTTCGCTTTGGCGTTGCGAATGGACCAACACATTTCATGGACCAAACCATTTCATGTAAAGCGTTCGCCGTTCGCTTTGGCGTTGCGAATGGACCAAAACATTTCATGGACCAAACCATTTCATGTAAATAGAGGGGGGGATATAATTTTAGATATAGATATAGTACGGGCATGCCCTAGTATATATAAAATCCATGAGCAGAGTATTCTGGGAAGTCAGTGTAAGACCTCTCCCAAATTTGGATGATTTTGTACTTCCTCATTTCCTTTTATGAAGCTCATATCCATAAATAGATGTTATTCTCATATACATTCTATCAAAAATGGAATCCCAAAATTACTCACAATTTACTATTAATTAATGGCTGCTCATAACCCAGCACATCAAATTTTTTATATTCCATTTCCCTTGACAAAAGAGATAATGTTCATAATCAAATTATATTTCTATTTTATTTTACGGATTCTCTGGATATTCAATCCCATCCACATATCCCAATCCCATCCACATATAACTATCCATTTCCAGACAGGCACACTGTCGGTGTCAACAATCTTGTAAGATTGATACACAAAAACACACACACACATGCATTATGCATATTTGTTTGCGTTGGAACCATTATTTACAGATCAGATGGGTGTCAATTTTATTTCAATTTCATAAAATTTGTCAATCAAATTCAAAATGCTTATAGACAAATGAACCAAAAGTCCATTCTTAGAAAACCTTTATGATGTCAAATTGAAATTACCCTTTCTGCCTTCACAATAATCTATCCAAATTTTGACTACACACCCATTTGCATGTCAGTCGACCATTGACCTATCAATTGTGCGGAACAATAGTCCGAAATTCCCACCTGATCATCATGTGACTCTTGTTACTTGGTTTGCCAACAATTGCAACGCAATTGTTCCAAACTTTGTAAATTTAAAATTGCTGTGCCCAAAATAGAAGATCCAATTTTGGCATTTGATCAATTAATTACTAATTTGCTTACAAGCAAAAGAAAAATGAATAATTCTTGCTCCGAAAACTTTTCAGACCCAAGAATCATCGACAGTTATTCATGTTTGTCCAGTAATCTAATTTGTTGAGGCCAATCGTCATTTGGGATTTGTCGCAATGAAGGCCTAATCATTGTCTGAGGTATCGGTCAGCACTGGTACCCTTGATCTTGGTTTACCCTATTAACTTGTCTTCCTTTTGGTATACGGACATCCTCTTTTCCAATGTCCCATCCGTCCACACTTGAAACACCGGTTTCTGTCGTTGTCTGATCTGTGCACCTGTGCACTTGTATTGCTGGGCTGCATCTCTACATCCCTGAGTTGCCACTGCAATCTCTCGTTATCTCCTGAAACACGAAAAAATTCTCTGTACCGTCCTTTTTGGGGAGACAACTGGAAATCTGATGGGACAACTGTCACTTTCATTCCTAATTTCGAGGGCAGTTGTGCATTTGTCTCCTCCACTGTATCCTGTATCCTTTTTATTTTAAGTTCTAGATCCGTTATCCGTTCTTGCTGTTCCCGTTGTCTGGATTCACCATCCCAAAGATGGAATGCAAGCCAGTCTACCGTTAGATTCTGTCTCTTCCTGGCTTTCAATCTTTGTTCCAATCTTTCCAATCGACTTCGCTCAAATGTACCATCTCTTGGAAACTCCTCATCATGTCCCTTTGTCCACAAATACCAATTCTCGACCTGCCTTATAGCTTCGGCACCATAACGGTCGTACATATGATGTGTACAAGTACCTTTTTGTGGAATTTCTGGTTGTCCTTGTGTATTCTTGCAGGCTCCATTTCCCATTCTGCCTTTTATCAAAGTAGCTTTGGATGTGTTGTAGCTTGTTCCAGGTTCCTCTAAAGCTTCACTCGTACCTCCAGGAAGGATCTCTCCACCTGTTCGCACGGTGATTTCCAGAGAATCTCCCTCAGCTGTGGCTTTTGCACAATCCAATCTCACAGATCAGTATTTGCAGATGAGCCGGAGGGTCAGTATGAAGTGGGTGAATCCTCAGGTGTCCGCTCTGTTTGACGGGGAAATCACACAATGGTAACCGCACATACATATCTGTATATAAACTCACCACCTTGCTCAATTTTCCCAGGTTGTCTCCACATTGATAATATCTCGCAAAGATATCAAAGCTTCTTTCTTGAGACCGCATTTTCATCAATCAAACAATCAATATATTCAATTCAATTTATTCAGTTCAATTTATGCAATTAAATTCAATCAATTAGATTCAATCAATTAACAATTCAATCAATTATTCAATTTCAATTAATTCATCAATATTCATCAATAAATCAAATTAATCATTTTGAATGACTCCTTGCATAAGCCCTTTCCCCAATGATGTCAGGACAGGTCCATCCATTGACTGAGATCGACTCATCGGTCGTCACCTCTGGTTCGTACCTCATGTCAATTGATGAATCACCGTCCTGTCCTAGGGTCATATCTGACATATTTCCCCATTTTGCCTGGTCTCCACAAATTTTCTTTGCAACCACTAACGGCAACTCATCCTTCATTCGTGAGACAGCCAAAATGGATGGCAGATATTAAAGTTCATTGGAAAAAATATCTCATCATTTTTTCCTTTAATAGTACCCAAAATCTCTTGGCAATTTAAATTTCGTAAAACTACTGAAATAAGACTGTAAAATTCCTTCAATCATGCTAAATTTTGAAGCTCCATTGCTTGTAACACCCAATTTATCCCATAGGGCTTGAAAGTTCTTTCCCAAGTTCATGCAATCATTCTGCATTTGAACCCTATGATATCATTCATAATAATCATCATGATTTTATAGTCATGGTCATATCATAATCATCTATTTAAAACGAACATTTCCTTTATCACCACAATTATGTGGTATAATCAACAATAGAATAAAACTGTACATAGCAACAGGCTACCTCATGGCCACTCAGTATACCTATTGACAATAAGTCATAACAATATCGAATAATCATTGAACAATTCAAAAATCGCTTCCACTGCTCCAGCCGCAGCATTCGTCATTTTGTTTGCTCATCCGCATGACCAAAACGAAATAAAGGGAGCTCAACCATTACACAGCGCTTTTAATGGCGCATGCCATAGAAACTCAACGCAATTTCGACTCAGCCAGAAAACGAGCAAATTTTGCAGGATGTTAACTGGAATTAGTCGTGAAAATATATCCAAAATACACAAAAAATACACATCCACAAAATAAACAACAAACCCAAACAAACCCAAGGTCGACCCTCTTACACAGTAAATTACATCATTTCAGCATCGTATTGATTGCTGAAATATTCCAGGGTTTATACATACCTTAAAAGAGGTATGCGTGGTGTTGCCCCCTCCCACTTTTAATTCCTCATTAAATTCCTCATTAAATTACTTATTAAATTACTTATTAAATTACTCATTAAATTACTCATTAAATTACTCATTAAATTATTCGTTAAATTACTCATTAAATTACTCATTAAATTACTCATTAAATTATTCGTTAAATTACTCATTAAATTACTCATTAAATTACTCATTAAATTACTCAGTAAATTACTCATTAACTTAACTTACATAGTTTCAGCATTGTATTGATTGCTGAAATATTCCAGGGTTTATACACACCTTAAAAGAGGTATGCGTGGTGTTGCCCCCTCCCACTTTTAATTACTCATTACATCGTTTCCATTAAAAAAAACATCGCTTCTACTGCTCCAGCCGCAGCATTTGTCACTTTGTTTGCTCATCCGCATGACCAAACCGAAATAAAAGGAGCTCAACCATTACACAGCGCTTTTAATGGCGCATGCCATAGAAACTCAACGCAATTTCGACTCGGCCAGCAAACGAGCAAATTTTGCAGGATGTTAACTGGAATTAGTCGTGAAAATATATCCAAAATACACAAGAAATACACAAAAATACACTCCCACACAAATAAACAACATTTATTCCGTTCAACAGAACAAACATTTCCTCTATCATGACACGCATGTCTTCAAAATTATATGACCAAGAGAAAAAGTAAAATTAATTAAAACTGCGGGCAGTGATGATCCGGGGACCATACCGCTCCATCCTGATTGGACGAGTGCGTGCTAGAGTCGTTAACAACGACAGTCCAGATCCGATTGTTCAAAATTTCAACTCAATCGATCGAAAAATGAACGCAGGGATGCATTTTAAAGGTGCAGTGGCACTAACTGAGTTGCCACGAATATGGCCACGAAATTGCCAATATGGCCATCACAAAATATTTTCCTTAATGAATTGGCTCATAGCATAACCAATCTGCAAGTATTTCATCCGAAGATGTATCTCTCAGGAATTTTAATTAAATAAGTCATTTATAAATCAACGAGTTAATTTATTAAATGATTAATCAATAAATCAATATTTTCCTTGACAGCCACATCACTTGGTCAGTGTCATGTCCAAATATCAGCTTCCTTACTCAAAAGGTGCCTGAGTTAATGTAATGTAATTACTGTAATAAGATTACTGCAATTACTGTAATGATTACTGTAATTACTGTAATTACCGGAACTGTAATTACTGTAATTACCTCAGGTAATTACTGTAATGTAATTACTGTAATGTAATAAGAAATGTAATTAATTAAATAAGTACGGGTTCCAACAACAAGTTCCAACAACAAGTTCCAACAACAAGTTCCAACAGCAAGTTCCAACAACAAGTTCCAACAAGTTCCAACAGCAAGTTCCAACAGCAAGTTCCAACAACAAGTTCCAACAAGTTCCAACAACAAGTTCCAACAGCAAGTTCCAACAACAAGTTCCAACAACAAGTTCCAACAGCAAGTTCCAACAGCAAGTTCCAACAACAAGTTCCAACAACAAGTTCCAACAAGTTCCAACAAGTGCCAACAGCAAGTTCCAACAACAAGTTCCAACAACAAGTTCCAACAAGTTCCAACAGCAAGTTCCAACAACAAGTTCCAACAAGTTCCAACAGCAAGTTCCAACAGCAAGTTCCAACAACAAGTTCCAACAAGTTCCAACAAGTGCCAACAGCAAGTTCCAACAACAAGTTCCAACAACAAGTTCCAACAAGTTCCAACAGCAAGTTCCAACAACAAGTTCCAACAAGTTCCAACAGCAAGTTCCAACAGCAAGTTCCAACAACAAGTTCCAACAAGTTCCAACAAGTGCCAACAGCAAGTTCCAACAACAAGTTCCAACAACAAGTTCCAACAAGTTCCAACAGCAAGTTCCAACAACAAGTTCCAACAAGTTCCAACAACAAGTTCCAACAGCAAGTTCCAACAACAAGTTCCAACAACAAGTTCCAACAGCAAGTTCCAACAGCAAGTTCCAACAACAAGTTCCAACAACAAGTTCCAACAAGTTCCAACAAGTGCCAACAGCAAGTTCCAACAACAAGTTCCAACAACAAGTTCCAACAAGTTCCAACAGCAAGTTCCAACAACAAGTTCCAACAAGTTCCAACAGCAAGTTCCAACAACAAGTTCCAACAAGTTCCAACAGCAAGTTCCAACAACAAGTTCCAACAAGTTCCAACAGCAAGTTCCAACAACAAGTTCCAACAACAAGTTCCAACAGCAAGTTCCAACAGCAAGTTCCAACAACAAGTTCCAACAACAAGTTCCAACAAGTTCCAACAAGTGCCAACAGCAAGTTCCAACAACAAGTTCCAACAACAAGTTCCAACAAGTTCCAACAGCAAGTTCCAACAGCAAGTTCCAACAGCAAGTTCCAACAAGTTCCAACAACAAGTTCCAACAGCAAGTTCCAACAACAAGTTCCAACAAGTTCCAACAGCAAGTTCCAACAACAAGTTCCAACAACAAGTTCCAACAAGTTCCAACAAGTGCCAACAGCAAGTTCCAACAACAAGTTCCAACAACAAGTTCCAACAAGTTCCAACAGCAAGTTCCAACAACAAGTTCCAACAAGTTCCAACAACAAGTTCCAACAGCAAGTTCCAACAACAAGTTCCAACAGCAAGTTCCAACAGCAAGTTCCAACAACAAGTTCCAACAACAAGTTCCAACAACAAGTTCCAACAGCAAGTTCCAACAGCAAGTTCCAACAACAAGTTCCAACAACAAGTTCCAACAACAAGTTCCAACAACAAGTTCCAACAAGTTCCAACAAGTGCCAACAGCAAGTTCCAACAACAAGTT
This sequence comes from Myxine glutinosa, assembly GCF_964187855.1. Lineage (NCBI taxonomy): Eukaryota > Metazoa > Chordata > Myxini > Myxiniformes > Myxinidae > Myxine > Myxine glutinosa. Next base: position 209,481,189 of record NC_136261.1, on the reverse strand, counting down.
CCAACAACAAGTTCCAACAAGTTCCAACAGCAAGTTCCAACAGCAAGTTCCAACAACAAGTTCCAACAAGTTCCAACAACAAGTTCCAACAGCAAGTTCCAACAAGTTCCAACAAGTGCCAACAGCAAGTTCCAACAACAAGTTCCAACAACAAGTTCCAACAAGTTCCAACAGCAAGTTCCAACAGCAAGTTCCAACAACAAGTTCCAACAAGTTCCAACAACAAGTTCCAACAGCAAGTTCCAACAAGTTCCAACAAGTGCCAACAGCAAGTTCCAACAACAAGTTCCAACAACAAGTTCCAACAAGTTCCAACAGCAAGTTCCAACAACAAGTTCCAACAAGTTCCAACAACAAGTTCCAACAGCAAGTTCCAACAAGTTCCAACAAGTGCCAACAGCAAGTTCCAACAACAAGTTCCAACAAGTTCCAACAGCAAGTTCCAACAAGTTCCAACAAGTGCCAACAGCAAGTTCCAACAACAAGTTCCAACAACAAGTTCCAACAAGTTCCAACAGCAAGTTCCAACAGCAAGTTCCAACAACAAGTTCCAACAAGTTCCAACAACAAGTTCCAACAGCAAGTTCCAACAAGTTCCAACAAGTGCCAACAGCAAGTTCCAACAACAAGTTCCAACAACAAGTTCCAACAAGTTCCAACAGCAAGTTCCAACAGCAAGTTCCAACAACAAGTTCCAACAAGTTCCAACAACAAGTTCCAACAGCAAGTTCCAACAACAAGTTCCAACAAGTTCCAACAGCAAGTTCCAACAACAAGTTCCAACAACAAGTTCCAACAAGTTCCAACAAGTGCCAACAGCAAGTTCCAACAACAAGTTCCAACAACAAGTTCCAACAAGTTCCAACAGCAAGTTCCAACAACAAGTTCCAACAAGTTCCAACAACAAGTTCCAACAGCAAGTTCCAACAACAAGTTCCAACAACAAGTTCCAACAGCAAGTTCCAACAGCAAGTTCCAACAACAAGTTCCAACAACAAGTTCCAACAAGTTCCAACAGCAAGTTCCAACAACAAATGGTCACAAGTCATTATCACATTGCAATGACCTCTAAACATTCCTAAACCAATATCCCATTAAAAAATCCCATTAAAATCCCATATTTTGTCACCCTTTGCATTGTTGAAAGCAATTAATTCCATAACTTAATATTACCTCAATTTATATAAACTAGGGCGTGCCCGCACGTACGTGCTCGCCCGTACGTGCTTGCAAAAACATGCGTGCAAACAACAACAACAAAACTTTGAAACCACGTGGCAGTAACGACCACAGAACCACCCTCCTATTTGCATGGAATGGTTTGGTCCATTCGCAAAGCCAAAACGAACGACCACAGAACCACCCTCCTATTTGCATGGAATGGTTTGGTCCATTCGCAAAGCCAAAACGAACGACCACAGAACCACCCTCCTATTTGCATGGAATGGTTTGGTCCATTCGCAAAGCCAAAACGAACGACCACAGAACCACCCTCCTATTTGCATGGAATGGTTTGGTCCATTCGCAAAGCCAAAACGAACGACCACAGAACCCCCCTTCTATTTACATGCAATGGTTCGGTCCATCCGCAGAGCCAAAACGAACGGCTTGCGAGTACGGTGACCATACCTTGGGACCCCCTTGTCCGATTAATTTCAAACCTTGACAAATTTTCCATTCCTTCCCTTCCTGATCTTTCGATGTAGGGCTGGGTTCTTTTTTTTTTAGGATCATGTTGCATCGAGCATTATTTTCCAAAACAGTGTGAACATTAACCCACACCAAAACCTCTGACATCCCACCATTAACACCTATTGTAAGCGTGCCGAATCAGTAAGCATCACCCCTTCTATGAGCCTCGACCAGAGGGTGGTTGTTACTCACAAACACCATTTCCTGTAATTATCTCTCACTAGGGCATGCCCGTACTATATATATATCTAAAATTATATCCCCCGCCGAGCAAGTCGCTGGCTCCAAGTCGAGTGCTTTGAACAAAAAAAGAAGTACTCTAAACGGTGGTTTTTTATTCAACCGTGAAGCATGTCTCAAAGGCTTCTTGATGGACCTGGACAAAATTTGATGCAATTTTTTTTTCTCAATCGCCATCTTTCATCATAATTCTGGACCGGCATGAGGGGGGGTTGTCTGTCATGAATTTATAGGCATGGCGGGAAAACTGAAAAAAATTATTTATTTAAAACGGGTGTACACGATTGTACACGTGTACGGACGGACCTTACCGAACCGGCAAACAAGTCGCTTCATGCACATCAGTGGTGCGTTTCTTCGTGGCGCGTGTCAGAAGAATTACACAGCGCAGGAAAAATACGTATTTACAGAAATCGTTAAAAAAAACTCGGATAATCGCTAAAATCGTTGTGGCCGGTGTACCATATTGGAAATATATATATATATAAATATAATTCCGTTTCCCGGTTCCCTGTCGCTCGCCGAGCGCCGATCAAGTCAAGTGCTTCGAACAAGTGCAAAAAAAAAAAAGTAGTACTTTATCCGTGTGCGGGTGGGTAAACGAGTGTACCGGCCTTACACGTCCTGGAAGCAAGCGGTCGCAAGGTGCACACTTGCTCCGTCCGCTTCCAGGTCACAGCAAGGCCCTTTAATAACCAGCGCAAAAATACGTATTTACAGAAATCATTTAGAAAAAAAACGAATAAATTGCTACAGTCGTTTATCGAAATCCCATTCGTGATGGCTCACGCCACCTATATCGCGGCATCGGTGCGCAAAGAAGCCCCAGACCACCTGCTCCCCCATGTATGTACCCATAACTTCCAAGTTCGTAAATCATATTGGACCAAACAAGACACACTCACCTTTTAAAGACTTGTTTGTGTCCAGTTGATGTCAGCGGTGCCTCCAAGATTGTCAGGGAATTTGTAGTGGGGGACTCACAGGACTCCAATGACCGGACACAGGTTACAAAAGGTCTAGTTTATTATTCACTTCATTCCATATTACCAAAATGATACCGCATAATATAATGGATCAGGTTAACTCTTTTCGCTGGTCCTTCTCGTTCATCCGACACTCCCGTTCGGTCAGCGCTTCACGTAGCAAGTACTCGTTCATTCCATCGTTCCGTCGGGCAGGGCTTCTGAGGACAAGTCTACTTTACTCAACGTTTGCTCTCGTTATATCGCCAAACTGGACTTAATCTCCTCTCCGCTAATGTCCCGAGGTCATGCATCGCACCGAGTCCTGGCATCAGCTCGCTCCCCTCCTGCTGTGATTTCCATTTACACAGCAGGGGGGGGTGCTCTAGCCTGGGGCCTTGACCAGGTGTTTCCAAAGGATTATCATGTTCATGCACATTCTGCTTCGTTACCAGATTTAATCAATGAGTTACCAGGGCCAATCAATACGTTACACTGAGTTACACTTCCACAGCTGTAACAAAATTAAGTTCGTCCTGTTAGCCAGTTCGTCTTGTTTGTTTCAGAATGTTTCATGTTCATTTCTATTGATCTTCACACCTTTTCACCGAAAGGACTATTGTAATCGATCTGGACGTCAGTGAGTGTGTCCACGCACAGATCTACCTTGATATAGATCGTTTACTCTCAGCCGTTCCTGAAGGGATGAGAGAGTCTATTGTCGTCTATCTGTCAGTCAGTGAGTGTAACTTCGTACAGAGATTTACTTTTGAAATAATAATTAATTATATCGTATAATTATCTAGTGGTTGGTGTTATCTATCGTATATTATGATATCGTATATTATCGATATCGTGTCGATAGAATTATCTATCGCATAATTATCTATAAGCCTGGTGTTGCCTTAGCGGTTCGGGTGCAGGCTTGGGATCATAGGATCCTGGATTCGAATCCCGATCTATCGCTGAATTAACGTCAGGGGGGTTGACTCAGCCTGTCATCCTTCCGAGGTCGGCAAATTGAGTACCAGCTTGCTGGGATGAATGATCACGGTGTGTACCCCGATTTAGAATAGGTACACCATATACCTGCGCATCATAAGAGGCGACTAAGGGTTGGCGTCAGGAAGGGCATCCTGCCATAAAAACATTGCCTCAAACAGGGAACCATGAGGTCATGGGGCCCGCAAGGCTAACCCCCGCCCTCGTGGGGAAAAATGGCGTCAAAACGATCATTCATTCATATTTCATTCAATTATCTATGATTATATGATATAACTAGCACAGCACCTGGTAGCGAGCATACCTCCGCCTGGTGAACAGTTTACGTTTTGTATCCCACTGATAGGCCGGATCTGGATTCGGACCTGAACCAAAATCTAGTCGGCTTGTTCTTGTCACCTAACCAACTCGTTCCTCCATGTTTATTCATAACTCGTCCATAACTTTTTTAAATATCAGGTTATATATCAGTTTTAACCCGATCTATCAATGGTGAAGCATCACTTAGAAAAATTAAATAATTCTCATATCCGAATCCATTTTCAGATATTCACCAAAATCGAATCCATTAGTCCTTGTCACACACACAACCTGTCTACCAAGGTTCATCCAAATCCGTCGATAACTTTTTGAGATATCCTGCTATGTATCATTTTTGGCCCAATCTCCCAATGGTGAAGAATCACATAAAAAATTGTAGTAGCCGGATCCGAATCTGGATCTTCACCAAAATCTAATCATTTCATCCTTGTCACATACGCTACCTCTCTGCCAGGTTTCGTCCGAATCCGGCCACAACGTTTTTTGAGATACTTGTTCACAAACAGACAGACAGACAGAGGTGAAAACATAACCTCCATCAACCTTTGGTCGCGGAGGTAATAATATTTCCCCGTCTCCCTCACCTCTTTTTGTCTGTTAGTTGCCGGTTAGTTTGTTCCTTTCCTGTTTCGTCCCCGCTTTTCCCCTTCCCATTCTAGCTGTGTTACATTCAGTTTGTCTACAAAATTGTACATACTTTTCTGCAAGTGCATGATGGTCTGTGGACCAATATACAATATAATCAATGTAGATTTTTTAAAAATAGGGGCAATACCCCCATGGCACTCACCTGGTAGAATAAGACAGTATTCTACACTGACTAAAGGTATTTTAAACAGTATCACAGTATTTTAAGCCAATTTCAATGGTTGCTTGGAGACAGGGCAGCATGTACAATCATATACTAAAGTAATCATAAGACTTTAAACAAGCAAACAAAAAAAATACCTATTTTAGGGGGTTAACCCTCCCTCCCCTCCTTCCCTCCATGACTACCTTAGGGCCTGATTTTTTTTTTAATTCCGTGAACAAGCTTTGATACATCACGGGTGATGAAGGTTGTGATCAAGTTTCATCGAAATAGTATGTGTAGTTTCAGAGGAAAAAGCAAATTCCTATTTTAGGGGATGGAGGGGTCAAACTTGGATCCACTTTGATCACGGTAGTCCCCCGAAGACCTCGACAAACTTGAGTTGCAGCATCCGAAATATCATTTGTGCCAAGTTTCGTCACAATCACAACAGCAGTTTTGGAGAAGAAGTTGCAAGTGTTTACGGACTGACGGATGGACGACGCGCCATTGCATAGGCTGACCGGAACTACGTTCCAGATGAGCTATAAAAAAAACATGCCAAGAAAGGTGTGCAGTGTCGTGATTTGTGTGCGTGTCTTTGCAGTTGGTGCACAGCCCACCACCTTTGGAAACGGATGCATCCTGTCTGTTGAGTACTGCAGCTCAACCAGGTATCGTATCGAGTTATTTGCATTCAGAAAAAAAGGAAAAAACAGCCATCAGGTTGCACTTTTTATCATTTATTCCTTAAAAATAATCTCAAACCCTTTTGACGTTTTCTTTTGCAGGCATAAAATTTCTTTTTGTTTTATTATTTCAGCGCTTTCTCAAGATCGTGTTGAAAATATGTTGATGAGGAAACATTGGCTCCAAAGACGAATACATTTTTTAAGAGAATGTGTCTCCGGTCATTGTGCATTTTCCCGTCGATGAGATAGTTTTCTCCATTTTTGTTCAACCCCGTCCCAAAGACTGCAGCATCGGTGATAAGAACCACTCCACTCTGGCAAAACGCAACTTTGAACTAAAACCGGCAGCCCTGATTCACGACTGTTCATTTGAAGGTACCGTTCATTTCTTACACCCACTCGTACACTCTCTATTGGTTTTTATTCTTTGTTACGTGAATAACCTTCTTTGTTTTTTTTTTGGATACAAGATCGAGGCTCGGGTAAGAATCCAACAAAAATCACAAAAAAAAACTGACACAGAAAACATACAATAAAGGGAGCGGGAGACAAAATTGGCAGAAAGAGGGAAGCACAGAAGTACAACAGCAGAGAATAGGGACAACGGAAGATCAACTCCGTCGGACGGTGGGGGCTTGGGGGGGAGGAAGCATAGAAAGGTGGGGGGGGGGGGGTGGTAAAGGTATAAAACACATGGACACTGCTAGAACTTCCAGGAAAGAAAGAAGTCGGTATTTCAAAAAAAAAGTGGATCTGGGGTGAATAGACGGGGGTAGAAGAGATCAAGGTTTTGGATGGGGGAAGATAAGAGAGGGTGGTGAACAGCTGTTTTAAAGACCTGGAGGGAGGAGTGGGATTGAAGAGAGTGAGGGAGTTTGTTCCAGGGATGGGAGTAACGAGGAATAAAGGAGTGAAGGTGAGAAGAGAGTCTAGATTTTGGCAGTTTAACCATAAGAGGGTTGCTGGCAGATCTTGTGCGACCTGCAAGAATATTTGGGGGACAGAGCACAGAGAGAGCTGGGGGAGCAAGGCCAGATAGGAGTCGGCAGAAGACAGAAAGACCACCAACCTGCCTGCGGTGAGTGACTGAAAGGTCCTCGGAGTCAGCTTCATCGCGGGAGATTCCAATGATTCTGAAAGCTTTGGTTTCAACAGCGTGAAGCCGAGCTAGGTGTGAGGCAGGAGCACCGGCCTAGAGGGGAGAACAGTTTTTCATTGAGCTGCGGATGAAAGCCTTGTATGTGGTGAGGAGCTCAGGTGTGCCAAGGAAGGACTTCACACGATAAAAAGCTAATCATGTGTTTGTGGTTTATAATATTTTACAAGCCTGGCTACGCTGCTGTTAGAGTTTGTCTCGTTTTACAGTAACTGCAGACTGCGATGCAATTACATACGTTGATGTTTAAAGTTTCTGTTACATCTTATGGTCAGATGTGTGAGCCACACATGGACAGATGTCAGATGTGGTCAGATGTGTCAGATGTGTGATTATCGAGTTTTTAAAAAATACATCATTGATTCATATTTGGAGTGGAAAACATTTATTTCCCCATTTGCATCATCCTGAGTTTAAAGACTGTTGGTTTTCATTGTTTTATCCTCTCCGATAATACGTGCATATCTTGTTTATAGCTTCAGTCAGCTAACACCATGCAGTTTTGGTATACCGTCCACCAATCCATTGACGAGCAATTTTTGCAGAGCAACTGAGGCCATCTATTTTACACATACGTATGGATTGGGGCGAGAATGTATGGAGTGGGGCTAGAATTATAAGGTTGCAATAAATAGGAGATGTACTGTTCATAAGGGAACATAAGGTAGGGTAGAGGGTAGAGGAGAAGGGTATCTTCTCTGATATGCAGCACGTTGCTGCGGGTTACATCATTCCTGTAGGTTGGGACAGGGATTTGTATTTTGTTCAGGATGCCGATGACAACGCAAACCTACTCTTCACTGTAAGACACTGTGGGATATTTGCTCAGCATGGCTTTTATATTTACAGCGTGGCTCTTAGATGTTCTGATGTACATCAAAGATATTGCAAACAATGGGGTTCAAAAGTTAACTTCCTGATCTTCTCCTCCAACCTATCCCAAAGCGATGAAATGGTACCAGTGGCGTCGTCAGGAAAACGAGGTGAGATATCCATCCGAACGACTCTGCCATAATTATCCCGTCCTCCAGGTAGCGGGAGATGGGTTTTGCGTGTGTGTGCAGGTTTGCTTGTGCCTCCTGGTTATAACTTTTTTGAAACCATAAATTGAGCATTTGTCATCAAATTTTCAAAAAGCCTTTATTGTGAGATTATGGACAACACTCATTAAAAATAGGAGCACGGGTCCCGAAACTCACATACGTCAGCAGCAATCGCCAATGACGTCATCAAGTTTTGCTGCTGATGCAATGCCCTCTGTCGGTAAGGGCAGGTATTTTTTTGCGTTTTCGGCCTGATTTCAACCAGTTAATGAGCGCAGATGTTGATGCTGTCAATGCACCTTCGTTAAGCATCAGATATGAAGGATGAGGTCAAGTTTCATCAAAATCATATGTTTGGTTCAACCGAAAATGACTGAAGTGTTTACAGACTCTGACTTTGGCTCTTGACTTTGGCTTTCACTCACTCTCTGGCTGACTGACTTACCAATGGACTCTGCTCAATCACATAAGCTCACTGGATTGAAGTCCAGGTGAGCTAATTATGTTACATTTTTATTCCGTGGCATGAAGTGAAAAGTGGGCTTAAGCAATTTGTTCAGTTTGTCTGTCTGTCCACAACGTCAGTTTATGATCGAGGAACAAGTTAATCCCAATCGAACGTTATGTTTTGAACACGAGTTGCAACATGAATCAGAAACTGAACATGTAATTTTTTTTTTTTTTTTTTTTTTTTTTTTTTTTTGTATACAATATCGAGGCTCGTGAAAGAGCGAACATTAATCACACAGAAAGACAAACCGACACATAAAACATATAACAGGGAGCGGTAGACAAGATGGGGAGAGAGGGGGAAGGACACAAACACAACATTTGAGAGCAGGGACCGAGAGACATGGAGACATCGAGAGATCTGAGAGAGGGCGAGGGCTTTGGGGGGAGGGGGGGGGCGTGGGAAGGGGGCAGTGGGAGAGGTATAAAACATATGGACACTGCCAGGACTTCCAGGAAAGAAGTTGGAATTTCAAACAAGGTGGATCTGGGGTGAATTAGCGGGGGTAGAAAAGATCAAGGTTTTGGATGGGGGAAGATAAGAGATGGTGGTGAACAGCTGTTTTAAAGACCTGGAGGGAGGAGTGGGATTGAAGGGAGTGAGGGAGTTTGTTCCAGAGGCGGGAGAAAAGAGGAATGAAAGAGTGAAGGTGAGCGGAGAGCCGAGATTTCGGCAGTTTAACCATCAGAGGGTTGCTGGCAGATCTTGTGCGACCTGTAGGAATATTTGGGGGACAGAGCACAGAGAGAGCTGGGGGTGCAAGGCCGGAGAGGAGTCGGTAGAAGACAGAAAGACCACCTACCTGCCTGCGGTGAGTGAGTGAAAGGCCCTCAGAGATAGCTTCATCGCGGGAGATTCCAATAATTCTGAAAGCTTTGGTTTCAACAGCGTGAAGACGAGCTAGGTGTGAGGCAGGAGCACCGGCCCATAGGGGAGAACAGTATTCCATTGAGCTGCGGATGAAAGCCTTGTATGTGGTGAGGAGCTCAGGTGTGCCGAGGAAGGACTTCGCACGACGGAGGATGCCCAGTCGGCGACTGGCTTTGGAGGCCAGCTTGGAAATGTGGTTTTCCCAAGAAAGATCATGGCAGATAGTGAGACCCAAAATCTTGAGCGACAGAACTTCTTGGAGAGGATTGTTGAGAAAGTAGATGGGAGGGTTGTCCAGTCGATCTTTTCGGAGAGACATAGTAAGAGTGTGAGATTTGTCAGGATTGAAAGACATGTTCCACTTGTTTGACCAGTCTGTGATTTTGTCCAGGTCTTCAGAGAGTGAGGAGGCAGCAGACTGCCGATCTGAGGGAAGAGGAATGGAGCGGCAGAGAGTGGAGTCATCAGCAAAGAGATAGAGAGGATTTTCGAGAGAGTCAGAGAGATCATTGATGAAGACCAGAAAAAGCACGGGGCCCAGAACACTGCCTTGGGGAACTCCAGCCTGAACAGGAAGAGGAGATGAGAGAAACCCATTCAGGGCCACACGTTGACGACGACTAGAGAGGAAGTCCGCCAGCCATGCGTGGAGATTTCCATGGATACCAAAGGAGGAGAGTTTGGTGAGCAGAGCGGGGTGCCAGACCGTGTCGAAGGCACGTGATATGTCGAGGGAGACAGCTCTAATTTCCTGTTTGGCATTGAGGACCTCCATCCATTGTTGAGACAGCAGAAGCAGCATGTCCAGAGTAGAGTGACCTGGTCTGAAACCAAATTGATGATCAGAGATCAAGCCATTGGAGAAGAGGAAAGATTTCATATCAGAAGCAATGATGGATTCCATGACTTTGCTGATAATTGGGAGAAGGCTGATTGGTCTGTAGTTGCTAGGATCTGTTTTTGCACCTTTTTTGTGCAAAGCGGTGATGTTGGCTGATTTCCAAGCAGATGGCAGTTGACCTTGAGCAAAAGAGAGGGTGAAGAGAACAGAGAGAGGGTGAGATAGAGCAGCAGAGCAGGATTTTAGGACCCGTGGGCTGATGCCGTCGGGTCCAGTTGCAGAATCAGAGTCGAGGGTTGACAGAAACTTTTCCACCTTGTCAGGAGGAAAGGACACGGAGTCCAGGAGCAGCAGGGTACGACTGGGTATGGTGGGTACAGAGAGGGATGGGTTTGGGACACAAGATTTAGAGGCAAACACAGAGTTGAGGCATTCAGCTTTTTCACGTGCGGAGTCAGCTGTGTAGCCGTTTGAGGTAAGGGAGGGGATGGAGGGGGAACAAACACCAGAAACGGATTTGACCAGACGCCACCAGGATTTGGAAGAGGGAGACAGATAAGAGAGTTCGGTCTTGAGAACGGAGAGATATTGTTTCCTGGCTCTCCTGAGGGTGGACACACACTTGTTTCGGGCTTTGTGAAAGGAAATGAGATTTCCTTCCGTTGGATTTGCTTTCCAGGAGACGAAGGCAAGTTGTTTCTGGGCAACAGCCTCACCACAAGATTCCGTGTACCATGGACGGGAGGAAGGGTATGACAACTGAAGACGAGATGGGATAAATCTGTGCATGAGAGAGAGCAATTTACTTTGGAAGAATTCCCAGGATGAGTTGATGTCAGAGGTGGTAGAGATGGGAGACCAGTCCAGATGATTGATGGCTGCTTGAAGACCGTGCCAGTTGGCCTGAGTGAAATGCCAGACTCGTCGACGCTGAGCAGGCTCCCTGAGGATGGTCAGAGAGATGTCCACTTTAACAAGGACATGATCAGATGATCCGATCGGAGCAGAAGAAGAGCAGCAGACATTTTCAGGGAAGTTAGTCATAACCAAGTCCAGAAGAGAAGATGTTCCGTTGACTGAGATCCGGGTCGGGAAATTGACAGATTGTGTCAGTCCCAGTGAGTCGCAGAAGTCCTTTGCTGAGGAGCCATGGCTGGTGAGAGAGGTACCCACACCCAGCCAACTGGCATGATGACAGTTGAAATCACCACATATGAGGAAGAGAGAGTTGGGATGACTAGATAGAAGTTGGTCCATATCATCAGACAGCGAGATGTAGATGGAGTCATCACTGTTTGGTGGACGGTACAACACACATATGAACAAGAGGTGGGAGCGAAGGGGAAGCCGTAGCCAGAGGTATTCCTGGGGGTGAGGTGGAGAGAGTGCAGTGCAGGGCGAGTGAGGAAGAGAGTTTTTGATAAAGATAGCAACCCCGCCTCCAGGACGAGGCTCAGGTCTATCATACCGGAGGAGGGAGTAGCCCGGGAGAGATACTATGGAATCAGAGACATCATAAAGGAGGAAAGTTTCTGTTAAGCAGATCACGTCTGGTTTGACAGAAGCAACCTGTATGGAGAGATCGGTTAAGTTTGAACGAAGGCCCCGGATGTTTGAGGTCCATACCGTTAATGAAGAGGAAGGGGGAGCATCAGATACAGAACAGGGGGGAGGAGGGGTAGGGTAAGATGTGGAAGAGGTGGAAGAGGTAGGGAGAGCTGTTGAAGGTGTGTCAGAGATTTCAGAATAGCTCGGAGAAAGGGAAGGATGGGGCGGACAAAAGGTTTGATGGTGATTGGGTGAGCCACAATGAGGTGTTATTTGAGGAGGGGGAAGAGCGAGGCAGAAGGTTGGGGGAGATGGAGGTGAGAGTTTGAAGGGGGAAGAAGCGGGGAGGACGCTTTGAGGAGGGGGAGTGAGCGGGGGGAAATTGAGAAGCAATGAGGGTGGGGAGATTTGAAGGGGAGGGGTGAGGGGGGAGTTTGGGAGGGAAGGGACAAGGGGAGGGATTTGAAAGGGATGGGATATGGGGGAGATTTGGAGGGGAGGGGTGAGGCAGGATTCTAGGAGGGGAGGGGCGAGGGGGCGTCTTGGCGGGGAGGGGTGAGGGGGTAGTTTAGGAGGGAGGGGGCAAGGGGGGAGATTTGAAAGGGATGGGTGATGGGGAAGATTTGGAGGGGAGGGGTGATGGGGAAGATTTGGAGGGGAGGGGTTATGGGGAAGATTTGGAGGGGAGGGGTGAGATTGGATTTTTGAAAGTGTACGATTTATGGGAAACGAACATTTATTGCAAAATGAGTTTCTTGTGACCTTCGAGTTAAAAATACGTTTAAGGACGCTGGATGGAGGATGGAGTGCAGGAGAGTTTAGGGAATGTAGAACAAAGGCACTATAGGAGATGGATATTTTTTTTGGGATGAATTGATTTGGTGAGCAAGTCGAAAGCAGCCTTTTAAAGAAGAAGAAGAAAAAGGTGTTATAAAATATGACGGAATACATAACTTGAGGGGAAAGTGTAAACATTGAAGGTTAATGAGTGAAAACTATCTGGGGAAATGGGGGAGAAACACGTGGTCGAAGAACGAACGAACGAATAAGAATGAATAAACGAATGAGAACAGAGAAGGAAATGTTTTTTTTTTTTTTTTTTTTGAGTTGAGATTTACACAAGGAAGTAGGCTATGGGTGAAAAGACTGGGAATACAGAGAACGAAAGTTATTGGATCACAAACGACGGACCACTGAGAGAAAAACAAAGCCTCAAGGTTGTACAGTGCACACTGTACAAGGCCTTGCTCACGACACGGCAAACAGACGATCAATTTATGAAAGATAAACACCGAGAAACAACCAAAGTTGCACACAATAACTTCACACACCGAAAGATAAATACAGTTTCGACAAAATACAATTGTGAACAGACTTAACTTCGAAAAACGTGGAGACCGTTTGGAGCTTCGAAAATCCCTGCCGCCGTCTCCAAGATCTCGCGAGATCACGAGGGGAGGGGTTATGGGGCGTTTAAAACAGGCATTTAACAGGACTTTGGCTCCGAATTTGTCTTGATCGCTCATGTGCTGAGTGGAGTGAGATCATATTGTCACTCTGCCTGTCTGGCAGTCAAATAGAATTGAAAAGAATTGAATCATCAAACTTACTGTTTTTGAGGATGTCAGAAAGGACACAAACAAGCACAAATAACTAATTAAGGAAGAACAGAACTAATATAATATAATAATTAATATATAATATAATAACTAATAACAATAATATTACTCATAATAATATATAATATAATAACTCATATAACTAATAACAAATAACTAACGTGTTAACTAATGTGGTGTGAAAGACGCTGCATCAACGGTGGTAAACTTCCCAAAAAATTCTTCAACTTTTAAAATCTTTTTCATCATTTTTGAAAACTTTTACTTTGTTTCAATTGAAAATATATATTTGAACACTGGAGAATACAAATCGTCCTTTTTGCCACTTTCAAAAACCTTTCCTTTGGCAGTAATTGGACAAAATATTACAGCATTTTACATCATCTTGACCAATCCAATTTGCCGCTTACAGCCCATGTCCATGTCCTTTTTTCTCAAGAAAGCATGGCGAAAGTATTCTATGAACTCTCTAGTTGTTTTTAAAGCTGTTGCCAAGAAGGGTGTGCAATGTCGTAATTTGTGTGCGTGTCTCTGCAGTTGGTGCACAGCCCACCACCTTTGGAAACGGATGCATCCTGTCTGCTGAGTACCCCAGCTCAACCAGGTATGGTATCGAGTTATTTGCATTCAGAAAAAAAGGAAAAAACAGGCATCAGGTTGCACTTTGTGTCATTTATTCCTTAAAAATAATCTCAAACTCTTTTGAAGTTTTCTTTTGCAGGCCTAAAATTTCTCTGTTTTCTCATTTCAACGCTTTCTCAAGATCGTATTGAAAATATGTTGATGAGGAAACATTGGCTCCAAAGACGAATACATTTTTTAAGAGAATGTGTCTCTGGTCGCTGTGCAATTTCCCGTCGATGACATAGTTTTCTCCATTTTTGTTCAACCCCGTCCCAAAGACTGCAACATCGGTGACATGAACCACTCCAATCTGGCAAAATCCAACTTGAAACTCAAAGCAGCAGCCCTGATTCACGACAGTGCATCTGGAGGTACTGTTCATTTGTGACACCCACTCGTACACTCTCTATTGGTTTTTATTCTTTGTTACGTGCATTACTTTTTTTCTTCTTTTTTTTGTTTACAAGATTGTATTGAAAATATGTTGATGGATGAGGAAACATTGGCTCCAAAGACGAACACATTTTTTAAGAGAATGTGTCTCTGGTCGCTGTGCAATTTCCCGTCGATGACATAGTTTTCTCCATTTTTGTTCAACCCCGTCCCAAAGACTGCAACATCGGTGTTATAAACCACTCCACTCTGGCAAAATCCAACTTTACACTCAAACCGGCAGCCCTGATCCACAACTGTTCCTCTGGAGGTACCGTTCATTTCTTACACCCACTTGTACACTCTCTATTGGTTTCTATTCTTTCTTTCGTGAATGACATTATCACAATTTTTATTGTTAATTTATCTAAGGCTTACATGGAGGAGTTCGTATTACACATATTTCACTGGTGTGCACACTCATTTTAAGCTGTCTAGCCTGGGTTTGAATTTTTTTCTTTCTTGGTATACAAGATTGAGGCTCGTGTAAGAGCTAACATTAATGACAAAAAAAACAAATGGACACATACAGTCACTTGAAAAATTAAGTACACCCCATGTACAGTTTTGGCTTTTTCAACATATTTCAACACACTGCTATTTGATCTTCATTTCAACAATATTGATAGATAAAGGTGATATAATATAACAAATATCATGAAACATTTCCATTTTGTCGTCCATTGTATAATTTAAATAAACATAAATGCAAATTTCGCATGTGGAAAAAGTAAGTACACCCTTGGCTCTAATAGGTGGTATTGCCCCCTTTGGCAGAAACAACCTCAAGTAGGCGTTTCTTATAACTGTCTACCAGTCTCTGACATCGACTCGGATAAATTTTTGCCCACTCCTCCATGCACAATTCTTTCAGCTGTGCGATGTTTGAGGGGTTTCTTGCATGCACAGCTCGTTTCAAATCCCCCCACAACATATCGATGGGATTTAGATCCGGGCTTTGACTTGGCCATTCCAGAACCCTCCATTTCTTTCTTTTCAGCCATTCCTTGGTGGATTTACTGGTATGCTTAGGGTCATTGTCATGTTGCAAGGTCCACCTTTGGTTGAGCTTCAACTCTCCAACAGATGGCCTCACATTATCCTCAGGTACCCTCTGGTACAATGAAGAATTCATAGTGGATTCTATTATGGTGAGCTGCCCAGGCCCTGATGCAGCAAAGCTGCTCCAAACCATAATATTTCCACCACCATGCTTTACAGTTGGTATCAGGTTCTTGTGGTCAAATGCTGTCTTTGGTTTTCGCCAAACATGTCTTCTGGTACTGTGGCCAAATAGCTCTACCTTTGACTCATCTGTCCAGAGCACATTGTTCCAGAAGTGCTGGTCTTTGCCTAGGTGTTCATTGGCAAACTTTAGTCTTGCCCTGATGTTCTTTCTGGACAGCAAAGGTTTCCTCCTGGCACACCTCCCATGTAGATCAAATTTGTGCAGCCTCTTTCTAATGGTAGACTCGTGCACTTTGACATCAACAGTGGCTAGAGCTACCTGTAGGTCCCGTGATGACATTCTGGGGGTTCTTAGAGACTTCTTTCAGCATCTTGCGGTCTGCTCTCGGGCTGAATTTGCTGGGGCGGCCTGGCCTGAACAAGTTGGCAGTTGTTTGGAATCTTCTCCACTTGTCGATGATCTTCCGGACAGTCGAACGATTGATTTCAAATTGTTTGGAGATCTTTTTAAATCCCTTCCCAGACTCGTAGGAATATATAACCTTCTTTCTGAAGGCCTCAGAGAGCTCTTTTGATCTAGGCATGGTGATGCCGCACACTTCAACAACAAAGAGCAAACCAAACTAAATGTCTGAGGTTTAAATAAGACAGGTTCCTCCAAGATCCTCTCTAACGATGTTCTAATCATTTGCACCTGAGCTGGTGCACCTGATTCTAATTTTAGGTATTTGAAGTCGTGATAAATGTAGGGGTGTACTTACTTTTTCCACATGCGAAATTTGCATTCATGTTTATTTAAATCATACAATGGACTACAAAATGTAAATGTTTCATGATATTTGTTATATTATATCACCTTTATCTCTCAATATTGTAGAAATGAAGATCAAATAGCTGTATGTTGAAATGTGTTGAAAAAGTCAAAACTTTACATGGAGTGTACTTACTTTTTCAAGTGACTGTAAGACGAAATAAAGGGAGTGGGAGACAAGATGGGGAAAGACGGGGAAGCACACAAGTACAACATTTGAGAGCAGGGACATCGGGAGATCTGTGGGAGGGAGAGGGCTTGGAGAGAGGAGGCATGGGAAGGGGGTGGAGTGTGAAACACACATGGACAGAGCTCGGACTTGCAGGAAAGAAGTTTGTATTTCATTAAAGTGGATCTGGGGTGAATTAACTGGGGTAGAAAAGATCAAGGTTTTGGATGGGGGAAGATAAGAGATGGTGGTGAACAGCTGTTTTGAAGACCTGGAGGGAGGAGTGGGATTGAAGAGAGTGAGAGAGTTTGTTCCAGAGGTGGGAGAAAAGAGCAAT
This sequence comes from Myxine glutinosa, assembly GCF_964187855.1. Classification (NCBI taxonomy): domain Eukaryota; kingdom Metazoa; phylum Chordata; class Myxini; order Myxiniformes; family Myxinidae; genus Myxine; species Myxine glutinosa. Next base: position 209,464,338 of record NC_136261.1, on the reverse strand, counting down.
GAAAGAGTGAAGTTGAGCAGAGAGTCTTGATTTTGGCAGTTTCACCAGAAGAGGGTTGCTGGCAGATCTTGTGCGACCTGGAGGAGTATTTTGGGGGACAGAGCACAGACAGGGCTGGGGTGGGGGGGGGGGCTCGGCCAGATAGAAGTCGGTAGAAGACAGAAAGACCACCAATTTCGACCCAGCTATGAAATGGCATTTTGGCGTTTCATGGGCAGGACGATACATCAATGTGTGTGCCGGCCCTTGGATGGACATTGAACTGGCATCACATCTGCCACCATTTATTGGTTGACATTGAAGATCCCGCAGTGTCCTTCGCGAAGAGTAGGCGAGCTATTGCACCCTCAGGCAATGATGCTGCCCTGCAGCCTTGGGTTGCATACAAACGAAGATCACTGGGAGGATGGAGAGATCGGTGTTTTTGCCTTGGATGACATTACAGGGGTGAGTGTGAAAAATAAAAAATGCATTTGGGATTTGGCCCCCCGCTCAAAGGATCACGAGCGATGTTCTTGGATGGGAACACCACACACATCGGTTTATCTGGATTATTTTGAACATTATGCTATTCGGCAAGTCACAATGTGTGCTGAAAGGGTTGTCTGCTTTTTGAGTTGTTCCACTCATACATACATAATTAGATCACATGACTGTGTGTAGATGACCTCATAAGGGACATTTGCACAATTCTTTACAGAATATTTCACCTTTAAAACACTGGAATGCAGATAAATGTTTTTTTTCTTAAAGCAAAACATTGTCTGATTTTTGCATTACAAATGTGTTGTTTAGTCATGCGGTGCATGCCCGTCTGCTAGACAAGATATAGCTGGCTGTTGCTCTTCTTTTAAGTGGTTATTTTACCTCAACTCACCCCTGCAAACAGGTGGTCGTTATCCGATGAGAGCAAATAAAAACATCCAGCAAGATGACTCTGGGTCCATCATGCCTGTGCCACTAAAGTTGGTGGATTACTTTGTACGTACTTACATCATCTTTGCCATCCACTTTGCCTTCACTCATTACATACCTGCCTGACTCAAAGGAACCAAGCAAACCGATTACTGTGCAAACCAGACCGCTCTACGTACATACACTGCATTCTTATATTTATGATGTACATGATGGTGATTTTTTTTTACTAATCCAAACTCTGATCTCCATCCATCATTATTTCCACCATGATCCCCACAACCTCTAAAGGCACATCCATCCTCCATCTACATGCAGCGCGTATCATCTTTGACCTTTCCTAGAAGCCCATGGTATTCACTGATCCAACGCTCACGACAGCAAGTGATGCTGCCAACGTGGCTGTTTCTGTACCAACTGTGACGTCCGACCGCAGAACTACATCACATCATGTCTTTCGCCGACTTCTACTCCACTTTCCTTGCATTATTTGGTCTGTGACACTTACTAGGTTCTCCTCCTTCATCATCACACATGCCCACACGGCCACATCACCTCAACCTTTTCCTCATCCCTTCTATCATTCATTGTAAAATAGGGAAAGATGATATGATTGATGGTTGGGATTACTCAAAGATAATCACTGCTATGATTTCTGGAGGAATGTAGACTCTACACTGTTTTGATACCTCACCAAACTGGCATACAGTTCCTCTGCACTGGCAGCTGTAATCATAAGGTTATCTGCAAACAACAATTCCAATGGCAAGCCTCTTCTTGCATGTGCATACAGTACATGGATTACTTCAATAAAGAGTACAGCAGATAGATGACAAAATTGTGCCTTTGATGATAAAACCAAGCCACTTGGCATGATGTAAGGAATATTAAATATATCCCGAGGGAATATTGTTGGCTATTGGGCCATTGCACATTTGTCCTGTGGCAGCCATTGCGGTGAAACTGATTGAAACCATAAACATAATGACACAAGCAATCCTGCTTCAAACTGTATACATCACGTTCATTCGATCTGAAAAATACCAAACAAAAAAGGCATTTTACATTAGGTCATGAAACATTAGGTGATGAAACTTCTATTGACGTTGGGTCATGAAACATATATCTTGACGATCATCATGACTTCGACAAATCATTAATTGCACAAATCGATCATCCATCTTACTATAATTCACCAAATGTCCGTCCGTCTGTCTGTCTGTCCGTCCGCTCCCAGGTACCGCAAAAACGGCTGAACCGATCGCAACGATACACCTCCATGCCCGTGGGATTCCCACGTGTGACCCCACTAGTATTCATAATACAATGTCCAACACAGTACAACGTTCATTATAAGAAACAACATTGATGCACAATGTCCACCATTTGTCCATAAAAGCATCACTTTTCCATTCATAAACTCACTTCTTTGGAAGGATGCTGGTAGGCCTATCTCTCGGTTTAGCAAACAAAAGCAGTTTAAGATGAACACTCTCTAAACTACATGGTCCAATTTCCTTCAAACTCTGCAAGCACTGTCTCCACAGATGACATATTTTTCTGGTCTACCCACCGAGTTAGAGACATCACGACTTTGAGATTGTTCCACACTCGTGTACACGTGGTCACATGACGTTGTTTGCATCGACCTCACAAAGTGTGTCACAAAAAAACATTATTCCCAAATATCATCCATTTTGATTTCCTCCATGAAACATCTTCCCCCCGATGGGGAATACACCTCATCTAGTCAGCTAGTTACCTTCTGCTGGATATATAACAGCAATCTTCGTGATTGGTCGCCGATACTCAGTTGACCATTCTGTGCCTTACTTTGACATTCCTGATTTTTTTCCGTCAGAACCAGGATACACCTGGACAACACTCCACATATTCCACTTTCTTCTGACAGCATTTGCGTCAAAAACCATGACCACATCCTCTTCATGAACATTTAGTCTCTCCACATTCCTCATTTTTGTGGCACCAACAATGGGAACATGTTTCTGGTCCAGCGTCTCCAAAGCGAATCGACTACCTTTTACACACACTCGACTCGATGCCTCGGATTGCGTGTCTCTCTGAAGGGTCCTTGAGGGACTTCACTCGATGCTCATCTGAGCAGCATATCGTTTGGGCACAGATACACTCCACCATCTGGGTAATTGGGAACATGGCCAATGGCACATTGGTTGGCTAGGTTTGCTACATTCAGGCATGTGTATAGCTCAAAGGGCGTTAAAACCTGATCTCCGATGGCCTTTCTCAGTGCAAACTTACAGCCTTTCACCAGGGATTCCGCAGAGCCATTCTGGTGTGACGCTGCTGGGGTGATAAACCTCCAATCCATACCTCGTTCTGCACAAAACTCTCAAAGTTGATCATCACTCCATCCCTTTATCTCTCTACATTATAAAAGAAAGTTTTTGTTTGTTTGTCTGCGCAAGCTAATCTCCTGAACGGTGAAAGATAGAAGGAAACCTCTCATATATAGGTTCTCAAAGTGGTCCCTACACGTGATCCAAACTCTGATCTCCATCCATCATTATTTCCACCATTATTACCCCCCAGTGGGCACTGGGAACTTTCAGGGGGGCGCTCGAGAGTCCACGGGTGGTAGGGGGGCACTGGCAATGATTTGGGGGGCACTGGCGATTTAGAGGAGCAGCGGTGATTTGGAGCACTCATTGGGCTTCCTGCAGTCTGAACAGGTTACCCAGCGCCATTCGGCAAATTGGCCATCCAATCAACGACCACATTCTTTCCCCCTTCGCATGGTTTTTATGATCCCATATTCGCTGATGTCGTGTCGGTATTTTCTTGTCCATACATGCTCATGCAACAAACATGATAGTGTGTGACACCAGCGAAATACTATTGCTTGCCACAACACTAATTTTTGTCACGTGGTGCCATTTCAACCAATCGGCTTGCAAGAATCTTTTTATGCAGGATATAATACTGTTGCAGTTTTAGAACCCACACTTTCTTTTAAATATCCCATCATTAAAAGGTTAAAGGTTGCACCCCAGAGTTAGGCCACAAGCAACACATAGGCCACCATAGGACTTCAGTTATTTCATTAGTATGTGTTTAGATAAGGCCGTGTTTCCAATAGTTGAATCTGCGTTGTGCCAATTAAATAAGAGTAGGTCCCCAATCCATTCATTTTGCAATCTCCCTCTCCAAGCGACGCCATTACACGCCCTCCAGTCTGCCCTATGGTTCGCCCAATTTGATACGCGCCTCTGCCAGCAGCGGCAGCCTTCGCTGCCCGTGCGCTCGCTCAACGCCGCCATAAGACACGCGGTGAGGCCCGAGAAAGGGAGCGGAACGCCAAGAAGAGGGTGTGGCCACATCATCCAGCCGTCAAAGGCGGAGCCGGTAAGCCCTCACCAGCCAACCAGGGCTGAAGGAACTTCTCCGACAGGCTTGGCTTTTGGGCTCGTGGAGCGTTTTGCTGGTCGAGATATATAAGCGAGCGCAAAGCCCTTTCAAGGACTGGTTGGAGGCGTGCGCGTTGTAACAGGACTCTTTCTGGACGAATGCGTTTTAATTGCTTTGCGAAGGGACTTTACCGGGAGAGCGCACCTTTGGCTTACTTCATGAGATATACGGCGCGCTGATTAAGAGGACTTTGGAGAGGGGGCGTTTGGCACGAGAGCACATATTACGTATGCAGCGTACCAGCTTCCCCCCGTTATATACATTGTCCGGACGCGTTCCATTATACGCGGAGCTGCCTGCCAGGTTTCGCCGCTGGACCAAAGCCTGGACTGGGGCCGACCGGAGCCTGGACCCAATCGCCGGACCTTCCACCCAACCATCTACAATCCCCGTGTGAGTGTGTATGTTTGTCCTGGGTACTAAGAATAAGACTGTTTTAAGACTGCCCTGTGTAACTGCTTCTTCCTCTTCCTATCCTGTACATTCTTTCGTTTCCTCTTCTCCTTCTTGTACATTGTGAATAAATTGCCCTGTTCTTTCTTGGTTTCCTCTTATCCGATCGCATCCTTCTTTTCTATCATTGGGTAAATGTGGCATGATAGTAACCGCTTATAATCGGGTTTAGTCCCATTGTTAACGGCTCGGATCGCGGATTGCTATCTGCTCGGCATTTTCCATCATATCCGTGGTTCGAGCGGGAGTTATTTCCCTGCTTTACGGTCGGGTTAGTAAGTAGGTATTTGTGACTACTTTGACCAATAACCCTACCTAATACCGACCGGAAGGAGCGTATAACTTCCAGGACTCGGGTCGGCAGGACTCGGGTCGGCCAGATAGAAAGACAAGGGGATTAACTCCCCCCCCCCCCCCCCCACCCCTCATAAGGGGAGAGCGCTGATGTCCGAGATCCGTAACAATTGGTAGTCAGGAGTTGGGATTTTGAACCTGGGACTAAATTTGCTTGACAAAATTTTGGACACCAATTGTGCTATTGGCCGCAACAATTGGTGTCGGGGAGTGGGATTTGGACCCGAACCAAATTTTTTATATTTTGAAAAAATTTGGTCAATTACGAGCGGCCGAAATTTTATATAACATCTAAATTTTGAATCATGCCATGGATAACCATTGCGATCGGATGTGGGGGGAAATGAGGGGGTAGAGGAAGGGTTAGAATTAACCCAGGACCCCAGGGAAGAACAATTGGGAGAGATGGAGGAGGAAAATGAAGAAGGTGCGGTAGTGGGGGTTGCAGGCGCACAAAATGGCGGCGCCTCGCACGTGGCGACGAGGGCCGTGCCCTCTGCGCAAGTGGGATGGACGGATATGCAAGCTCTCATGGCGCAGATTCAGGCAGCCATACAAATGGCGGGGGACAGGACGCAGGAACAAATTGGGGGATTGAGTAAGGAGATGGGAGAAATGAGGGCCGATAGTAAGCAATTGGGAAATCAAATTGGGGGATTGAAAGAGGGGTTAAGTAATTTGGAAAACAGAATGGGGGAGCAATTGGGAAGTCAAATTGGCGGGATTAGAAAGCAAATTGGGGGGATTCGAGAACAAATTAGGGGGCCATTTGAAGGTCGTGGGTGGCCAAGCCCAGGAAATAAATGAGGGGTTAGCGAGGGAGAAAGCCAGATATGAGATAAAACAGATGGGGAAGGACAGAGACAGCAGATCAAGCGGAAAGGTTGCGGGGGTATGCGATGGGGTAGCGCGGCTTGAGAAGCGCGGGGAAAGCGAGGCTGAGCAAGGCATGGTTACGTGGACCGGGGTAGAAATCACGACTCGGGGGATAGAGAAGCCGATGACCGCAGAATTAGAAAATTTGATTTTATAAGCGCCAGCGGTCGTCGAGCTTAATAAAGAAAAAGAATTAATTCAAATTGAAAAAGAAATAACCGAAATTGGGATTGGAGAGACGGCAGGCATAGGGGCATTATCGGAGATGGAGATGGAATGCGCGCAAAGTTTGGAGCGCGGGGAGCGACCTTGCGGGGTCAGCGCGGGGCCGAACCGGCCGGGCCCCCACAGTACATTACCCCCAAGGGGCTCTCGTGCCTCCCCGGTCCCTCCAACAACTACCCCTGTTGGTGTCGATGCATGGGTCACACCTCCGCAACCCGCTACCCATTCCATACCACCACAACCTTGCTCACCCACACCTCGCACCTCTCGTTCCATACCCTCCGGACCAGCCATACACCTCACTCTTGGCCTCTCACGAACATCCGGGTCTATCTCGACCCCCAAGCTTATTAAATCACCTGGCGCATCATACGCACGACCATATTGGTCACCACTTACACCGGGTCCTCTTTCTCTTCGCTTCTCCTCCATCACCTGCGAATCCCTCATCCGGTTAATGAGCACATCATCACGATCCGAACACAGTCTTTGGACCAATTCTTTTACTTCCTCCTTTATCTCTTTCTTATCCTCTCTCCGTCGCTTTTTAATTTCGCTCACCCCTTCTTCCACTTCTTCTAATTTCTGCTTCACCTCCTTCATCTCCTCGTGCGCCCCTTTAAGTTCTTCCTCTAACTCCACTTTATTTTTTTCGATGTGCTCCCGCACCTCCCGCTCTTTAACCTCCATCACCTCTACCACCTTGTCCATTTTCCTCGTCAGGTCCTCATGTACCGTCTGACACTCTTTTTTAATTACCCCTACGTCCTTTTTCATCTCCTTCTGTGTCGATTTTAAACCCTCTATTACCGCTGTGTTCTTCTTTACCTGGTCCCCCAACTCCTTTTGTCCCACTGTCAGTTGTTCTACTCCCAGCGTCAACTCCTCTATACCCCCTTGCAATTTTACAGTCCCCTTTCTCACCTCCTTCTCCATGCGCTCCTTACAGTGCCTCACCTCCTCGCGCACTCCTCCGACCTCCTCACTCACACCTCTTCTGATCTCCTCTCCCATCACTTGCATCTCCTGCCCAGATGCCACCCTCATCTGCTCCATTTCCTCCCTGTGAGCATCCAGTTTGGTTTCTACCCCCATTCTGACCCCCTCTATCTGCTGCCCCATTTGTTTAACTTCCCTTTCCGCTTGGTCCCTCATGTCCCTCAATTTGCCTTCCATCCTGTTTTCTAACCCCTCTAACCCCTTTTGCATCCCTTCCATTTGATTCTCTTGAGCGGCCATTCTGTTTTCTACCCCCATTAACCCATTTTTCACCTCTTTTATTCCGTTGTCTAACCCCTCACCGGTACCCCTCGCTTCGTCCCTCATTGCCCCCATTTGGCCCTCCAATCGCTCACCCTGAGCATCCATCCGGTTCCCCATTACCCCCATTTGGTTTCCCATTACCCCCATTTGGCCCTCCAATCGCTCACTCAATCGCTCAATTTGGCTCCCCATACTCATCTGTACAGCTGCCTGTAGCTGCGCAATGAGGGCCTGCATGTCAATCGGCTGCATGTTAAAGCCCGTTGATACAGCGGGCTCGGCTACCGCGCGCTCTTGCGAGGCGCCATTTTGCGCGCCCGCAACGTCGGGCGCAACGACGCTATTTTGTGCGTCTGCTACCCTCACTGCTTCGCTCTCCTCTTGTCCCTCATTTTGGTCCTGGATCGACCCTGCCTCACTCTCCTCTACCGGACCCCAGCCGACTTGGTCTGCCATAGCGCGACTTTCAAAATTCGGGTTTTTATATTTTGTAAAACACAATCAAATTTCGCCGTTATAATTTCGAGCGCGTAAAACGCGCTCCGGATCGAATCTCACTCCTCGACACCAATTGTTACCCTAATGGTACAATTGGTGTTCCAAAATTTGGGCTAAATGAATTTAGTCCCAGGTCCGAATCCGACACTCCTGACACCAATTGTTACGGACACGACTTAGATATTATGATGGGCCGAGCGGAATGGCCGCCGTGTTCGCACAAGTTACCCGATTATACTCGAACGTTGGCCGAGTCGCGCTACGCTAGATCAATTGAGGAAAGGACACAGCGGCTGGGTTAAAATGACACGACACCAGGGGTACGGTTCTCAAGACCTCCGGAGGAGGTTATAATATTGCGGAAGGTTAGATTACAAGGATGAGAGAGACAGCATAGAAAGATAGGCACTTAGACACACTTATCTTATTCTCGACAGACCACAGATAAACGGGACAAAACTGACTCACACGGGGATTGATGGCAAGGAGGGGCAGGTATTCGATGGCTCAAGGTGCACCTTGGCTCAGGGGCAAATCGACCCGGTCCAGTCCAAAGATGCGGGGAGGTCGCTCAGCGCTCGGAGGTCGCGACTTGTCTTTCCAAGCTGGGGGCGCATCTGACTTCACGTCCGGTCAGTCGCTGCGTATATCCGGCGGGGAGTGACACGCCCTCGGCTCGTTAGCTCCGCCCCAGATGGAATCGGCCCGCCGCTTCTTATTGGCTGCGGGGGGTTACCGGGCTCCGCCCTTGACGAGGAGCTGACAGCCAGCCCCTTCGTGGTAACCCCGTAACCTGGAGCACATGGGCCATGGCGGCTAACCGAGCCGGAGTGAGGACGCCCACTCCCCGCACCGCGGCCGCGCCGCCCCCGCTGTGGTTGTAGTTGTTGTTGTTCCTTGAGATGATGGGAGGATGCGGAGATGAGGTTGGGGGGAGGTATTGGGAGGTCCTAAACTCACTACTGGTGCCATACAATCACATTCTGGTGCAACGAAGAGTCAGAATTAATGGAAACGAGTCCTTAACTGACATAGACTAAGAATAACTAGCAAGATGTCCGAAAGTTGTCTACGTGGGATGCGGTGGACCTGGGCACGACATTTAATGGGGGAAGAAGGGGAAGGTCGGTTCTACAGAGTGTTGTTTACAGACAATGGGACTAGGGAATGGGGGATTGGGGATAGTTGGGGAGTATTGGGGAAATAGGGGAATATTTACAAGCGGATATGGAGGCCAAATCCCATATCCGCAACAATATATATATATATATATATATGTTGGAACCCATCTGTGGATCGGTCCCATCGGCCGATGGGTCTGACCCATCTGTGGATGCACGAGAAATGACAATGCAGACCCATCGGCCGATGGGTCTGCGCCATCTGCGGATGTGTTGTTCACCTTGAAGGAATGTGTTGACAGAATGGTGCTCTTCAATCAGGTACACAGTCATTGGAATTACATGTGGTAGGAATTTAACAGAGATGATTTTTAAATGTTTAACAGATTAAACCACATGTCAGGGACTGCTTTATAAACATTTATGACATCAATTGCTTATTTTTAGGTTCAAATAAACATACTCATCCACCATTGATGCATAGGAAACACAGATGGGTTCACCTTCAAGGTGAACAACACATCCGCAGATGGCGCAGACCCATCGGCCGATGGGTCTGCATTGTCATTTCTCGTGCATCCACAGATGGGTCAGACCCATCGGCCGATGGGACCGATCCACAGATGGGTTCCAACATATATACTGAAACGCAAAAGAAACTTACCACCTTTGAAACCTTTAAATATCAACAATAACACTGCGTGTAGTAAATGTGTGAACTTATTTGTGGACAATAGTGTCCTCACTGTCAGACAAAACGGTCACGGATGGTCACTTGAACCTTCAATGGTCACTTCATAGCACAGCTGTTGAACAGCCGTTTTGACTGTCAGTGATTAGCCAAGGGGTACGGGATGATTTGAATGAGCTGCACGTGATGTCTTGATATTGGCTTTAAAAATGCCAGTGCAAAATGGGCATTTCAATCAACATGCCACGATTGTCAAGGGATAAACGGCAGCGTGCCCTGGGCATGCTGCAAGGCGGACTGAGCTACCGTGAGGTGGCACGTCGCCTTGGCTGTTCACACCAGACGATATCGGCCCTGGTGGACAGAGACACCCTCCACAACTCTGCAGATGACAGACCTCGATCAGGGAGGCCAAGAGTCACCACTGCAAGGCAGGACAGGCAGATGGTCCGAAGTCACCTGCGGGATCGATTCCGTCCAGCATCCCGCACTGCGGCAGAAACTCCGGGGCATGCAAACCATGGATCTCCAATGATACTGCACGAAGACGACTGCATGACTATGGTCTGACTGCCAGAAGACCATACAGAGGCCCCGTGATGATGGCTGCCCATCGCCGCAACCGACAGAGATGGTGCCAGCAGCATCAGCCGTGGACCTTGGCGCAGTGGAACGAAGTCGCTTTCAGCGATGAGTCAAGGTTCTGTGTGGACAGTCCTGATGGGCGTGAGCGTGTCTGGAGAAGAACTGGCGAGCGATATGCCGATTGTTGCGTGCTTCAAGCCAACAGGTGGGGTGGCCCAAGTGTGATGGTGTGGGCCGCCATATCAGGCCGGTACAGGACGCCACTGGTGGTTGTGGATGGGAATCTCAACACCCAGCGGTATGTGGATAACATCCTGCGACCTCATCTGCTGCCATTCCTGCTAGACCACCCAGAACTGAGAACCCTTCAGCATGACAACGCTCGTCCCCATGCTGCTCGCTTTACCACTGCATTTCTCCAAGGCGAGAACATCAACACCATGCAGTGGCCTGCGTTCTCCCCTGACCTGAATCCCATAGAGCACCTGTGGGATGAGCTTGGGAGACGCGTAGTTGGCAGGGCCAGGACATGGGCAGAGCTGCTTCAGACATTGAGGACTGAGTGGGACAGAATCCAGCAGCAATCCATCCAAAGACTGGTAGGCAGTATACGCCGACGATGCACTGCCTGTATCCAAAACAATGGTGGCCACACACGCTATTGAAAGGGGACTGACATTGCACCCTGTGCTGTTCTGTACTGTAGAACAAACTGATGAGATGGTGTATCTTGGTCAAAAACTTGACATGTCATCAATAAAATGCCAATGTTTCAATTATCAATTGTTGGTTTGTTTTATTTTGAACTGTTACAATTTTATTACATTTCAAACAAGTGATGTTTCTTTTGCGTTTTCGGTCTTTTTGAAGTTGGTCAAAATGGTCAAATTTTTTGGTCAAAATGCCCATTTTGCACTGGCCTTTTTAAAGCCAATATCAAGACATCACGTGCAGCTCATTAAAATCATCCCGTACCCCTTGGCTAATCACTGACAGTCAAAACGGCTGTTCAACAGCTGTGCTATGAAGTGACCATTGAAGGTTCAAGTGACCATCCATGACCGTTTTGTCTGACAGTGAGGACACTATTGTCCACAAATAAGTTCACACATTTACTACACGCAGTGTTATTGTTGATATTTAAAGGTTTCAAAGGTGGTAAGTTTCTTTTGCGTTTCAGTATATATATATATATATATATATATATATATATATATATATATATATATATATATATATATATATATATATATATAAGCAAAGATTTGCGGTTGGGAGTATATCCAAATGACTCCATGGTAAGATCTCCAACCTTTAATTGAACAAACAATGACTCAACGTTTCGATTAACAACATGTGAAGCCACACGCCTCCGTTAATCTTCCTCAAGAGTGATAAAATCATCTCAACATCCCCTTACATGCACAGTGGGCGTGGTATATGCAAAGTGGGGTGAGCAATGCTGGACAGCCAATGAAACCGTATCACACCGCTCACGTGAACAGAGACGTTACCGACCAAATTCAAAAATCAACCGCATATTAACAGTTCAAAATAATCCTGTAAGCAATGCTGGATTATAACGCAAGTGTTGAGAAAATCCGGAACAATCATTACATTTAATCAAAAGTTAAACTTGCAAACAATTAAATTGTAAATTAAATTAAAACTGTAAATATATTAAAGCCAAAAATTTTTAAGACAAAATAAAATTGTCACATTATCAAGATCATCACATGTGGCCCTATGCGGTAAAGGTGAATGCGGGAAGGAGGTTGGTTTTAGGGGGGATAAAATGGGGGGGGGGGGGGGAACCAGAGGGGGTTGGAAGTGGATGGGGGGGGGTGTGGGAGAGGGGTGGTTTGGAGGGATTGGAGGTGGGAGGGGGCAATTGTCCGAATAAAAACCTTGTGTGATATATTATGTGGACTCGTTGTTCAAAGTACGGAATGCCTGCTTCGTTTACACAAGAGTGGGTCAAAAGCTACCGGTAAGTCAACGACCTCTTGTGTGATCGAGGTAACAGTTTCTTCTGTGTGCCAAGCCTCCAAAACACGTCTTCTGTTTCTGTTGGGTGTGGAGCCCAAAATATCAACCCTGTCCCATAAAGGTGTGTGGCCTTCCTTAAGGCCATGTTTGGCAATAGCAGATCTGCTAGGATAATTACATTCAAATGCTTTTTGGTGTTCAGTAATACATTGACCTAAGGTCCTCCCGGTTTCACCCACATACTCAGCTCCACAACCACAGGGCACCACGTATACCACCCCTGACCTATCCTTCCTCGGAAGCTTGTCCTTGACCCTCATAAGGGCTTGGCGAAGGGTGAAAACCGGTGTGAAACTCACCCTCACTCCTGCCGATTTCAAAATTCTGCCGACCCTCTGTGAAACCCCCGGTACAAAAGGGAGAACACACCAACCCTTTGGTTGTTCTCGCGGTCTCAACCTGTTGTGTGGGGAAGCCCTTATCGTTTTCCTGTTGGGTAGCAAGCTGTCAGGATAGCCATTTGCCCTTAACACATTTTGAAGATGGTCCACCTCACTCATCTTGTCTTCAAAGGTAGATGGTAAATCACGTGCTCTTTTTGAGAGGGTGTGCACCACCGATCTTTTGTGTTCCATTGGATGGCAAGACTTGAAATCAAGGTAGCGATCAGTGTGTGTAGGTTTTCTGTACACCGTTACCTTTAAGGCTCCTTTGGGATCCCTTGCTACGAGTGTATCCAGGAAGGGAAGGGCTCCATTTTTCTCCTCTTCAATGGTGAAATTAATGGAGGAAAAAGTTTTATTTATGGTCTCATGGATGATGCCCACCTCATCAGAATGACAGATGACAAATGTGTCATCCACGTACCGGAACCAAACACGTGGTTGCACTAACAGGGCTGGAATGGTGCGTTCCTCCAAATCCTCCATCACCATGTTGGCAATCACAGCCGATACCGGGGAACCCATGGCTGTGCCATAAACCTGCTTGTAATATACCTCATTAAATACAAAGTAGGTGGAAGAGAGGCAGGTAGAAAGCATGTCACAGACGTCCATCGGGCTTAAAGCTCCCGCAGTCTCTTTCCATCGATCATCCTCCATCAAACGCCGGTCTGCCACCTCAATCGCCAGGGCTATGGGCACGTTGGTAAATAAAGACACAACATCAAACGAAACCATGGTCTCGTGTGCCTCGATGGTGAGCTGCTTCACTCTTTCAGCAAATGCTGTGCTATTGTGTACGGTTCGCTCTGTCGTCCCCACCAAATGCTTCAAAATGTTTGCCAAAAACTTGGATAGCGCATATGATGGACCATTAATACAGGAAACGATTAACCGGAGCGGAAATCCCTCTTTGTGCACTTTCGGTAGCCCGTAGGCCCTGGGAGCCACGCCCTTACTGCTGTACAGACGTTTGTATGCCGCAGCTGATAATCTCCCAGTCGCTTTTAATCTGGCAAGCATTGAGTTTAACCTTCGTTCCTCCTTCTTCGTTGGATCTGCGGTTAACCGTTCATAAGTACTTTGGTCCGCCAACATATCCTGCATTTTGTTCGTGTATACAAGACGATCCATGAGCACCGTTGCCCGTCCTTTGTCCGCTGGTAAGAACACCACATCGTCCATGTTGCGTAACTCTCGTAAAGCTTGTTGTTCTTTCGGGTCCAAATTGAAATTGTTGCGTGAAAATTGCGGAGGGCGAAGTAAAACAGCAGCCACACGTTAACTGATTTCGTTCTTGGTGGTGTTATCAAGATTCATCATCGCAGATTCCACCTGTGATACAATGGTGTCTTTCGGAACAAATCGGGGAGTGATGGCAAAATTAAGGCCCTTCTGCAATAAGCTGGTTTGTGCCTCCGAGAGCTGCGTACTCGACCGGTTAACCACCCACCGGTTCCGAAGAATGTTCACGTCAACGACGGGAGTCATGCGATGTGTGGTTTCATCAACCAATGCTGTGAACTTTCGTTGATGTCGTTTCCCCATCGATGTCCGAGTGTGCTCCGCGAAAGTGTGAGCTCTCCGTTGTATTCGGTCCCATAACTCGACAGGTAGTCTTGGCGCAATAGTACGAGCCAACCGTTGCACCTGGTCATACCGTTTAGCGAGGCGATGGTGGCAGTTTGAAATGCGCAAACGAAGAAACCTCCGTCCTGTTGCCTCCTCATCCATGAGACCATAAATAAAACTTTTTCCTCCATTAATTTCACCAATGAAGACGAGAAAAATGGAGCCCTTCCTTTTCACTTTTCTTTGCTGGTGGAAGTCGATGAATTTTGAATGAACCTATGCAAGGTCACTAAATTTGATGCACATCAATACATCTGGACAAATTTACCACAGCTTTTACAACATTAGTATCCTGCAGCAAACGACATGAATAATATGCCCATAAGCACATAGTGGAAATCGACTTGCTGACCATCAAGAGCCTGTATATCGCACTTATTATGACAATGTGCAGGAGTGTATCCATATGGTCGGCGTGCCGTCGCACCTGCTCCGTGCCAACATTAAGTGGGTCTGCGACATAATGTGGTTTACATATTGCTCGTTTCCAATTTTGTTGTTGTTGCTGCATAAAGATGTTTGTTTTGCCAGTCATGAATAAGAAAAATATCACACCGGCATCAACGCTTCCATCAAATTAAAGTTAGGCTATTTTTTTTTTTTTCACGATGGATGTTTTAGAAGGATTTAAAAGATTTTTCTGGCCAAAGAAGGTAAGAAATTAGTACATGTGGAGGAGGCCAAGAGAAAGATATTGTGGCAAGGGCAAAAAACAAAGATGGTGATGGGTAAGACATATTAGAAAGCAAGAGGGACATTTGACTAAAGAAGCCATGTTTTGGACACCAATGGGGGAAAGGAGGAGGAAGAGACCAATAAAAACTTCGAGGGGGATTACTGAAAATGAACTTTGTTTAGAAAGGGGAATTGCCCTTAAGCTTAAAGGGACACGATCATGAACTTTTTTTGAAGATATATGCTTTAGAGGATGCTATTCCTGACCCATTAGCACAAAACAAAAAAATGTCAAATTTTTTTTCGGGTGACACCGTCACAATTTCGGTCTTCGAGGCCGGCCGATAGGCACGGTGTGACCGGAAGGGACGAGGTTCTCCTGACCACGTGGCCCTTGACTTGGTTTGTCCGCACAATGTGGGCGCTTTCAGGATGAACTTTAGCCGGGGAGCGTTTGGGCGCCCCGGTCTGATACTGCCGCCCACGCGCATAACAACTTGTGAGTGCACGTGGGTCCCGGCGGTCCCACTGGCCTAGCGCTACCATGTTTAGACAGCGACCTCCGTCCCCGGGCACCACGTCTGACTCTCTTATTCAGGGAGCATGGCGACGTGGGCACGGTAGGACACCCGCGGAGCCCCGGCGGACCGGGGACGCGCGAGCCTACGCGTTAGCGTGCTACGGCGGAATCAACGGCTTCGGCCACGGCCGAGCCGATACTCGGCCCGGTCGCCCGGAAATGAACTGGTTCGACGCCCGCGCTAGAGAGGTCGCGGGCGACTGAGATGTATTAACAAATTAGTTAATTAATTTGAGACGTCCGATTTCTAGTGTTTGGAAATTTGGAAGAGCTTGACCCTAGCCTTTCCCTTGCGAGGGCAAGGAGGAACTTAACACTTGACACTTAAGCTTAGTTTGAAGTACACCCTGCCAGCGCTCCCGGTGGGACGGCAGGGCAACCAGAAGGGACGAGGTTCTCCTGACCACGTGGCCCTCGATCTGGGAAGCGAGAGGCGTTCCATTAGTGGACGCGCCCCTCACGCCCGACTTTTGGGCGGCCCCGGCAGGCCGTTTGTTTTGACGTTCCGTGACAGGCCCCGCACCCTCACCTCCGGGCCGACCGGGTGACCGGAATGAATCCCGGTGTCCCGATCCGAACCTTCAGAGCGGGCCGGCTGGGGAGTGCCAAGCACCCCGTACCTGCACTTTCCGTCCCTGCGGTCCCAAATACCGGAACCACCCGAATACCACTTTATTTGACAAAATGAGGTGCGGCCTACAGCCTTAGAAAACCAACCCTAAATAAGTCAATACCTCCAACGATACAGGCGCGCATTCGTGCCGCGTGACGTGGTGACGTCATCGCGCTTTCACCTTAAAAGACTTATTTGATATAAGTTAATATCTTGATATAATCCTTAGAAAACCAACCCTATAGAAGTCAAATGGTCCAATAAAGGGTGATGGGAGGGTGATGGGAGGGTGATGGCAGGGTGATGGGAGGGTGATGGCAGGGTGATGGGGGAGGGTGATGGGGGAGGGTGATGGGGCCTCCCTATAGAAGTCAGTACCTCCAACGACACACCCAGGCCCCGCTGGCACCTTTCACCGTGCCCGAACGACGTTTCGACCACGTCAACGTGGATCTGGTGGGCCCCCTCCCCCCGTCACGGGGGTTCACACACCTGCTCACCATGGTGGACAGGACCACCAGGTGGCCGGAGGCCGTTCCCCTCGTCTCCATCACCACCGCCGACATGGCGCAGGCTTTCATCGCCACCTGGGTCGCCCGCTTCGGCGCACCAGCGGACATCTCGTCAGACCGCGGACCACAGTTCACCTCCGAGCTGTGGGGCGCAGTCGCCCGCAACCTGGGGGTCAAGCTCCACCGTACTACCACCCCCAAGCAAACGGGTTGTGCGAGCGATTCCTCCGCTCCATGAAGGCCGCGCTCATGGCCGGCCTTCAAGACAGCGGTTGGGCCGACCGGCTGCCGTGGGTCCTTTTGGGCCTCCGAACGGCCCTCAAGGAGGACCTCCAGGCATCCACCGCCGAGCTTGTCTACGGCCAGGCGCTACGCGTCCCGGGCGAATTCGTGCCCGACGCTACCAGTCCCTGGTCCGCAGCTCACCAGCGCTCGGACCTCCAGGAGGCCGCCCGACGGTTTGCCCCCGTGCCAACATCCCACCACGGTGACCCCCAGTCCTACATCCCCCCAGCACTTCGCACAGCGGAGTATGTTTTTGTGTGTCACGACGCACATCGGGGGCCACTCCGGCCGCCGTACGACGGGCCCTTCCGGGTCCTGCGACGGGACGACAAGTCGTTCGTCATCGACATCGGCGGCAGGTCGGACCGGATTGCGGTGGACCGCCTCAAGCCGACGCACGTGGACGTCGACCAACCACCACGGGTGGCCCTTCCGCCGCGGCGAGGCCGCCCCCCGTCCACGGTGCCCCCCACTCGACCGCCCACCACCACACTGGACCCCCCCCCCCCACGACCCGCCAGGGGTCGCTTCGGCCGGGTCATCAGGACCCCCCTCAAATTGACCCTGCCGGTGCATGTCGATTCTGGGGGGACGTGTGTAGCAGCTACCGCTGGGTTTTCACAATCGCCTTGCACCTATCAAGGACGCGGAGCGATCACCATGCCGGGCTCGTCCAGGACGCCCGGGCAGGCCCGCGCTCAACTTGCCAGGCCTCGGTCGGGACGCCCGAGCATGCCCGGGCAGGCTCGCCCTCAACTTGCCAGGCCGCAGCCAGGACGCTCGGCCCCGCCCCCTCTCGCATTTCCTGGGCAAACGCTCCGGGATAATGTGTGTATATATATTGCTGCCCGATAAACGGGCTTTTCAGAGTACCTGAGTGTTTTGTTTGAATAAAGCAACTCGGACGAATTCCAGCTTTTGTCGCGTCCATTCTTCCGATCGACGTGGGAGCCCGAGCTCCTTCAATAGCCTATTTTACTCCAGGAGATCCCAGGATTACCCACCCAAAATATTGTTGCGATCGGTTCAGCCATTTATGCGGTACCTTCGAACGGACGGACAGATGGACGGACAGACAGACGGACGTCACTTCGTCCGTCTCATGCAGGAGCACGGGCTCCTTCAATATTAATATTATGCTGTGCGAGTCGTGTTTGTGCAAAAGTCAAACGCTGTATATGTCTTGGCTCCGGTCCTAATAGTAATACTATTGCATATGGTCCAATGAAGCACGAAAATAAAAATGGTACTTTTGTAAAGTCGTTCCCCCAGAAATTATTGCTAAGCTGCCTAACTAGATCAATCACATGGGGGTTAAATGCATGTTACAAGTGAGCTCCAATCGGTGGAGGCGTCGTGGTACACCGGGCTAAGGCGGGCCACGATGACGTATCAACGATGAGACTCGAGAGCTGCAAACTGCAAAGGCTCGAATCCTCGAGCCTGGGCCCCCGCAAGTGTTGCGCTGCGGAAAATGAGCCTCAAGCTAAAGACGTCTGGACAGACGCCCCGGTCCACCCGGGCCTCCACCCTTTTGAATCTAAACCAATTAATCAATAACTAATCACTGAAAAGCGAATTAATGCATTTGAAATCGTCCACCGTTCGTTGTCGTGACGTCACATTCAACCGATCGTAAATCTAAATGTTGTCTTTTTTTTGAAGGATATTTATATAAAACTTTTCGGTTTATAATTATATATATAAAATCGATGGACATGACGCGGGATAACATCATGAAAGAATAAAAGAAAATATAACTTCCCTTTCCAGGAACTTGACGCCAAGAAGAAGAAGAAGAGGCAGACGAAGACGCCGACGTCAAGTACGAGGAAGAAGAAGAATATAAAGCAACACCCTCCGGCTCCTCGGGCACACTGTAACTGTAAGTGGGTCGAAGCTCACAGTCACATAAATGTACAATTGCACAATAGAGTATCTGCTTTCTTACCACGATTCGTATAGTATACACTGAATTGCAAAAAAGATGTCGAACATGTCGTCACGTTTGTGGGCAAACGAAAGTCGGTCATTTCGGGAAATGTGTTGCATCGCCTCGTCAATGTCATACTCATAGTCAGGCAGATAGGTGTAACAATTGTGGGTTTATACGTACAAGCATGAAATTTGGCACAGTCATAGATAATAGTCTAATGAATAATTCCAGATATGGATCCACCGCGAAAACATCCTACGGTAGCCGTGGCGGCCATTTTACAAAATGGCCGCTTTTAGTCTAGTGGCTAGATACGGGTCTCGTGCACCCCCCAAAATATACTTCTCATTGGTGTCTATAGATAGGAAAAAATGTGTAGAAAATGATTTGCTATGTTAAATAGTTGAAAAAATGTCCCACGTATCATTTTTATGCAAATTAGTGCAAATTAGCAAATTAAATAAAGTGCAAATTAAATAAAGTTTTTATTTATTTATTGCAACTTGTTATCGTATCTTATCTTTTTTTTCAGTTGGTGTTTCGAACAGCGAAATGTCTAAGAGTTATCAGCTAGTGGATCCACTGCAACCTGGACAATCAAAGGCGCAGGTACAGACGGATTGGAACAAGTGCGTTTTGTGCCAAAAAATCACACGAGAAAGTTTGCAATGCCCAGCAGAATCAAAACGGCACGATGTTGGAGTTGGTTATTCTACCATTGCCTTCAACATCAGACGTTTCAATGAATTTCACGAATTACCGATGCCACTAGAATTAGGACGCCTTGATGACGGGAATGGCAGGCTGATACACGAATGATGATACATCTCGCGGATGCAGTCCGTGATGGATTTCAGAAAATTCTTCTGCGTACGGTGGATACAGATATAGTGGTATTGGCTGTGGCAGCAACAACCAAACTCAAATTCCAGGAGCTTTGGGTGGCCTTTGGGACAGGCCAGCACTTCAGGTATATTCCAGCACATGAAATTGCAGCATTCCTCGGACCAGATAAGTCACAGGCCCTCCCGATGTTCCATGCATACACAGGGTGTGACACAGTCTCGTCATTTAATACACAGGGCAAGAATACAGCCTGGGATAACTGGAAAGTATTTGACGAATTGACGCCAGCGTTAGTTCATCTCTCCACGGGGACAGCAGACATCTCTGATGACGTTGTGGCAGTGCTCGAGCGGTTCACCATTCTTCTCTACGATCGCACCAGCAATCTCGTCAACATAGACGAAGCTCGACAGGCACTCTTCACGAAGAAAGGACGAGCCATGCAAGCTATTCCCCCTACCAGAGGAGCCCTGGTACAACAAATCAAGAGGGCTGTGTACACGGGTGGCCACTGCTGGGGAAACATGCTCACGGTTGTTATGGATCTGCCCTCACCTGGGGATTGGGGATGGATCGATCCCCACAACTGGAAACCCCTGTGGTCCATGCTTCCTGAAGCCAGCATTTCATCAAGGGAGCTGATTTGTTGTAAATGCAAAAAGGGTTGCAAGGGACGATGCAAGTGCAAACAAGCTAGTTTGAAATGTACCGCTTTGTGCCAGTGTGGTGGAGAAAATTGTGACGTATAAACAAGATCAAACTGGAACTATCTAGTAATATAAGTTATCGTTACAGTGCTTGGTGGGTTAATTGACATTGCTGGCAACACAAATGCAAATTGTGGTCATTTGGAGAATACAATTATGGCATATATGTGTATCTAGAGTCATTTCATTAGAACATAAAGAAGCATTTGTGTCGTCCGGTAAAAAATAATCGCGGTAAAAACGGCCATTTTGTAAAATGGCCGCCATGGCTACCATAGGACGTTTTCGCGGTGGGTCCATATCTGGAATTATTCATTAGATTATTATCTATGACTGTGCCAAATTTCATGCTTGTACGTCTAAACCCACAATTCTTATGATGGATACACCTATCTGCCTGACTATCAATGACAATGACAATATTGACAATGTCAATGTCAGTTCGGCTGTGATTTGCCAAATACCAAATAGGACCTTTCTTTTGTTTATTTTTCCTTTTTCTTAAAGTCTACAGAACACCGACGCCCCTTTGCTGTTAATGTTATGAGGCCACGTGATGTTCATTGTTGGTGGTGTGCAGGTGTGGTGTTGCAAAAAAAAGGCAAATACCTGCACATCAAGGTAGAGGTAAGGCCTTGATGTGTACTGTCCCAGGCTTCAGGACTTGCTTATGTAAATTAGGACATGGAATTTGGTATAGGAGGCGGGTGAGAGTGATTGCATGGCCGGTGGGGTGAGGGTGGTGGGGGGGGGGGGGGAGGGAGGGAGGGATCGAATGTGTGCCACAGAGTCTAGTGTGTGGCATTTGTTTATGTGCCGAGGTTTTGTGTTTTCATGTGGTCGTGAGGTTGGAAATTGAGAATGAGTGATTAATGTGTTTAGAAAAGTGGTTTTAAAATGTGAACGGGGATTTCACATAATGGCAGGCCATGGCAGCAACGTTTGGAAACATTTTTGTGACATCTTCTCTGGAAATATGTGGTTGAGAATTCAATGGCAGTGGGGAGGAAATGTTTTTGTGGATTTTGTGGGTGGGGAGGGCGTGCGTGTCCGCAGGTATGGATCAAGCTCTGGAGGAGCGATGACCGCGGTCCCCTCTGCGGTAATTACCCCTGGCAGCCAGTGGTGTCTGGAAATTGGAGCTCGTCGGTGGTGGGGGTCTGTTTGGGCGCCCTGGGGTATGGGACTTCCGGCGACCAGTGAGGCTGTATGGAAGCCTGAAGCGACAGAGCCTGGTGTGTGGAGACCCCCTCCGGCGGGACGACAGCATAAGGAGCTGTTTGGCTGTCACGAGGCCAAGAGGTGTACGGGGGGGGGGGGGGGGGAGGTGGGGGGGGGGGGAAGTCGTAAGTCGGGCGACTTGTTTGTAGGACTGCCGGCACCACAGCCTGAAGCGCCCCCACCATCTTGCTTGTATGGTACCTCCCCGCTACCTAGTAAAAACGCACACACATGTGTATGACATCTATGCCATGATCCTGCAGTGGGGTGAAATACGTTCTTCCTATCCTGCAGGGGGGTGGGGGGGCTGGGGGAGGGGAAGGGGAGCCTGTGTTATGTTTGTGGGGGTAGTGATATGTAGAGTCAGGTAGCTTTGTGTAGATATCATGCTCCGATTGTTGTGTAGAAGAACCATTTAGATGTACAATAAGTAGAGGACCTGTGTAAACAGTGTTCGGATTAAGTTGTTATATTTGTCCCTGCCACCAGGAGGCGGGGCATGTTAACGAGCCTCAGGCATAAGGGTAGATTATCCCTGTTCGTCTTACCCTATGTGATTTATCCGTTGTCCCTTTTGGCACCACACCATAGACACTAGTTAGAATCCCACATTTAAATGCCCATTAATTAAACCAAATAAACAATAAAACCCAACCGGAAGTCAGGCATGGCAAGCACACACAGTTAAGCAGGCCGAAGACACGCCCCTGAGACTCGTGATTGGCTGGGGCGGAGCAAGAAGCGACTCGCTATTGGGTGGGAGTTGACCAATGGGAAGGATTGAGTAAGGAA
Source organism: Myxine glutinosa (assembly GCF_964187855.1). Classification (NCBI taxonomy): domain Eukaryota; kingdom Metazoa; phylum Chordata; class Myxini; order Myxiniformes; family Myxinidae; genus Myxine; species Myxine glutinosa. Next base: position 209,441,679 of record NC_136261.1, on the reverse strand, counting down.
GGACTCACGATTGGCCAAGGGCGGGGCAAGAAGCTTCCCGCGGATTGGTGGAAGGAAGGCCGAGAAGTAAGGAGTGCGCCGATTGGTGAAGACCACCGCTGATGTCAGAGGCAGACTGCATGCTGATAGGTGGATAACTGGACATGGTCGTGTTGGACTGCGCTGAGTGGAAGAGAAGCGCCGGTGACGTCCCTAGACGGCCGATAAAAGCACTCAAGCACTGACATTTTCTCTCTTCTTCTTGCCCTCCGCCCTTGCTCGCTTGCCCTCATCTATTGCCTTTGCTTTCGCCTTCCTCTCTCTTGTTCCTTTGTCCTTCCTTGCGCTCTCGTGCTTGGACCGACCATGTCGAGTACGCCACCGGGAAACCAGGAGAGGTAATGGGAACTGCAGTTCTCTGAGCGTACGACGTGTGGACGGGCACGGCTTGCTGCAGCATGACGAGGCCTGATGCGAGCGCTGCGGCGCGAACGGGCGCAACAAGGCCTAGTTCCCGCCAACGCGCGCGTTTCGCGCGGTCACCCCGGCCGGACCCATTCACAGACCCTGTTGAGACACTGACGAAGCCCTCGAGCTATTCAGAGCTAAGTGCACACAAACACATGGTTATTTTTTTATGTATCTTCCCTTCGTCTGTGTTATCAGTCTGGTATGGGAGCGCTCCATGTGGGAACAATATTTTTTTATCATCGCGCTCTTCTTGTCCTGACCTCCATTGTAATAAATCTTCTCATTATTTTCTCTGTATATTTCTAAATCTGTGTTTGTGTGAGTTATTTTCTTTGCAGGCTTTGGAACTGCCGGCGATCGTGAAGGTAAACTCTTCAGCCTACTCCCCTCCTCTTTCTTTCTCCGTGCATATACATAAAATCTGCTATTTGAACTGAACGCCTTTGGAGTTAAAGCTGGCTTTCGCTGTGTGTGATTTCCCCGGGATTAACCGAGGGGAGTCACTCGACAATGTATATATATATTTAATTTTAATTTAGATTCAAAATAAAAGTTCATTTTTACTTCTGCTCCATGAACCAGCTTTGCTGATCGGTGCAAGACTTATACCATATTACATAGGGGAAAGAGTTAGACATTAATCATGTGCAGACTGAAGGAATCACGAGACTTAAAACTAAAGAATAGATTATATCATGAAATAATCACTGGCGGTTCCTGATCAAAAATGAATGATAAAATAATTATGTAAAAAATCAAGCAACCCCACTCCACACGTCATATCCCATCTATAATCTTTTTCCCTCTTCCTTTCCTCCCTGTGCGGAGAGTTTGCGATTGTCTCTGTGAACCAGTCTTTTTTCCTTAAACAGAAAATACTGTTGTGTCGGGGGGAGAAAAGGAATATCTCGAGCCAGGTAGATCTGTATGGGTAACATGCTTTGACTGTCGCGATAGGGAATCTACCCCGTAATAAGTTATATGTTAGTCCGGTTTGTCGGGATAAGCTGTATTGGTGTCCCAGCTACGAGGGAGCAGGGCGTGCTAAATTGTGCAGGGATTATGGATGACCACTGGATGAGATTCCTTTGTTCGTCGTCGTCCCCTGTCACCAAACCTTTGTCCCTTATGGCAATGCATACTCATATAAACACTTATATAGGCCCTTAGTGCAACAGTAATTAAATTCCCTTCCCTTACAAAGACTGTGGAAGACAAGCAGGCAAGGGCCACGTACAACACCGGCGTGGGCGTCAGACATCGAGCAAGGCTGGGAGGCCACGCACAGGAGGACTGTTGATTGGCCAGGGGGAGGGGCGAGCAGCACCACAGTGCGGGAGGCACTCGGCCAATGACAGGGCACCAGCGAAAGAGAACATTGGAGAAGATTTGAGAGGTCGGGAAGCTACGAAGCTCCGGTTGGTGGCGCACCAAGGCTGACGTCACATGCGAGGCTACAAAAGAACAGGCAAAGTTATAAAAGGACGCGCTGGCTGACATTGGCTCACTTGGCGCTGCACGGTCTCTCTTTGCTCTTTGTCTTTTTGTCTCTCTTCGCGCTGGACCTCGTGTTGGAGATCGGCCCCTTCGGGTTGGAGATTGGCTTTGTGTGGGGATCGCTGGCCCTGCGTTGGACGCGTGGTGCTTTTGATTCCGCGTGGTGCTTTTGGTTCCTGGTGGTGCATTGATACTGGAGCGAGGGACCTCGTGGCGTGCCGCAGAGCGAGTCGCATCGAGGCCTGGCGTAGCGCATGAGCGAGGCGGACTGAGGGGGCCGCGTTGGACGACGGACGCACCACTACTGACAGATAGGGCCGCACCCCACATTTCACAAATACATAACGAACGTTTTATTTTCCTTAATTCATTTTCCCTTGTCTCGTATCCGAAATCAGTGTGTGGGGACGTCCCGATTTGGACATTTATTACCGGCGCGTATTTTCCTGTCCCGCTATCTTTGTAAATAAATCCTTGTATTATTTTCTGTATATACCTGAATGCAGTTTTCCGTGTGGTTTATTTAATTTGCAGCGGCATTGGAGACGCCCCGAGAACAGGTAAGACTGCAGGGGTCTTGCGCCGCCCCTCCACCCTGCGCAATTTTGTATAGCTTTCTGTCTTTGAGTCCGCCATTGAGTTTTTGCCTCGAGAGCTAAGGCCTTCGCAATCGGCTTCCGTGACCGCCTGATTTTCATCAGAGGCGGCCGCATGACAATACTAATGATATTAATTTGAGATCCCTTCCCACAGGTGAAATGGGGTAATTAACCAAATACCAAGTATGTCCGTGGGTGCATGTATATATATATATAATTATATATATTATATTCAAAGTCAAGCCTCATGGAAGGACAAATAATGGGTGTGGGGAGGAATGAGGGGTTGCATGGAATTTGACACGATATAGAAGCAAGCTCTCAGAAAGGAAAAACTGGAACTTTGTAAGGAGTTTGGCTTCGGCTATTGATTATATTTTGGGATGAAATGATGTATTTGATGTACAATAGACCCACTCCCTATAGTGGGGTGGCTAAAGTCCAAATTTAAGTGATATCGTGACACACTGGCCCAAAGGACCAAATTTGGCACAGTTCTACTTTAGGACCATACAAAACTTTTGAGAGGGGGCTGCCCGATTTTCGATCCCCAGGTCAAGGTCAGGTCAAGGTCAAATGTCAAATTATGTGTCTGTCATGTTTTTGCAATATCCAGCTTATAGATAACCTAAAAAACTTGGTCTTAGTCACATAACCAACATATTTAGTCAATGAATCCATTACTATTATGGGAAGTTCCACCAGGTGACGGCCATATAGGCTCAAAGCCACAACTCGAGAGAAACGAGGGAAAGGATTACGTAGAAAGGTATCCTGCAATACGAAGTTACCAAGTAACTTCGCTGGCTTTCTACAGGGTCCTACCAACAAGGAGGAGCTTTTCGCACTGCTGACGGAGGACGTAGTCAAACGCGACTATCCGCTTACCAAACAGGTTTACATTACATCTGGTCCACGAGTCCAATCGAATCAGGCTAACATCACAATGGGAGAGAGTGATCACGAAGAAACAGACAGTAGAATATGTCTTCATGTAAACGATGCCCTAAGGGAAGGGGCGACTACTGTTCTCATCAGAACCGTAGACACAGACGTGATTGTGATTCTGGTGGGAGTGTTTCATGATCTTGTGCAGCACCATCCAGGTATGCAACTATGGGTTGGCTTTGGTACTGGTCAACACTTCCGCTATTACCATGTCAACTCAATCTGCCAGGAACTTGGGGAAGACAAAGCTCGTGCTCTGACGTTTTTCCATGCATTCTCTGGCTCTGATGTAACATCCCAATTCAGTGGTAAAGGCAAAAAGTCAGCTTGGAAGGCATGGAAAGCTTACCCGACAGCCACAGAAGGATTCACCATTACGTCCCTGACTGCGTTTGTTCCACATGTGAATACATCTCCAGCATTCAATGTGATCGAGCGGTTTACCTGTATCATGTACGACAACACAACCCCACATGTCAATGTGAATGACCTTCGACAGGAGCTATTCCCAAGGAGAGTGAAGATGATGGAGAAGCTTCCTCCAACTCAGAACGCACTGCTCCAGCATGTAAATCGATGCCTGTACCAAGCCAGCATTTGGAGAGAGAGTCTGAAGCCCATCCTAGCTGCACCAAATCCAGATGGCTTTGGGTGGACCAAAGCAGATACCGGGTGGCGTCCAACCTGGACAACCCTGTCAGCTGCTGCTCTTAGTTGTAGAGAACTACTCAAGTGCGGATGTAAGGCGACACCCACTTGTTCAAAGAATTGCATGTGCAGGAACGCAGGACTGCCATGCACAGGACTGTGTCTCTGTCGCGGAAATTGTGAAGCATAAGTCATGCAGGCCGCGACCTCCTCTGTACTGGCCAATCCAGTATCCTCCCTCAGCGTATCGATGTACGTCAAAAACACCGATGCAAAAATGACCAACACATAATTTGACCTTTGACCTTCACCTGACCTTGAAATACAATATGGCAGCACCTGAGGATATTTTCCATAATACAAATGGATTCCTTGTCCTTAAAAATGATTATTTAGAGTTTAGACACTGAGATAATGTTTCTATGACAGGTATGAGCTGGATATGGCAAAAACATGACAAACACATAATTTGACCTTTGACCTTGACCTGACCTTGACCTGGGCCTCGAAAATCGGGCAGCCCCCTCTCAAAAGTTTTGTATGGTCCTAAAGTATAACTGTGCCAAATTTAGTGCTTTGGGCCAGCGTGTCACGATCATTTCCATAAGCCACTCCACTACTATGGGAGCGACAGGCAAGGTCATGTTATTATCCTCTCTGGGGTATATAGATTACAGTAGATCTATAGGCTCTGGTCCATTGGTCTGTGGGTGGACGTGATAAGCATAGAATTCCTCAAGGATGTCGGGATTCCTCCAAATTTTTCAGTTTTGTGTTAAACAGCAGCAGCGACGGTTTAAAAAGGTTATCATACATGTGTGTGGTTTATAATATTTTTTACTTCTGCTAGGCTTTACCTACGATAGGCCAAGATAATCTCTTTATACACGTTAACATAACAGTTGGCCAAAGAAGAAAAACTCCTTATGGAGAGGGGATATTATGAGTCCCCTACCAGTTTCACCAGAAGGGGTTATAGGTTTGCTCTCCATCTGTCTGTCTGTCCATCCCAGCTGTGGTTTTGCAGACCTGCCACCCTTCCATATTGAACTGAAACATATTGAACATATTCAACTTTAACATATTCAACTGAAACTTGGTGCATGGCTTTATTTTGACAAGTTACAGAACAAGTTTGGTTTTGGCACGTTTCCCCAATTTTCCACAGTTATGTACTTTATGGACATAGAGAACATCACATATTATACATGGGTCAGTTTTCGTTTTCAGCTGCCCTGACTCCACCCCACTGCTTTACACCCATTGGCTGGACAGCTGGTCTGACTCCACCCCAATTAAAATAATGTGCCACCATTCCATGAAGCAGCACAGATTGGCAGGCCTTAGGCTTTAGGCCTGGGTGACAGTCCATGGCCCAGTGTAATTGGAATGATTCCAGGTATTTAACCACGATGTATTTATATATTCTCATAAGCTGTATGCATGTTTGTGCTTCAGGTATGCGTATGTCCATCAGGTTATTTTTTATTATTGCCAGCACAGAAAGCGGCATTATACACTGGCCAAATTAAGGCATGATTACTCGGTAGGGGACATGTATTGCAAAGCATTTCTCCCTTTTGTTAGTATTAATATTGGTTTGCAACAACATTAATATTGTGTTCTTATAATGAGTTCTTATCATTATACACACAGAAATTACCTTTGTTATGAGAAGCGGCCTTGGAAAAATGCCAAAATTTGGCAACTTAACACGGATTTCGCCGAAGGTGGGAAATCCTCTTTGAGAGGAGGGAGGGGAAATGAAGTCACTACAACCTCCATCGTGCGACCTTTAGTTCTCCTGTCAAGTTTGGTTGCGATTGGATAAGTAACGATCGAATGTATCGCAGTCTTAGACACCAAATTGAGTATTTTGGTATGATTCGTTGGCAATGTTCCACATCCACAGGCAGAACATCCCCATCCAGGGCACCCTTATCATGGAACATTCCGCACAGCATTCCTACCAGACAACCCTGAGGGAGGCCATGTCCTGGGGTTGCTTCAGAGGGCTTTTAAACAGCGGCTCGTTTTCACCATTGGTACTTCCCGTACAACCGGCATGGACGACGTCGTCACTTGGAATGACATTCATCACAAAACCAGCATTCACGGTGGACCAATGCTGTAAGATTCCAAATCAGCATCTTTGGAATGCATTGTCGAGTTTTATTTTTTTAACGATGCCTAAATATATGACCTGTATTAGATAGATTATAGCTGGTAGTGAGGCACGGTAGCTCCAGAGATTATACACACAGAAATAAATTTGGAGATATGCATGCCAGTCCTTGTGGGGGAACAAAGTGAGAATTGAATATTTCCTGCAGAGCGACAGGGTGATGTTGTAGAATGATGTTACTTTAAGACTTGTACGCTTGAAGTTTCTTAATGAAGGCAGCGCATGGTGGAGAGTGTGGGCCACCAAGTTTGATTTGTTCTTACGATTATCAGACACTGAAGAAAGTTTAGTGTCACAGGATGATATCTCACTCCCGGAAAACAGCTCTTGACATTTTTCTTTGAAGGATGTGATAATAATCTGGGTGAGTTTACTTTCTATTGCTGGGCCTTTCTTTGGATTACATAAAATAGTTTGCATCTCGCCACAAGACTACCTGTACTCTTACAGCTGGTATAGATGTTGATTGTGGACACCCTCCCAACAAAGTACCAAAACTTACTGTTTCACTTGTTCAGAAATGATAAAAGGTGACATCTTATTACTGATGTCAGTGAAATAGATTGCAGATGTCATACTGGTATTTCAGACACCACTACCTGCACTTTTGAAGATGATTGCTAGCAATTCTACGATCTCTAGTGTAGAAGGGTGGGGAAGGAGGTAGGCATTCTTATGTACAGTACACCTTTGTGGTGTGATTAAACCGATTGACAGAATTGCTTGTATTGCATATAATTCATTCTGTATTTAACTTACAATGTGAATTGGCTCTGTTTTGCAGTTACGGATATCCAGATCCAGATTACCTGAAGCGTGTGCAAGAGGAATTGAGAGCAAAGGGAATTTTTAAAGCTGCTGATGTTGCATTGCGATTGCAGGAAGATAAGTGGTTTGAAGGGCGGTAAATAACTACAAAGGATAAATTAGCACAACATTCCAAAAATACTTTCTTGATTCTAAAAAAAGATGCTTTCTTTATTATTATTTTTTACCCAAAATTAATTTAGTCACTTGTATTTTATTTATGGAGGGAAATAAATAAATAAATAAATAACAACAATCATGTGTAGCACTTGTTACCTTCACCATCTGATGTACGGACATTATGTTTTCACCCCTGTCTGTCTCTTTGTGTGCAGGATATCTCAAAAAGTTGTAGATGGATTCGGATGAAATATGGTGGGCCGGTTGGGTGGGTGATGAGGACAAAATGATTAGATTTTGGTGAAGATCCGAATGTGGATCCAGATACATAAATTTTAAAAGTGATTCAGCTTTAGGGCTAAAAACGATATTTTATATATATATATATATATATATATATATATATATATATATATATATATATATATATATATATATATATATATATATATATATATGTATATATATACAGTGGTACCTCGGCTTACGAGTTTAATCCGTTCCGTGACGGAGCTCGTAAGCCAAATCGCTCGTAAGTCAAAGCAAATTTTCCCATTCAAATGCATTGAAATGCTATTAATCCGTTCCAGCCTCAAAAAAAAAACACCAATTTTTTTTGTTAGGTGCTTTTAAATAACAAAAATGTACTTTATAAATAACAAATAATGTATAAACAAGCACGACCTCGTATATACTGTACATAATACAAGAGAATGTAAAGAAATAAACTGGTTTTATTAAGCAGAGGAGAAGAGCATGCCAGGTGAGGTGTGCGTGTTGTCGACTTGGCGAGGCAGTACGATCGTACTCCTTCTACGATATGTACGATTTTGAAGCAGAAGGAGTCCATAAAGGCTATAACGCCAGCCAAGGGCGTTACGATTATTTCAAAGCTCCGGACCTCTATCCATGAAGATATGGAGAAGTTGTTGTTTGTGTGGTTGAAGGAGAAGCAGCTCGCAGGAGATACCGTGACCGAGAGCATCATGTGTTTGAAAAGATTGAAACTCGGATATCGAGCACGGACCACGAGGTGTTTTTTCTTTTTTCTTAATCTCGGTTTCAGTGAACTTTTGCTCTGTGCTCACGTGTACTGTACCTGTACCTGTAATGGTACGTCAGAGGATGGCACCTGTTGTCATCATATTAAGTGCAAGATGTTCTGCATCGTAAGTTGGTACACCGTGGTCTTTCGGCGGTGTTTAAGCCGGCCGTCTTGGCTTCTGTCACCATTGGCATTGAGTCTTTCGATGTAGGTAGGTCGTTGTGTGCCGGTGCCTTGGCCGAATTCCTTCATTGCTGCATTGTTAGCTCACCTGGTTTTTTATACCACATCTTTGGTTATCGGACCAGCGAATGACGTCATCTCCTCCAAAGTATGGCTTATTCTCACTTGTCTTGGACGATCTTCTACTTCTAGCCTTCCACCGTGCATTTGGTGTCCACTGTACTTACTGTACAGTGCCTGGTAAAATTGATGTAATGGGTTTTTGACCGTCAACGCCATGAACCGTCATGAACCGTCATGAACCGTCAACCGCCATGAACCGCCATGAACCGTCAACGCCATGAACCGCTAACACTCAAAAGCCCATTTATCGCGCCTTATAAAGCAAAACGCAAACCGAAAGCCATGCCTCTCAAGCGAGGCGTGCTTCCGTGGTCACGTGATCCACAGGTGTAGCTCATTATACCCGCACGCGCGACACGCTTTGGCGGTCACGTGACCAGCCACTCTGGAGGCGGGGATCCCCACCGATGACGTCACCGGCTGGAGCAAGGAGATTCCTCGCTCATGTATTTCGACGATTGCGTGTTTTATATCCAAGCAGAGATGCTTTCACGGCAAGATAACCGCGTGACCGGAACCGGAAGCCACAACCGGAAAATTCAAAAAAATAAATTTTTTGAGCTCGTACATCGGATCTCGGCTCGTATCCCAAAGCAACAAACCGCCCGAGCGACGGCTCGTATCCCGAAAAACTCGTACGTTGGGGCACTCGTAAGCCGAGGTACCACTGTCTATGTATATATATTGTTACGGACACGACTTAGATGTTATGATGGGCCGAGCGGAATGGCCGCCGTGTTTGCACAAGTTACCCGATTATACTCGAACGTTGGCCGAGTCGCGCTACGCTAGATCAATTGAGGAAAGGACACAGCGGCTGGGTTAAAATGACACGACACCAGGGGTACGGTTCTCAAGACCTCCGGAGGAGGTTATAATATTGCGGAAGGTTAGATTACAAGGATGAGAGAGACAGCATAGAAAGATAGGCACTTAGACACACTTATCTTATTCCCGACAGACCACAGATAAACGGGACAAAACTGACTCACACGGGGATTGATGGCAAGGAGGGGCAGGTAGTCGATGGCTCAAGGTGCACCTTGGCTCAGGGGCAAATCGACCCGGTCCGGTCCAAAGATGCGGGGAGGTCGCTCAGCGCTCGGAGGTCGCGACTTGTCTTTCCAAGCTGGGGGCGCATCTGACGTCACGTCCGGTCAGTCGCTGCGTATATCCGGCGGGGAGTGACACGCCCTCGGCTCGTTAGCTCCGCCCCAGATGGAATCGGCCCGCCGCTTCTTATTGGCTGCGGGGGGTTACCGGGCTCCGCCCTTGACGAGGAGCTGACAGCCAGCCCCTTTGTGGTAACCCCGTAACCTGGAGCACATGGGCCATGGCGGCTAACCGAGCCGGAGTGAGGACGCCCACTCCCCGCACCGCGGCCGCGCCGCCCCCGCTGTGGTTGTAGTTGTTGTTGTTCCTTGAGATGATGGGTGGATGCGGAGATGATGTTGGGGGGAGGTATTGGGAGGTCCTAAACTCACTACTGGTGCCATACAATCACATTCTGGTGCAACGAAGAGTCAGAATTAATGGAAACGAGTCCTTAACTGACATAGACTAAGAATAACTAGCAAGATGTCCGAAAGTTGTCTACGTGGGATGCGGTGGACCTGGGCACGACATTTAATGGGGGAAGAAGGGGAAGGTCGGTTCTACAGAGTGTTGTTTACAGACAATGGGACTAGGGAATGGGGGATTGGGGATAGTTGGGGAGTATTGGGGAAATAGGGGAATATTTACAAGCGGATATGGAGGCCAAATCCCATATCCGCAACATTGCACCCTTCTCTACCCTCGGGGCGTCCCGACCCGATAAATTTTTACCTATTTTAGTGTGGCACTCAGATGTAGTTCCCTCTACTATTAACTCTACCCTGAGTGCGACAGTTTTACAGATATTCACAAATGAGTAAATATGTCCCCCTGCGACGTTGCACCCTTCTCCTCACAGAAACACACCCACAGGATAACCGAATCACGGAAAGAATTCGCAAACTAAACATACAGCCGGTAGGGAGCATTATTTACACAAGACTACGCTGTTATTTACACTACGATCCAGGACCTGTTTTTGGAGGAACACATGCCGATGTTATGCATAGAGAGAGCACGCATGCCAGCATCGATACACCAACCCACGAGTGCTCTGTGGCCTTACGGCCTTTAATAATGTGCAGAGCACCCCTTCCAAGCACCAAAAGCACCACCCCATCACACAGTCAGCACCATCCGGTGCACCAATAAAGTGTCTATAAATCATGGTGTGGTGTCGCAGCCGGCCGATGTTCTGCCGCTGGTCTTGCCTTCGTGTGGTGCACTTGGTGTTCTGGCTTCTTTAAAAATAAAGAAAGGCGCCAACCGCGTCCATTTCTTTATTGTGGCCGTCAGGGGGCCAACTATTAGTGGTTCACCTGTATGGCATAGGTGCCACGTTGACCCAGAGGTCCATCAATGGGTGGTGCTTGGCCGCAAAAGAACTGCGGTCCATTGTGGGTGGCCACCAAAATTGCGGTCCATATGGTGTATCGATCCAGGCAGCAAGCAGCGAAAGTGCAGGCCCACAACTGCGGAGCCAGCACCTCTCTCTCCTCTCTCTCTGCCCCAAAGCCAGATCCTCGGAGGTGGGAGACAAAAGAAGCAGACAAGTGAGTAAGGTGGTAAGGGCGCAAAAGTGCACGCAATGTAAGGTAATGCACACTGGGGGCACATGGGAACCAGGTGAGACAGGTACGTTCCTACCGTACGCCCCCCCCCCCCACCAGGTAACCTACATGGCCCCTCCCTTACCCCTTACTGTATCCACAAAACACAACACTACCCATAAACATCTACTTTACACATCAACAACGTCCCTACTGTCTTCCCCGTTCCTCCCATAAACCAAATTCGTCTTCTCTCCCTCCTAACCAATCAAATTTGCCATTTTCAACTCTCATCAAAATTTGCCATCTCCAACTCAACATCATAATTTGCCATCACCAATTCATCATCAGTCCCTCCTAAGGAGGGAGAGATGGAATCACCCCAATGTCTCATCCACGTCGTGATGCGTCTCACAAATCCAACAGCAATCCTTACTTCCTGCAACACAAAACAAAGAAAACACAGGTGTGGAGTCATCATCATCACCACAGGTAAGTGGCTGCGTATGGTGCGACAGGTTCATCAATCCTAACTATTTCCTAAATGACTTTAACAACTTTACATTACCCGGGGTCTTTCTCCTGCCAAACCATTGGCCCTCTTACACTATGGGTTCTAAAAACCAATTCCCATTGACCAAACTGTGGTGCCCCTCAATTTGGGGTCTCACTCCCCCGATTCATCTCTCGGTGCCCTCGCACAATTTCTGGGCTGCGACGTGTAGCTCTCCTAGCCGGTCTACCCACCTGCACACCTCCACCACTGCAGTTGCCTCCGAGCTTACCTGCTCCTTACCCTAACCTAACTACCTGGGGAAGGCCCTCTGGCGCTCTCCCCACTCGGTGCCCTCTCTGGCACTGGGCTACCCGGGTCCGTCCTCTGGATCCTCGGGCCCCACTGACACTAACGGCTCCCAGAGCCCACCTGCGGCCTCACCTGGCCGACATCCTCACAGTGGTGGAGTGCCCAACCAACTACACACACTAACAGGCTACACGCCCAGCCATTTCCACAACACTAATGCACCCATCCGCAATACCATTCTGCAACCGCACCACAAATGCCAATATCCAACCACAATTTACCTATACCCTCTACCTAACACTTACACTACCCGCCCCGGGTACTCGTGAAAGGGGTCCACTCTTCCCCCATCCACACCTTCGCACCATGCACACCACCCCGTACCACTTACTCCAACTCTCTCCACACCACTCATTCTCTGCTCCATATATTCCACACACCTGGTGCCACCTGCACCCTTCTCTCCCCAAGCGCTTCCGCGCTGATCCACAACACTCACTACTCATCCACTGCTCCACACACCTGTCCAGTTGCACACCTGTGCAATCACACCTGTTCAATCCTCACACAGCATCATCTCGTCTAACTACTCCCCTCTGAAACTTGCGCTTCCCAGTCGTCCCTTTAAACTATTGCGCTCCCTCGTCATTATCATCCACACTAATCTACCTGCGTCCCCACTACAGGTATCAGTCACTAACTAAACTTAACGTCACCTAATGTCATCTTCGCTAGATCCCTACCAATATCCTAACCCACCCGGGCTAGTTTTCACTGCCATACACCCCATAAGCTATTGCTCCTTTGCCCCCACCATGGGAAGGGTGGCAGGGATGCCACCCTTACCCACCGGGCCCATCGCTCATCAATCCCCCAGTCCTCTGGCACTAATAAGCCCCCCTTATTCAGAGGTACTGGGTCCCGCCTCGGCATCTAAAGCCGAGGCAATCCACGGGGGCGCCTGCTCGCCGGTGTAAGGTCTTATCCGGTCGGCGTGGACGATCCGAGGGAGGGCTCGTGGCCCCATTTTGATCTTAATGACCACGTCACAGATTTGCGACAGGACGACTCCTGGGCCTTGCCAGGGGGAGGTGAGCTTTGGGCACCTTCCCTTCCGCCTCCGGAGATTAAAGAACCAAATCTTCATCCCCGGAGCGTATTGACTCCCCTGGCTCCGGTCGTCGTACCTGCGCTTCATCTTTTCCCCCGCCAGATGGAGTTGGCGGCGGGCGAAGGCATGGACTAGCTCCATGCCTTCCTCTAGGTGACGTGCGTACCCCTCCCTCGGCGGGTTAACCACTGTGTCTGGCACGGGACCGCATAGCAAGTCGGCGGGAGCCCGTAACTCCCGCCCATACATAAGCAACGCTGGACTGCATGCGGTGGCCCCGTGCTGGCTGGTTCGGTAGGCCATAAGCAAATAAGGGAGATGTTCGTCCCAGTCATCCTGACGGGTGGCGGTGAACAGTGCCAGTTGTTGGATTAGAGTTCGGTTAAATCTTTCCACCATCCCGTCAGATTGAGGTCTTAAAGGCGTTGTTCTGGTTTTCCGAATTGACAGGAGACTGCACACATCTTTTAGCAATTTGCTCTCAAAATTTCGTCCCTGGTCGGTGTGCAACTCCTGTGGAATCCCATGCCGGCACACAAATCCTTCCACGAAGGCCTGCGCTACCACCCCTGCTTCTTGGTTGGGGAGGGCGTAGGCCTCCGGCCACTTGGTGAAGTAGTCCATCACAACGAGGATGTACTTATTACCTAGGCGGGTGCGGGGTAGTGGGCCTAGGATATCCATGGCCACCCGCTCTAGGGGGGCCCCCACCTGGTGTAATTGAAGGGGGGCCCTCATCCTCCGTGCTGGTCCCTTTTTGGCAGTACAGGCGTCGCATCTCCGACACCAGTCCTGTATGTCGCGCCCCATATTCACCCAATAAAACCTCCGGCGTACCCACGATATTGTCTTTGTCCTGCCCAAATGGCCGCCGGAGCGGGTACCATGCACCTGTTGCAATATGACGTTCTTGAATTTGTCAGGGACTATCACCAGCCAGGAAGTTCTATCAGAGGGAACCTCCACCCACTTGCGATACAAGATGTTATCCTTCAATTCCAGGGTCTGCCACTGAGCCCAATATGCCTTTGTTTGTGCCCCGAGGGGGGTGACCTCTTCCCCCTTTGGTCTTTGCCCCAATTTGACCCAATTGAACACTGGCCCCAGGACAGGATCCTCCTGCTGGGCCGTGCTCCATGCCAAAGTTCCGAATTCCTCATCTGCGGTTAGTGGCAAAATTGGCCCTCTCACCCGGGTTGCCCGGACAACGAGGGTCGGGTCCGAATCGCCCAATTGTTCCCTCTCCTCGTGTCTCGCACAAAATTTGCAGTTTTCCCCCAGACAAGGACGCCGAGAGAGTGCGTCCGCATTACCATGGGCCTTCCCGGCCCTATGGGCCACATCAAAATCGTACTGCTGCAACTTTTCCAACCACCTTGCAATTTGGCCCTCTGGTTCCTTGAACCGAAGGAGCCATTGCAAGGAGGAATGGTCAGTTCTAACCAAAAATTTCCGCCCGTACAAGTACGGGTGGAAATGGTTCATGGCAGCCAGCATAGCCAATAACTCTTTGCGAGTGACGCAATAATTTCTCTCGGGCCTACTTAAGGCCCGACTATAATAACCAATCACTCTCTCCACGCCCTCCTGTGTCTGAGACAAAACTGCGCCCAATCCTTCCTGGCTCGCATCCGTGTCCAGGGTAAATGCCCCGTTGCTAGTGGGGTACGCTAGAAGGGGTGCGGATGTCAGACACCCCTTCAATTTTTGGAAGGCCTCGTGGCACTCCCGTGTCCAATTAAATCGCGTCCCCTTCTCCGTAAGCCGGTGGAGGGGACGGGCCAACTCCGCAAATTTCGCCACAAAGCGCCGGTAGTAGGAGCAGAGTCCCAAAAATCCCCGCACCTCTTTGATGGTACATGGTGCGGGCCACTCCTCTACCGCTTTAATTTTGTCTGGGTCCGTTTTTACCCCCTCGCGGCCGATCACGTGACCTAGATAGGCCACCTCTCTTGCAAACAAAGTGCACTTACTCGGGTTCAGCTTCAACCCTGCCTGTCTGAGGCACCCGAACACCTGGTCCAAATTAGCTACTGCCTGGGGGAACGTTTGGGCATGTACCAGGACGTCATCCAGGTACACCAGGCATGATTGCCATGGCATGCCGCCCAGTACATGCTCCATCAATCTTTCAAAGGTGGCGGGGGCGTTACACAAACCAAACGGCATCACAGTAAACTGATACAGTCCCTTACCTGTGGAAAATGCCGTTTTCTCCTTCCCTGCCCTATCCATCTCCACCTGCCAATACCCACTCTTGAGGTCCAAAGTTGAAAACCAATTTGAGCCCGCAACGGCATCGAGGGTGTCATCAATCCTTGGCAGGGGATATGAGTCCTTGAGTGTCACGTTGTTTAGCTGGCGATAGTCCACGCAGAACCGCGTGGTCCCATCCTTATTTTTGACCAGCACAACAGGTGACATCCAAGGACTTCCCGAGGGCTCGATCACGCCTGCGTCGAGCATTTTTTCAACCTGCTCGTCAGCTTCCGCCCTCTTGCTCCAAGGGAGCCGTCGGGCGGCCTGACGAATAGGCCGGGCCTCACCGGTGTGGATCTGATGTTTCACCAGGCCCGTACTTCCAATATCCTCGGTGGACAGGGAGAAGAGGTCCAAATGGGACCCAACCAGTTTGTGTAAGGCCTCCCTCTGGGTACCTCCCAACTCTACGCTACTACGATTTACCATCTCGCAAATGGGATCGGGCCAATTCCTACTTCTTATTGAAGGCTCCCCCCGGGGTCGGCTCGGCTGGACGTTCTCGCCCCTCACTGTCGCGACTTCCTCAACTGGGGTGCAGCCAGCTACCCTCGTGCCCCTTACTATAGTGTGTGGTTCTGTACTCATATTTATTACTCGGACGGCCACTACCGGTCCGTCCGTTTTTACAAGAGTGCGGCCCACGATTAAACCCGGTATGGACTGCGCTGCCACCGGTTCGACCAGGCCGCAGGACTCCTGCCATGTTGGGCGAGCTGCCCACCGGGCCGGCACTATCACCTCGGCCCTTGGGGGGATGGTCACGGCCTCGGAAGCCTCCAGCTCCGCTCTCTCGGCCGTGCTCACTCCCCCTAACGGCAGCTCTTCTACTCCCACCTGCAGGATCCCCCGGCACAAGTCGATTTTACAACCGCTGGCAGTCAACAAATCCAACCCTATTAAACATGGGTCGCACACCTCCGCTACCCAAACATCTATCTCCCTCCTTACCGACCCTAACTTGAGGGTCACAGAACCACGCCCTATGATCGGGGCCGTTACCCCGGTAGCAAGTTGCAAACTATAATTTTGCAGGCGCTGGATCTTATCCCAGCCACCTGCGCTCGAATCAAGGACCACAGGGCTGATGATCGTGGCGCTAGCTCCTGTGTCCACTACGGCGTCTACCCCCACGCCGGCAATTTTGCATCTGATTGTCAGGCTACCGGTTCCAATTTGGCCACAATAAATGACCTGTCGCGTCAATGAGGGCTCTCCTCCATCCTCTTCTGCCGAACACCGCCCTACGTGCCCGACACCTTCTAGTTTCCCGGGGTCTGGCAGGGGGGTGTCTGGGGTCGGCTAACCCGCTCCCCCCTGGGCAGAGTTGAGGACCTCAACCGCCGGGGATCATCCCGGTGCGCGGCTCGACAGTGCCGCGCCAGGTGACCCAGACGGTTGCAGGTATAGCACCTCACCTGATAAGGTGCTTGCCTCCGGAATTCCAAATTTCCCCCCCTGTAGGTCCGAATTGGATTACCCGCTCGTGGTCCACCGCGGGCCACCTCCGGGGCCGCCTGCCATGGTCCAGGTCCCGCCAGGCGCTGGTCCACCAGCCTCCGGACCATGCCCGCCAGGTCAGGACCCACGTCGGGGGCGGGCCCCCTAAGGGGTCCGCCCTCCATCGGGGGTCCCACCTGGCGGACCGCCATTGCGAGACGCTCGCCCCCCCGGGCCAGGGGCCTCGCTGCTTCCCAACGGGCCGCAGCGTCAGCCGCCTGGCTCAGAGTCTGGTGGCGCCACATGGCGAGCTGTTGCCGGAGCTCAATATCCGGGAGGGCCTGGATAAAATGGTCCAGCGCCAGGCTTTCCCGGGAATCCGCTGCCATGCTAGCATGTGTGATCCCCACTGCGCGGCGAATGTCGTGGGCAAGCTCCCCGATGGCTTCCTGGGGCTTGCGCTTTCGCAGCGCGAGCTGAGCTTTAACAAGCTCGCTCTGCTGTTCAATGCCGAATCGATTAATTAGGGCGTCGCGGAGGGCTTGCAGGGTGAGAGCACCCGATGGTAATGCCGTCAGCACCTCCGCCGCCGCGCCGCGCAATGCGGCCACCAGGTGTACTCCACCTTCGTCCTCACCCCAACCGTTGCCCTTACACACACAGTCGAACTGCGCCAGGTACGCGCGTAGATCACTCTTGCCGTCATACGGCGCGAGTGGGACCTTGTGGGACCACCTCTTATGCGAGTCGTTGCCCGCCTGCCGGACCCCGTGCGTCGCCCCTTGCGGGGTCAGCGCGGGGCCGAACCGGCCGGGCCCCCACAGTACATTACCCCCAAGGGGCTCTCGTGCCTCCCCGGGCCCTCCAACAACTACCCCTGTTGGTGTCGATGCATGGGTCACACCTCCGCAACCCGCTACCCATTCCATACCACCACAACCTTGCTCACCCACACCTCGCACCTCTCGTTCCATACCCTCCGGACCAGCCATACACCTCACTCTTGGCCTCTCACGAACATCCGGGTCTATCTCGACCCCCAAGCTTATTAAATCACCTGGCGCATCATACGCACGACCATATTGGTCACCACTTACACCGGGTCCTCTTTCTCTTCGCTTCTCCTCCATCACCTGCGAATCCCTCATCCGGTTAATGAGCACATCATCACGATCCGAACACAGACTTTGGACCAATTCTTTTACTTCCTCCTTTATCTCTTTCTTATCCTCTCTCCGTCGCTTTTTAATTTCGCTCACCCCTTCTTCCACTTCTTCTAATTTCTGCTTCACCTCCTTCATCTCCTCATGCGCCCCTTTAAGTTCTTCCTCTAACTCCACTTTATTTTTTTCGATGTGCTCCCGCACCTCCCGCTCTTTAACCTCCATCACCTCTACCACCTTGTCCATTTTCCTCGTCAGGTCCTCATGTACCGTCTGACACTCTTTTTTAATTACCCCTACGTCCTTTTTCATCTCCTTCTGTGTCGATTTTAAACCCTCTATTACCGCTGTGTTCTTCTTTACCTGGTCCCCCAACTCCTTTTGTCCCACTGTCAGTTGTTCTACTCCCAGCGTCAACTCCTCTATACCCCCTTGCAATTTTACAGTCCCCTTTCTCACCTCCTTCTCCATGCGCTCCTTACAGTGCCTCACCTCCTCGCGCACTCCTCCGACCTCCTCACTCACACCTCTTCTGATCTCCTCTCCCATCACTTGCATCTCCTGCCCAGATGCCACCCTCATCTGCTCCATTTCCTCCCTGTGAGCATCCAGTTTGGTTTCTACCCCCATTCTGACCCCTCTATCTGCTGCCCCATTTGTTTAACTTCCCTTTCCGCTTGGTTCCTCATGTCCCTCAATTTGCCTTCCATCCTGTTTTCTAACCCCTCTAACCCCTTTTGCATCCCTTCCATTTGATTCTCTTGAGCGGCCATTCTGTTTTCTACCCCCATTAACCCATTTTTCACCTCTTTTATTCCGTTGTCTAACCCCTCACCGGTACCCCTCGCTTCGTCCCTCATTGCCCCCATTTGGCCCTCCAATCGCTCACCCTGAGCATCCATCCGGTTCCCCATTACCCCCATTTGGTTTCCCATTACCCCCATTTGGCCCTCCAATCGCTCACTCAATCGCTCAATTTGGCTCCCCATACTCATCTGTACAGCTGCCTGTAGCTGCGCAATGAGGGCCTGCATGTCAATCGGCTGCATGTTAAAGCCCGTTGATACAGCGGGCTCGGCTACCGCGCGCTCTTGCGAGGCGCCATTTTGCGCGCCCGCAACGTCGGGCGCAACGACGCTATTTTGTGCGTCTGCTACCCTCACTGCTTCGCTCTCCTCTTGTCCCTCATTTTGGTCCTGGATCGACCCTGCCTCACTCTCCTCTACCGGACCCCAGCCGACTTGGTCTGCCATAGCGCGACTTTCAAAATTCGGGTTTTTATATTTTGTAAAACACAATCAAATTTCGCCGTTATAATTTCGAGCGCGTAAAACGCGCTCCGGATCGAATCTCACTCCTCGACACCAATTGTTACCCTAATGGTACAATTGGTGTTCCAAAATTTGGGCTAAATGAATTTAGTCCCAGGTCCGAATCCGACACTCCTGACACCAATTGTTACGGACACGACTTAGATGTTATGATGGGCCGAGCGGAATGGCCGCCGTGTTCGCACAAGTTACCCGATTATACTCGAACGTTGGCCGAGTCGCGCTACGCTAGATCAATTGAGGAAAGGACACAGCGGCTGGGTTAAAATGACACGACACCAGGGGTACGGTTCTCAAGACCTCCGGAGGAGGTTATAATATTGCGGAAGGTTAGATTACAAGGATGAGAGAGACAGCATAGAAAGATAGGCACTTAGACACACTTATCTTATTCCCGACAGACCACAGATAAACGGGACAAAACTGACTCACACGGGGATTGATGGCAAGGAGGGGCAGGTATTCGATGGCTCAAGGTGCACCTTGGCTCAGGGGCAAATCGACCCGGTCCGGTCCAAAGATGCGGGGAGGTCGCTCAGCGCTCGGAGGTCGCGACTTGTCTTTCCAAGCTGGGGGCGCATCTGACGTCACGTCCGGTCAGTCGCTGCGTATATCCGGCGGGGAGTGACACGCCCTCGGCTCGTTAGCTCCGCCCCAGATGGAATCGGCCCGCCGCTTCTTATTGGCTGCGGGTGGTTACCGGGCTCCGCCCTTAACGAGGAGCTGACAGCCAGCCCCTTCGTGGTAACCCCGTAACCTGGAGCACATGGGCCATGGCGGCTAACCGAGCCGAAGTGAGGACGCCCACTCCCCGCACCGCGGCCGCGCCGCCCCCGCTGTGGTTGTAGTTGTTGTTGTTCCTTGAGATGATGGGAGGATGCGGAGATGAGGTTGGGGGGAGGTATTGGGAGGTCCTAAACTCACTACTGGTGCCATACAATCACATTCTGGTGCAACGAAGAGTCAGAATTAATGGAAACGAGTCCTTAACTGACATAGACTAAGAATAACTAGCAAGATGTCCGAAAGTTGTCTACGTGGGATGCGGTGGACCTGGGCACGACATTTAATGGGGGAAGAAGGGGAAGGTCGGTTCTACAGAGTGTTGTTTACAGACAATGGGACTAGGGAATGGGGGATTGGGGATAGTTGGGGAGTATTGGGGAAATAGGGGAATATTTACAAGCGGATATGGAGGCCAAATCCCATATCCGCAACAATATATATATATATATATATATATATATATATATATATATATATATATATATATATGTTGGAACCCATCTGTGGATCGGTCCCATCGGCCGATGGGTCTGACCCATCTGTGGATGCACGAGAAATGACAATGCAGACCCATCGGCCGATGGGTCTGCGCCATCTGCGGATGTGTTGTTCACCTTGAAGGAATGTGTTGACAGAATGGTGCTCTTCAATCAGGTACACAGTCATTGGAATTACATGTGGTAGGAATTTAACAGAGATGATTTTTAAATGTTTAACAGATTAAACCACATGTCAGGGACTGCTTTATAAACATTTATGACATCAATTGCTTATTTTTAGGTTCAAATAAACATACTCATCCACCATTGATGCATAGGAAACACAGATGGGTTCACCTTCAAGGTGAACAACACATCCGCAGATGGCGCAGACCCATCGGCCGATGGGTCTGCATTGTCATTTCTCGTGCATCCACAGATGGGTCAGACCCATCGGCCGATGGGACCGATCCACAGATGGGTTCCAACATATATACTGAAACGCAAAAGAAACTTACCACCTTTGAAACCTTTAAATATCAACAATAACACTGCGTGTAGTAAATGTGTGAACTTATTTGTGGACAATAGTGTCCTCACTGTCAGACAAAACGGTCACGGATGGTCACTTGAACCTTCAATGGTCACTTCATAGCACAGCTGTTGAACAGCCGTTTTGACTGTCAGTGATTAGCCAAGGGGTACGGGATGATTTTAATGAGCTGCACGTGATGTCTTGATATTGGCTTTAAAAAGGCCAGTGCAAAATGGGCATTTCAATCAACATGCCACGATTGTCAAGGGATAAACGGCAGCGTGCCCTGGGCATGCTGCAAGGCGGACTGAGCTACCGTGAGGTGGCACGTCGCCTTGGCTGTTCACACCAGACGATATCGGCCCTGGTGGACAGAGACACCCTCCACAACTCTGCAGATGACAGACCTCGATCAGGGAGGCCAAGAGTCACCACTGCAAGGCAGGACAGGCAGATGGTCCGAAGTCACCTGCGGGATCGATTCCGTCCAGCATCCCGCACTGCGGCAGAAACTCCGGGGCATGCAAACCATGGATCTCCAATGATACTGCACGAAGACGACTGCATGACTATGGTCTGACTGCCAGAAGACCATACAGAGGCCCCGTGATGATGGCTGCCCATCGCCGCAACCGACAGAGATGGTGCCAGCAGCATCAGCCGTGGACCTTGGCGCAGTGGAACGAGGTCGCTTTCAGCGATGAGTCAAGGTTCTGTGTGGACAGTCCTGATGGGCGTGAGCGTGTCTGGAGAAGAACTGGCGAGCGATATGCCGATTGTTGCGTGCTTCAAGCCAACAGGTGGGGTGGCCCAAGTGTGATGGTGTGGGCCGCCATATCAGGCCGGTACAGGACGCCACTGGTGGTTGTGGATGGGAATCTCAACACCCAGCGGTATGTGGATAACATCCTGCGACCTCATCTGCTGCCATTCCTGCTAGACCACCCAGAACTGAGAACCCTTCAGCATGACAACGCTCGTCCCCATGCTGCTCGCTTTACCACTGCATTTCTCCAAGGCGAGAACATCAACACCATGCAGTGGCCTGCGTTCTCCCCTGACCTGAATCCCATAGAGCACCTGTGGGATGAGCTTGGGAGACGCGTAGTTGGCAGGGCCAGGACATGGGCAGAGCTGCTTCAGACATTGAGGACTGAGTGGGACAGAATCCAGCAGCAATCCATCCAAAGACTGGTAGGCAGTATACGCCGACGATGCACTGCCTGTATCCAAAACAATGGTGGCCACACACGCTATTGAAAGGGGACTGACATTGCACCCTGTGCTGTTCTGTACTGTAGAACAAACTGATGAGATGGTGTATCTTGGTCAAAAACTTGACATGTCATCAATAAAATGCCAATGTTTCAATTATCAATTGTTGGTTTGTTTTATTTTGAACTGTTACAATTTTATTACATTTCAAACAAGTGATGTTTCTTTTGCGTTTTCGGTCTTTTTGAAGTTGGTCAAAATGGTCAAATTTTTTGGTCAAAATGCCCATTTTGCACTGGCCTTTTTAAAGCCAATATCAAGACATCACGTGCAGCTCATTAAAATCATCCCGTACCCCTTGGCTAATCACTGACAGTCAAAACGGCTGTTCAACAGCTGTGCTATGAAGTGACCATTGAAGGTTCAAGTGACCATCCATGACCGTTTTGTCTGACAGTGAGGACACTATTGTCCACAAATAAGTTCACACATTTACTACACGCAGTGTTATTGTTGATATTTAAAGGTTTCAAAGGTGGTAAGTTTCTTTTGCGTTTCAGTATATATATATATATATATATATATATATATATATAAGCAAAGATTTGCGGTTGGGAGTATATCCAAATGACTCCATGGTAAGATCTCCAACCTTTAATTGAACAAACAATGACTCAACGTTTCGATTAACAACATGTGAAGCCACACGCCTCCGTTAATCTTCCTCAAGAGTGATAAAATCATCTCAACATCCCCTTACATGCACAGTGGGCGTGGTATATGCAAAGTGGGGTGGGCAATGCTGGACAGCCAATGAAACCGTATCACACCGCTCTCGTGAACAGAGACGTTACCGACCAAATTCAAAAATCAACCGCATATTAACAGTTCAAAATAATCCTGTAAGCAATGCTGGATTATAACGCAAGTGTTGAGAAAATCCGGAACAATCATTACATTTAATCAAAAGTTAAACTTGCAAACAATTAAATTGTAAATTAAATTAAAACTGTAAATATATTAAAGCCAAAAATTTTTAAGACAAAATAAAATTGTCACATTATCAAGATCATCACATGTGGCCCTATGCGGTAAAGGTGAATGCGGGAAGGAGGTTGGTTTTAGGGGGGATAAAATGGGGGGGGGGGGAACCAGAGGGGGTTGGAAGTGGATGGGGGGGGTGTGGGAGAGGGGTGGTTTGGAGGGATTGGAGGTGGGAGGGGGCAATTGTCCGAATAAAAACCTTGTGTGATATATTATGTGGACTCGTTGTTCAAAGTACGGAATGCCTGGATCTTCCGAATCTGGATCTTCACCAAAATCTAATCATTTCATCCTTGTCACATACGCTACCTCTCTGCCAGGTTTCGTCCGAATCCGGCCACAACGTTTTTTGAGATACTTGTTCACAAACAGACAGACAGACAGAGGTGAAAACATAACCTCCATCAACCTTTGGTCGCGGAGGTAATAATATTTCCCCGTCTCCCTCACCTCTTTTTGTCTGTTAGTTGCCGGTTAGTTTGTTCCTTTCCTGTTTAGTCCCCGCTTTTCCCCTTCCCATTCTAGCTGTGTTACATTCAGTTTGTCTACAAAATTGTACATACTTTTCTGCAAGTGCATGATGGTCTGTGGACCAATATACAATATAATCAATGTAGATTTTTTAAAAATAGGGGCAATACCCCCATGGCACTCACCTGGTAGAATAAGACAGTATTCTACACTGACTAAAGGTATTTTAAACAGTATCACAGTATTTTAAGCCAATTTCAATGGTTGCTTGGAGACAGGGCAGCATGTACAATCATATACTAAAGTAATCATAAGACTTTAAACAAGCAAACAAAAAAAATACCTATTTTAGGGGGTTAACCCTCCCTCCCCTCCTTCCCTCCATGACTACCTTAGGGCCTGATTTTTTTTTTTTTAATTCCGTGAACAAGCTTTGATACATCACGGGTGATGAAGGTTGTGATCAAGTTTCATCGAAATAGTATGTGTAGTTTCAGAGGAAAAAGCAAATTCCTATTTTAGGGGATGGAGGGGTCAAACTTGGATCCACTTTGATCACGGTAGTCCCCCGAAGACCTCGACAAACTTGAGTTGCAGCATCCGAAATATCATTTGTGCCAAGTTTCGTCACAATCACAACAGCAGTTTTGGAGAAGAAGTTGCAAGTGTTTACGGACTGACGGATGGACGACGCGCCATCGCATAGGCTGACCGGAACTACGTTCCAGATGAGCTATAAAAAAAACATGCCAAGAAAGGTGTGCAGTGTCGTGATTTGTGTGCGTGTCTTTGCAGTTGGTGCACAGCCCACCACCTTTGGAAACGGATGCATCCTGTCTGCTGAGTACCGCAGCTCAACCAGGTATCGTATCGAGTTACTTGCATTCAGAAAAAAAGGAAAAAACAGCCATCAGGTTGCACTTTTTATCATTTATTCCTTAAAAATAATCTCAAACCCTTTTGACGTTTTCTTTTGCAGGCATAAAATTTCTTTTTGTTTTATTATTTCAGCGCTTTCTCAAGATCGTGTTGAAAATATGTTGATGAGGAAACATTGGCTCCAAAGACGAACACATTTTTTAAGAGAATGTGTCTCCGGTCATTGTGCATTTTCCCGTCGATGAGATAGTTTTCTCCATTTTTGTTCAACCCCGTCCCAAAGACTGCAACATCGGTGATAAGAACCACTCCACTCTGGCAAAACGCAACTTTGAACTAAAACCGGCAGCCCTGATTCACGACTGTTCATTTGAAGGTACCGTTCATTTCTTACACCCACTCGTACACTCTCTATTGGTTTTTATTCTTTGTTACGTGAATAACCTTCTTTGTTTTTTTTTTGGATACAAGATCGAGGCTCGGGTAAGAATCCAACAAAAATCACAAAAAAAAACTGACACAGAAAACATACAATAAAGGGAGCGGGAGACAAAATTGGCAGAAAGAGGGAAGCACAGAAGTACAACAGCAGAGAATAGGGACAACGGAAGATCAACTCCGTCGGACGGTGGGGGCTTGGGGGGGAGGAAGCATAGAAAGGTGGGGGGGGGGGGGGTGGTAAAGGTATAAAACACATGGACACTGCTAGAATTTCCAGGAAAGAAAGAAGTCGGTATTTCAAAAAAAAAGTGGATCTGGGGTGAATAGACGGGGGTAGAAGAGATCAAGGTTTTGGATGGGGGAAGATAAGAGAGGGTGGTGAACAGCTGTTTTAAAGACCTGGAGGGAGGAGTGGGATTCAAGAGAGTGAGGGAGTTTGTTCCAGGGATGGGAGTAACGAGGAATAAAGGAGTGAAGGTGAGAAGAGAGTCTAGATTTTGGCAGTTTAACCATAAGAGGGTTGCTGGCAGATCTTGTGCGACCTGCAGGAATATTTGGGGGACAGAGCACAGAGAGAGCTGGGGGAGCAAGGCCAGATAGGAGTCGGCAGAAGACAGAAAGACCACCAACCTGCCTGCGGTGAGTGACTGAAAGGTCCTCGGAGTCAGCTTCATCGCGGGAGATTCCAATGATTCTGAAAGCTTTGGTTTCAACAGCGTGAAGCCGAGCTAGGTGTGAGGCAGGAGCACCGGCCTAGAGGGGAGAACAGTTTTTCATTGAGCTGCGGATGAAAGCCTTGTATGTGGTGAGGAGCTCAGGTGTGCCAAGGAAGGACTTCACACGATAAAAAGCTAATCATGTGTGTTTGTGGTTTATAATATTTTACAAGCCTGGCTACGCTGCTGTTAGAGTTTGTCTCGTTTTACAGTAACTGCAGACTGCGATGCAATTACATACGTTGATGTTTAAAGTTTCTGTTACATCTTATGGTCAGATGTGTGAGCCACACATGGACAGATGTCAGATGTGGTCAGATGTGTCAGATGTGTGATTATCGAGTTTTTAAAAAATACATCATTGATTCATATTTGGAGTGGAAAACATTTATTTCCCCATTTGCATCATCCTGAGTTTAAAGCCTGTTGGTTTTCATTGTTTTATCCTCTCCGATAATACGTGCATATCTTGTTTATAGCTTCAGTCAGCTAACACCATGCAGTTTTGGTATACCGTCCACCAATCCATTGACGAGCAATTTTTGCAGAGCAACTGAGGCCATCTATTTTACACATACGTATGGATTGGGGCGAGAATGTATGGAGTGGGGCTAGAATTATAAGGTTGCAATAAATAGGAGATGTACTGTTCATAAGGGAACATAAGGTAGGGTAGAGGGTAGAGGAGAAGGGTATCTTCTCTGATATGCAGCACGTTGCTGCGGGTTACATCATTCCTGTAGGTTGGGACAGGGATTTGTATTTTGTTCAGGATGCCGATGATAACGCAAACCTACTCTTCATTGTAAGACACTGTGGGATATTTGCTCAGCATGGCTTTTATATTTACAGCGTGGCTCTTAGATGTTCTGATGTACATCAAAGATATTGCAAACAATGGGGTTCAAAAGTTAACTTCCTGATCTTCTCCTCCAACCTATCCCAAAGCGATGAAATGGTACCAGTGGCGTCGTCAGGAAAACGAGGTGAGATATCCATCCGAACGACTCTGCCATAATTATCCCGTCCTCCAGGTAGCGGGAGATGGGTTTTGCGTGTGTGTGCAGGTTTGCTTGTGCCTCCTGGTTATAACTTTTTTGAAACCATAAATTGAGCATTTGTCATCAAATTTTCAAAAAGCCTTTATTGTGAGATTATGGACAACACTCATTAAAAATAGGAGCACGGGTCCCGAAACTCACATACGTCAGCAGCAATCGCCAATGACGTCATCAAGTTTTGCTGCTGATGCAATGCCCTCTGTCGGTAAGGGCAGGTATTTTTTTGCGTTTTCGGCCTGATTTCAACCAGTTAATGAGCGCAGATGTTGATGCTGTCAATGCACCTTCGTTAAGCATCAGATATGAAGGATGAGGTCAAGTTTCATCAAAATCATATGTTTGGTTCAACCGAAAATGACTGAAGTGTTTACAGACTCTGACTTTGGCTTTTGACTTTGGCTTTCACTCACTCTCTGGCTGACTGACTTACCAATGGACTCTGCTCAATCACATAAGCTCACTGGATTGAAGTCCAGGTGAGCTAATTATGTTACATTTTTATTCCGTGGCATGAAGTGAAAAGTGGGCTTAAGCAATTTGTTCAGTTTGTCTGTCTGTCCACAACGTCAGTTTATGATCGAGGAACAAGTTAATCCCAATCGAACGTTATATTTTGAACACGAGTTGCAACATGAATCAGAAACTGAACATGTAATTTAACAGGACTTTGGCTCCGAATTTGTCTTGATCGCTCATGTGCTGAGTGGAGTGAGATCATATTGTCACTCTGCCTGTCTGGCAGTCAAATAGAATTGAAAAGAATTGAATCATCAAACTTACTGTTTTTGAGGATGTCAGAAAGGACACAAACAAGCACAAATAACTAATTAAGGAAGAACATAACTAATATAATATAATAATTAATATATAATATAATAACTAATAACAATAATATTACTCATAATAATATATAATATAATAACTCATATAACTAATAACAAATAACTAACGTGTTAACTAATGTGGTGTGAAAGACGCTGCATCAACGGTGGTAAACTTCCCAAAAAATTCTTCAACTTTTAAAATATTTTTCATCATTTTTGAAAACTTTTACTTTGTTTCAATTGAAAATATATATTTGAACACTGGAGAATACAAATCGCCCTTTTTGCCACTTTCAAAAACCTTTCCTTTGGCAGTAATTGGACAAAATATTACAGCATTTTACATCATCTTGACCAATCCAATTTGCCGCTTACAGCCCATGTCCATGTCCTTTTTTCTCAAGAAAGCATGGCGAAAGTATTCTATGAACTCTCTAGTTGTTTTTAAAGCTGTTGCCAAGAAGGGTGTGCAATGTCGTAATTTGTGTGCGTGTCTCTGCAGTTGGTGCACAGCCCACCACCTTTGGAAACGGATGCATCCTGTCTGCTGAGTACCCCAGCTCAACCAGGTATGGTATCGAGTTATTTGCATTCAGAAAAAAAGGAAAAAACAGGCATCAGGTTGCACTTTGTGTCATTTATTCCTTAAAAATAATCTCAAACTCTTTTGAAGTTTTCTTTTGCAGGCCTAAAATTTCTCTGTTTTCTCATTTCAACGCTTTCTCAAGATCGTATTGAAAATATGTTGATGAGGAAACATTGGATCCAAAGACGAATACATTTTTTAAGAGAATGTGTCTCTGGTCGCTGTGCAATTTCCCGTCGATGACATAGTTTTCTCCATTTTTGTTCAACCCCGTCCCAAAGACTGCAACATCGGTGACATGAACCACTCCAATCTGGCAAAATCCAACTTGAAACTCAAAGCAGCAGCCCTGATTCACGACAGTTCAGCTGGAGGTACTGTTCATTTCTGACACCCACTCGTACACTCTCTATTGGTTTTTATTCTTTGTTACGTGCATTACTTTTTTTCTTCTTTTTTTTGTTTACAAGATTGTATTGAAAATATGTTGATGGATGAGGAAACATTGGCTCCAAAGGCGAACACATTTTTTAAGAGAATGTGTCTCTGGTCGCTGTGCAATTTCCCGTCGATGACATAGTTTTCTCCATTTTTGTTCAACCCCGTCCCAAAGACTGCAACATCGGTGTTATAAACCACTCCACTCCGGCAAAATCCAACTTTACACTCAAACCGGCAGCCCTGATCCACAACTGTTCCTCTGGAGGTACCGTTCATTTCTTACACCCACTTGTACACTCTCTATTGGTTTCTATTCTTTCTTTCGTGAATGACATTATCACAATTTTTATTGTTAATTTATCTAAGGCTTACATGGAGGAGTTCGTATTACACATATTTCACTGGTGTGCACACTCATTTTAAGCTGTCTAGCCTGGGTTTGAATTTTTTTCTTTCTTGGTATACAAGATTGAGGCTCGTGTAAGAGCTAACATTAATGACAAAAAAAACAAACGGACACATACAGTCACTTGAAAAATTAAGTACACCCCATGTACAGTTTTGGCTTTTTCAACATATTTCAACACACTGCTATTTGATCTTCATTTCAACAATATTGATAGATAAAGGTGATATAATATAACAAATATCATGAAACATTTCCATTTTGTCGTCCATTGTATAATTTAAATAAACATAAATGCAAATTTCGCATGTGGAAAAAGTAAGTACACCCTTGGCTCTAATAGGTGGTATTGCCCCCTTTGGCAGAAACAACCTCAAGTAGGCGTTTCTTATAACTGTCTACCAGTCTCTGACATCGACTCGGATAAATTTTTGCCCACTCCTCCATGCACAATTCTTTCAGCTGTGCGATGTTTGAGGGGTTTCTTGCATGCACAGCTCGTTTCAAATCCCCCCACAACATATCGATGGGATTTAGATCCGGGCTTTGACTTGGCCATTCCAGAACCCTCCATTTCTTTCTTTTCAGCCATTCCTTGGTGGATTTACTGGTATGCTTAGGGTCATTGTCATGTTGCAAGGTCCACCTTTGGTTGAGCTTCAACTCTCCAACAGATGGCCTCACATTATCCTCAGGCACCCTCTGGTACAATGAAGAATTCATAGTGGATTCTATTATGGTGAGCTGCCCAGGCCCTGATGCAGCAAAGCTGCTCCAAACCATAATATTTCCACCACCATGCTTTACAGTTGGTATCAGGTTCTTGTGGTCAAATGCTGTCTTTGGTTTTCGCCAAACATGTCTTCTGGTACTGTGGCCAAATAGCTCTACCTTTGACTCATCTGTCCAGAGCACATTGTTCCAGAAGTGCTGGTCTTTGCCTAGGTGTTCATTGGCAAACTTTAGTCTTGCCCTGATGTTCTTTCTGGACAGCAAAGGTTTCCTCCTGGCACACCTCCCATGTAGATCAAATTTGTGCAGCCTCTTTCTAATGGTAGACTCGTGCACTTTGACATCAACAGTGGCAAGAGCTACCTGTAGGTCCCGTGATGACATTCTGGGGGTTCTTAGAGACTTCTTTCAGCATCTTGCGGTCTGCTCTCGGGCTGAATTTGCTGGGGCGGCCTGGCCTGAACAAGTTGGCAGTTGTTTGGAATCTTCTCCACTTGTCGATGATCTTCCGGACAGTCGAACGATTGATTTCAAATTGTTTGGAGATCTTTTTAAATCCCTTCCCAGACTCGTAGGAATATATAACCTTCTTTCTGAAGGCCTCAGAGAGCTCTTTTGATCTAGGCATGGTGATGCCGCACACTTCAACAACAAAGAGCAAACCAAACTAAATGTCTGAGGTTTAAATAAGACAGGTTCCTCCAAGATCCTCTCTAACGATGTTCTAATCATTTGCACCTGAGCTGGTGCACCTGATTCTAATTTTAGGTATTTGAAGTCGTGATAAATGTAGGGGTGTACTTACTTTTTCCACATGCGAAATTTGCATTCATGTTTATTTAAATCATACAATGGACTACAAAATGTAAATGTTTCATGATATTTGTTATATTATATCACCTTTATCTATCAATATTGTAGAAATGAAGATCAAATAGCTGTATGTTGAAATGTGTTGAAAAAGTCAAAACTTTACATGGGGTCTACTTACTTTTTTATGTGACTGTAAGACGAAATAAAGGGAGTGGGAGACAAGATGGGGAAAGACGGGGAAGCACACAAGTACAACATTTGAGAGCAGGGACATCGGGAGATCTGTGGGAGGGAGAGGGCTTGGAGAGAGGAGGCATGGGAAGGGGGTGGAGTGTGAAACACACATGGACAGAGCTCGGACTTGCAGGAAAGAAGTTTGTATTTCATTAAAGTGGATCTGGGGTGAATTAACTGGGGTAGAAAAGATCAAGGTTTTGGATGGGGGAAGATAAGAGATGGTGGTGAACAGCTGTTTTGAAGACCTGGAGGGAGGAGTGGGATTGAAGAGAGTGAGAGAGTTTGTTCCAGAGGTGGGAGAAAAGAGCAATGAAAGAGTGAAGTTGAGCAGAGAGTCTTGATTTTGGCAGTTTCACCAGAAGAGGGTTGCTGGCAGATCTTGTGCGACCTGGAGGAGTATTTTGGGGGACAGAGCACAGACAGGGCTGGGGTGGGGGGGGGGGCTCGGCCAGATAGGAGTCGGTAGAAGACAGAAAGACCACCAATTTCGACCCAGCTATGAAATGGCATTTTGGCGTTTCATGGGCAGGACGATACATCAATGTGTGTGCCGGCCCTTGGATGGACATTGAACTGGCATCACATCTGCCACCATTTATTGGTTGACATTGAAGATCCCGCAGTGTCCTTCGCGAAGAGTAGGCGAGCTATTGCACCCTCAGGCAATGATGCTGCCCTGCAGCCTTGGGTTGCATACAAACGAAGATCACTGGGAGGATGGAGAGATCGGTGTTTTTGCCTTGGATGACATTACAGGGGTGAGTGTGAAAAATAAAAAATGCATTTGGGATTTGGCCCCCCGCTCAAAGGATCACGAGCGATGTTCTTGGATGGGAACACCACACACATCGGTTTATCTGGATTATTTTGAACATTATGCTATTCGGCAAGTCACAATGTGTGCTGAAAGGGTTGTCTGCTTTTTGAGTTGTTCCACTCATACATACATAATTAGATCACATGACTGTGTGTAGATGACCTCATAAGGGACATTTGCACAATTCTTTACAGAATATTTCACCTTTAAAACACTGGAATGCAGATAAATGTTTTTTTTCTTAA
Organism: Myxine glutinosa; assembly: GCF_964187855.1. NCBI lineage: Eukaryota > Metazoa > Chordata > Myxini > Myxiniformes > Myxinidae > Myxine > Myxine glutinosa. The sequence continues at coordinate 209,409,592 of NC_136261.1, read as the reverse complement.
AGCAAAACATTGTCTGATTTTTGCATTACAAATGTGTTGTTTAGTCATGCGGTGCATGCCCGTCTGCTAGACAAGATATAGCTGGCTGTTGCTCTTCTTTTAAGTGGTTATTTTACCTCAACTCACCCCTGCAAACAGGTGGTCGTCATCCGATGAGAGCAAATAAAAACATCCAGCAAGATGACTCTGGGTCCATCATGCCTGTGCCACTAAAGTTGGTGGATTACTTTGTACGTACTTACATCATCTTTGCCATCCACTTTGCCTTCACTCATTACATACCTGCCTGACTCAAAGGAACCAAGCAAACCGATTACTGTGCAAACCAGACCGCTCTACGTACATACACTGCATTCTTATATTTATGATGTACATGATGGTGATTTTTTTTTACTAATCCAAACTCTGATCTCCATCCATCATTATTTCCACCATGATCCCCACAACCTCTAAAGGCACATCCATCCTCCATCTACATGCAGCGCGTATCATCTTTGACCTTTCCTAGAAGCCCATGGTATTCACTGATCCAACGCTCACGACAGCAAGTGATGCTGCCAACGTGGCTGTTTCTGTACCAACTGTGACGTCCGACCGCAGAACTACATCACATCATGTCTTTCGCCGACTTCTACTCCACTTTCCTTGCATTATTTGGTCTGTGACACTTACTAGGTTCTCCTCCTTCATCATCACACATGCCCACACGGCCACATCACCTCAACCTTTTCCTCATCCCTTCTATCATTCATTGTAAAATAGGGAAAGATGATATGATTGATGGTTGGGATTACTCAAAGATAATCACTGCTATGATTTCTGGAGGAATGTAGACTCTACACTGTTTTGATACCTCACCAAACTGGCATACAGTTCCTCTGCACTGGCAGCTGTAATCATAAGGTTATCTGCAAACAACAATTCCAATGGCAAGCCTCTTCTTGCATGTGCATACAGTACATGGATTACTTCAATAAAGAGTACAGCAGATAGATGACAAAATTGTGCCTTTGATGATAAAACCAAGCCACTTGGCATGATGTAAGGAATATTAAATATATCCCGAGGGAATATTGTTGGCTATTGGGCCATTGCACATTTGTCCTGTGGCAGCCATTGTGGTGAAACTGATTGAAACCATAAACATAATGACACAAGCAATCCTGCTTCAAACTGTATACATCACGTTCATTCGATCTGAAAAATACCAAACAAAAAAGGCATTTTACATTAGGTCATGAAACATTAGGTGATGAAACTTCTATTGACGTTGGGTCATGAAACATATATCTTGACGATCATCATGACTTCGACAAATCATTAATTGCACAAATCGATCATCCATCTTACTATAATTCACCAAATGTCCGTCCGTCTGTCTGTCTGTCCGTCCGCTCCCAGGTACCGCAAAAACGGCTGAACCGATCGCAACGATACACCTCCATGCCCGTGGGATTCCCACGTGTGACCCCACTAGTATTCATAATACAATGTCCAACACAGTACAACGTTCATTATAAGAAACAACATTGATGCACAATGTCCACCATTTGTCCATAAAAGCATCACTTTTCCATTCATAAACTCACTTCTTTGGAAGGATGCTGGTAGGCCTATCTCTCGGTTTAGCAAACAAAAGCAGTTTAAGATGAACACTCTCTAAACTACATGGTCCAATTTCCTTCAAACTCTGCAAGCACCGTCTCCACAGATGACATATTTTTCTGGTCTACCCACCGAGTTAGAGACATCACGACTTTGAGATTGTTCCACACTCGTGTACACGTGGTCACATGACGTTGTTTGCATCGACCTCACAACAGTGTGTCACAAAAAACATTATTCCCAAATATCATCCATTTTGATTTCCTCCATGAAACATCTTCCCCCCGATGGGGAATACACCTCATCTAGTCAGCTAGTTACCTTCTGCTGGATATATAACAGCTATCTTCGTGATTGGTCGCCGATACTCAGTTGACCATTCTGTGCCTTACTTTGACATTCCTGATTTTTTTCCGTCAGAACCAGGATACACCTGGACAACACTCCACATATTCCACTTTCTACTGACAGCATTTGCGTCAAAAACCATGACCACATCGTCTTCATGAACATTTAGTCTCTCCACATTCCACATTTTTGTGGCACCAACAATGGGAACATGTTTCTGGTCCAGCGTCTCCAAAGCGAATCGACTACCTTTTACACACACTCGACTCGATGCCTCGGATTGCGTGTCTCTCTGAAGGGTCCTTGAGGGACTTCACTCGATGCTCATCTGAGCAGCATATCGTTTGGGCACAGATACACTCCACCATCTGGGTAATTGGGAACATGGCCAATGGCACATTGGTTGGCTAGGTTTGCTACATTCAGGCATGTGTATCGTTCAAAGGGCGTTAAAACCTGATCTCCGATGGCCTTTCTCAGTGCAAACTTACAGCCTTTCACCAGGGATTCCGCAGAGCCATTCTGGTGTGACGCTGCTGGGGTGATAAACCTCCAATCCATACCTCGTTCTGCACAAAACTCTCAAAGTTGATCATCACTCCATCCCTTTATCTCTCTACATTATAAAAGAAAGTTTTTGTTTGTTTGTCTGCGCAAGCTAATCTCCTGAACGGTGAAAGATAGAAGGAAACCTCTCATATATAGGTTCTCAAAGTGGTCCCTACACGTGATCCAAACTCTGATCTCCATCCATCATTATTTCCACCATTATTACCCCCCAGTGGGCACTGGGAACTTTCAGGGGGGCGCTCGAGAGTCCACGGGTGGTAGGGGGGCACTGGCAATGATTTGGGGGGCACTGGCGATTTAGAGGAGCAGCGGTGATTTGGAGCACTCATTGGGCTTCCTGCAGTCTGAACAGGTTACCCAGCGCCATTCGGCAAATTGGCCATCCAATCAACGACCACATTCTTTCCCCCTTCGCATGGTTTTTATGATCCCATATTCGCTGATGTCGTGTCGGTATTTTCTTGTCCATACATGCTCATGCAACAAACATGATAGTGTGTGACACCAGTGAAATACTATTGCTTGCCACAACACTAATTTTTATCACGTGGTGCCATTTCAACCAATCGGCTTGCAAGAATCTTTTTATGCAGGATATAATACTGTTGCAGTTTTAGAACCCACACTTTCTTTTAAATATCCCATCATTAAAAGGTTAAAGGTTGCACCCCAGAGTTAGGCCACAAGCAACACATAGGCCACCATAGGACTTCAGTTATTTCATTAGTATGTGTTTAGATAAGGCCGTGTTTCCAATAGTTGAATCTGCGTTGTGCCAATTAAATAAGAGTAGGTCCCCAATCCATTCATTTTGCAATCTCCCTCTCCAAGCGACGCCATTACACGCCCTCCAGTCTGCCCTATGGCTCGCCCAATTTGATACGCGCCTCTGCCAGCAGCGGCAGCCTTCGCTGCCCGTGCGCTCGCTCAACGCCGCCATAAGACACGCGGTGAGGCCCGAGAAAGGGAGCGGAACGCCAAGAAGAGGGTGTGGCCACATCATCCAGCCGTCAAAGGCGGAGCCGGTAAGCCCTCACCAGCCAACCAGGGCTGAAGGAACTTCTCCGACAGGCTTGGCTTTTGGGCTCTTTTGAGCGTTTTGCTGGTCGAGATATATAAGCGAGCGCAAAGCCCTTTCAAGGACTGGTTGGAGGCGTGCGCGTTGTAACAGGACTCTTTCTGGACGAATGCGTTTTAATTGCTTTGCGAAGGGACTTTACCGGGAGAGCGCACCTTTGGCTTACTTCATGAGATATACGGCGCGCTGATTAAGAGGACTTTGGAGAGGGGGCGTTTGGCACGAGAGAGCACATATTACGTATGCAGCGTACCAGCTTCCCCCCGTTATATACATTGTCCGGACGCGTTCCACTATACGCGGAGCTGCCTGCCAGGTTTCGCCGCTGGACCAAAGCCTGGACTGGAGCCGACCGGAGCCTGGACCCCATCGCCGGACCTTCCACCCAACCATCTACAATCCCCGTGTGAGTGTGTATGTTTGTCCTGGGTACTAAGAATAAGACTGTTTTAAGACTGCCCTGTGTAACTGCTTCTTCCTCTTCCTATCCTGTACATTCTTTCGTTTCCTCTTCTCCTTCTTGTACATTGTGAATAAATTGCCCTGTTCTTTCTTGGTTTCCTCTTATCCGATCGCATCCTTCTTTTCTATCATTGGGTAAATGTGGCATGATAGTTACCGCTTATAATCGGGTTTAGTCCCATTGTTAACGGCTCGGATCGCGGATTGCTATCTGCTCGGCATTTTCCATCATATCCGTGGTTCGAGCGGGAGTTATTTCCCTGCTTTACGGTCGGGTTAGTAAGTAGGTATTTGTGACTACTTTGACCAATAACCCTACCTAATACCGACCGGAAGGAGCGTATAACTTCCAGGACTCGGGTCGGCAGGACTCGGGTCGGCCAGATAGAAAGACAAGGGGATTAACTCCCTCTCCCTCCCCCCCCCCCCCCACCCCTCATAAGGGGAGAGCGCTGATGTCCGAGATCCGTAACAATTGGTAGTCAGGAGTTGGGATTTTGAACCTGGGACTAAATTTGTTTGACAAAATTTTGGACACCAATTGTGCTATTGGCCGCAACAATTGGTGTCGGGGAGTGGGATTTGGACCCGAACCAAATTTTTTATATTTTGAAAAAATTTGGTCAATTACGAGCGGCCGAAATTTTATATAACATCTAAATTTTGAATCATGCCATGGATAACCATGGCGATCGGATGTGGGGGGAAATGAGGGGGTAGAGGAAGGGTTAGAATTAACCCAGGACCCCAGGGAAGAACAATTGGGAGAGATGGAGGAGGAAAATGAAGAAGGTGCGGTAGTGGGGGTTGCAGGCGCACAAAATGGCGGCGCCTCACACGTGGCGACGAGGGCCGCGCCCTCTGCGCAAGTGGGATGGACGGATATGCAAGCTCTCATGGCGCAGATTCAGGCAGCCATACAAATGGCGGGGGACAGGACGCAGGAACAAATTGGGGGATTGAGTAAGGAGATGGGAGAAATGAGGGCCGATAGTAAGCAATTGGGAAATCAAATTGGGGGATTGAAAGAGGGGTTAAGTAATTTGGAAAACAGAATGGGGGAGCAATTGGGAAGTCAAATTGGCGGGATTAGAAAGCAAATTGGGGGGATTCGAGAACAAATTAGGGGGCCATTTGAAGGTCGTGGGTGGCCAAGCCCAGGAAATAAATGAGGGGTTAGCGAGGGAGAAAGCCAGATATGAGATAAAACAGATGGGGGAAGGACAGAGACAGCAGATCAAGCGGAAAGGTTGCGGGGGTATGCGACGGGGTAGCGCGGCTTGAGAAGCGCGGAGAAAGCGAGGCTGAGCAAGGCATGGTTACGTGGACCGGGGTAGAAATCACGACTCGGGGGATAGAGAAGCCGATGACCGCAGAATTAGAAAATTTGATTTTATAAGCGCCAGCGGTCGTCGAGCTTAATAAAGAAAAAGAATTAATTCAAATTGAAAAAGAAATAACTGAAATTGGGATTGGAGAGACGGCAGGCATAGGGGCATTATCGGAGATGGAGATGGAATGCGCGCAAAGTTTGGATTCGCATCATGATGCCGTACTTCTTAACCAAATGGAAAGTTTGCAGGTGGTGGAGGAGCGAAGAAGAGGAAGCGCCAAGGTGAGTAGGGTGGTGTATGGCGCGAAGAGGTTTGGCGCGAGAGGATTTTTCGCGCGCTTGGGATCCCGGCATAACCCGGGCGCTCATAGAAGGTCTGTGGTGCGCTGTGGGAATGGAAATGGCACGCGTGTGCGAATGGCGCCGGAGCGCGAGTATGAAACCGAGAGCGAGGGAGAATGCACAAGGGAGTGTATGTGTGAGAGTGAGTGTGATACAGAGAGTGAGATGGATGGAGAGAGTGTGTGAGAATGCACACCTGGGATGGATGAGCGTGTGCGAGGAAGCACACCTGAGTTGGTTGTGGAGAGTGTGTGGGGATGCACATCAGAGCACGTGATTAGGTGTGTGACAGGAGATTGCCCACCCGTGGGTAGGTGTGCACTGAGTGGGTGTGCAGCAAAAGAGTGCACACACAGGGGTGTTACAGAGGATGTAACCAGAGAGTGTGCAAGTGGTATGGGTGCGCCAGGATGTGTGCGAGAGAGGTGTGTAACAGAGTGTGCGAATAGAATGAGTGTGCCTCGGTGGTGTGCACCTGAGTGTGGAGCGAAAGAGAATGCACGAGCGAGTGCAATGACGGAGTGTATGGGATGTACGAGAGGCGTTAGAGCGCAGAGTTTTGCGAGCGAGAAAAGGAACGCGTGGTGTGAGCATGTGAGTCAGGCATCGACGCTGACCGGGGCAGCGCTTAGGCCAACGTATAGCCGACGCGAGCTCTCGGGGCATGGTGTTCTTTGTGTGCTGCGGGGGCCGGCGGGCATCGTTGCCGCGGCGCTTCTGCAAGGAGCGCCGTGCACGATTCGGGCCGGGTCGCGCCCTGTATGGTCGGTGCCGCGTCGTAGCGGCGACCGACACGATTCCGGGGGAGAAAGGCCAGGTCGGACCTTCGCCCCCTGGCGGGCGCGGTGTTCCGACCGGGGGAGGTTGGGTCATCGGGCCGGAGACCGAAAGGGTCCGCGCCAGGATGGACCTTGGAACCTTGGCCCGAGTATGCCTCCTCCCCAGAGTCGAAAATGCCGGACGGACCCAACCTACAGGAGACAGAGCATCCGCACGCATTGCTCGGTTTATCGAAGCCGAGCAGTAAGATTGTACTCCCGCACCAAGAGGCTCAGAGTAGTGGACGAGTAGTAATGGCGATAGTGATGTAGAGGGAGGGTAGCTCTACCATCCCTCACATCCTTGGGGCAAAGGAGCTGTAGTTTTATGGGGTTTGGCGGTATGAACTAGCCAGGGAGGGTTATGATAATGTTTAGGATCTAGAAATGACTATAGGTGACCAAGAGTTAAGTCGTGACATTGTACGAGTAGTGGGGACGTAGGTAGATTAGATGGTTGATAATGATGAGGGATGTGCGTAGTATAAGGGATGACGGGGAAGCATGAGTTTAAGGGGGAAACCAGTTAGCTAGATGATGCTGTGTGTGTGAGAAATAGTGTCGAGACAAGTGGAATTGTGGTTGAGGTGTGTGAGCACAAAAGGTGTGCCAGAAAAGAGGTGGGTGGAATAAATGGTGTGGAGTGAGTGGAGTGTGGAATGAGTAGTGTGGGTTACGTGGCATGGAGTGTATGGTGTGAAGGAGTGGATGGGGGAAGGATGGACCCCCTTCACGAATACCCGGTGGAGGGTAGTTTAACGTTAGGTAGACGGAGTACGAAAAATTGGTTGGATATTGATATCTGTGGTGCGGAAAGTAGCAGAGTACTGCTTGGATGGGTGCATTAGTGTGTGTAATGGCTGGGCGTGTGGCCTGTTAGTGCATATGGTTGGTTGAGCACTCCGCCACTGTGAGGATGTTGGCCAGGTGAGGCCGCAGGTGGGCTCTGGGAGCCGGTAGTTGTGAGTGGGTGCCTGAGGATCCCGGGTGTGGATCGGGCAGCCCAGTGCCAGAGAGGGCACCGAGTGGGGAGAGCGCCAGAGGGCCTTCCCCAGGTAGTTAGGTTAGGGCAGGGAGCAGGTAAGCTCGGAGGCAACTGCAGTGGTGGAGGTGTGCAGGTGGGTAGACCCACTGGGAGAGGTACACGCCACAGCCCAGAAATTGTGCGAGGGCACCGGGAGATGAATCGGGGGAGTGAGACCCCAAATTGAAAAGCACCACAGTTTGGCCAATGGGAATTGGTTTTTAGAACCCATAGTGTAAGAGGGCCAATGGTTTGGCCGGAGAAAGACCCCGGGTAGTGTAAAGTTGTTAGTCATTTAGGAAATAGTTAGGATTGATGAACCTGTCGCACCATACGCAGCCACTTACCTGTGGTGATGATGATGACTCCACACCTGTGTTTTCTTTGTTCTGTGTGCAGGAAATGAGAATTGCTGTGAGGATTTGTGAGACGCATCACGACGTGGATGAGACATTGGGGTGATTCCATCTCTCCCTCCTTAGGAGGGACTGATGATGAATTGGTAATGGCAAATTTTGATGTTCAGTTGGAGATGGCAAATTTTGATGAGAGTTGAAAATGGCAAATTTGATTGGTTAGGAGGGAGAGAAGACGAATTTGGTATATGGGAGGAACGGGGAAGACAGTAGGGATGTTTGTTGATTTGTAAAGTAGATGTTTATGGGTAGTGTTGTGTTTTGTGGATAAAGTAAGGGGTAAGGGAGGGGCCATGTAGGTTACCTGGTGGGGGGGGGGGGGGGGGCGCGTACGGTAGGAACGTACCTGTCTCACCTGGTTCCCATGTGCCCCTAGTGTGCATTACCTAATGTTGCGTGCACTTTTGCGCCCTTACCAACTTACTCACTTGTCTGCTTCTTTTGTCTCCCACCTCCGAGGATCTGGCTTTGGGGCAGAGAGAGAGGAGAGAGAGGTGCTGGCTCCGCAGTTGTGGGCCTGCACTTTCGCTGCTTGCTGCCGGGATCGATACACCATATGGACCGCAATTTTTGTGGCCACCCACAATGGACCGCAGTTCTTTTGCGGCCAAGCACCACCCGTGAATGGACCTATGGGTCAACGTGGCACCTATGCCATACAAGGTGAACCACTTTTAGTTGACACCACTGAAGGCCACAATAAAGAAATGGACGCGGTTGGCGCCTTTCTTTATTTTTGAAAGAAGCCAGAAGGCCAAGTGCACCACATGAAGAGCAAGAGACACCTGCAGGGTTAGGGGTTGTTGAATTTATTTTTATTCATTGAACAATGGTGACTGCACCGATTGGTGCTGGGGTGGTGCTTTTGGTGCTGGGAAGGGGTGCTCTGCACATTATTAAAGGCCGTAGGCCACAGAGCACTCGTGGGTTGGTGTATCGATGCTGGCATGCGTGCTCTCTCTATGCATAACATCTGCATGTGTTCCTCCAAAAACAGGTCCTGGATCGTAGTGTAAATAGCAGCGTAGTCTTGTAAATAATGCTCCCCACCGGCTGTATGTTTAGTTTGCGAATTCTTTCCGCAATTCGGTTATCCTGTGGGTGTGTTTCTGTGAGGAGAAGGGTGCAACGTCGCAGGGGGACATATTTACTCATTTGTGAATATCTGTAAAACTGTCGCACTCAGGGTAGAGTTAATAGTAGAGGGAACTACATCTGAGTGCCACACTAAAATAGGTAAAAATTTATCGGGTCGGGACGCCCCGAGGGTAGAGAAGGGTGCAATGTTGCGGATATGGGACTTGGCTTCAATATCCGCTTGTAAATACTCCCCTATTTCCCCAATACTCCCCAACTATCCCCAATCCCCCATTCCCTAGTCCCATTGCCTGTAAACAACACTCTGTAGAACCGACCTTCCCCTTTTTCCCCATTAAATGTCGTGCCCAGGTCCACCGCATCTCACGTAGACAACTTTCGGACATCTTGCTAGTTATTCTTAGTCTATGTCAGTTAAGGACTCGTTTCCATTAATTCTGACTCTTCGTTGCACCAGAATGTGATTATATGGCACCAGTAGTGAGTTTAGGACCTTCCCATACCTCCTCCCATCTTCTTTCCCAAACAACAACTACAACAACAACTACAACAACTACAACAACGGCGCGCGCGGGGAGTGTGCGTCCTCACTCCGGCTCGGTTAGCCGCCATTACCCATGCGCTCCACGGGGTTACCACGAAGGGGCTGGCTGTCAGCTCCTCGTCAAGGGCGGAGCCTGGTAACCCCCCCGCACCCAATAAGAAGGGCGGACCGATTCCATCTGGGGCGGAGCTAACGAGCCGAGGGCGTGTCACTCCCCGCCGGATATACGCAGCGACTGACCGGATGTGACGTCAGATGCGCCCCCAGCTTGGAGAAAGAACGTCACCTTCCAGCGCTGAGAGAGAGACCTCCCGCATCTCTGGACCGGACCGGGTCGATTCTGTCCTTGAGCCAAGAGTGCACCTTGAGCCATCGATACCCGCTTTCCTTGCCATCAATCCCCGTGTGAGTCAGCCTTTGTCCCGTTTATCTGTCGTCTGTCGGGGTTAATATAAGAGTGTGTCTAAGTGCCTATCTTACTATGCTGTACCTCTCGTCTCTGTAGTCTAACCTTCCGCCCTAATATAACCTCCTCCGGAGGTCTTGAGAACTGAACCCCTGGTGTCGTGTCATTTTAATCCCAGCCGTTGTGTCCTTTTCCTTCATTGAGCTAGCGTAGCGCGACTTCTTCAACGTTCGAGTATAATCGGGTAACTTGTGCGGACACGGCGGCCATTCCGCTCGGCCCACCATAACATCAGAGTCGTGTCTGTAACAATATATATATATATATATATATATATATATATATATATATATATATATATATATATATATATATATATATATATATTACTATATGTACATGTATATAGATTACTATATGTAGATGTATGTAGATTGCTATATGTAGATGTATGTAGATTACTGTATGTAGCTGTATGTAGATTACTGTATGTACTTATATACAGATTACTATATGTAAATGTATGTAGATGACGATATGTAGATATATGTAGATTGCTATATGTAGATGTATGTAGATTACTATATGTAGCTGTATGTAGATTACTATATGTAGCTGTATGTAGATTACTGTATGTAGTTGTATCTAGATTACTGTATGTACTTATATACAGATTACTATATGTAAATGTATGTAGATGACGATATGTAGATATATGTAGATTGCTATATTTAGATGTTTGAAGATTACTCTATGTAGATGTTTGTAGATTACTATATGTAGATGTAGGTAGATTACTGTATTTGATGTATGTTGATTGAAGAACAAAATGTTTTGATGTATTGGTGTATTGATGTATTGAACAAATGTATTGATTGATGTATGTTGATTGAAGCTGAAGGGAAAGGTGTATGCTGCATGTGTGAGAAGTGTTATGATTTATGGGAGCGAGACATGGGTAATGAACGTAGAGCAGCAACGAAGGCTGGAAAGGGTGGAAATGCGAATGGTTCGATGGATGTGAGGAGTATCGTTGAGAGAGAGGAAGACAAATGATGAATTGCGAAAGATGATGGGAATAGAGCCTGTGACTGATGCTGTGAAGAGGAACAGGTTGAGATGGTTTGGTCATGTGTTGAGGAAGGATGAAAGTGACTGGTTGAGAAGAGTGATGGAAATGAATGTAGAAGGAAGTAGAGGACGGGGAAGACCGAGAAAGACTTGGCTAAAGATGGTGGAAGAAGAAATGCGGGCAAGGGGGTTAACAAGGAGAGATGCAGAAAATAGGGCAAAATGGAGAAGATTGTCATGGGGACCGCAAGGCTAACCCCCGCTCTAGCAGGGAAAATGGCCTTAAAATGCATGTTGTTGTTGTTGTTGTTGATGTATGTTGATTACTATATGTAGATATATACAGATTACGATGTCGAGATGTACAAACATTGGAAAGCGATAGCAAGCCGCTTGGTAATGGAACACACTCCTGTTTATTTGTTTTTGTTCTGGGGTTATTTACAGATTTAATGGTTGAAAAACATCAGGAATGCAATTCGAATCAATGCACATCTGTTGCCATGGGGATGAACGGACGACGGAATGAATAATTAGCTCCATTCGTTCAATTGAAGGATATACTTTGAAAATTAAAATATTTAAATGACCGTTTATTATTAAAAGTGTTCATCTAGTAAATGTTAATTGTTTTAATTTTGAATTATCTTCTCTTAATGTTTAGTTATTTATCATTAAACTGTTCCGATTTCGTCATCCAATGACGTCATTGTCGCCGTCACAATGGTTCTCGGTGTTGTATAATTGACCCACAAACGCTGTTCCACTCATTGTTCGTGAGAAGAGAAGCATGAAGTGTGTATCTCTGATCATCGTGATATTTTTGTTTGTACTGTCGACCATTACCATCTCTCAACCCATTTTCCACCATGGACGCGGTGACGTCATCAAAGAGGTAAGTTTTCAACTGAGTTTCTTTATGGAATTCTCCCGACATTTATCGACCGAGTTCTCTGTCCAATGTTGTAGATTAGATTAATATAGTGTTGATGTAACGTCGGCTTGCTGGGCCGAATGACTTCCTCCTCCTCCTGCGTCAAAGTTCCTGTCGTGTCCTTCATGTGTTCAAGTACCGAGAAGGTTCGCTCGTTCGACACGTTCGTGCCCCTTTTCCACAATAATGTCGACCCCGTGCGGTGGGCGTGGGCGTTGTGCGTTTCCGGGATGTTTTCTCTGTCCGCGTTTGCGACGTATCGACGTCATGCCGTACTTGGCGCCCTTCTGCAGAGGTTTGAACGGACGGTTCGTCTCCTGTTGTGGAACCTTCGAGCAGCTCGCAGTCGGACATCCCGCGTTTTCGTGTTGTGGGGACGTCGTGAGGTGAAGAACAGGTTTATTTATTTCAGTGGATCAGTTGTTCACTGACGGAGTAAACTTATAATAAAATGTTCTTTGAAAGGTTAAATTTAGTGATCCGATCTGACGTAAATTTAAATCCCTTGGTGATTATGTTTTTAATGTTTCCGCCGACAAAGTCTCCGGAGGCATTACGTGTTCGGGTTGTCCGTCCATTCGGGATAAACCGCGTTTTTCTCAGCAACCATATGTCCGATTGAGACAACTTTCAGGGTGGGAGTGACACCCATGCACAATGTCTTCATGATAATTGTGACGTCATAGGTTACGTTGTATGGCAACCATCTTGGATTAAAAGCAAATAATTTAAAAATTATTTATCGGAAACTGCTGAATGGAAAAATTTGAAACGGCACATTGTCACGTACTCCCAATGGAGAACAAAAGCATGACAATGATGACATCATCGGTGAAGTGGTATACCAGCCAAAAATGTTTCAATCGAATTCCTTGTCCTAAAAATCTGAAATTGCATGCCTATGATCTATGACCCATTTGTATTGAAATATTAAATTTATGACATCATAGGTCACATGGTTTGACAGCCATATTGGATTGAAGGAAAATATTAAATAATTATATCTCCGAAACCGCTCACCCTATCAATGCGGGATTTTACAAATATCACATAACAGCACTGTTGCATATAGTTTGAAAATGATGATGTTGTAGGTCACGTGCTTGGGCAGCCATCTTGGATAGAAAAACGAACCTTATCCGATCAACACGAATCCTCACAAACGTGATGGTGTGGCAGCCATATTAGCTTTAAAGCCGATATTTAAACAAAATCCCTTCTCTGAAACTGCTTCACCGATCAATGTGAAACCTGTCATGTGATACTTGAGAACAGCTGAAGGGATTGAAATCAAACCTCTATTTTTTGGACAGTGAACCAGGGCATCTACCCCTTGTGGGACTATTGGCGACAGTCGCATTCTTCGAGTTTTTTTTATGGGATATGGCCCACCACAAAGCCTATAGGGCCACTCGAGGTGGGGGCTACACAAAGAAAACAAAAGCAGAACAACCAGCCCCTTGGATTGAAACAAGACAAATGAAGAAAGTTGTCTGTCGAAACTTTTTGGTTTTATTAAACCAAAATTGGTTGCTTTTTTTGGTTGCAACCAAAAGAATTGGTTGTCGGTTTGGGTTATTTCCTTCGCTGTATTGCTTGTTTCTTTTATTTTGTTTTCTCCCCCTCACCTCACCTCCCGAGACAAAGAATTATATATTGATTATTTCTCTCCTCCCGGACACGTGCTTGTTCGCTCTCCTCCTCATCTCGGCTTGTGCCCCGCCCCCTGTATCTCGTTTTCTTCCGCCTCTGCTCCTTCCTTCTCAAATCCACGTTCTTGCTTGGAGACTTTTCCCGGATTGTTTTTGTTTTTTTTTCATGGTTCTGTTTGGATATTGTTGGAATATGTTTAAACCGCAGCCGTGATGCTGACGCCCCCCCCCCCCCCCCCCCCAGAATTAACATGTTTTAAACGTTTCCCAGTGTGTACCCTGGTCAGAATAGGTACACCGTATCCCTGCGTGTCGTAAGAGACGACTAAGAGGGTTGGCGTCAGGAAGGGCATCCGGCCATAAAAACATTGCCTCAAAAAGAGAACCATGACAATCACAAGTACATATGGGCAGGGTACAGCCCGAAGTGGAGATCGGTTTCTGAGGTTTGGGACATGGAATGTAGGGACAATGACAGGGAGATCAGGAGAAGTGGTGGAAGTATTGGTCAGAAGAAGAGTGGACATATGTTGTGTGCAAGAGACGAGATGGAAGGGAAGTGGTGTGAGAATGGTGAAGGGTAGGCAGGCACAGAAATACAAGTTTGTGTGGCAAGGGTGCCCGGAGGGCGTGAATGGTGTTGGTGTTGTCAGGGAATTTACTGGGGGACTCACAGGACTCCAATGACCGGAAACAGGTTTACAAAAGATCAAGACTTTATTAACTACTAGTTCACTTGTTTCAATATAATAAGGAACTACAATACCATAACGAATTTAGTAATTCAAGTCGTTGGTTCTTCCTCATTGGCCGGTGCTCTCCTCGCGCTGCTTTCCCGTTGCATACTCGTTCGTCCGTCCGGCAGATGTTCTCGTGGCAAGTCCTCCTGAATCAAAGTCTGTTCTGGTTTATATCGGCACGCTTGAGTTAATCCTCTGTCCGCTGAAATCGTAATCCCTTCTCCGCTGCTTCTAATCCGTTACTCGATCGCCTTACTGGAGCCGGTTCGCCCCCCCCCTGCTGGGAGTTGCATTTGCCTCACAATAGGAGGGTGTTCTAGCCTGGGGCTGTGACCAGGTGAACAAGAGATTACCACGTTCGTGCAAATTCCTGACATTCATTTACGAAATCGTCTATCTGCTTCGGTTTCCAATTCCAACGATCACTATGATGTCAAGATCTCTACTTCCATATTGGTTTTGATTAATGCCATACAGTACATTTAATACCATGCCATACAGTACATTAATGCAGTACAGTACTTCCACAATTCCCTCATTTTTTTGTTTTTGTTTATATTAACCATTAATCTAAACATCAATATAAGTAAACAATCAATCACTACAAGTAAACATCAATATAAGTATACGTAAATAATCAATCACTGCAAGTAAACATCATTACAAGTATAAGTAAATAATCATAACTTTGGTAATCAAATTCCCTTGGGCATACACCGTCATCCTGCAAGAATCAAAAAAACATTTCGTTGGTCATTGACTCCTTCCATATTGTTCAATCTATTGCATTTGCATCACAAATATATTTTCAAAACAACACTTCACCATCACCAAGATACAACAATTTCACTTCATTTTCAAGTTTTATAAAGCATCTGCACCATCTGGCAAAAACGTTTGCCTCCACACAAATGTTGACTTTGTTTGAAAGGAAGGGCTGATCACTTGTGTTTGAATCCTGGTATGAAACATTTTCTCCTAATGTCTTCATAGCTCCTGCACTACTTCGTGTAGGATTTCGCTGTTGTGGTAACATTTCGGAGTCATAGACTGACCCTGCTCTCCTTGTAGCATTCTTGCCACTTTTTGCTGTAAACCATAGTAATTCCTGAACAAGGCCTTCACCCAGTTGTAGTCGACTTGCCTCCTCCCTTATTGTGAGTGGGCAGCAAGTATTGGTGTGACATTGATTGGCCAGCAAGATGTGGAACAGGGATGCCGGATGCATCCACAATGATGTTGGGACCATGGTGTTCAGGTCATTCATGGTCCTTACCAGGAGCAATCCAGCAGAATCGTGCACAGCTGTTGTGACAAGGGCACAGCCGTTTTTTGCAGCTCCATGCTGGTTCCCCGGACGTTGGTGAAGTAATAACATATGTCCCCGCATTTCACCGAGGTTGCAGGTAAAATGTCGTTGTCCTGCAACTTCTGATGTGGTGAATGTTCGAAGTCTTCGAACAAGAGTAAGTGATCGCCTTTCTTTCATATGTTGCAGTGTGATCCAGGCAAATGGTCACATAAATTTCCTTGGTGAAGGTAAGCATTCATCTCCAAGTTACACGGGAGAATGTCTTCATCATTCTTTGAGAAAGAGGGTGTATGCCACGATTAACTTCATTTTTTAGCCACAAATTTTCTTTCTTTCTTCTTCCCAATTCCGTTAGCAATCCCTCCAAAATGTGATCTCGTCTTATCCTTATGCTCAGTCATATCTGAATCTGCTTTCCGCACACACTGAATCAGATAGGGTACATCTTACCATGAAATCAGCATAATCATGTATATCTTCCGACAGTTTCACATTCAACAATTTGTTGTTTTTCCTTAACACAAAAAGTTATATTCATTTATATGCGTCACACAAATAATATTCAATCAGGTATGTATTTTATTACTAAACTAAGAATAGCATTGTATATGATTACAATCACAAACGGGAATACCTAATTCCCAACAACAATTTTCCCAAACCAACAAATTAAGCATAATGTATTATTACCATAATTCCTCTCCACTTTTTCTTTTCCCTCTTTTTCCTAACAGTGTGTCACTCGTGGTGATATGAGTTCATTGATATTGTAATTGACACAACTCATAACATTGTCGTTATGCCATTATCTTAATTCTACTGTTTATGTCGCCATAAAAGTCTTCCTTTTCTGGTTCCACATTTCTTTCCTCATTTGTCACTTCATGTGTTATCATCGTGTTGTTGGTTACCTTATTCAAACACACCGTCACTAAGGCTTTCAAGCAAGCCACCACTAAAACAATTGCCAATATAACTACTAAACCAACAAACAAGTCTGCTACTCCTTGTATATATTCATATCTATGACATAGTTATATGTCGATGACATTTAACATTATATACCAAACTAACAAGCTTCCTAAAAGGTAAATAAAGAAAATCCCTTAATATGTAACATAATCAGATTATTTGTCTTACCCTGATCCCCCTATCTCGCGGGGTTGAACTCAATCCCCTGATCATGAGTGTAGTTGTGATACATTTTTTCACTCATGTTGTATTAATATCAGCAGGTAATTGTATGTCATGTAGGCAAATAAATGTCACTATTCCAAGTAGGAATATCACATGTTGAAAATGTAATGTTTATCAATGCAAGGGGTGTTAAAATGTAATTCAAATGACTGTAAATCACGACTATCATTTTTCTACCACTGAATGTTCTGCTGGGCTGCTAGGTGCAGCCTCATTTTCTGTGGGATCGTCCACCTTAGCCCCATGTGCTTGCTTGCAATGAGAGGCATGAATCCAACTTTCTATTTTGGGTCCATATTTGTTTCTATTCTTATCAATCTCCTATGGTTTATCAATTCGTTCCAAGATACCGCAACCAAAGGTTTTAACCAAAGCTCTACCAAACTATTTCCAATTTGAACAAAAATGCCAGTGAAACAATGATTCGAAGGATTAACTTCAAGGGGTCAATAAATTTATTCTATAGCCAGATCTAATTTTCCCATCCAATAGTTTGCCTTGCCACATGTCATATTATAACACCTTAATAAACCTTCGAAAAAATGTTTCCCATCTCAACAAATTTCCTTTTTTACAAATAGCCATGTGTAACTTACGTATTTAACTACAATTTCCTCTCAATTTGTTTGGCCTAACTGGCCGCAAAAGTGGCTGCCAGCATGCAGTACCGTTTTTATCTACCAAGGAAGTGTTCCACACAAGACCTCTACCAAAATGTTGTTTGTAAAAACAAATCTGGGATTTCTGATTACATGGATGCACACTCTCAGGACATTTTCAGGCTGCTGTTAACAATCCACTACGATGACTTAATTCCTTTACCCACAATCAAATAATTAGTACAAATTGAGGATATTATCCCTATCACATTCTTTTATAGATTCATTATGTTGGATCTAATTTTTTCCAATAATTTTCCACTGCTGTAAGGCGGAACAATAGCTCTCATAAGTCTTAGTAATATCGTACTTAATTTGCCCAGCAGAGAATAATTTATTTACTATCCTTTCTCATCTGTTAACCAGTGACTTTGTTTGAACTCCAGAACTGAAAAACCCACAATAGTTCAAACCAGCAAAATTTTCTTTACTATTTTCCCATATCATCTATGCCTAAAACACATCCATACATACAGCACAATTTATATGCTGATAAAATTCAAGTTTATATATATAAAATCCATGAGCAGAGTATTCTGGGAAGTCAGTGTAAGACCTCTCCCAAATTTGGATGATTTTGTACTTCCTCATTTCCTTTTATGAAGCTCATGTATTTCAATTTCATAAAATTTGTCAATCAAATTCAAAATGCTTATAGACAAATAAACCAAAAGTCCATTCTTAGAAAACCCTTATGATGTCAAATTGAAATTACCCTTTCTGCCTTCACAATAATCTATCCAAATTTTGACTACACACCCATTTGCATGTCAGTCGACCATTGACCTATCAATCGTGCGGAACAATAGTCCGAAATTCCCACCTGATCATCATGTGACTCTTGTTACTTGGTTTGCCAAAAATTGCAACGCAATTGTTCCAAACTTTGTAAATTTAAAATTGCTGTGCCCAAAATAGAAGATCCAATTTTGGCATTTGATCAATTAATTATTAATTTGTTAACAAGCAAAAAGAAAAAATGAATCATTCTTGCTCTGAAAACTTTTCAGACACAAGAATCATCGACAGTTATTCATGTTTGTCCAGTAATCGAATCTGTTGAGGCCAATCATCATTTGGGATTTGCAGCAATGAAGGCCTAATCATTGTCTGAGGTACCGGTAAGCACTGGTACCCTTGATCTTGGTTTGCCCCATGACCTTGTCTTCCTGTTGACATACGGACATCTTCTTCTCCAATGTCCCATCTTTCCACACTCGAAACACCGGTTTCTGTCGTTGTCTGATCTGTGCGCCTGTGCACTTGTATTGCTGGGCTGCATCTCTACATCCCTGAGTTGCCACTGCAATCTCTCGTTATCTCCTGAAACACGAAAAAATTCTCTGTACCGTCCTTTTGGGGGAGACAACTGGAAATCAGATGGGACAACTGTGACTTTCATTCCTAATTTCGAGGGCAGTTGTGCATTTGTCTCCTCCACTGTATCCTGTATCCTTTTTATTTTAAGTTCTAGTTCCGTTATCCGTTCTTGCTGTTCCCGTTGTCTGGATTCACCATCCCAAAGATGGAATGCAAGCCAGTCTACCGTTAGATTCTGTCTCTTCCTGGCTTTCAATCTTTGTTCCAATCTTTCCAATCGACTTCGCTCAAATGTACCATCTCTTGGAAACTCCTCATCATGTCCCTTTGTCCACAAATACCAATTCTCGACCTGCCTTATAGCTTCGGCACCATAACGGTCGTACATATGATGTGTACAAGTACCTTTTTGTGGAATCTCTGGTTGTCCTTGTGTGTTCTTGCAGGCTCCATTTCCCATTCTGCCTTTTATCAAAGTAGCGTTGGATGTGTTGTAGCTTGTTCCAGGTTCCTCTAAAGCTTCACTCGTACCTCCAGGAAGGATCTCTCCACCTGTTCGCACGGTGATTTCCAGAGAATCTCCCTCAGCTGTGGCTTTTGCACAATCCAATCTCACAGATCAGTATTTGCAGATGAGCCGGAGGGTCAGTATGAAGTGGGTGAATCCTCAGGTGTCCGCTCTGTTTGACGGGGAAATCACACAATGGTAACCGCACATATATATCTGTATATAAACTCACCACCTTGCTCAATTTTCCCAGGTTGTCTCCACATTGATAATATCTCGCAAAGATATCAAAGCTTCTTTCTTGAGACCGCATTTTCATCAATCAAACAATCAATATATTCAATTCAATTTATTCAGTTCAATTTATGCAATTAAATTCAATCAATTAGATTCAATCAATTAACAATTCAATCAATTATTCAATTTCAATTAATTCATCAATATTCATCAATAAATCAAATTAATCATTTTGAATGACTCCTTGCATAAGCCCTTTCCCCAATGATGTCAGGACAGGTCCATCCATTGACTGAGATCGAATTTCATCGGTCGTCACCTCGGATTCGTACCTCATGTCAATTGATGAATCGCCGTCCTGTCCTAGGGTCATATCTGACATATTTTCCCATTTTGCCTGGTCTCCACAAATTTTTCTTTGCAACCACTAAAGGCAACTCATCCTTCATTCGTGAGACAGCCAAAATGGATGCCAGATATTAAAGTTCTTTGGGAAAAATATCTCATCATTTTCCTTTTAATAGTACCCAAAATCTCTTGGCAATATAAATTTCGTAAAACTCCTGAAATGGGACTGTAAAATTCCTTTAATCATGCTAAATTTTGAAACTCCATCGCTTGTACCACCCAATTTATCCCATAGGGCTTGAAAGTTCTTTCCCAAGTTCATGCAATCATTCTGCATTTGAACCCTATGATATCATTCATAATAATCATCATGATTTTATCGTCATGGTCCTATCATAATCATCTATTTAAAACGAACATTTCCTTTATCACCACAGCTATGTGGTATAATCAACAATAGAATAAAACTGTACATAGCAACAGGCTACCTCATGGCCACTTAGTATACCTATTTACAAAAAGTCATAACAATATCGAATAATCATTGAACAATTCAAAAATCGCTTCCACTGCTCTAGCCGCAGCATCCGTGATATTTGTTTGCTCATTCCCTATTCCTGATTCGTCATCAAGGATCTCCATCATCACACAGCGTACTTAATTCCGCATTTTAATGAGAATTCAACAGGAATTTACGACTCAAAGGAAAAAGAACGAGCAGACCTTTTGCAGGATGATCGTTACAAAATCGTTACATATATTAAAGTATTTCTAATGTCGACAAATCATATCTTAATTCTTGCAAGATTTGGTTCTTTGAATAAATCACAGCACCGGGAGAACCAGCTCCAAAAATGGATCTTTGTGTTTATTCAGCACCCTAGTAATTGGTTCTTTGTGTACTAATTACACAGCACCCAGGCCCCGCTCATATGGATCTTTGTGCAGCGCTACACAGCACCTGAGCAAAAGGGGTTTCATCTACATTTTCCCTATCTGGTGTACCATCCGTGATATTTGTCTGCTCATTCACTATTCCTGATTCGTCATCAAGGATCTCCATCATCACACAGCGTACTTAATTCCGCTTTTTAATGAGAGTTCAACAGGAATTTACGACTCAAAGGAAAAGAACGAGCAGACCTTTTGCAGGACGATAACTGGAATTAGTCGTGAAAATATATCCAAATACACAAAAATACACACCCACACAAATAAACAACATTTATTCCGTTTAACAGAACAAACATTTCCTCTATCATGACATGCATGTCTTCAAAATTATATGCCCAAGAGAAAAAGTAAAATTAATTAAAACTGCGGGCAGTGATGATCCGGGGACCATACCGCTCCATCCTGATTGGACGAGTGCGTGCTAGAGTCGTTAACAACGACAGTCCAGATCCGATTGTTCAAAATTTCAACTCAATCGATCGAAAAATGAACGCAGGGATGCATTTTAAAGGTGCAGTGGCACTAACTGAGTTGCCACGAATATGGCCAGGAAATTGCCAATATGGCCATCACAAAATATTTTCCTTAATCAATTGGCTCATAGCATAACCAATCTGCAAGTATTTCATCCGAAGATGTGTCTCTGAGGACTTTTAATTAAATAAGTCATTTATAAATCAACGAGTTAATTTATTAAATGATTAATCAATAAATCAAAATTTTCCTTGACAGCCATATCACTCGGTCAGTGTCATGTCCATATATCAGCTTCCTTACTCAAAAGGTGCCTGAGTTAATGTAATGTAATTACTGTAATAAGATTACTGCAATTACTGTAATGATTACTGTAATTACTGTAATTACCGGAACTGTAATTACTGTAATGTAATTACTGTAATTTAATAAGCAATGTAATTAATTAAATAAGTACTTCATTAATCGCTAATAATGAAATAATTCCTGAATTCTTATCCGATTCACTTAACATTTTGAGTGTCCCCAAAACGTTGGAGCAAAACGTTGCAACAACGAAAGTGAAACGTTGTAGCGACGTTGTGGAAACGTCAGCAAAACCCAACAAACAAGAACAGTACACATTTCCTGTAATTATCTCCCATAATCACAACAAGAACAGTACACATTTCCTGTAATTATCTCTCATAATCACAACAAGAACAGTACACATTTCCTGTAATTATCTCTCATACTCACCAAACAGTACACATTTCCTGTAATTATCTCTCATACTCACAACAAGAACAGTACACATTTCCTGTAATTATCTCTCATACTCACAACAAGAACAGTACACATTTCCTGTAATTATCTCTCATAACCACAACAAGAACAGTACACATTTCCTGTAATTATCTCTCATACTCACAACAAGAACAGTACACATTTCCTGTAATTATCTCTCATACTCACAACAAGAACAGTACACATTTCCTGTAATTATCTCTCATAATCACAACAAGAACAGTACACATTTCCTGTAATTATCTCTCATAACCACAACAAGAACAGTACACATTTCCTGTAATTATCTCTCATAACCACAACAAGAACAGTACACATTTCCTGTAATTATCTCTCATACTCACAACAAGAACAGTACACATTTCCTGTAATTATCTCTCATAACCACAACAAGAACAGTACACATTTCCTGTAATTATCTCTCATACTCACAACAAGAACAGTACACATTTCCTGTAATTATCTCTCATAATCACAACAAGAACAGTACACATTTCCTGTAATTATCTCTCATAACCACAACAAGAACAGTACACATTTCCTGTAATTATCTCTCATACTCACAACAAGAACAGTACACATTTCCTGTAATTATCTCTCATACTCACAACAAGAACAGTACACATTTCCTGTAATTATCTCTCATAATTACAACAAGAACAGTACACATTTCCTGTAATTATCTCTCATAACCACAACAAGAACAGTACACATTTCCTGTAATTATCTCTCATACTCACAACAAGAACAGTACACATTTCCTGTAATTATCTCTCATAATCACAACAAGAACAGTACACATTTCCTGTAATTATCTCTCATAATTACAACAAGAACAGTACACATTTCCTGTAATTATCTCTCATACTCACAACAAGAACAGTACACATTTCCTGTAATTATCTCTCATACTCACAACAAGAACAGTACACATTTCCTGTAATTATCTCTCATAACCACAACAAGAACAGTACACATTTCCTGTAATTATCTCTCATACTCACAACAAGAACAGTACACATTTCCTGTAATTATCTCTCATAATCACAACAAGAACAGTACACATTTCCTGTAATTATCTCTCATACTCACAACAAGAACAGTACACATTTCCTGTAATTATCTCTCATAACCACAACAAGAACAGTACACATTTCCTGTAATTATCTCTCATACTCACAACAAGAACAGTACACATTTCCTGTAATTATCTCTCATACTCACAACAAGAACAGTACACATTTCCTGTAATTATCTCTCATAACCACAACAAGAACAGTACACATTTCCTGTAATTATCTCTCATACTCACAACAAGAACAGTACACATTTCCTGTAATTATCTCTCATACTCACAACAAGAACAGTACACATTTCCTGTAATTATCTCTCATAATCACAACAAGAACAGTACACATTTCCTGTAATTATCTCTCATAACCACAACAAGAACAGTACACATTTCCTGTAATTATCTCTCATACTCACAACAAGAACAGTACACATTTCCTGTAATTATCTCTCATAATCACAACAAGAACAGTACACATTTCCTGTAATTATCTCTCATAATTACAACAAGAACAGTACACATTTCCTGTAATTATCTCTCATACTCACAACAAGAACAGTACACATTTCCTGTAATTATCTCTCATACTCACAACAAGAACAGTACACATTTCCTGTAATTATCTCTCATAACCACAACAAGAACAGTACACATTTCCTGTAATTATCTCTCATACTCACAACAAGAACAGTACACATTTCCTGTAATTATCTCTCATACTCACAACAAGAACAGTACACATTTCCTGTAATTATCTCTCATACTCACAACAAGAACAGTACACATTTCCTGTAATTATCTCTCATAATCACAACAAGAACAGTACACATTTCCTGTAATTATCTCTCATACTCACAACAAGAACAGTACACATTTCCTGTAATTATCTCTCATACTCACAACAAGAACAGTACACATTTCCTGTAATTATCTCTCATAATCACAACAAGAACAGTACACATTTCCTGTAATTATCTCTCATAATCACAACAAGAACAGTACACATTTCCTGTAATTATCTCTCATAACCACAACAAGAACAGTACACATTTCCTGTAATTATCTCTCATACTCACAACAAGAACAGTACACATTTCCTGTAATTATCTCTCATAACCACAACAAGAACAGTACACATTTCCTGTAATTATCTCTCATACTCACAACAAGAACAGTACACATTTCCTGTAATTATCTCTCATAATCACAACAAGAACAGTACACATTTCCTGTAATTATCTCTCATAACCACAACAAGAACAGTACACATTTCCTGTAATTATCTCTCATAATCACAACGTTTCTTTGGTCCATTCGCAAAGCCAAAACGAACGACCACAGAACCCTCGCCATTAATATCTATTGTAAGCGTGCCAAATCAATAAGTATCAATTTTTTCTATGAGCCTCGACCAGAGGGTGGTTGTTACTCACAAACACCCGTCGCTAGCTGTTCCATTGTCTGCCGATTCCCATTCTGCTGTTTTTGTCTCATAATCAAGATAAATTTGGACCAGCCCTTAAACTAACACCAAGCAGATCAATTTTTATATTTAACTATAAAATCATTTTCTCATTAATTCATAATCATAAAATCATTTAATCCGTGTCACCCATGCTATTTATCTAGCAAATTTCGTCAAAAAAAAAAAAAAAAAAAAAAAAAAACACAACAGGTTTTAGTTATGGCGGGAAAACTGAAAAAATTCTCTATTTAAAACGGGTGTACACGATTGTACACGTGTACGGACCTTACCGACCCGGCAAACAAATCGCTTCATGCACATCAGTGGTGCGTTTCTTCGTGGTGCGTGTCAGAAGAATTACACAGCGCAGGAAAAATACGTATTTACAGAAATCGTTAAAAAAAACTCGGATAATCGCTAAAATCGTTGTGGCCGGTGTACCATATTGGAAATATATATATATATAAATATAATTCCGTTTCCCGAGCAAGTCAAGTGCTTCGAACAAGTGCAAAAAAAAAAAGTAGTACTTTATCCGTGTGCGGGTGTGTAAACGAGTGTACCGGCCTTACACGTCCTGGAAGCAGATCGTCCCATGGTGCACTCATGGCACGATCTTGCTCCCAGTTCATGGTAAGGCTTCTAATAACCAGCGTCGAACTGGCGCATCTATTTACACAGCGCCAAAATACGTATTTACAGAAATCATTTAGAAAAAAACGAATAAAGCTACAGTCGTTTATCGAAATCCCATTCGTGATGGCTCACGCCACCTATATCGCGGCATCGGTGCGCAAAGGAGCCCCAGATCACCTGCTCCCCCATGTATGTACCCATAACTTCCAAGTTCGTAAATCATATTGGGCAAGACAAGACACACTCACCTTTTAAAGAAGACTTGCTTGTACAATTGATCGCAGCGGTGCCTCCAAGATTGTCAGGGAATTTACTGGGGGACTCACAGGACTCCAATGACCGGAAACAGGTTTACAAAAGATCAAGACTTTATTAACTACTAGTTCACTTGTTTCAAAATAATAAGGAACTACAATACCATAACGAATTTAGTAATTCAAGTCGTTGGTTCTTCCTCATTGGCCGGTGCTCTCCTCGCGCTGCTTTCCCGTTGCATACTCGTTCGTCCGTCCGGCAGATGTTCTCGTGGCAAGTCCTCCTGAATCAAAGTCTGTTCTGGTTTATATCGGCACGCTTGAGTTAATCCTCTGTCCGCTGAAATCGTAATCCCTTCTCCGCTGCTTCTAATCCGTTACTCGATCGCCTTACTGGAGCCGGTTCGCCCCCCCCCTGCTGGGAGTTGCATTTGCCTCACAATAGGAGGGTGTTCTAGCCTGGGGCTGTGACCAGGTGAACAAGAGATTACCACGTTCGTGCAAATTCCTGACATTCATTTACGAAATCGTCTATCTGCTTCGGTTTCCAATTCCAACGATCACTATGATGTCAAGATCTCTACTTCCATATTGGTTTTGATTAATGCCATACAGTACATTTAATACCATGCCATACAGTACATTAATGCAGTACAGTACTTCCACAGTGTCCTGTTTTCTGAGGAGTTTGTAGACAGTGTGGTGAGTGTGACTAGAGTGAGTGATAGGTTGATGATGGTGAAAATGATGATTGGAAAGCTCTTGGTGAACGTCATCTCGGGATATGCTCCGCAGGTTGGTCGAAGCGATGAAGATAAGGACAAGTTCTGGTGTGCGATAGAGAAGCTGATGGAAAACGTGAAAGATGAGGAAGTTGTTGTGGTGGGAGGAGACCTAAATGGACATGTGGGAAGGAGTATGGACGGTTTTGAGGGAGTTCATGGGGGTTACGGATATGGTGTGAGAAATGGAGAAGGTGAAAGGATTTTGGAGTTTGCTGATGGAGCTGATTTGTTGATTTGTAATACTCAGTTCCAGAAAGAGGACAATAAGCTTGTTACATACACGTCAGGTGGGTCGACGACAACCGTTGACTACCTGATGGTGCGTAGGCGAGATAGGGGGCACCTCCGGGACACAAAGGTGATCCCGGGGGAGGAGGCTGTTTCACAGCACCACTTGGTTGTCTGCGACATAAGGGTGAAAGGTGCGAGGAGAGCTCGGCGGGTGAAGTACCAACCGAGAATGAAGGTGTGGAGGTTGAAAGAGGTGACAGTAAGGGAGGCATTAAAAGAGAGGCTGAGTAGGGTAGAGGATGATGTGGTTGAGCTTGAAAGTGGTTGGATGTCAATGAAAGCTAGTCTGTTGGGAGCCGTTGGTGAGGTATGTGGATGGACAAAAGGATCACCGAGGCACTCGGAAACATGGTGGTGGGATGTTGAAGTTGGAAAGAGGATTGACGAGAAGAGGAAGAAGTTCAAAGAGTGGCAGAAGGCGAAGGGTACGGGAGCAGAAACAGCAGAGCATGAAAGTTATAAGGCAGCCAGGAAGGCTGCAAAGAAAGAGGTAGCAAAGGCGCAGGAGGCATGTAGGAAAATGTTCGGAGAACGCTTGGATTCGGAAGAGGGTCAGAAAGCAGTATTCAGGATTGCAAAGCACATAGCGAAAGAGAGGTGTGATGTGATGGGGGTGAGTTGCTTGAAGGATGAAGTGGGACAAATCGTTGTCGACCCAGATGGAATTAAAGGAAGATGGAAAAGATATATGGAAATGCTGTTGAATACAGAGAATGAATGGGATGACAACATAGAGAGTAACCCAGTTTT
Source organism: Myxine glutinosa (assembly GCF_964187855.1). Classification (NCBI taxonomy): domain Eukaryota; kingdom Metazoa; phylum Chordata; class Myxini; order Myxiniformes; family Myxinidae; genus Myxine; species Myxine glutinosa. The sequence goes on along the minus strand of NC_136261.1, from coordinate 209,382,103 downwards.
AGGACCGGCAGAGAAGATAACTGAGAAGGAAGTTGAGGAAGCGATAAAAGCAATGAAGAGTGGAAAAGCGGGAGGGCCGACGGGAGTTGTGGGAGATATGTTGAAGGCAGCAGGAAGTTGGGGTGTGAAGAGAATGACAGAGATCTGTAATCTGGTGGTGAAAGAAGGCCGCATTCCAGTGGATTGGGAACTGAGTACCCTCGTCCCTCTATACAAGGGGAAAGGTGACCCTCTGGAGTGTGGCTCGTACCGAGCGATAAAGTTATTGGAGCATGGAATGAAGGTATTGGAAAGGGTGTTGGAAAGGAGGATAAGGAAGAAAGTGAAGATCGACGAAATGCAGTTTGGATTTATGCCAGGAAGAGGAACGACAGATGCGCTTTTCATTGTGAGGCAGTTGCAGGAGAAGTACATGGATAAGAGGAAGAAGTTGTTTTTTGGGTTTGTTGATCTGGAGAAAGCATTCGATAGGGTTCCACGCAAAGTATTGACATGGGCATTGAGGAAGTTAGGAGTGGAGGAATGGTTGATCAGAGTAGTGATGGCAATGTACAAAAGAGCACGCACAGCTGTAAGGACGAAGGACGGAAACAGTGGTGAGTTTGAGGTGAAGGTGGGAGTGCATCAGGGGTCGGTACTAAGTCCACTACTATTTGTAGCTGTGATGGAGGTGCTGGCTCAGAACGTAAAGGAGGGTTTACCGTGGGAGTTGTTGTATGCAGATGATCTGGTGTTGATTGCGGAAAGTATGGATGGACTGAAGGAAAAGATGAACAAGTGGAAGGAATGTATGGAGACAAAAGGTCTGAAGGTGAATATCGGAAAGACAAAGGTGATGGCAAGTGGTAAAGCATGTGGTGAGGTGGAAAGAACTGGGAAGTGGCCGTGTGCTGTGTGCAGGAAGGGTGTCGGAGTGAACTCCATTCAGTGTACAATGTGCGCTGAGTGGGTTCATCAAAAATGTAGTGGTCTGAGAGGGTCATTAACCAGTGTGGCAGCTACATTCAAATGTAAGGTGTGCGCAGAGGGAGCTGCAGATGGAGGAAATGTTGAGTTGGATCTTGGAGATGGCGTGAAGCTGGAAGGTGTGAAAACATTTTGCTACCTCGGAGACATGCTCAATGGAGAAGGTGGATCAGACTCGGCAACGGTTGCTCGAGTGAGATGTGCATGGAAGAAGTTTCGGGAACTGAGTGGCGTGCTGATGAGGAGGAGAGTGTCGCTGAAGCTGAAGGGAAAATGTGTATGCTACATGTGTGAGAAGTGTTATGATTTATGGGAGCGAGACATGGGTAATGAACGTAGAGCAGCAACGAAGGCTGGAAAGGGTGGAAATGCGAATGGTTCGATGGATGTGCGGAGTATCGTTGAGAGAGAGGAGGACAAATGATGAATTGCGAAAGATGATGGGAATATTGCCTGTGATTGATGCTGTGAAGAGGAACAGGTTGAGATGGTTTGGTCATGTGTTGAGGAAGGATGAAAGTGACTGGTTGAGAAGAGTGATGGAAGTTAATGTAGAAGGAAGTAGAGGACGTGGAAGACCGAGAAAGACTTGGCTAAAGATGGTGGAAGAAGAAATGCGGGCAAGGGGGTTAACAAGGAGAGATGCAGAAAATAGGGCAAAATGGAGAAGATTGTCATGGGGACCGCAAGGCTAACCCCCGCTCTAGCAGGGAAAATTGCCTTAAAATGCATGTTGTTGTTGTTGTCTATGCACAGAACAAAAAGGGCTGGGACGGGTAAACTAGTCTTCTTTGAGACAACAGTGCCTCTACCCCCATTTTTGGAAGACTGCCAACCAAGGCTAACGAGCTCAACCCACCCGGGTTTGGGATCAGAGTTGTCCTTCTTCTAGGCAGATTGCCGGCCAAGGCTAACGAGTTCCACCTACCCGGAGCAAGCTTGGTTTTAAGATGCCAAACACCCGCCTTTCACACCTCCACATTTAGTTAAAACAGGGGTCGGCACGAGAAGCCATGCGGTAGGAGTTTGATCAGGAGAGGCTATTTGAGACGCAGACAATATGGGATATTTTATGGATGAGGAGTTGCTCAGTTCTCCACCACCATATTCAGTGAAATATCTTTCATTAATAATCAATTATTATTTTCTTAATAACTGAAATATCGTTCCGACCTGCTGTCTGAAGGTATGATCGCACACACATCACTCCACAAACACACACACTTTGATCGCAGAGGATATAAATGATACCAGGACAGACATGCACACCCACCTGAACATATACATACTTCATAACAAGCCAGATCAACCACCTACACAACAACATAGCAATCCACAAAACCTCATATGTAACCACACTCCCACCAGAACAAATCTATGACTGTTGAGGAAACGCTGATCATTTGTGGCCACTTTGGTAAAATATCTTTCGTTAATTCTCAATTTTTGTTTTCCTGTGTCCATCACACAGAAGGTTGTGTCTGTGGAGCCCCAAGACATTCCCTGGTCTTTGTGTAAAACCATCCGTAACATCCTTCTACCCTCTTTTCTGAAGGTATGATCGCACACACATCACTCCAGAAACACACACATGATAATCCTGGAGGACGTAAATGATACCAAGGCAGACATGCACGAGCAACAAAGTGTGTCCACACTTTCAACAGACAAGAGCAACCACATATGTGACCACACTTCCACCTGCATAAATCTATGACTGTTGAGGAAATGAAACGCTTTCAGGCTCTCCAATTCAAAGGAATCGGAGGGGTCCGTTTGAACCATTACTTCTTGACTGCACCACCAATGGCCACTTGGGTTCATTGCACGCTTCCTAAAAGTTTTCAGTGTGCGCATTTGTGACCTGTGGACGTCACGGCGTTATGATGTAACGCACTCAAACTTGGCATTCTATAAATCTCATGGTGGTTCAACAGTCAATTCATCTCCTGCGCTTTGCGTGTTGTGAGGACTCAATCTCCATCCCAAGTTTGGGTGTTGTGAGGACGTTATTTAGGCTAAGAACATATTTATATATCTCACAGGATGAGTTGTTCATTGATGAAGTAAATTTACATCCTGCCAGTCCTCACATGTGGATTATTCCAAAAGAATACCACTCGTCCAATCCTACCCAGAACACCGGGAATCTCAAACCAAACGATTATTGACAAAATGCTCCTCTGAGTGCCTCCTTACCCTAAACATTTATCACCATTTCAGTGAAATATCTTTCATGAATCAATTCTTCTTCTCTTGTGTCCATCACACAGGAAACTGTTCCATCTGTTCCTCAGAAGAATAAAGGAGTTTTCAGCTATTTGTACAATGGCATTTATAACATCGTTCCGACCTCCTTTCTGAAGGTATGATCGCACACACATCACTCCAGAAACACACACACTTTAATCCCAGAGGATAAAAATGATACCAGGGCAGACACCCACAGCCACCTGAACATGTACACACTTCATACCAGGCTAGGACAACCACATACGCATCAACATAGCAATCCACAAAACCTCATATGCAACCACACTCCCACCAGAACAAATATATGACTGTTGAGGAAACAAACACTTTCCAGGGTCTCCAGTTTAAAGGAATCGGAGGGGTCCGTTTGATCTGTCTCTTCTTGACTGCACCAACAACGGCCACATTTGGCCTGTACAGTGGTCGTTGCACGCTTTCTGGAAGTTTTCATTGTGTGCTTTTGTGACCTGTGGATGTCATTGTGATATGACGTAATACACTCAAACTTGGCACCCTATGTCATGGTGGTTCAACAGTCAATTCATCTCCTGCGGTAGAACCTTCGAGCAGCTCAAGATCTGACATCCCGCGTTTGGTAGTTGTGAGGACGTTTTTAGGCTAAGAACAGGATTATTACCCTGCGCTCGTGAAGCAAAATGCGGGGTTAAGCATTCATACGCGTACGTGTGTCGTGTGCCGTGTGCTGTACGTGTGTGTGTGCCGTTTTCCATACGTGTGTGTGCCGTGTGCCGTATGTGTGTGCCGTACGTGTCTGCATTAAAAAAAATTCATTTTCTCGGCAACTGTTCCGATTGACACGAAATTTTATCACAGAAGCTCCCCCGCCTGTATAATTTTTTTATTCATGATTATGACGTCATAGGTCACGTGGTACGGACGCCATCTTCGAAAAAGGTTACACTTCGAAATCTCCCAAACCGCTCAATGGAAAAAATTTAAACATGGCTCATTGTCAAGTACTCACCATGGGGAATAAGATATGTTGATGGTGATGTCATCGGTGCCTTAATTATGACGTCGTAATTCGACAAGTACAACGCTTGATCTGATCAAGATGAATAAAACAAAAATTCCTCTGCAACTGTTAGTCCGATGGACACGAAATTTTCAGAATATGTGCGGCGGCTCCTGTAGAATTTTTAAAATGATAATTGTAACGTCATAGGTCACGTGGTACAGACGCCATCTTGGGAAAAATCGAAAAAAGTTACACCTCTATCTCCGAAACCGCTCCATGGGAAAAATTGAAACATGGCTCATTGTCAAGCACTGCCCTTGGGGAATAAGATGTGTTAATGATGATGTCATCAGTGCCTTCGATATGATGTCATAATTCGACAAGTACAACACTTATCCAATCATTGTGAATTTTTTTTCTCAGCAACTGTTGGTCTGATGGGCACCAAATTTTCACCACAGCAGCACCTCCTCCTGTAGAATATTATAATGATAATCATGACATCATAGGTCATGTGGTACAGGCGCCATCTTGGAAAAACCGAAAAATGTTGCACCTCTATATCTCCAAAACCACTGCATGGAAAAAATGGAAACATGGCTCATTGTAAAGAACTCCATATGGGAAATAGGTGTTAACGATGACGTCATTGGTACCATAATTATGACCATAATTCGACAGGGACAACGCTTAGTCTGATCAGTTTGAAATGTATTGAGCGTGATCTATGCAACAATTATATTGGAGAATATAAACTTATGATTTAATCGCTCACATGGTCTGGCAGCCCTATTGGATCTAACAAAAAAAAATGTTCAAAAACAGAAGAGTTGGCTCGCAACAAGTTGACTGCGCAGGGTAAGTATTCTATGAATACCATCTAGTTTATTTCAGAGGATGAGTTGTTAATTTGTGAAGTAAATTTATAATAAAGTGTCCCACAAAAGGATAAATTTCGCGAACTGTTGTGCCAGAAAGTAAGAGTTCATCAATGGAGATCTTGGTGAAATTCTTTTGATCCAAGACCCTACTCCTCCCTGAACCGAATTGTGATCAGCACTTGTACTCTTTTGGGTCGGACCTGCATTCTCAACCTGACAAATGCATCACAGAAGGGATGATGAGTTTACCTTTCCTGGTGTTGTTGATACATCCTGCAGTGCTCGCGTGTGGGTTATTCCAAAAGAATACCACTCGTCCAATCCTACCCAGAACACCGGGAATCTCAAACCAAACGATTATTGACAAAATGCTCCTCTGAGTGCCTCCTTACCCTAAACATTTATCACCATTTCAGTGAAATATCTTTCATGAATCAATTCTTGTTCTCTTGTGTCCATCACACAGGAAACTGTTCCATCTGTTCCTCAGAAGAATAAAGGAGTTTTCAGCTATTTGTACAATGGCATTTATAACATCGTTCCGACCTCCTTTCTGAAGGTATGATCGCACACACATCACTCCAGAAACACACACACTTTAATCCCAGAGGATAAAAATGATACCAGGGCAGACACCCACAGCCACCTGAACATGTACACACTTCATACCAGGCTAGGACAACCACATACGCATCAACATAGCAATCCAGAAAACCTCATATGCAACCACACTCCCACCAGAACAAATATATGACTGTTGAGGAAACAAACACTTTCCAGGGTCTCCAGTTTAAAGGAATCGGAGGGGTCCGTTTGATCTGTTTCTTCTTGACTGCACCAACAACGGCCACATTTGGCCTGTACAGTGGTCGTTGCACGCTTTCTGGAAGTTTTCATTGTGCGCTTTTGTGACCTGTGGATGTCACGGTGATATGACGTAACACACTCAAACTTGGTGTGCTATGTCACGGTGTTTCAACAGACAATTCAACTCCTGCAGTAGAACCTTCGAGCAGCTCAAGGTCTGACTCAAGGTCCCCTTGACATTTGTACACAGTCTGACATCCCGCGTTTGGATGTTGTGAGGATGTTTTTCGGCAAAGAACAGATAGATTGTCATTTTCCCCAGATAGATTGTCAAATTTCAACTCGTTATTTTATCGTCCATGCGTTATTGTTTTGATTATAGTTACTTTTGGTTTGAATTTCCTGTAACTTGTAATTATTTAATCGTGTTCTGCTCCTCGTGTGTGGCCTTGTAGTTGTACCCCTGTCGGTGTTTGTTATCTTAATCGTGTTTTGCTTGGCTCTTAGTTTTTTTCCCTTCTACCCCGAACATAATACTCTGTCTAACGTTCTAAATCCCCACCTCCCCCCCCAAAAACCAAACAAACAAACAAACAAAAAAAAACATTTATTTTCCTTTCTCCACGTGTACTGTTGACTCATCCTGTATTTTCTGTCCAGGTGTGCTGTTCGCCCCGCCCCCATTAACTCCTTGCCATCCACCGTTTGCCCTTCACGTGACTCGTGGTGGTCCCTCTCGGCTCTCCCCCCGTTGGTATTTTTGTGCACATAAGGTTGTTCACGGTTCTGTTTAAATATTATTTAAATATGTATAACCTTTCCCCTTCAGTGTTTTACTCAGTGGTATTTTACAACACGCTGTTTTTCTTCCTATTTAAAAGGCTTTTCTCAATTTCCTCTCCAACTCATTCCACCTCAAAAAAAAGAAATTCAATATCTTATACGTCTCCCTCACTACATGGTCTAAATTCACATTAATTCCATCCCTCCTCCATCATTCTGAACCGGATTGCTAACTTGAAAATCACAACAAACCCAATTTGTTTTCAATGTTCGTCTTTCATTAATCATCCACTTTCTAAACTCCCCTCTTGCCCCTCCCATCCAAATCCCTCCCCTTGCTTGCACCTACACTCCTAAACTCCCCCCTTGCCCCGCCACTCTTAAACTCCCCCCCTACCCCTCCACTCCTGAACTCCCCCCTTGCCCTTCCACTCCTGAACTCCCCCCTTGCCCTTCCCCTCCTAAACTCCCCCCTCACTCCTCCCCTTCAAAACTCCCCCCCAACCCCTCCCATTCAAATCTCCCCCCATACCATTCCTCTCCAATTCTCCCTCCTCCTCAAAGCTGCCTCCTCCCCACTTCGTCTCCCTTCTATCTCATACCTCCACCCCCCCAACCTTCTTCTTTCCTCTGCCCCCCCTCAAACAACACCTCACTGTGCCTCATCCCTTCACCTTCAAACCTTTCATCCTCCTCATCCTTCCCTTTCTTGGAACTCTTCTGCAATCGCTGACACACTAACAACTGCTCTCCCTACCTCCCCCTCTCATCCTTCATCTTACCCTACTCCTCCCCTCCCCTGTCCTGTACCCGATGCTCCCCCTCTCTCTTCATTAACGGTATGGACCTCAAACATCCGGGGCCTTCGCTCAAACCTGACTGATCTCTCCATACAGGTTGCTTCTGACAATCCAGACTTGATCTGCTTAACAGAGACTTTCCTCCTTCAAGATGTCTCTGATTCCTTAATATCTCTTCCTGGTTACTCCCTCCTCCGGTATGATAGACCTGAGCCTCGGCCTGGTGGTGGGGTGGCTATCTTTATCAAAAACTCTCTTCCTCACTCTCCTTGCACTGCCCTCTCTCCTCCTCACCCCCAGGAGTACCTCTGGCTACGGCTTCCTCTCCGCTCCCACCTTTTGTTCATATGTGTTCTGTACCGTCCCCCAAACAGTGATGACTCCATCTACATTTCACTGTCTGACAACATGGACCAACTTCTATCCACTCATCCCAACTCTCTCTTCCTCATATGTGGTGACTTCAATTGTCATCATGCCACCTGGTTGGGTGTGGGTTCCTCTCTCACCAGTCTAGGCCCCTCAGCAAAGGACTTCTGTGACTCACTGGGATTGACACAATCTGTCAATTTCCCGACCCGGATCTCAGCCAATGGAGTATCTTCTCTTCTAGACTTGGTTATGACTAACTTCCCTGCTAATGTCTGCTGCTCTTCTTCTGCTCCAATCGGTTCTTCTGATCATGTGCTTGTCAAAGTGGACATCTCTCTGGCCATTCTCAGAGAGCCTCCTCAGCGTCGACGAGTCTGGCATTTCACTCAGGCCAACTGGGACGGTCTTCAAGCAGCCATCAATCGTCTGGATTGGTCTCCCATCTCCACTGCCTCTGACATCAATTCTTCCTGGGAATTCTTCCAGGGCAAACTGATCTCTCTCATGCACAGATTTATCCCATCTCGCCTTCAGTTGTCTTACCCTTCCTCCCGTCCATGGTACACTGAATCTTGTGGTGAGGCAGTTGCCCTGAAACAACTTGCCTTTGCCTCTTGGAAGGCTAATCCAACTGAAGGAAATCTCAGTTCCTTCCACCAAGCTCGGAACAAGTGTGTGTCTACCCTCAGGAGTGCCAGGAAGCACTATCTCTCCTCACTCAAGAATGAACTCTCAAACCTGTCTCCTTCCTCCAAATCCTGGTGGCGTCTGGTCAAATCCGTTTCTGGTGTTTGTTCCCCCTCCATCCCCTCCCTTACCTCAAATGGCCACACAGTTGACATCGCACGTGACAAAGCCGAATGCCTCAACTCTGTGTTTGCCTCAAAATCCTTAGTCCCAAACCCAACTCTCTCTGTTCCCACCTTTCCCAGTCGAACCAAACTGCTCCTGGACTCTGTGACCTTCTCTCCTGACAAGGTGGAGGAGTTTTTGTCAAACCTCGACTCTGATTCTGCAACTGGACCAGATGGCATCAGCCCACGGGTCCTAAAATCCTGCTCTGCCACTCTATCTCACCCTCTCTCTGTTCTTTTCACCCTATCTTTTGCTCAAGGTCATCTGCCAGCATCCTGGAAATCAGCAAACATTACCGCTTTACACAAAAAAGGTGCAAAAACAGATCCTTGCAACTACAGACCAATCAGCCTGCTCCCAATTATCAGCAAAGTCATGGAATCCATCATTGCTTCGGATATGAAATCTTTCCTCTTCTCCAATGGCTTGATCTCTGATCATCAATTTGGTTTCAGACCAGGTCACTCTACTCTGGACATGCTGCTTCTGCTGTCTCAACAATGGATGGAGGTCCTCAATGCCAAACAGGAAATCAGAGCTGTCTCCCTTGACATATCACGTGCCTTCGATACGGTCTGGCACCCAGCTCTGCTCACCAAACTCTCCTCCTATGGTATCCATGGAAATCTCCATGCATGGCTTGCGGACTTCCTCTCTGGTCGTAGTCAACGTGTGGCCCTGAATGGATTTCTCTCATCTCCCCTTCCCGTTCAGGCTGGAGTTCCCCAAGGCAGTGTGCTGGGCCCTGTGCTTTTTCTGGTCTTTGTCAATGATCTCTCCGACTCTCTGGAAAATCCTCTGTATCTCTTTGCTGATGACTCCACTCTCTGCCGCTCCATTCCTCTTCCCTCAGATCGGCAGTCTGCAGCCTCCTCACTCTCTGAAGACCTGGACAAAATCACAGACTGGTCAAACATGTGGAACATGTCTTTCAATCCTGACAAATCTCACACTCTTACTATGTCTCTCCGAAAAGATCGACTGGACAACCCTCCCATCTACTTTCTCAACAATCCTCTCCAAGAAGTTCTGTCGCTCAAGCTTTTGGGTCTCACCATCTGCCATGATCTTTCTTGGGAAAACCACATTTCCAAGCTGGCCTCCAAAGCCAGTCGCCGACTGGGCATCCTCCGTCGTGCGAAGTCCTTCCTAGGCACACCTGAGCTCCTCACCACACACAAGGCTTTCATCCGCAGCTCAATGGAATACTGTTCTCCCCTATGGGCCGGTGCTCCTGCCTCACACCTGGCTCGGCTTCACGCTGTTGAATCCAAAGCTTTCAGAATCATTGGAATCTCCCGCGATGAAGCTATCTCTGAGGGCCTTTCACTCACTCACCGCAGGCAGGTAGGTGGTCTTTCTGTCTTCTACCGACTCCTCTCCGGCCTTGCTCCCCCAGCTCTCTCTGTGCTCTGTCCCCCAAATATTCCTACAGGTCGCACAAGATCTGCCAGCCACCCTCTGATGGTTAAACTGCCGAAATCTCGGCTCTCCGCTCACCTTCACTCTTTCATTCCTCTTTTCTCCCGCCTCTGGAACAAACTCCCACACTCACTTCAATCACACTCCTCCCTCCAGGTCTTCAAAACAGCTGTTCACCACCATCTCCTATCTTCCCCCATCCAAAACCTTGATCTTTTCTACCCCCACTAATTCACCCCAGATCCACCTTGTTTGAAATTCCAACTTCTTTCCTGGAAGTCTTGGCAGGGTCCATATGTTTTATACCTCTCCCACCCCCCCCCCTTCCCATGCCTTCCCCCCAAAGCCCTCTCCCTCCCACAGTTCTCTCGGTCTCCATGTCTCTCAGTCCCTGCTCTCAAATGTTGTGTTTGTGTCCTTCCCCCTCTCTCCCCATCTTGTCTACCGCTCCCGATGTTACTTGTTTTGTGTGTCTGTTTGTCTTTCTGTGTGATTAATGTTCGCTCTTTCACGAGCCTCGATCTTGTATACAAAAAAAAAAAAAATAAAAAAATAAAAAAAAATAATAGTAATAATAATAATAATAACAGAATTATTTATTTCAAAGGATGAGTTGTTCATTTGTGAAGTAAATGTATCATGAAGTATTCCACGAAAGGATAAATTTCACGAACTGTTCTGCCAGAAAGTTGAAGTTCATCACTGGAGATCTTGGTGATAATCTTTCGATCCGAGACCCTACTCCTCCCTGAACCGGACTGTGATCAGCACTTGTACTCTTTTGGGTCGGACCTGCATTCTCAACCTGACAAATACATCACAGAAGGGATTATGAGTTTACCTTTCCTGGTGTTGTTGATACATCCTGCCAGTGCTCACGTGTGGACGATTCCAAAAGAATCCAACCACTCGTCCAATCCTACCAACAACACCAGGAATCTCATACCAAACGATTATCGATAAAATGTTCCTCTGAGTGACCCTTACCCTCAAATTTATCACCATTTCAGTGAAATATCTTTCACGAATCGTCACTTCTTCTTCTCTTGCATCCATCACACAGGAAGCTGTTCCATCTGTTCCTCAGAAGAATGAAGGAGTTTTCAGCTATTTGTACAAAGGAATTCAGAACATCGTTTCAACCTCCTTTCTGAAGGTATGATCGCACACGCACATCACTCCACAAACACACACACGATAATCCTGGAGGACATAAATGATACCACGACCAGTTGGTCATGCATGTCTGTCCATGATACCAGGGCAGACATGCACGACCAACAAAGGGGTCCACACTTTTCAACAGACGAGGGCAACCACATATGTAACCATGCTTCCACCCGCACAAATCTATGACTGTTGAGGAAACGAAACACTTTTCAGGCTCTCCAGTTTAAAGGAACCGGTGGGGTGCATTTGATCCGTTACTTCCTTGTTGCACCACCAATGGCCACTTAGATCCTGTGCGGTGGTCGTTGCATACTTGCTGAAAGTTTTCATTGTGCGCATTTGCGACCTGTGGATGTCACTGCGTTATGACGTAACACACCCAAACTTGGCGCCCGATCTCATGGTGGTGCAACAAACAATTAATCTCCTGCAGTAGAACCTTTGAGCAGCTCAATGTCTGACATTCCGCGTATGGGTGTTATGAGGACGTTTTTAGGCTAAGAACAGGATTATTTATTTCAGAGGATGAGTTGTTCATTTGTGAAGTAAATTTAAAATAAAGTGTTCCAGGAAAGGATAAATTTAGCGAACTGATCTGCCAGAAAGTTAAAGTTCATCAATGGACATCTTGGTGATATTCTTTCGATCCAACACCCTACTCCTCCCTGAATCAGACTGTGATCAGCACTTGCACCCTTTTGCGTCACACCTGCATTCTCAACCTGACAAATGCATCACAGAAGGGATTATGAGTTCACCTTTCCTGGTGTAGTTGATACATCCTGCCAGTCCTCATGTGTGGATGATTCCACTTGAATACCACTCGTCCGATCCTACCCAGAACACCAGGAATCTCATACCAAACGGTTATTGATAAAATGCTCCTCTGAGTGCCCCCTCACCCTCAACAACATTTATCACCATTTCAGTAAAATATCTTTCATTAATTCTCAATTCTTGTTCTCTTGTGTCCATCACACAGGAAACTGTTCCAGCTGTTCCTCAGAAGATTATATGGGATTTCAGGTATTTGTACAATGGAATTCATCACATCGTTCCAACCTCCTTTCTGAAGGTATGATCACACACACATCACACACACATCATTCCAGAAACATGCACACTTTAATGCCACAGGATATAATTTATACCAGGACAGACACGCACACCCACCTGAGCATGTAGACATTTCATAAAAGGCCAGGACAACCACATATGCAACAACATAGCAACTCGCAGAATCACATATGTACTGTTGTGGCCAAAAATATTGGCACCCGTGCACTTCTTTCAAACAATGCACCATTTCTTTCAGAAAATTGTTGAAATTCAAAAAAAAATGGTTTCTACAAATGTACGTCTTTGGTTTGCAATGGAACAAAACAAAAAAAAGCTGAAGATATTCCTAAATCTTAGCTTATTCCACACAAAAATCCTAAAATGGCCTGGACAATATTATTGGCACGTTTTAGAAGTTGTTAGAAATATTTGGATTTCGAGCAGGTGATTCTCCTTTACTTTGGAATTGAACTCACCTTTGGTGAGTTGCAGGTGCCTGCAATGTAAGAATCATGCATTCAACCAGTTTGAATGGAGAAAAGAAAGAAAACCAGAGAATTGTCTGAGGAGGTCAGACACAATATTGTAGCCAAGCATGGACAATCTCAAGGCTACAAGTCCATCTCCAGAGACCTTGATGTTCCTGTGTCCACCGTACGCAATGTTATCAGGAAGTTTGAGGCCCATGGCACTGCAGCCAACCTCTCTGGACGTGGCCACAAGAGAAAACTTGATCGAAGATTACAGCGAACGATTGATCGAATTATGGAGAAAGCATCTCAATCAACTGCCAAACAGATTCAAGCTGACCTTCAGACACAGAGGATATAAATTTCAACACAGTGAGTCAATTAAATCACAACACAGTATGACAATTTCAACTCGCACCATCCGTCGCCAACTTAATGAAATGGGGTTCTATGGTCGGAGACCCTTGAGGACTTCACTGCTGAGAGAGAGACAGAAGAAAGCATGACTGGAGTTTGGCAAAACACACCTGAACAAGCCAAAATCCTTCTGGGTGAATGTCCTATGGACAGATGAGACCAAATAAGAGCTTTTTGGTAAAGCACGTCATCTCTATGTTTACAGAAAACAAAATGAAGCATTCAAATAAAGGAACACCTTCCCTACAGTCAAACATGGAGGAGGTTCAGTGATGTTTTGGGGTTGCTGTGCTGCCTCTGGCACTGGGTGACTTGAATGTGTGCATGGCATCATGAAATCAAGAGATTACCAAGGCATTTTGGAGCGCAATGTTCAACCCAGTGTCAGAAATCTGGGTCTCCGTCGAAGGTCATTGGTCTTCCAGCCGGACAATGACCCCAAACACACTTCAAAAAGCACCCTGGAATGGTTCAAGACAAAATGCTGGACAGTCCTGAAGTGGCCAGCAATGAGTCCAGATCTAAATCCCATTGAACACCTGTGGGGAGATCTGAAAACAGCAGTTGGGAGAAGGCACCTTTCAAATCTGGCAAAACCGGAGCAGTTTGCACAAGAAGAGTGGGTCAAACTGCCAGTAGCGAGGTGTAGAAACTCATTAATGGCTATAGGAAGCGCTTGACTGCAGTTATTTTGTCCAAAGGCTGTGCTACCAAATATTAAGGATAGGGTGTCAATAATTTTATCAAAAGCATTTCTTTTTATTTTATGACTTCAAAGGATATATTAAGTTCTGAATGAAAAACAATGGTTCTGTAAAATTAACAGTGAAATAGAGAATTGTGGAGGCCAAATACTTTTGTCCATTTGAACTTAGTTTTTGAGAAAATTGTGAGTTATTTGAAAAAGGTGCGAGGGTGCCAAAATTTTTGGCTTTGGCTGTAACCTCACACCATCCAGAACATATCCCTGATTGTTGAGGGATCACTGATCATTTGTGGCCACTTTGGTGAAATATCTTTCGTTAATTCTCATTTCTTCTTCTCTTGTGTCCATCACACAGGAAACTGTTCCATCTGTTCCTCAGAAGATTATAGGGGTTTTCAGGTATTTGTACAATGGAATTCATCACATCGTTCCAACCTCCTTTCTGAAGGTATGATCACACACACATCATTCCAGAAACATGCACACTTTAATGCCACAGGATATAATTTATACCAGGACAGACATGCACACCCACCTGAGCATGTAGACACTTCGTAAAAGGCCAGGACAACCACATACGCAACAACATAGCAACTCGCAGAATCACATATGTACTGTTGTGGCCAAAAATATTGGCACCCTTGCACTGCTTTCAAACAATGCACCATTTCTTTCAGAAAATTGTTGAAATTAAAAAAAAATTGGTTTCCACAAATGTATGTCTTTGGTTTGCAATGGAACAAAACAAAAAAAAGCTAAAGATATTCCTAAATCTTAGCTTATTCCACACAAAAATCCTAAAATGGCCTGGACAATATTTTTGGCACGTTTTAGAAGTTGTTAGAAATAATTGGATTTCAAGCAGGTGATTCTCCTTTACTTTGGAATTGAACTCACCTTTGGTGAGTTGCAGGTCCCTGCAATGTAAGAATCACGCATTCAACCAGTTTGAATGGAGAAAAGAAAGAAAACCAGAGAATTGTCTGAGGAGGTCAGACACAATATTGTAGCCAAGCATGGACAATCTCAAGGCTACAAGTCCATCTCCATAGATCTTGATGTTCCTGTGTCCACCGTACGCAATGTTATCAGGAAGTTTGAGGCCCATGGCACTGCAGCCAACCTCTCTGGACGTGGCCACAAGAGAAAACTTGATCGAAGATTACAGCGAACGATTGATCGAATTATGGAGAAAGCATATCAATCAACTGCCAAACAGATTCAAGCTGACCTTCAGACACAGAGGATATAAATTTCAACACAGTGAGTCAATTAAATCACAACACAGTATGACAATTTCAACTCGCACCATCCGTCGCCAACTTAATGAAATGGGGTTCTATGGTCGGAGACCCTTGAGGACTTCACTGCTGAGAGAGAGACAGAAGAAAGCATGACTGGAGTTTGGCAAAACACACCTGAACAAGCCAAAATCCTTCTGGGTGAATGTCCTCTGGACAGATGAGACCAAATAAGAGCTTTTTGGTAAAGCACGTCATCTCTATGTTTACAGAAAACAAAATGAAGCATTCAAATAAAGGAACACCTTCCCTACAGTCAAACATGGAGGAGGTTCAGTGATGTTTTGGGGTTGCTGTGCTGCCTCTGGCACTGGGTGACTTGAATGTGTGCATGGCATCATGAAATCAAGAGATTACCAAGGCATTTTGGAGCGCAATGTTCAACCCAGTGTCAGAAATCTGGGTCTCCGTCGAAGGTCATTGGTCTTCCAGCAGGACAATGACCCCAAACACACTTCAAAAAGCACCCTGGAATGGTTCAAGACAAAATGCTGAACAGTTCTGAAGTGGCCAGCAATGAGTCCAGATCTAAATCCCATTGAACACCTGTGGGGAGATCTGAAAACAGCAGTTGGGAGAAGGCACCTTTCAAATCTGGCAAAACCGGAGCAGTTTGCACAAGAAGAGTGGGTCAAACTGCCAGTAGCGAGGTGTAGAAACTCATTAATGGCTATAGGAAGCGCTTGACTGCAGTTATTTTGTCCAAAGGCTGTGCTACCAAATATTAAGGATAGGGTGTCAATAATTTTATCAACAGCATTTCTTTTTATTTTATGACTTCAAAGGATATATTAAGTTCTGAATGAAAAACAATGGTTCTGTAAAATTAACAGTGAAATAGAGAATTGTGGAGGCCAAATACTTTTGTCCATTTGAACTTAGTTTTTGAGAAAATTGTGAGTTATTTGAAAAAGGTGCGAGGGTGCCAAAATTTTTGGCTTCGGCTGTAACCTCACACCATCCAGAACATATCCCTGATTGTTGAGGGATCACTGATCATTTGTGGCCACTTTGGTGAAATATCTTTCGTTAATTCTCATTTCTTCTTCTCTTGTGTCCATCACACAGGAAACTGTTCCATCTGTTCCTCAGAAGATTATAGGGGTTTTCAGGTATTTGTACAATGGAATTCATAACATCGTTCCAACCTCCTTTCTGAAGGTATGATCACACACACATCATTCCAGAAACATGCACACTTTAATGCCACAGGATATAATTTATACCAGGACAGACATGCACACCCACCTGAGCATGTAGACACTTCATAAAAGGCCAGGACAACCACATACGCAACAACATAGCAACTCGCAGAATCACATATGTACTGTTGTGGCCAAAAATAATTGGCACCCTTGCACTGCTTTCAAACAATGCACCATTTCTTTCAGAAAATTGTTGAAATTAAAAAAAAAATTGGTTTCCACAAATGTATGTCTTTGGTTTGCAGTGGAACAAAACAAAAAAAAGCTGAAGATATTCGGAAATCTTAGCTTATTCCACACAAAAATCCTAAAATGGCCTGGACAATATTTTTGGCACGTTTTAGAAGTTGTTAGAAATAATTGGATTTCAAGCAGGTGATTCTCCTTTACTTTGGAATTGAACTCACCTTTGGTGAGTTGCAGGTGCCTGCAATGTAAGAATCACACATTCAACCAGTTTGAATGGAGAAAAGAAAGAAAACCAGAGAATTGTCTGAGGAGGTCAGACACAATATTGTAGCCAAGCATGGACAATCTCAAGGCTACAAGTCCATCTCCAGAGACCTTGATGTTCCTGTGTCCACCGTACGCAATGTTATCAGGAAGTTTGAGGCCCATGGCACTGCAGCCAACCTCTCTGGATGTGGCCACAAGAGAAAACTTGATCGAAGATTATAGCGAACGATTGATCGAATTATGGAGAAAGCATCTCAATCAACTGCCAAACAGATTCAAGCTGACCTTCAGACACAGAGGATATAAATTTCAACACAGTGAGTCAATTAAATCACAACACAGTATGACAATTTCAACTCGCACCATCCGTCGCCAACTTAATGAAATGGGGTTCTATGGTCGAAGACCCTTGAGGACTTCACTGCTGAGAGAGAGACAGAAGAAAGCATGACTGGAGTTTGGCAAAACACACCTGAACAAGCCAAAATCCTTCTGGGTGAATGTCCTATGGACAGATGAGACCAAATAAGAGCTTTTTGGTAAAGCACGTCATCTCTATGTTTACAGAAAACAAAATGAAGCATTCAAATAAAGGAACACCTTCCCTACAGTCAAACATGGAGGAGGTTCAGTGATGTTTTGGGGTTGCTGTGCTGCCTCTGGCACTGGGTGACTTGAATGTGTGCATGGCATCATGAAATCAAGAGATTACCAAGGCATTTTGGAGCGCAATGTTCAACCCAGTGTCAGAAATCTGGGTCTCCGTCGAAGGTCATTGGTCTTCCAGCAGGACAATGACCCCAAACACTTCAAAAAGCACCCTGGAATGGTTCAAGACAAAATGCTGGACTGTTCTGAAGTGGCCAGCAATGAGTCCAGATCTAAATCCCATTGAACACTTGTGGGGAGATCTGAAAACAGCAGTTGGGAGAAGGCACCTTTCAAATCTGGCAAAACAGGAGCAGTTTGCACAAGAAGAGTGGGCCAAACTACCAGTAGAGAGGTGTAGGAAGCTCATTCATGGATATAGGAAGTGCTTGACTGCAGTTATTTTGTCCAAAGGCTGTGCTACCAAATATTAAGTAGAGGGTGTCAATAATTTTATCAACAGCATTTCTTTTTATTTTATGATTTCAAAGGATATATTAAGTTCTGAATGAAAAACAATGGTTTTGTAAAATTAACAGTGAAATAGAGAATTGTGGAGGCCAAATACTTTTGTCCATTTGAACTTAGTTTTCGAGAAAATTGTGAGTTCTTTGAAAAAAAGTGCAAGGGTGCCAATATTTTTGGCTTCGGCTGTAACCTCACACCATCCAGAACCTATCCCTGACTGTTGAGGGATCACTGATCATTTGTGGCCACTTTGGTGAAATATCTTTCGTTAATTCTCAATTATTGTTTTCTTCTGTCCATCACACAGAAGGTTGTGTCTGTGGAGCCCCAAGACATTTCCAGGTCTTTGTGTGAAACAATCTGTAACATCGTTCCGTCCTCCTTTCTGAAGGTATGTTCGCATATATGTCACTCCAGAAACACACGTTTTAATGCCGGGGAATATAACTTATACCAGGGCAGACATGCTCGTCCAACAAAGTGTTTCCACGCTTTCCAAAAGACGAGGGCAGCCACATATGTAACCACGCTTCCACCCGCACAAATCTATGACTGTTGAGGAAATGAAACACTTTCAGGCTTTTCAGTTTAAAGGAATCGGAGGGGCCGTTTGATCCGTTACTTCTTGACTGCGCCACCAATGGCCACTTCGATCTTGTGCGGTGTTCATTGCACACTTCCTAAAAGTTTTCACTGTGCGCATTTGTTACCTGTGGACATCACGGCGTTTTGATGTAACACACTTAAATTTGGCATTCTATTTATCTCAAGGTGGTTCAATAGTCAATAATTAATCTCCTGCGATTTGGGTGTTGCGAGGACTCCATCTCCATCCCGAGTTTGGGTGTTGTGAAGACGTTACTCGGCTAAGAACATATTTATATATCTCAGAGGATGAGTTGTTCATTTATGAAGTAAATTTACAATAAAATGTTCAAATAAAGGTTACATTTAGTGATCCGATCTGCCAGGAACTTAATTTTCACGAATTGAGATTTTGGTGATGATTTTTCGATCCAAAACCCCACTCCCTGAACCAGACTTATCAGCACTTGTAGCCTTTTGGGTCGGACCTGCATTCTCAACCTGACAAATGCATCACAGAAGGGATTATGAATTTACCTTTCCTGGTGTTGTTGATACATCCTGTCAGTGCTCACGTGTGGATGATTCCAATAAGCATATCACTCGTCCAATCCGACCCAGAACACCACTAATCTCATACCAAACGAATATCGACAAAATGCTCCTCTGAGTGCCCCCTCACCCTCAACACTGATCACGATTTCAGTGAAATATCTGATTAATTCTCAATTCTTCTTCTCTTGTGTCCATCACACAGGAAACTGTTCCATCTGTTCCTCGGAGGATTATAGGGGTTTTCAAGTATTTGTACAATGGAATTCATAACATCGTTCCGACCTCCTTTCTGAAGGTATGGTCACACACATCATTCCAGAAACACACACACTTTAATCCCAGAGGATATAAATACCACCATGACATACATGCAGAGCCAACTGAACATGTACACACTTCATAACAGGCCAGGACAACCACATACGCAGTGACATAGCCACTCGCAAAACCACATCTGTAACCACACACACCATGCAGAATATATCCCTGACTGTTGAGAGATAACTGATCATCTGTGGCCACTTTGTTGAAATATTTCATTAATTCTCAATTATTGTTTTCTTCTGTCCATCACACATTTTTTCGTGTCCCTTTTCATGTCTCTCAGAAGTCCGAAGTTAACATCCTTCCGACCTCCTTTCTGAAGGTATGATCGCAAACACATCACTCAAACACACGCTTTAATCCCAGAGGGGACCTGACTTAACACACTCAAACATGGCGTCCTAGCTCAAGAGGGTTGAACGCACGGTTAGTTTCCTGCAGTAGAACCACCAAGCAACTCATGGGCCGAAATTACATGTGTGGGTTTTGCGAGATTGTGTGATGTCTAGAACAGGTTTACTTATTTCAGTGGATGAGTTGTTCATTTCTGAAGTAAATTAAAATTAAAATGTTCCTCCAGAGGTTAAATTTAGCGATCTGATCTGCCCGAAATTTATGGAGATCTTGGTGATGATTATTAGATCCAAGACCAGACTCGTCACCGGGGTGGTCCCTCATCATCACTTGTACCATTTAGAGTCAAACCTGCATTCTCAACCTCTTATAACGAAACAGAAGTAAAGCAGCAGAGGTTGTGAGTGCAGAGGACAATGTAAAAGATACAGGTGATGTGATGAAGATGGCTAATGGACATCAAAAGGCAAATTCGGAAAAGTATCACCGCTCAAAAAGAGCTTGAGCGAATGTAGAAAAATAAATGTTTTCCCGGTGTTACCAGTGTTGCTTCGTTTGGGTTGAAGTCGTGTGAACGGAAATGGACAGTTTGTGTCAATCACTTTGACGAGTATGGGTTAGTTTGGGTTGAAATGACGATTACGAGTATTGGTTAGTTTGGGTTAAAATCACTTTGACAGGTGTTATTAATTATAATAACTAGAACTGCCACTTTGTAACTGTTGGCAGTGATGGTCCGGTGCAAAGACGTCCCACTTTGATCAGACACGTGACCAATGAAATCCTCTTAAAAAAAAAAAAAACTCGATTCAGAATTTGATTTAAAAAATGAAATTTAAAGGAATTCAAACAATACTCAGATTCAAAAAATTTTTAATAATGGCTGCCAGAAATGCAACCGCCAATGTTTAAATTACCAAACTGTATTCCAAAATACTCGTTACTAATGTGTGTGAAGTTTCACATCATTCTTTTAAGCCGTACTGGAGTGTGAAAATAATTATTATTCTTCATCATAAAGGTTTCTTCTTCTTCACATATATATAATATTCTGGCTGCCAGACCATGTGATCTATCACATTTAAATTTTGTAAAGTTTGACTTCAACAGCATAAGCCGTTTCATGGAAAGTTATTTATTTATTTTACTTTGATCCAATATGGCTGCCCAACCACATGGCCTTTGAGATAAAAAAAAATGTCCGCCGCCTAGCATTGGGAAGGAGTTCATGTGTGTGATGTTTTGTGTTGATCGGATAAGGTTCGTTTTTTTTATCCAATATGGCTGACAAACAATGTGACCTATGACTTGATCGTTTTCAACATATATTTCCCAAGGCTGTTAGATCATATGTGTGGCGTTTCACATCGATCTAGTGAGCCGTTTTGGAGAAAGTTTGTATTTTCAAGCCAATATGGCTGCCGAATCATGCGACCAATGACATCATCAATACGAGAACGGCACTCAGTGGAGGGCATACCTCCGCCTGGTTGGCCATATCAATCAATGGTGAAGAATCCCTTAAAAAATTCTGCAAGCTGGATCGGATCTGGATCTTCACCAAAATTGAATCGATTCTTCTTTGTCTCACACAAACAACCTGTTCAACAAGTTTCGTCCAAATCCATCCATAAACTTTTGAGATATCCTGCTATGCATCGTTTTTGGCCCTATCTCCCAATGGTGAAGAATCACTTGAAAAAAATAAATAATTATCATATCCGAATCCATATTCAGATCTTCACCAAAATCCAATTGAATCGATCTTGTCAGACACCCAACCAATCCACAAAGTTTCGTCCAAATCCGTCCATAACTTTTTGAGATATCCAACTAAGGAATTGTTTAGGGCCCTATCTCCCAAAGGTGAATAATCACTTAAAAATTCTAATAGCCGGATCCAAATCCGGATCTTCACCAAAATCTAATCATTTCGTCCTTGTCACATACGCTACATCTCTGACATATTTCGTCCGAATCCGTCCACAACTTTTCGAGATATTTTGTTCACAGACAAAAGGACAGACAAACAGACAGGGGTGAAAACATAACCTCCATCCACCTTTGGTGGCGGGGGTAATAATTCTCCCATACAATTTTTGCCTAGATTACGCTCAATACATTTCAAACTGATTGGATTAAGCATTGTACTTATGACCGGATTAAGTGTTGTATATGAAGGCACCGATGTCATGATCAACATATATTTTACTCCTCATGGGGAGTTCTTGACGATGTGTCAATTTTCAATTTTTTTCATGGAGCGTTTTCAGAGATACAGAGGTGCAAAGTTATTTTTTTATTTTTTTTTTCCAAAATGGCACCCGCACCTCGTGACCTATTATATCATTCTTATCATTTAAAAAAAATCTACTGCATTAGGTGCTCCTTTGGTGAAAATTCCGTGGCAATCGCTCAAGCAGGTTGCAGAGAAAATGAATTTAAAAGAAAATAAACGTGCAAAAACGGGAGAATAAAAAATATTAATAAACTTAACAAAAACAATTAGGTTCCAGTGTTCTGTCATTGTGTTAATTGAAACTGTCATTCTGGTGTTTCACAGGCAGGTTGTTTCATCAATGTATGTGTCGTCCTTCGGATGTCGGTAAACCTGGTCATCCCGTTTGTCGGCATTAGTTAATGGACATTAAATATCCCATGGTGTCATTCGCGAAGAGTTGGCAACCTATCACTGGCACCATGAACAAATTACAAATTTCTTATACAACTATTGCTGGGAAGGTAATGGCAAACCACCCAGTATAACCTTTACAAAAAAACTGCTTACATTTTTATTTATATATATATATATATATATATATATATATATATATATATATATATATATATATATATATATATATATATATATATATACAGATATATATATAGATATATATATAGATATACACAGATATATATATAGATATATACAGATATATATATATAGATATATACAGATATATATAGATATATACAGATATATATAGATATATAGATATATAGATGTGTGTAAATGTGCATGTATTTGTATCATGTATAAGGGTAAGTGGGATCCATAGCTATAATGTATGAAGGATTTAATAATGCTTTGTCTAAATGCGTTGTGGGACTAAAACATTTTTCCTAAACTCAGTTTTCTGACTTTTTTTTTTAGATCGAACCTGACACCTGCCCATGGGAGCCCTCCATATGGAGCTCCCCAAAGTGCGCTCCAACACATTGGTTGACCCCAGCAACTGAGATCCCTGGAAATGAAACCACATGTCTGGATGATATGGATGTTCACCGTAAGTTGATTTTGATGCTGAATGTAAAATATGTTGAGAGAACAAGAAAATAGTAGTGATTCGTAAGTTGGGTGGACTGTTTCATTGCATTACCTTTTGTAATAATTTATTCATTGCAGATATAACAACAGGTTGAGAATTACTTGTATAACTGTGATTTTTGTGATTTTAAATGATATTTGGCCTCGTTTTATTTTCACACTGAAATGTTGGAATCATAATTGATTATGATTTATTGATTAGGAACGGCTGATCTGCGTTTGTTTTGCTTAATTTGATTTCAAAGTCATCCAAGTAAAATTTTCTCTTTCTTTTGCTCATTGCAAACCCAAACCCTTCAGAATGTCTGGACTTCATTTCAAGGGAAGATCAGGAAGAAGAGATGGTGGAGATGAACATCTACGAAATCATCTTTCAAGTTGTGTACAATTCTTTGGCAATTCGCTGGATTCTTTTCTGTTTTACAAAGTGGATAAAGAGGCTGAAAAAGATGTACACCAATAAAATGCACCACAAAAAGAGGAAGAGGCGATGCACTTGCAAGCTTGAAAGCAAAGGACCAACCCTATGGCCAAGTTCCTGGGGTAAGGTGCTGCAGGATATGTGGGCAAGAAGCTGACCCAATCATGGAGCGTTACCATGATGCTCCCCTACAACGAGCAATCCTACAACGACAACGACACCCACACCCTACAACAATGACATGATGCTCCCCTACAACGAGCTGACCCAGTCATGGTGCTTTACCTCAATCTTGAGAGGGGTTGGATGACGTGATGCTTCCCTACAACGAGCTGCACAGAAACTTGCGGCAATGTTCCAGGCAGCCATGGTAGCCAATCCGCAAATGTAATAATACAAATGTAACTAATACATACAAATGTAACTAATACATACAAATGTAACTAATACATACAAATGTGATGAATACATACAAATGTAACTAATACACACAAATGTAACAGTAATATATAAATATCATCGCAGTAATTTGTGTGGTTATTATGACATTAATACATACAAATGTAACAGTAATACATACAAATGTAACTGTAATACATACAAATGTCACAGTCATTAAATTTGGCCCACATACCAAGTATGACCCGGGGATTGTCCGAAGGGTATTTTAAGTGCTCCAATGGAACGGTTGATAAGGAACAGCTGGCTTCGCAAGTGACAAGTAATTCGGACTTGTGAAGATCAGGCATTCGAAGATGAGCACTTGGAGTTCAATCGTCCTGTCGTTGCTTTAATCATTGTAATCCTCCACAATCGTAATCCACAATCATTGAAATTGTAATCTATTGTAAATAACCCTGTATGTTTAAGGACTTTTAATAAACTGTAATCACTGTCCTTCAATAAACATTGTAAACAGTACCTGGTGTCATCGTTTTTTAATATTATTTAAGCATATTTTATGAAACTGTAACCATGTGCATTCATGGTCGCAGACATTTTTTTTAACTTTAAAAATTTTCCCCTATGCATCAGGAAATGCCGGGAACAAATCCCTCTCTTCCTCAATGAAACAATTCCCTGACATTTGCGGTGTCGACATTCGTGGGATTTTCCCCTATGAATCAGGAAATGCCGGGAACAAATCCCTCTCTTCCTCATTGAAACAATGCCCTGACATTTGCGGTGTCGACATTCGTGGGATTTTCCCCTATGAATCGGGAACCGCAGTTACCTATCCCTCGTTCCCCCCATTAAAACAATGCCCCGACATTTGCGGTGTCGACATTCATGGGATTTTCCGCGAATCAGGATCTGCAGAGAACCTGTGACCCACCCCCCTTTTCCCACTGAAACAATGCCCCCACATTTGTGAATTCGACATTTGCAGCATTTTCCAGGAACGTATCCACCACTAATGTCGGGGCCTGACTTTATATAAACTACAACGGCACTTGGAAGAGCACATACCTCTACCAGGCGGAACAGTTTATACTTTGTATGCCATTGACAGGCCGCATCTGGATCCCGATCTGAACCAAAATCCAATCACCTTTTTCTTGTCACCTAACCAACTCATCCAATAAGTTATCATAATCTGTCCATATATTTTTGAAAAATCATGCTGTATATCGTTTTTGGCCCCATCTCTCAATGGTGAATAATCAAATAAAAATGAAAAAGCTCTTGTGGCCGGATTCGGATCTTTATGGGAGATAGGGCCAAAAACGATACATAGCAGGATATCTCAAAAAGTTATGGACGGATTTGGACGAAACGTGGTTAACAGGTTGGGTGTGTGACAAAGACCGAAGGAGAAATCAAAAGGATCTGAATCAAATTCAAATTCAAATGGAGAATTCAAAGGATCTGAATTTAGATTCGGATACGAGAATTATTTAAAACTAGCCGAAACCCGTGGAACATCCACGGAAGGGAGGATGTGGTGTATGGATAGAGTGTACCACTATGGATGGCATAGGGGATTTGCTTGTCCGAGTAAGAGTTAGGAAGAAAGATGAGAATGAAGAGTGCGTATATGAACAACGTATTTATTGCAATCTACTTAAATGACAACGCTACGATATATACACAAAGAATTAAGTTAAGCACCCCCTACACAAAGAATTAAGTTAAGCACCCCCTAATATATATTCTTTGTGTATATGTATACATTGGCATATATTCTAAGGTATGTGAGATCAAATAATGATTGGTATGACATTAGCAATTATCCATTGATGAAATGCAGATGAGTGCACTCATCTGTGACGCCCATCGCTCGTGCAGCACGTGTTATCATCCACGTGGTCGTGATTGACGCAAAGATCGCTAGAGGTCTTCTCAGAACAATGACTGTACGTTAGAAAACATAAACATCATCCACACTGTCCGTGACGGACCTATAGCTCCATACTTAAATTGAGGTGAAAATATGCCTAAAATTCCCAAAAATTTTCACCTTAAATTATTCAGAATAAAATATTGAAAACGGCATGATTGTTATGTTTTTATGTGACCATAATATCACTTCTCCAGAAAATATAGCAATATCATGGGTATATTACACTGTTTTGACGACAACAAACTTGTAATGTGCGAGGTTGTAAAAAAACGGGGGGGGGTGCTTAACTTAATTCTTTGTGTATACTTTTGAAAAATGAATGGATTCATAATAGGAATCCGCATAGCACTGGCGCAGTGGTATGTGTCAATGGAAAGGAACAGCAGTAGAACCATAGACTTTAAAAAAATGAACGGATTAGTAAATCGACTGGAACAGATTTTTCGAGTATGGCTGTACGTGATAAACAAAGAGCGCGGTTGGAAGAAATTATGGTAAACCCACCTGATGAGGTTAGCGTACACCACGATCGATGACACCGGCACAAATGCATGCTCAGGATTGTCCACTCAGTGGACGGCTTGCTGTCGCCTTCGACTGTGCAATCAGCGGACGGCTTGCTTCGCCTTTACCCAGCAGACGCCAATAAGATGGCGTCGTATCGGCAGTTAATCGGATGCTTTTGGGCCCCAACGTCGGCTAATTCAGATTTTTCGAGTATGGCTGTACGTGATAAACAAAGAGCGCGGTTCGTAGATCGTAAATCCATTAGTGCCGTGGGCATCGGGTCACTGGGTGCGGCGTAAAAGGGATTACAAAGTCGAGTCCTTACGCTATTATTATATAGATTGTAAGTGATTCTTCACCATTGAGAGATCGGGTGAAAAGCGACAAACAACGTGATATTTGAAAAAGTTATGGACGAGTTATGACTAAACTTGGGATGAGTTGATTCCGTGACAAAAAAGCCGATTCGATTTTGGTTCAGGTCCGAATCCAAATCCGGCCTTTCAGTGGGATACAAAACGTACCTGGCGGAGGAATGCTCTCTACTGAGTGCCGTTCTAGTTATTACTTTTCTTGATGGTGCATCACAAACTTGGAAATGTCTTCTGAATTATCTTTGTGTCATGATCGTAGAATATCTAAGGAGAAATACTGCTCAACCACAAATGTCCAATTTGCCATTCCTGTGGATTCATTGGTTGTTTGTTTTTAATCTGCAGTTCATCTGATACAACCTGAAAGAAAACAATAATTACCTTGCATTATCATGGAATTATTCCACCCTGAAATCTGTCCCATATTTTTTTTACCACACCCTGTATAAGGAAAAGGTCATCAACTGCATCATGCACGTATTACTTGATTGGACCAATACCCTTGATGACCACAAGTACTAAAACGAAGAATAGACAAAAGAGTAGGGACACAAATCTAAAAAGACTACTACATGTCATGCCGCAAAGAGGTTTTAAAAAGGGAAACGTATGACCAGGTGTATATATGGATGAGGTGGCATTGGGATAAAAAGGACACATTTGTATCACCAGCAGCAGCTTCATAGACTGGATTATCTACACAGGATATATGGACCACTGTACAAAATGGGGGTTCAATACAATGATCACGTGATGCAAATGGCGTTCAGTGCTTGATGTGATCTTTAACACAACTGAATCCTTCCATCATTTGCTAACAGTCAGCATTTAAAAAAGGGCAGAGCCTGGACAAGCATAAAAAAACCATTGCGCAGCCTTGATGAAGGAATATTGTTTTGTATACAAAGTCAAGGCTCATAGAAAAGATAATGCACTGAACAGACCAGGACGTAACCGGACGAAAGTACAGTAGAGAGAGGGGGAAAGCGGGGGACGACACCAACTGCGGAGTTGAAGGACAAGATAGAGGGAGACTTGGACAAACAATCGGTGTGGGAAGGAATGGGGGACAGGAAAGGATGCATGGGGTGGACAAGATGAACACAGAAGGAAACTCTCAGGAAGGAATGGATCCATGGGTGGACAAAATGAATACAGAAACTGTAAGTTTGTAAGAAAGAAGGCTTGGGGGTGAGGGGAGAGGATAGAGGAGTTAATGAGGATAGAAAAGATCATGGTTTTGGATTGGGGATGATCAGACATTGGTGAACAGCTGTTTTGAAGACCTGGAGGGAGGAGTGGGATAGAAAAAAGTTTGGGAGTTTGTTCCAGAGACGGGAGAAAAGAGGAATGAAAGAGTGAAGGTGAGCAGAGTGCCTAGATTTTGGTCGTTTCAACAGAAGAGGGTTGCTGGCAGATCTTGTGTGTCCTGCAGGAATATTTGGGGGACAGAGCACAGAGAGAGCTGGGGGAGCAAAGCCAGAGAGGAGCAAGGTCGGTAGAAGACAGTGAGAACGCCAATTTAGGTGAGAAATGATCCTGGATTTAGGGAGTTTCACCAGAAAGGGGTTGATGGTGGACCGTGTGTGCCCTGCAGAAACCTGAGGGGGAAGGACAAAGCACAGAAAGAGCAGAGGGTGCAAGACCAGAAAGAAGATGGTAGAAGACAGAGAGACCACAGATCTGTCTGTGAAGGTGAAACGCTCATCTCTTCGACTCAGCTTCATCGTGTGAGATTCCATTGATCTTGAAGGTATTAGTTTCCACTGTGTCAAGCTGAACAAAGTGTGAGGCAAGGGACCAGCCCATAGCGAAGAGCAGTACTCCATCAAGCTGTGGATGAAGGCCTTGTTGGTGGATAGGAATTCAGGTGTACCAAAGAAGGACTTTGTACGACGGAGGATGCCCAGTCCGGCGACGAGCTTTAGAGGCCAACTTTTAAATGTGGTTTGCCTAAGAAAAATTGTGGCTGATAGTGAGAACAAAGGAGGTTGAATGACTGAACTTCCTCAAGAGGATTGTTAAGAAAGTAGATAGGAGGGTTTCACTCACGGTCCTTTTAGAGCGAGAGAATGAGAGTGGCATTTGTCTGGATTGAAAGACATATTCCATGTGTGATCAGCTTGTGAATTTGTCATGGCTGCTGCCTGCCTATTTGAAGGATGTGGAGTGGCAGATGGTGGAGTTATCGACAAATAGATAAAAGGGATTTTCCATAAAGTGAGAGAGATCATTAATGAAGATTTGTAATAAGACTGTGCCCAGAACACTCCCCTGGGGCACTCCAGCCTTGACAGGGAGAGAAGATGAAAGGATTCTGTTGAGAGCTACATATTGGTTATGAGTAGAGGAAGTCAGTGCACTGCCTGCACTGATGCACCATATGGACCACACGTTCTGTGGTCTGGCACCACTTATGGACCACACGTTCTGTGGCCTGGCACCTCTGCTGGGACCGACCATTGTTGCCAGCGGTGTCTGGCTTGTGGACCACGGTTTAAAGTGGCATCTATGCCCAGCAGTGGACCACCTGAGTTGGCCCTGCTGGCCACAAATAAAAAAGCGAACGCGGTTTGTGCCCTTTTATTAAATAACATCAAGCAAGAAGTTCAAGCCAAGATACATCGGCCCAGCAGATAAGCACAAGACAAGGCATCATTCATAACTTTGAAATGTTTTGGTGCATTTTCATGATGGTGCTTTTTGGTGCATTTTTTTATTATGGTGCATATTGGTGCATATGGGTATGGTGTATCGGTGCAGTGCATTGCAATGGCATTTTCCTCTTTTCAAAAACATCTTCCCTTTTCCCACAAAAGAAAGGTCCTGGGTTACAGTGTAAATAATTCGTAGTGTAATGTAAATAATGCTCCCCACCGGCTCGATGTGTAGTTTGAAGACCAATCCGTAATTCGGTTAATTGTGGGCATGAGTCAGTTAGGTAGGACGCAACGCAGCAGGTGGGACATATCTAGTGTTAAAACTGTCGCACTCAGGGTGAGGTTAAAAGTAGAGGGTGATCACACGTAAGTGTCACATTAATTTAAAAGATAGCCCTTTTGTTTCAGCTCGGTACGAGCCTGGAAAAAGGGGGGGTGCCATGTTGCGGTTTTAGAACCCACACTTTCTTGTAAATATCCCTTCATTAAAAGGTTAAAGGTTGCACCCCATATTTAGGCCACAAGCAACACGTAGGCCACCATAGGACTTCAATTATTTAATTAGTATGTGTTTAGATAAGGCCGTGTTTCCAATAGTTGAATCTGCGTTGTGCCAATTAAATAAGAGTAGGTCCCCAATCCATTCATTTTGCAACCCACCTCTCCAAGCGACGCCATTACGCGCCCTCCAGTCTGCCCTATGGCTCTCCCAATTTGATAGGCGCCTCTGCCAGCAGCGGCAGCCTTCGCTGCCCGTGCGCTCACTCAATGCTGCCAGAAGACACGCGGTGAGGCCCGAGAAAGGGGGCACAACGCCAAGAAGAGGGTGTGGCCACATCATCCAGCCGTCAAAGGCGGAGCCGGTAAGCCCTCACCAGCCAACCAGGGCCGAAGGAACTTCGCCGACAGGCGTGGCTTTTGGGCTCGTTGAGCGTTTTGCTGGTCGAGATATATAAGCGAGCGCAAAGCCCTTTCATGGACTGGTTGGAGGCGCGCACGTTGTAACAGGACTCTTTCTGGCGGAATGCGCTTGATTGCTTTGCGAAGCGACTTGACCGAGAGAGCGCACCTTTGGCTTACTTGATGAGATATACGGCACGCTGAATAAGAGGACTTTGGAGAGGGGGCGTTTGGCACGAGAGTGCACATATTACGTACGCAGCGTGCCAGCTTCCCCCCGTTATATAAACTGTCCAGACGCGTTCCACTATACGCGGGCTGCCTGCCAGGTTTCGCCACTGGACCGAAGCCTGGACTGGAGCCGACCGGAGCCTGGACCGCATCGCCGGACCTTCCACCCAACTATCTACAATCCCCATGTGAGTGCGTATGTTTGTCCTGGGTACTAAGAATAAGACTGTTTTAAGACTGCCCTGTGTAACTGCTTCTTCCTCTTCCTATCCTGTACATTCTTTCGTTTCCTCTTCTCCTTCTTGTCTTCTTCTTGATCAACAAACCCAAGAAACAACTTCTTCCTCTTCTCCATGTGCAGGAGAAGTACATGGAGAAGAGGAAGAAGTTGTTTCTTGGGTTTGTTGATTTGGAGAAAGCATTCGACAGGGTTCCACGCAAAGTATTGACATGGGCATTGAGGAAGTTAGGAGTGGAGGAATGGTTGATCAGAGTAGTGATGGCAATGTATAAAAGAGCACGCACAGCTGTAAGGACGAAGGACAGGAACAGTGGTGAGTTTGAGGTGAAGATGGGAGTGTATCAGGGGTCGGTACTAGGTCCACTACTATTTGTAGCTGTGATGGAGGTGCTGGCTCAGAACGTAAAGGAGGGTTTACCGTGGGAGTTGTTGTATGCTGATGATCTGGTGTTGATTGCGGAAAGTATGGATGGACTGAAGGAAAAGATGAACAAGTGGAAGGAATGTATGGAGACAAAAGGTCTGAAGGTGAATATAGGAAAGACGAAGGTGATGGCAAGTGGTAAAGCATGTGGTGAGGTGGAAAGAACTGGGAAGTGGCAATGTGCTGTGTGCAGGAAGGGTGTCGGAGTGAACTCCATTCAATGTACAATGTGCGCTGAGTGGGGTCATCAAAAATGTAGTGGTCTGAGAGGGTCATTCACCAGTGTGGCAGCTACATTCAAATGTAAGGTGTGCACAGAGGGAGCTGCAGATGGAGGAAATGTTGAGTTGGATCTTGGAGACGGCGTGAAGCTGGAAGGTGTGAAAACATTTTACCACCTCGGAGATATGCTGAATGTAGAAGGTGGAACAGACTCGGCAACGGTTGCAAGAGTGAGATGTGCATGGAAGAAGTTTTGGGAACTGAGTGGCGTGCTGATGAGGAGGGGAGTGTCGTTGAAGCTGAACAGAAAGGTGTATGCTGCATGTGTGAGAAGTGTTATGATTTATGGGAGCGAGACATGGGTCATGAACGTAGAGCAGCAACGAAGGCTGGAAAGGGTGGAAATGCGAATGGTAGGGTGGAAATGCGAATGGTTCGGTGGATGTGCGGAGTATCTTTGAGAGAGAGGAAGACAAATGATGAATTGTGAAAGATGATGGGAATAGAGCCTGTGATTGATGCTGTGAAGAGGAACAGGTTGAGATGGTTTGGTCATGTGTTGAGGAAGGATGAAAATGACTGGTTGAGAAGAGTGATGGAAATGAATGTAGAAGGAAGTAGAGGACGGGGAAGTCCGAGAAAGACTTGGCTGAAGATGGTGGAAGAAGAAATGCGGGCAAGGGGGTTAACAAGGAGAGATGCAGAAAATAGGGCAAAATGGAGAAGATTGTCATGGGGACCGCAAGGCTAACCCCTGCTCTAGCAGGGAAAATGGCCTTAAAATGCATGTTGTTGTGTGTGTTGTTGTTCTCCTTCTTGTACATTGTGAATAAATTGCCCTGTTCTTTCTTGGTTTCCTCTTATCCGATCGCATCCGTCTTTTCTATCATTGGGTAAACGTGGCACGATAGGAACCGCTTATAATCGGGTTTAGTCCCATTGTTAACGGCTCGGATCACGGATTGCTATCCGCTCGGCATTTTCCATCATATCCATGGTTCGAGTGGGAGTTATTTCCCTGCTTCGCGGTCTGTGTTCGTAATTAGGTATTTGGGACTAAATTGACCAATAACCCTGCCTAATACCGACCGGAAGGAGCGTATAACATCCAGGACTCGGGTCGGCCAGATAGAAAGACAAGGGGATTAACCCCCCCTTGTTAAGGGGAGAGCCGACGTCTGAGATCCGTAACAATACACTCGATTCGTGCTGGACTATTCAACGTGCCTGGGTCAACTTTACAGCCTGGCCTTGCCAGCACAGACATTGGGCAAGGTATGAACAGTCAGTGTTAGCGCTGGTGTCAGTCTTTCGACATTTTGGCGTGTTGATGTCGTTATTCAAAAAAGCTTCACGTCCGGTCGGCTTCAAGATGTCGGCCTCAAAGAAAAAGTGTCGTCAGTATTCCGGTGAATACATCAAGTATGGATTCATTCCATCTCCGACGTACAAACAGTTACCGATGTGTTTGTTGTGTGGTATCAAGCTGTCCAATGAAGCAATGAAACCATCTCGACTGAGCGAGCACCTGAGTAAAAAGCACAGTGATAAGGCTCGCGCAGAGGTCAGCTATTTCCAATCGCTGAAAGAGAAATTTGAGAAGCGATCCACGGTAAAGCCGATGTTCGAAGCCAGCCAAAAGCTCGTGGATAAAGGACTGGAAGATAAACCCGTTTCCATGCCCTCTTCTCAACAGTGGTCGAGTTTCTGTCGGAAATTGATACGGAGCTATCGGAGAAAGTGAATGCGATTGAGCATGATGTGGCTTACTGACATATTCAGGAGCCTGAATGATGTCAACAAACAACTCCAGGGTGACCATATGACGCTGATTAAAGCAAAGAAAGTGATTTGGCACGTTCTTAACCAATACTGTAGGCATATTTGTCATGAAAAAAAAATTCGTGTGTTTTTTTTGTTAAAAGCAAAAAGTCACTTGATTTTGTAAGAAGGTATCATAAGCTTTAAAAAAAATTTAGGGTGGCATTTTTTCTGAACATTCTAATGGCCTGAAATCCAAGATGGCCGCCACCGTAGCAAAACGCCCTAAATTTGACGCTAAAATTAACTTAATGTGGTTTAAATATTTTTGTTTTCAGCATGAACTGCTTGGAACTTGTATATAGAGGTGACTATAATAACAATAACTTCCACTTGACTACTAATCTTTTTATTTTGCACAATTTCAGACAGAGGCTGCCTTTTTTATTTCAACATGGCGGCCGGAAAATTGACGTTCGAATCCAGTCACCGGCAGCAGTTTGTTCGCTTTATAGTGTTAAGGTTCCACTTGTCCATTTTATGGTGTACTAACATATTCTTTTCTTCTTTTGCAGGTTGCAAGTACCCACAGCAACCATCACCCAGGATAACATAGCTTAGAGACCTTAGATTAACCAAAATGGCAGAGTCTTCATCTAACAAGAAGTCAAAAACGGTGGATTTTGAACTATGCTTTATTTGCCAGTTGAGCAGCAAGCAAACAGATTATACAAACTATGTGCTTCGTCCTTCTTTGCCTTCAGTAGAGAAAGTAATTACAACAACTGATGTTCGATGTTTATATGGGGAAACAGAATTCTCTACATTAAAGAATCGCATAAAAGGTTTGTCAAACTCAGTGCAGTATTTCACGAGCATGGAAACCCATTTGAATCCACTGATGAGGATGAGATCGACAACCTGCTCACCAAAGCAGTTATGAATGAAACTGCTACCAACGACATCCTTCGGCGTGATGAGATTGGGCAACAGATGTTTGAAGGTTTCGTCACTGAACGCCTAACGGAAGGAAAACTTTCTGTGTGGGACAAAATGACCAAAAAGAAACTGGGTACCTTCAAAAGTGCCAATGCAATGGCAGAAATCCGAATGGGAGACAAGGTGGTCAAAATCAAAGAAGAGCGAGGACTGTTGCAACGGTTCATTGTTATTTCAAGAAGTCGACCAGAGCTGAATCTCAAGGAATGCATCGGAACTTATGAGTTTGGTGTGGTGCCTCGATCACTATTTGCTTCAGATGGATCCCTCCTGCTGGCATACGATAAGGCATCAATACTTCATCATCTTGAGAAGCTGGACAGTAACACACAACATGTTCAAGCTGACAGAAATGAGGCAATCCAAGCAATCCAAGTACCCTTGCAGGTGGCAGACACAGCAGTGGAACATACAAATGTTGACCCAACAGATGAATCGTCAGCACACCGAGTGATCATTATTGATGGGATGGCTGTGGTAAATTCAGTTATCAAAACGTAACAAATGAAAACGTGCCAAGACTTTGCAGATGCCTTTCTCCAGATAATCTGTAACATGGCAGCACAATATGATGAGGTCAGATTGGTGTTCGACCGGTACATCAAAACATCGCTCAAGGAACAGATGAGGACAAAGAGGACCAAGGGAAAGTCAACATATTACCACGTGAAGGACAACACTTTAATCCAACATATTTCCCTGAAGGACTTCTTATCAGATATCCGCGCCAAAGGACAACTGACCGACTATTTGGCTGACAAAGTTGTATGTCACAGCAAGAGCTCCAACAACAGACTGAAACAACTTATGGTGACCTCAGGAACACAAACCAAGGGCAATGTTGATATCCCAGACTCGCTCCTCACTCACAGCCAAGAAGAGGCAGACACTTTGCTTGTACTGCATGCTCTAACTGTTCTCAATGAAGCAGAACTTGTTGTCAGTTCCCCAGACACAGACGTCTTTTTGTTGCTTGTCTACATGTATCCAAACTTACCAACGTCTACAACCTTCCTTACGGGAAAGGGCAGGCTGAAGAGGAACATTTCTGTGCGGAGCATATACAACAACTTAGGACCAAAGCGCGCTTCTGCACTGTTAGGTTTTCATGCTCTGACAGGTTCCGATATGTCTGGTATATTTGCTGGCAGAACCAAAGACTCGTGCTTCAAGGCATTTATGTCTTGTGATGATGAGATCCTGGATGCACTAGCAATGCTCGGGAATGATGACATTGATCTGCCCGCTGATGTATGCTCTCAGTTGGAACGCTTTGTCTGTATTTTGTATCGATCCAAAATCTACACAAAAGTGAATGAGCTCCGTTGGTTCCTCTACTCAAATCGTGCAGCCGAAGGAGAAAACCTACCACCAACTTCTGGTTCACTGGACTTACACATTCGTCGGGCACATTACATATCCATGATTTGGAGAAAAGCTTGTGAAACTCACCCGTGCCTCCCAGCACCACCTGCATTTGGTTGGACATTTGATGCAGTTTCAAGTCACTTCTCTCCAGTTCGCTGTTTGAATCCACCAGCTCC
Source organism: Myxine glutinosa (assembly GCF_964187855.1). Taxonomy (NCBI): domain Eukaryota; kingdom Metazoa; phylum Chordata; class Myxini; order Myxiniformes; family Myxinidae; genus Myxine; species Myxine glutinosa. Next base: position 209,346,308 of record NC_136261.1, on the reverse strand, counting down.
TGAAGCAGTATTGCACCTCATAAAGTGCGGGTGCAAACGTGGATGCGAAGGAAGGTGCAGCTGTCGCAAGAACAATATCCCATGTACGGAAGTTTGTGGATGCTGGGTTTTCAGCTGCAACAACAAAACTGTCCAACCAGGGATAAATGAAGATTGTGAAGATTGAGGTGTTACTTTCGATGACATTCACAAAATTATAATTCACTTGATATCCATTGTTAAAAATACTAAATGAAAGCCAGGCATTTAATCAGTATGACTTTTTGCATCTTCCTGTTTAAACGATTTAAGAGATTGAACAGTAAATCAAGTATTTCATTTTATTTAGATCTGTTTGTTGGCTTGATTAATTATGTATTCTTTGTGAAAAATACATGTCTTTAAATAGATACTTTGTTTGTAATTACATGCGAAGGGAGAAGGTATAGTTTACATTGTGGGTGCGCGGTGGCCATTTTGGAATTTGGCATGTAGATCATACATATAACATAAATTTGATGATTCCATTCGATTCCTGGTCTCAGAAAACATATATTTAGACACTTTATTTGTAATTGTATCACATGTACTCGCGAAGATATCGCATTATTAGTGTTCGGCGGCCATTTTGGACGCCATCTTGGATTTCATAGTCTTAGAATGTTCAGAAAAAATGCCACCCTAATTTTTTTTAAAGCTTATGATACCTTCTTACAAAATCAATTGAGTTTTTGCTTTTAACAAAAAAAATACACGAAATTCCAAATATGCCTATACTACAAGGCGACTCTGCACAGGGAAACCCTCGGCCGCAGAGATATGTCCCACTTTCCCCAGTTGGCAAAGGAACCTGCTGTTTCTGATGAAGAGCTGCTCGTTTATTGCAATCACCTTGAGAAGATTCGTGGAGATATGGAGCAGCATTTCGAGACATGCTAGAACTGTCGGTGCCAGCATGGGTGATCAACCCATTCAAATGCGACATTCAAGATGTGAAGCGCGAATTACAGGACAAAATTATCAACCTCCACAATGATGATGAGGCGAAGGCAAGATTCTCGCAGCATGAATACGGCAAATTCTGGATTCTGGAGCGGGGCGAATAACCTGCAATGTGGACAGAGGCAGAACTGCTGCTGATGGCGTTCCCCACATCATACCTCGTTGAAAGAGGGTTCAGCGCCGTGATGGTGCTGCTGACCAAGTATCGAAACCGCCTTGACATTACCAAGAGGGGCGATCTGCGTCTCTTCCTCACCGAGATGGAGCCAGACGTTCGTAATCTCGCAGCGAGTCAACAGGCCCACCCTTCACACTAACGGTATTTGGGCCTGTGATAACAGAGTCCCAGTTTGCCTCACCTGGACCTGTTCTGCTGAAACATTGTCGGTCGTGCAAAATAAAATAAAAAGTAAAGTAAAATAAAGTAAAATATTATTCAGAAAATATTTGGCTTCTGTTATTTTTGCTTCCTATCTGCATAAATTCTGGGTGTCCGACCATGAACGATAGGACAAGGGGGGCATTGGGCTGGTCCAAGAGGGCAGAAGGGGGCGGTCGTCCAAAAAAGTTTGAGAATGTCGGGACAGGCCCCGGGAAGGTTATTGGCTCGGTGGCTGGGCCTCGACCGGGCTGGGCCCATTTCGCAATGAAAAGCTGAGCTGAATTGTAGTAGTCAATCTTCTATGGTCACGAGTAAAAGCTGAATTATGGCAGTAAATTCATTCAAAAAGAACCAAAATGTCGGGACAGGCTCTGGGAAGGTTATTGGCTAGGTGGCGAGGCCGGTCAAGGCCGCATTGGCTGGGCTGGGCCCATTTTGCAATTAAAAGCTGAGCTGAATTATAGCGGTCAATCTTCTATGGCCGCGAGTAAAAGCTGAATTATCTATCTATAATGCCAGTAATCTCTGTGTGTTTGTCTGTTTGTTTGTCTGTGACCGCTGTTTCTCGACAACTACCGGTCCGATATACTTGAAACTTGCCAGGTATATTGCTAGGGACCCGAGGATGTGCCTTTTCAAGGTTTTAAATTAATCGGAGAAGTACTTACCGAGCTATGTCCAAAAAACGCTTCAACCAATCAGAGAGCAGCGAGCTATCGCGTGTGCCGAACGTGGCGAACACACTCTGCCTCGGACGGCACATTTGACAGCGTATTCATTTATTTCACGTTGGAAAACTATGTTGCCGCTATGTTGGCGTTAAACTATGTTTTAAAACTAATGAAAACCATTTGGGATTTGGGGTGGATTGTCACTGTACTCGCAAGCCGTTCGCCGTTCGCTTTGGCGTTGCGAATGAACCAAAACATTTCATGGACCAAACCATTTCATGTAAAGCGTTCGCCGTTCGCTTTGGCGTTGCGAATGGACCAAAACATTTCATGAACCAAACCATTTCATGTAAATAGAGGGGGGGGGGGGATATAATTTTAGATATATATATAGTACGGGCATTGGCAAGGAACGGGCACCCACGTACGGGCAATGCCCTAGTAGTAGTAAATTCATTCAAAAATAACCCGGGCAACGCCGGGTGCTTTCAGCTAGGCTACTATATAAGAGAGTTGTCTGTCTGTCTGTCTGTCTGTCTGTCTGTGTCGCCATTTTTCTCAGAGATGGCTGAACGGATCTTGGTCAAACTTTCAGAGGTTCATCAGTGAGTGACTGGGAGTGTTTAGGCCAAAAAAAAAAACCAAAAAAAAAACATTGAGCAATAACAAGGTCGGTTTTTTTGGAGTCAGAAAAAAAATTTGCTCGATAGTGCCTAAGCTTTTTAAAATTAATGTCAGTTATATACAAGTACACATTCGAAAAAACAAAAAAAAACAATCACCAGGCATTTGAACACAAATAAATCAAACAATTCCGGAAGTGTACGAATTTGGTAGTATGGCTTCGTCTTCCTGATCGGCATCACACTTAACTCAGATTAATCATCACACTTAATTCACCCACCAGCATATATATGACCCCCCTTCCTCTCCTGCCTCCCACCCTCCCCTCCCCTTCCACCCTCCCGTCCCCATCCCCCCTCTCCCTTCTCCCCTCCTTCCCCCCCAGCCATCCTCATCCCCCCTCTCCCCCTTCCCCCCTCCCCCTCCTCCTCCTCCCCTCCCTCCCCCTCCCTTTCCCCCTCCCCCTACCCCCTCTCCCCGCCTCGTCCCCCCCTCCTCGTCCCCCCCTCCTACTCCCCCTCCCCTCCCTTTAATGACAGTTATATACAAGTACACATTCACATAAATAAATACAAAACAATCACCAGACATTTGAATACAAATAAATCAAAGAATTCCGGAAGTGTACGAAGTTGGGAGTACGGCTTCTTCTTCTTCCTGTCTGGCATTGTGGCGGGCACAAGGGACAAGAATTCCGCACACCAGCAGGTGGCGCGAGCGTCCAGGCGGGGAACTGTAATGCATGCCCCGCCTATCGGCCGACCGGCCACGCCCGGGGGCAAGGCGTGGCCTCGGGACATATATGCGGGCTCTAAGCTCGAGCCCGCCCAGTGCTGAAGTGCGAGCTCTTAATAAAGACTCTTTGTTTGTACCAACGCGTTGTGGCCTACCTCTCTGGCAATCGAGTCGTGTGTGCACAGCACCACACTGGTGACCCCGATTGGTTCAGCCGTTGCTGACCCCCGAACGCGCCATGGCTACCAACGCCGTCACATTCAAACTCCCGGAGCTTTGGGAAGCGCAAGCCGACGTTTGGTTTTTGCAAGCCGAAGCTCAATTTGAACTCCGGGGCATCACGGCGGACGAGACCAGGTACTACCACATGGTCGCTGCCCTCGGGCCCGGCACTGCCGCCCGAGTCGTGTCCATCCTTCGGCGACCACAAGTACGAGGCGCTCAAACGTCTCCTCCTCGCCACATTCAGGCTCACAGAGATCGAACGTGCCGACCGCCTCCTCGACCTTCCCGCCCTCGGCGACACACGACCATCTGTCCGGATGGATTTCATGCTGTCCCTGCTTGGAGACCAGCCCCCGGATTTCTTATTCCGGGCGCTTTTCCTACGCCAGCTACCTGTACAGGTACGCCTCGCGCTGGCCGGTTCCAAAATAAAGGAACCCCGCGCCCTGGCTGGAGAGGCCGACAAGTATTTCGCGGCCTGCGGCACGCGGTCGGCGTACGGTGCTGCCGTAGTGGATCCCGGCACGGCGGCTCCAGCGCCCCCGCTTCCCTCGTGGCCGCTGCTACGCCCCATCCACTACCGCCGCGGCCACCACCACCGCCGCCGGCACGGCCGCCGCGGGGGCCACCGCCGCAAACCTGGTGCTACTACCATGCCAGGTTCGGCCGCCAGGCTAAAACGTGCCGCCCGCCGTGTTCTTTTGATGGGTCGGGAAACGACCGGCGCTCACTTGCGGCCATGAGCATTGGCCATTCCGGCAGCCTCCTGTTCATCACGGACACCTTGTCCAGGCGCCGTTTCCTTTGCGACACAGGAGCGCAGGTAAGCGTCCTCCCCGCTTACGCGTCCGACAAGCAAGCCGCGGGCCGGGGCCCCGCTTTGCTTGCCACCAACGGTACACCCATCCGTACATTCAGGAAGCGTTGCCTCTCACTGCGGTTCGGAGGGCAGCGCTTTCAATGGTCGTTCGTCACCGCCAGCGTGCCAATGGCCTTGCTCGGTGCGGACTTCCTATGTGCGCATTCAGCGCTTGTTGGTCGACGTTAAGCGCAGACGTCTCGCCAAGGCCGAAACCTTCAGCTCGCTCGCTTGTTCGCTGAGCGGCCCGTTGAGCGGCTCACTGAGCGGCTCACCGAGCGGCTCACCGAGCGGCTTGCCAAGCGGCTTGCTGAAAGGTTCCGTCCCGGCGAGTTTAGTTTGCACGCTTCCGGCAGCGGACGACTTTACCCACCTCCTAGCCAGTTTCCCGGCCCTCACGCGGCCCACCTTCTCAGCGGTGGCCGTTTGAACATGGGGTGGAGCACTACATACCCACGGTCGGGCCGCCGGTCTACGCCCGGGCACGCCGACTCGAACCCACGAAGCTCGCCGTGGCGAAGGCGGAGTTCGCCACGCTGGAACGGCTGGGTATCGTGCGGCGCTCAAACAGCGCTTGGGCCTCTCCGCTGCACATTGTGCCGAAGCCCGGCGGAGGATGGCGGCCGTGCGGTGACTACCGCCGGCTCAATGATGCCACCACCCCCGACCGCTACCCGGTCCCGCATATCCAGGACTTTTCCGCCCGGTTGGCGAACACGACCGTGTTTTCCAAGGTGGACCTCATCCGGGGCTACCACCACGTCCCCGTACAACCGGGCGATGTCCCGAAGACGGCCGTCATCACCCATTTCGGCCTCTTCGAGTTCCTGTGAATGCCTTTCGGGTTGAAGAATGCGGCCCAGGCGTTCCAACGGCTTATGGACAGCGTCTTGCGCGACTTACCTTTCATCTATGTCTACCTGGACGACATCCTAGTCATGAGCGCGTCCCGGGAGGAGCACCTGCTCCACCTCCGCACGCTTTTCGAACGCCTGGGCCAGCATGGCCTAATCATCAACCCCGCAAAGTGCCGTTTTGGCGTCGCCACCATCGACTACTTGGGGCACCGCATCACCAGGCACGGGGCCGTCCCTTTACCGGCCAAGGTGGAGGGGGTCAGGGATTTCCCGCGACCCCGCACGATCAAGGGGCTCCAGGAGTTCCTGGGCATGGTAAATTTTTACCACCGATTCGTGCCCCATGTCGCCCAGCTCCTCCGCCCCCTGCACGAGGCCCTCCGGGGCAAGCCGGGCAAAGGTGACATCGCCTGATCGGAGCCGATGGCCGCGGCGTTTGCGGGCGCGAAGCTGGCCCTGGCCAACGCCACCATGCTGGCGCACCCAGCGCCCGATGCACCGATCGCCCTCACCACCGACGCGTCGGACTACGTGGTGGGCGGGTGCACGAGCAGTGGGTGCGTGGTGCTTGGCAGCCGCTGGCGTTTTTTAGCCGGCAGCTTTGCCCGCACGAACGCCGCTACAGCACCTTCGACCGTGAGCTGCTCGGGCTCCACCTGGTGGTCCGACACTTCCGCCATCTGCTGGAGGGCAACCCGTTCACGGCTTTCGTCGACCACAAGCCCCTTGTGTTCGCGATGGCCAAGGTCGCCGAGCCATGGTCGGCACGGCAGCAGCGTCACCTCTCTGCCGTGTCGGAGTATACGACGGACATCCGTCACGTGGCGGGTAAAGACAACCCGGTGGCGGATTGCCTTTCCCGGTCCGTCGCGCACGCGGTCCACCTCGCGATCGACTATGCCCGGATGGCGGAGGCTGTGCACACACGACTCGACTCGAGTCGTGTGTGCACAGCACCACAGCATCACACTTAACGCAGAAACGGGATGAACGCGACATTCACCAGCACATATTAAACGAAAAGGTGATGAACCCCCTTCCTCCCCTTCCTCTCCTGCCTCCACCCCCTCCTCCCTACCCCCCCTTCCATCACCCCTTTCCCCCCTGTCCCCCCAACACTACTTCTGCTAGTCATCTACCAAAAAAATCTCGTAGTTCTCTCTCTGCACCTAACATTTGTATCCCGTTATCACTCAGCAGGTATGCTGGTTGTCCTCCAATACAAAAAATTGGTGTAATACTTGCACGAACTCCATGGTTGAACAGTCCACTGCTAGCTCGACATTAACTGCTCCCGTATTTACAGGTGAAGATGACCCCGTCGTGTTTGGTCATCTTATTATGTCCAACCTTCACAAGGTATGGACCAAAGTCATCACAGGATGTGTAGTGGGAAGGTGGAGTAAATGGTGCCGTGTGATGCCTTGGTAAGTTGGCCATCACCTGATATTCTTCTCGATGCTCCATTTCTCGGCAAAATACACATCTGAACCTGATAGACTTGGTGAGCTGTTCGTCTGGTCTTTGCTGCCATGGTTGCCACTCCATTGTACCCATACTGGTGCATCTGATGTGTAAACAAGAAAGATATCCGATTGCGATGTGGAAGTAGTGCTGGATGCTTTGACTTACAGGACATCATAGATTCATCTGCCCTACTGCCAACTCTGATGGCTCCCTCGTCATCCAAAAAGGGGCTCAGGGTCTTGAATTCACCTCTATCAAGGCTATGTCGAAGGGTCTTCTGGGTTTCTTTGATCCAGAAACTCCCAAGCGTTTGTAACTCATGCGGTGTAAGAGGTCCCTTTGTTTCAGTTGTGGCAATTTCTTCATTCAACTTCGTCCGACATTTAGCCTGTAGTTGGTCCCCACATCTCATTACCCTGCGCTCGCAAAGCGAAAAACGGGGTGAAGCATTCAGGTACGTACGTGTGCTGTGTGCCATATGTGTCTGCATTTTAAAAATTCATTTTCTCGGCAACCGTTGGTCCGATTGACATGAAATTTTCACCATGGGAGTGCTCTTCCTTTAGAATATTTTAATGATAATCATGACGTCATGTCATTTGGTACAGGCGCCATCTTGGGAAAAACCGAAAACCTTTGCACCTCTATATCTCCAAAACCGATGAATGGAAAAAATTGAGACACAGCTCATTGTAAAGAACTCTCCATGGAGAATAACATATGTTAATGATGACGTCATTGGTGCCATAATTGTGACGTCATAATTCGACAGGGACAACACTTAGTCTGATCAGTTTAAAATGTATTGAGCGTGATGTCTGCAACAATTATATTAGAGAATTAGTGGGGCAGATATGTAACAAAAATTGCACGAGATGTTCACATCCGGCAGAAAGTTTGAAATTTTGCATACAGGGGTATTTTGACATGCTGAGTTCAAAAATTGGCGGATCCAAGAGGTCTGACCAATGGACAGGCCGCCATCTTGAATTCCAATATGGCTGCCAAGACGAAATGTTGATAATCCCTATCTTGGGTTCTAAATGACCTGTGGTGCTCAAATTTTGTACACAAGGGTATGTTGACATGCTGAGTTCAATAAGGCAATAATTTGAAATGTCTGACAAATGGTATGGCCGCCATTTTGAATTCCAATATGGCCGCCAAGACGAAATGTTGAAAATCCGGGGTTCTTTGCAAAAGCAATACCAATTCAATGGATCCTAGTTGACAAATCATATAACAAGTCAAAGAGCTCATTTCAAAGTATATTTCGTACCAGTTGGCAGCCGTAACATGCTGCAAGCTTTTTTCCATCCATTTTACTTCTCCTACTACTGCTCATCTCGGAAGCATTGTCCAGAGCAGAAACATAGTTCTGTGCATGGTAGATTAGCAGCAGGACATTTGCAATTTCCAGCACACCGTTTTTTACACTTGCACTTGATCAGCTCTCGGCACCCTTTTGACGCCTCTGGCATTACTGTCCAAAATGGATGCCAGACATCATCTGCATTTTTAGCCCATCCCCAATCTGCAGGTGAAGGCAGCTCTGGGTTAGCAATTTGGGACTGTCCCCAGATGTGACCGGCCTGAAAGACTGCCCTCTTCACATGTTGACGCAGTGCCTCTTTTGTCGGTGGAATATTTTCCGATTTCCCTGAGCAAACAGCTGCTTGTGTGCTTCGTTCACTTTCTTCAGAGGGGAAGTTCTACTGTACAGAACAACGAAGAACCTCTCTATGTTGTCCATGTCATCATCTGTTACTTCCGCTGGTGCATGTGAGAGATGATTGAAGACCTCCCCCAAGTTTGGCATGGAATTCCATATGCTCCACACAGTCTTTTTGCCAATCCCACATATGGCAGAAACAGTATCGCATCCGGAAACAGTATGCAGGAATAGAAGCCCCCATGAGCGTTCAGGGCCAATGTGAGTCGCAATAGTGTGAGCAGCAATGTGCCTGAAATAGTTTCCATGTCCAAATGCCAACCACATTGCACAACCGTCCATAATCCTTGCCATTGCGATAGCCAACACAACCACATCCGTGTCTGTTGCATGAATGACGATACTTCTGTACCCCTGCTGATATGCATGCCAAGCATGTAGCATCATTCGTGAATCAGCCTCTTCATGCGTACATGGTTGAATTTGAGAAACATCAGAAGGGGGCTTTGATTTAACCTCTTCTTCTAAGGTTGTAAGAAGTGTTTTTCCCTCTGGAATAGGCATCGTTTGCAGGGAATCAGCAAGGAAACTGAATAATGTCTTTTTGTTGGAATCTACACGAAGGAAGCTGCTCCAGTTTCGTGGCACGGATGTCTGTTCAGTCACATGGAGTGGTATGCCAGTGCCACGACCAAGCCTGGTGCCTTCTTTGAGACTGTACGTTCTGTAGGTGTCCCACACCACATCAACACGCATCACAGTCCCCTCATTTAACTTTCGGGCAATGTACGGAAGGACCTGTTTCTGTGCATAGTCACCAAATGTCCTGATCACACTGTTGCACTTCTTAGGCTCCAAATGATGGACTAAGGCAGCCCCATCGAAAATACGAACTTCTCCTTTGGGCGCATCACGAGGACGTTGTGCTAAAGCTTCCAAACAGGGCAAAAGATCAGCCTTGCCGGTTGGTGGCCGCATTGTATTGATACCTTCAGCCAATGCAGGTGGCCACCCATGACACTCATATTCATAAAATGTGTTAAGATCACCATCTCTAGTTTGGCAAGAAATGTACATTCGTGAGAAGAGCTCCACATTACTTTTCATACGTGTAATCTTCGCCTCAGACTTTCCAGGTGTTTTCTTGGGCTTCGATTTCAACAGTGGCAGATTGTTCTTTGAAATGCTATCATAGAAATTGTCAGAAGGATCCTTGATTCGCTGCCCCACAAATCCGTCAAATTGTGTTTTGCCAGTGTCCTCCATGGATCGCACTGCGGCTATCACTTCATCAGGCATGATGACCTTTGTGTCAAGCACATACAAGTCATTACTGTCTTCCGCAAACGGGTTTCCAAGTTTTTCAAAGGAACTGATTGCATTATTGAGATCTGATGCAAAGGATTTCTGGACACTAGGCAATTGTTCGTGGTGGCGGACATCAGTTTGCCTCTGTCTTTGAAACTGGTCCTCAAACTCATTCAGGATTCTGGCTATTTCTGCACCAGCTACCATCCACCGGCGAAGAGCCCCTTCATTCTCAGTAATTCCAATGACTCCACCATCACCTTTCACATAAGCGTTCTGCTGTTCGTGTATCTGATCGTGTGCCATAGCAGAGAACTTGTGTGATGACTTCTGAGTGACAAAGTTCCCCTTGACAAATTCACGATGGATATCCATGGAATCGTTTGAAAGTTCCTGAAGGTCTGTTACATGCACTGTCAACCATCTGGCGTAATGGTAATGGTCCATGGCAAACATCCACAGAATGATCGCCGTGAGAGTCTCCACATAGAGCGTGTAGTTGGCTTCCCGTTGTGATCTTATGAATGCCAAGAGAAGACACTCCAACTGCAGGACTTTATTCCAGTAGCAAAACTGGGGGTACTTTGTAGCCATCTTCTTGCTCCAAAGATCAAATGATTGTAAATCTTCAGTTTCACATGTTTTCCGGTAGTCATCGTATGCCTTTCGCTGCAGAGCGTACAACGCCGCTACTGTGACTTGGTGTGCCCATTGTGACCTCGATATTTGCAAACCTTTGTGAAGACTATCTGCTCTTCCCTCTGTTGTTACACCAGCACTGGTCATTACACTTGCCCAGCCACTCCCCTCCAGGAAGCTGCCGATCGCTTTCAACAAGGCCATCTCTACATGAAGTCCTCCCATCATCACAACAAACTTGTCTTCACCATATATACCTGGCCAAGTCCATTGAATCTTCTTTGCAATTGCATAGAGTGGTTGATCAACGGTCAGAACTGGAACTTGTCCGGGGTTTACTAGTTCTGTCGCCTGCTTGATTAAATTCATTCCATGCTTCACCATTGCCAATGTGTGAGCACTCTCGCGGAACAGAGGTAGCAGTCCTGTAATTGCAGGAGGCCGAGGAACTTCAACCTGCAGATTTGCCATGTATGCTGACCAGGAGATATTATCTTCACTCTCAAGACCTTCCTTCTCCTGCAGGCTTTGTACAAACGAAAGCCACTGACTTTCTTTGTCCTGTATTCCGGAGGACACACTTGGAGTGGATGGACCTTTTGGTTTTCTTGGAATGGGATTATTAGTTGGAAATGTTTCAGGAGGCACATCACTGTAAGATGCAGGAAGGGCGGCTATGGTTTTGGAGCGCTGTTTGTTCTCATTCTCAGTGACATTCTCATGATTTCGAATGCTGCCACTTTTGTCATGTGAAACATGTTGTGTCAGTGATAACGCGGTTCCATGAAATGAACTTTGTGCTGATGCTGATGATGGGTTGTGATCTATGTTGTCTAGGTTGCCTGTTGTGAATATTCCACTTCACAATTTTGTTGGACACACAACGCCGTCATGTTTGTATATTTCTATGACTCTGTTGGCCTCATCTGTGGATACCTCCAGTATGCGATCATAGGAAACACACAAACCATGTTGAAAAAGAACGTCAACGAGATCCCGTTTCCTTGTTTTGCTATGAATGAGAAGACCCAGGTAAAGTGGCAGTGATGTTTCACGTTTCAAATTGTGACGTACTGCTGTAGTTTCCAACCTTCCTCGTTTCATAGTGTTGAATGTTACAAGTTGAGTTAAGGATTGCACAGAGACGCCTCCCTTGTTGTTTGCGTTTTGTTTTTGTATGTTTGTACCAGCAAGAATCATTTCCATCAACGCTGCCAATGATGGTGGTGAGTTGTTATATGATTCGTTAACTAGGGATCCATTGAATTGGTATTGCTTTTGCAAAATATCTTTGCGCACAATCTGGGCAGCTCTCATGAGAATGACCGCGTCGTTGTCAGAGCTTTGTCTACAAGCATGCAATAAAGCTTCACCAATGTCCTCTTTGAATGACAGTGCCACTTCATGGTTGCTCTTATGTGCCTCAAGTTGCGGAAGGTGTCTGAGCAGCTTGTCCTTAAGGTGAGTTGAATTAATCCTCTTTGAGATATCACCTCCCAGTTGTGCCAGACGTTCTGTATAAAGCTTTGTGAGATCGGCTAACTTGAAAGTGTAACTGTCATCTGTACACTTCATTTCTTCCAAATAGGCTATCAATTCGGCCAAAGCTACTGATTCTGGTGGCATATTTTCACTTGAACTGGCTTCCTCATTCTTTCTTACAAATGATCTGTATCGAGTGTGGAGAACAGTCATGCACTTCTTGTGATAAACAGCATCTGATGCTGTCATATCACCTACAGACAATCTAGCCAGGAGTTTTGTATCCCTCAATTCTGTTGCCATCAATCGAACATTGGAATCTACATTTTTTGTTGCCGCTCTGTGGACTATTTCTTCATCTATCTATAATTCCAGTAATCTCTGTGTGTATGTATGTCTGTATGTCTGTGTTTCTCGACAACCACGGGTCCGATATACTTTAAACTTGCCAGGTATATTGCTGGGGACCCGAGGATGTGCCTTTTCAAGGTTTCATATTAATCGGAGAAGTAGTTACCGAGCTATGTCCAAAAAACGATTCAACCAATCAGAGAGCAGCGAGCTATCACGTGTGCCGAACGTGGCGAACAGACTCTGCCTCGGACGGCACATTTGAGAGCGTATTCATTTATTTCACGTTGGCAAACTATGTTGCCGCTATGTTGGCGTTAAACTATGTTTTAAAACTAATTAAAACTAATTTGCGATTCTTTCGCTTTCCTGCGCATTTGTGCACGCTATGGCGATTTCTTTACCAAACTCCGCAAGCCGTTCGCTTTGGACCAAACCATTTCATGTAAATAGAGGGGGGGGATTGTTACCGTACTCGCAAGCCGTTCGCTTTGGACCAAACCATTTCATGTAAATAGAGGGGGGGGGGGGGATTGTCACCGTACTTGCAAGCCGTTCGCTTTGGACCAAACCATTTCATGTAAATAGAGGGGGGGGATTGTCACCGTACTCGCAAGCCGTTCGCTTTGGCTTTGCGAATCACCCAAACCATTTCATGTAAATAGAGGGGGGGGGGGGGGGATATAATTTTAGATATATATATAGTACGGGCATGCCCTAGTTACTGATAATGCTATCACAAAAGAAACATGTGCTAGCAGTACTCTGTTCAACGGATGGAGATTTGAAACTTGTTCTGAGTCTTTTCTTAACAGGCGAGTAAGTTTCTTCACCAAGTTTAAGGTCTGAACTTTGCTTTCTTTCCCTTGATTCAGCCCTGGCCACACGAGAGCTGCTGCACTGCACATAACAGTTTTTGTGCCATTTGGCAGCATGCGCAGCTAGGGTTTCTGCAATACCGCAACCATCATCTAGTCGGGAAATGTTTATCCCGCAAGGCAAGGCACCTAAATCATTCAATGCCTTGAGATTTTGAGCAAGATTCTCGTAGACGTCTAGACACGACTGATTGCTGCCCTTACGTGCATCTCTTAGTGGTTCATTTTCAGAACGTTTCTGGCAAAGAGCGCAAATGTTCCAGTCTGTTGGCATTGGAATTGTTGACGATGTTTTCTTTGATTTCGACATTGGATCTGAAAGACAAAAAACATTAACAAAATAAATTATTGGAATGTCATGTGAATGTTCAGTTCCGGCAGAAAGTGTTAAATTTCACATACAGGGGTATTTTGGGGCGCTGAATTTCCCAAATTTCTACTGCCTTCGACAAAATTACAAACCCATCAGTAGATTTGAGATGCAACAATTTTCCAGTTATCATAATAATGCTCAAATGATTTAACATTATGACATTACCGTACACTGTGCTATTAAAGCAATGAAAACATCGATGTTTGTCTTGGCGGCCATATTGGAATTTAAAATGGCGGCCATACCGTTTGTCAGACATTTCAAATTATTGCATTATTGAACTCAGCATGTCAACATACCCTTGTGTACCAAATTTCAGCGCCACAGGTCATTTAGAACCCAAGATAGGGAATTTCAACATTTCGTCTTGGCGGCCATATTGGAATTCAAGATGGCGGCCGGTCCATTGGTTAGATCTCTTGGATCCGCCAATTTTTGAAATCAGCGCCCCAAAATACCCCTGTATGCGAAATTTCACACTTTCTGCCGGAAATGAACATCTTTTTCACATATCTGCCCCACTAAATATAAATTTATGATGTCATCGCTCATGTGGTCTGGCAGCCATATTGGATCAAATAAAAAAATGTTCAAAAACAGAAGAGTTGCCTCGCAACAAGTTGACTGCGCAGGGTAAGTGTTCGATGAATACCATGTAGTTTTTCTCTGCAACTATTGATCTAATGGACACAAAATTTTCAACATGGGGGCATCTCCTCCCATTTGGAATGATTTTCGATTTTTTTGATTGCCAGAGAGACAGGCAGACTTAATTTTTTTTTTACCTTACTGCGCATGTGTGATTGGGACAAGATTCCATACACTTTGCCAAATTCAGAGCGAAATTACTGCTAAACTGCAGGTTCGTGTTCCGATTCATGTTCTATAGTGTTCAAAATTTAACATTCAATTGAAATTAAGGATCATAATAGATCATAGACTGACGTCTGTAGACAATATGAACCAATTGCTTAACCTCGCTATTCGCTTCGTGCGCAGAGTAAAAATAATGTCGAGAAAGATATTCTGGGGAAATGATGAGCGAGTGAACTGAACCAGCAACGTGGTAAAGTCTGGCCAAGACAGTCATGCACATCAAACTCTAGCCCAGTGAAGATAACATACACAGCACGATTAAATGCCACAGAACAAGTAAGGTACATTGTGAATAAAGGACAGTAATTAGCATTTACAGTAAACAAACCATTAAGCAGATTAGTAAGATCCTCAAATTGGAGAAACACTGTTTTGCTGTTCCAATGCAGGTTCGCATTCAAAGCTGTTTCGTTCATTTCACCTGCATTTGCAGCGCACTTGGGCAGTACGTGGGACGTTCTAAAATATAAAAGATCAACGAATGATATATCCACAGTCGACAAACGAAATCCCACAGTCGTCCAAGACACACCAACAAGCATAATAGAATGAGTTGTAGCGGCTACCGCTGGGTTTACACAATCGCCTTGCACCTACCAAGGACGCGGAGCGATCACCATGCCGGGCTCGTCCAGGACGCCCGGGCAGGCCCGCGCTCAACTTGCCAGGCCTCGGCCGGGACGCCCGGGCATGCCCGGGCATGCCCGGCCACGCCCGCTCGACTTGCCAGGCCGCGTCCTGGACGCCCGGGCATGCCCAGGCATACCCGCCCTCGACTTGCCAGGCCGCGGCCAGGACCCCCGGCCACACCCCCTCTCGCCTTTCCCAGGCAAACGCTCCGGGATAATGTGTGTATATATATTGCTGCCCGATAAACGGGCTTTTCAGAGTACCCGAGTTGTTTTGTGACAATAAAGAAACTCGGACGAATTCCAGCTTTTTGTCGTGTCCATTCTTCCGACTACGTGGGAGCACAGCTCCTTCACCATCATATCTTTTCCTATGAGATGTGTTTCATATTTACACAGAAACACAATTTTAAAAAATAACAAAAAATAAATGAGCAGAGAGACTTGGTGAAGCATTAAATAGTCTGAAACCCCTCAGGTGGTTTAAGTCTGAGTTGAAGGAATTATATTCATAAAATACGTTTTTTATTTCCCTCATTTAATTGATTACCCACACACATATATACAGGGAACTCACGCCCCTCCCCTCCTCGTCCCCCCCCCCCCACCCCCATGCTCCATGCCGCTCACTCACTCGGAACAACTCACGCCCCTCCCCTCCTCGCCTCCCCCCCACCACTCCCCCCCCCCCCCCCATGGTCCATGCCGCTCACTCACTCGGAACAACTCACGGCCCTCCTTACACCGTTCACTCACTCGGAACATCGCACAGCCTTCTTTATACTGTTAATGCACACGGAAAATCACATTGTTCACACACCACTCACTCGCACAATTCACTCCACAGTTTTCCCTGCTCACTCCCTCATACCACGATATTTTGGTAAGAACAGAATAGATCACCAAATTTGGACCACGTCCAGACAGCTATTTTCATTTGTAAATGAGAAACTGCATAAAAACATTTTATTCACTCAATTTTTGGGCCGGTCAAGATCTGGGGTCGGAACAAATGCCCTATTTGCCCCCGTTATAATCCGCCATTGAGTCAGACAAGCCTGGTGTTGGCTTAGCGTTTAGGGTGCCGGCTTGGGATCCCAGGATCCTGAGTTTGAATCCCGGTCGATCGTTCAATTAATGCCAGGGGGGTTGACTCAGCCTGTCATCCTTCCGAGGTCGGCAAATTGAGTACCAGCTCTGGTAATTGGGGCACTGCATCAGTGGCACTGACGCGCTTCCAGAAAAATGATGCAATCAGCAGCCACAAGCTGCATACGAAATAACAACAACATTGACTCAGACCATAGCCTTTTCAAATAGATCAAACATGTTTGGAAATCAGCAGTTATTTGCATCGCTGATGCATGCCATTCATGCATGTGCAGACTGGGAAACTGCCATTATTTACAGTCTGTTGTGGATTTCAAGGTAACTGCAGTATGTGTAATTTACGAAGGAAAAGGGCCCAGAATAAACAGAAATATAACCCCACCCCACCAAAAAAAATTGGACCGCAGGTCCTGAAGCTCAGCTGGATCAGGAGCAACAGTCACTCAAACCCCCCACAGAGCTCCTTACACCCTGATGTTTTAATGCCGTGAACACACTTTGGTACATCATGGGCGATGAAGGTTGTGATCAAGTTTCATTGGAATTGTTTGTATAGTTTCGGAGAAGAGAGCAAATACCTATCTTGGGGTGGGCAAAAACACCCCTGTAGTTCCCCTTGATGAGCGCAGATTTTTATGCGGTCAATACACTTTCATGAGGCATCAGAAATGAAGCTTGTGGCCAAGTGAGGGGTGGAAAGGGGACTTGAGGGGGGGCACATCCCGATCTCCCGATGGACCGAGGACCGGCTGAGGATGTTGGACGAGTTACTGACGAAGAAGAAGAATGGCGTCGTGTGCTCTGAGAAAGCGTTGAGTTTAAATGAACAGTTTCGTGTCTATTTGCACTCCATGTTTGATGAAAGTTTATTGAAAATAAAGGATTCGTCACAGACTGACAGGTTCTGCTGCGACAAGTATTTTCACTGAATGGGATATTAAAAGCAGAGCAGAATCCGCAGGCGGGAATCCGCTCCTGTTTACCTCAATCCAAATCGATGTTCTGCGAACATTAATTATTATTATTATTACTACTAGCCGAAACCCGTGGAACATCCACGGAAGGGAGGATGTGGTGTATGGATAGAGTGTACCAATATGGATGGCATAGGGGATTTGCTTGTCCGAGTAAGAGTTAGGAAGAAAGATGAGAATGAAGAGTGCGTATATGAACAACGTATTTATTGCAATCTACTTAAATGACAACGCTACGATATACTTTTGAAAAATGAATGGATTCGTAATAGGAATCGGCATAGCACCACTCTGGCCATTTTTTATGAGACTATATGGTGTGGGTTGGATTTGTGTGAACAAAATCAAGAAAAAGGCGACACTTTGTAGAATCCTTTGTAGAAAACTTTGTAGAATCCAACTTACACTGTGTATAAAGTGTCACCTCCTGACTTTGTATTTTATATTGTTAGAGACAAAACAAACACTAAATAACATAGCCACATACCAAAAACGTGTATTTTCAATTTTCACTTGTGCAAAAATGCTACTCACAATTACATCGCCTGTGCGTCGGCCTGTGATTGAGCCAGAGAGTTGGCCTGTGAGTCAACTTCCTTTCCAATGTCTGCAAGAATTGAAATACTGATTGTGAATGTGTAAAATTATATGAAAGAAGAACATGCATATCAATAGACGATGCCATTGAAAAGGAGAGCAGCTGTCAATAGAAAAGGCTGTCTGACTTATCAATTTGACATTATTGCACAGGAAATGACAAACAAAGAAACAGTTCATTTCCATCGGGTAATATTACGATGAGAGATCAGCCGATACCTTTATTATGTCCATCAGCATCCATGGCACTTAGGAAAAAAAAAAACGTGGCATCAGCCAGCCGCAGCCAACTATCACGTACCGTCTCGAAGTCAATGCCATCCTTTTATCTCTTCGTATACACCTCACTGATTTCTACCTTATCGTGAACAGGGTAAAGCCTACTTTGATAATCATGAACGGTGGCAGATGCAGGAGCGAAACGTAAGCGTAGGCCTCCGCCCTACCTATCCAGTTGTTGTTTCCGTTGTGTAAGGGGGGAAAAAAACAAACATTTTGGTCTCAGACCTTTGAGAGTACGTCGTTCCGTGAACTTTTTGAACGGGCCTCGTATGCCATGCTTCGTCAACGTTGGGTTGTTTTAAAATGATTTGAAGGATTAACTTAAGCACCGTGAATAGAGCAGATACTGATGGGCTGCTGATCGGTTTCACTTCGTTGTTATATATGGAAGAAATTATGGTAAACCCACCTGATGAGGTTAGCGTGCACCGCCATCGATGACACCGGCACAAATGGCGGAACAGATGGATTCTTCTTCATCGCATTGCATCGCATTCTCTTCCTGTGAAACTGTTTCATAGAACTGTGTCGTTTATGTACATTTTTATTTTATTACATTCACGTCGTTTCACATTCTCGACTTCGTGGAGCTTCAATGTGGTTCAAAAAAATAAAATAAAGATGGATTCTTCTTCATCGCATCGCATTCTCTTCCTGTGAAACTGTTTCATAGAACTGTGTCGTTTATGTACATTTTTATTTTATTACATTCACGTAGTTTCACATTCTTGACTTCGTGGAGCTTCAATCTTTTGTGGTTCAAAAAAATAAAATAAATATGGATTCTTCTTCATCGCATCGCATTCTCTTCCTGTGAAACTGTTTCTCCATTTAACGTTTCCAAAATCAAAACTTCAAAAACTTCTTCACTTCGATTCGAAAAAACTTCAAACTTCAAAAAACGTTCCCAAAACGTCACTCCATTTAACTTTATTAAAATGACGATAAAGACCATTTGACCATCGCCTTCGCCCAGCAGACGCCAATACGATGGTGTCGTAAGATGGCGTCGTATCGGCCGATAATCGGATGCTTTTGGGTCCCAAAGTCGGCGAATTCAGATTTTTCGAGTATGGCTGTACGTGATAAACAAAGAGCGCGGTTCGTAGATGGAAAATGCATTAGTGCCGTGGGCATGGGGTCACTGGGTGCGGCGTAAAAGGGATAACAAAGTCGAGTCCTTACGGTATTATTATATAGATTACGCACGTTAAAATCACCTTATTTAAATTTCACGATGTGCAAGATAAACATTTCACAATTTACCTGGTAATTCTGATCACCCTGGGTCCTGGGACCAGTTTGTGCCCCAAGTCTTTCACGAACTAGGTGGTCATGACTGATGTTCGACTGAAGCTGGTAGAAACTTGGAAATTGATCTGGATCTCAGGGATAGGTCTCCTCACCTTCACAATGGACTCTTTAACATCCACCAACGAGGACGAGCAAACGGGATACCTAAGGGACGGCGGAACATTGGTGCAGGCCCTCCCCATTTATTTATGTTTTCGTGGAGCCCGCCATGTTATTTAAGCGGTGCCGAGCACTCCGTTCCGTTGCATGGGCGGTTTTAAATTTCAAATAAATGTTGTTTGAGCGGTTTTAAATTTCAAATAAATGTTGTTTGAGCGTTAGTTGCCGCTTGGTAACTGAACACACCTGCTCAGGTGTGCATGCTGTGGTGTTCTTGTGTGGATGTTTCCGAATTCCGACAACGTTCTTCAGGAAACATCATCTCAAGGAATGTCGAGTGAAGGAAATGAAACTGAAGATAATCTCCAGAGGTGAGCGCCTTGTATAAGTCCCGACTTCCCCGTTAAGTTTGACGTAAACGGCAAGAGTGACGTCATGCATTGCATTGGCAACAGGGTCGCAACAAAACTTACAGTTATCTGTTATTGTGACGTCACGTCGCTTAGGCAATCTGAGCAAACGGTGAGAAGACGTTTGATTTC
The DNA here is from genome assembly GCF_964187855.1 of Myxine glutinosa. Taxonomy (NCBI): domain Eukaryota; kingdom Metazoa; phylum Chordata; class Myxini; order Myxiniformes; family Myxinidae; genus Myxine; species Myxine glutinosa. Next base: position 209,326,381 of record NC_136261.1, on the reverse strand, counting down.
GAGGAGAGTTAAGAAACATTCTTAATAGATCGAAATGTTTTTGACGGAGATCCTGAAAAGGCTCGAACGGGAGAGGATGGTGAGTTCCACATCGACATCAAATACTGTGCAGACCAAAGAGCTGCTGAATGTTCCATGTGCGGTTGTTTCTTCATTTAGTATGAATGGTCGATCACAGTATGTCAGCATCACGTGCCGTTATCCCGGTCAGAATCCGACACTTTTGTTGTGGGGACGTGTGACGCATTCGCAGCCCTGTGTGCGTGCCTTGCGCATGCGTGTCCGGGTCTCTTCACACAGAACACGTTCGGCATTCATTGCAAAGCACTCAGTGCATCTCTTCCGAAGTATGTTCCACAAGAACACCCTCAGCTTTATTTATTCGACCGAGCGAGGCTGTTTATTCCAGCTCCGTGAAACACCTGCGACCCATGCCAACAGAAAACAGACTTTGTGGAACACCGGTCGCATTTTACATCCAATCATGTAACTTCCTTCTTTTTTCTTTTCTTTTTTTTGCATACAAGATCGAGGCTCGTGTAAGAGCTAACATCAATCACAAAAAAAAACGGACACACAAAACAAAAAGGGAGCGGGAGACAAGATGGGTAGAGAGAGGGAAGCACACAAGTACAACAGCGGAGAGCAGGGACATTGGGAGATCTGTGGGAGGGAGAGTGCTTACTCCCTGAAGCCTTCAATAATTCAAAAGAACCATGGGAACGTTCAATAATTCTCCCTGAGTAGGCGCTCCTACGTTGAAGCTTTCGTGTCGATTGCTCAAGCGGTTACGGAGACAACGAACGTACAAGACAAGAACCAGAAAATCATTTCGTCCTTGTCGCACAGCAAATCTCTCCGACAAATTTCGTTTGATTCTGTCCATAACTTTTTGAAATAACGTGATATATATCATTTTTGGCCCGATCTCTCAATGGTGAAGAATCGCTTAAAAATCTTGTCGGATCCGAATCCGGATTCAAATCTTCACCAAAATCTAATAATTTCGTACTTGTCACACACACAACCTGTCCAACAAATTTCATGTGAATCAGTCCATAACTTTTTGAGGTACACTATTCACAGACAGACATGGATGAAAACATAATCTCCCTCCCATAACATCCAGAGGAAAAAAGGTCAAAAAGTGAGGGCCAAAGCCGGCAATCCACAACATAGTCAAGGATGGTCGTGGACGCCTAATACTGGTTTATTACACTGCAATTGCTGCCACTATGGAGTGCTCTGTCGGAATCGGAATGAATCTTGAGCCTTTAACCTTGAATTATCCTGATTCCAGCCCTCAACGTTCTTGTTTCAGGGAACCCTGAGTCATCCATCCCTCCTGGGCAAGAAACCTGCAAATAACGGTAAATGTGTTCCTGCTCTGAATACAATTTTCTCTTTCACCTTGAGTCATGTCAAAGGCAAAGGTCATTCCTCTCTGGGGTACATCGATTACAGTAGATCAATGGTCAGGCCTCAAGAACATTGGGTGTGTGTTCATTTACCAAGTTTATTGTGGAGAGATCGCGAAGAGGTTTAAGCATTTGAGCATGCACTCCATTCAAAACCGTTAAGGAACGGCTGGCTAGGCAAGCGCTAGCGAGCTGCTTGGTAAAGGAGCACACCTCCAACTCTTGTGGGGTCTATAGATTACAGTAGATCTTCGCTCAGTTCTGGAAGTAAAACTTTACTTATGGATGTCTGGATTCCTCCAAATTTCTTTGTTTAATGTTGTAAACAGCATAAGCGACTGTTTAGAAAGCTAATCATGTGTGTTTGTGGTTTGTAATATTTTACAAGCCCGGCTTCGCCGCTGTTCGACTTGCAGACTGCGATGCAATTACAATCGTTGATGTTTAAAGTTTCTGTCACATCTGAGTTTAAAGACTGTTGGTTTTCATTGTTTTATCCACTCCGATAATACGTGCAGATCCTGTTTATAGCTTCAGTCAGCTAAGACCATGCAGTTTTGGTATACCGTCCACCAATCCATGAACGAGCAATTTTTGCAGAGCAGCTGAGGCCATCTATTTTCCACATCCGTGTGGAGTGGGGCGAGAATTATAAGGTTACAATAAATAGGAGATGTACTGTTCATAAGGGAACATAAGGTAGGGGAGAGTGTGGAGGAGATGGGTATCTTCTCTGATATGCAGCACGTTGCTGCGGGTTACATCATTCCTGTAGGTTGGGACAGGCATTTGTAATTTGTTCAGGGTGCCGATGATAACGCAAACCTACTCTTCATTGTAAGACACCGTGGGATATTTGCTCAGCATGGCGTTTATATTTACAGCGTGGCTCTTAGATGTTCTGATGTACATCAAAGATATTGCAAACAATGTGGTTCAAAAGTTAACTTCCTGATCTTTTCCTCCAACCTATCCCAAAGCGATGAAATGGTACCAGTGGCGGCGTCAGGAAAACGAGGTGAGATGTCCATCCGAACGACTCTGCCATAATTATCCCGCCCTCCAGGTAGCGGGAGATGGGTTTTGCGTGTGTGTGCAGGTTTGCTTGTGCCTCCTGGTTATGACTTTTTTGAAACCATAAGTTGAGCTTTTGTCATCAAATTTTCATAAAGCCTTTATTGTGAGATTATGGACAACACTCATTAAAAATAGGACCACGGGTCCTGAAACTCACATACATCAGCAGCAACTGTCAATGACGTCAAGTTTTGCTGCGGCTGCAATGCACTCTGCAGGTAAGGGCAGGTATTCTTTGCGTTTTAGGCCTGATTTCAACCAGTTAATGAGCGCAGAAGTTGATGCCGTCAATGCACCTTCGTTAAGCATCAGATATGAAGCATGTTGCCATGTATCTTCAAAATCATATGTTTGGTTCAACCGAAAATGACTGAAGTGTTTACAGACTCTGACTTTGGCTTTTGACTTTGGCTTTCACTCACTCTCTGGCTGACTGACTTACCAATGGACTCTGCTCAATCACATAAGCTCACTGGATTGAAGTCCAGGTGAGCTAATTATGTTACATTTTTATTCCGTGGCATGAAGTGAAAAGTGGGCTTAAGCAATTTGTTCAGTTTGTCTGTCTGTCCACAACGTCAGTTTATGATCGAGGAACAAGTTAATCCCAATCGAACGTTATATTTTGAACACGAGTTGCAACATGAATCAGAAACTGAACATGTAATTTAACAGGACTTTGGCTCCGAATTTGTCTTGATCGCTCATGTGCTGAGTGGAGTGAGATCATATTGTCACTCTGCCTGTCTGGCAGTCAAATAGAATTGAAAACAATTTAATCATCAAACTTACTGTTTTTGAGGATGTCAGAAAGGACACAAACAAGCACAAATAACTAATTAAGGAAGAACAGAACTAATATAATATAATAATTAATATATAATATAATAACTAATAACAATAATATTACTCATAATAATATATAATATAATAACTCATATAACTAATAACAAATAACTAACGTGTTAACTAATGTGGTGTGAAAGACGCTGCATCAACGGTGGTAAACTTCCCAAAAAATTCTTCAACTTTTAAAATATTTTTCATCATTTTTGAAAACTTTTACTTTGTTTCAATTGAAAATATATATTTGAACACTGGAGAATACAAATCGCCCTTTTTGCCACTTTCAAAAACCTTTCCTTTGGCAGTAATTGGACAAAATATTACAGCATTTTACATCATCTTGACCAATCCAATTTGCCGCTTACAGCCCATGTCCATGTCCTTTTTTCTCAAGAAAGCATGGCGAAAGTATTCTATGAACTCTCTAGTTGTTTTTAAAGCTGTTGCCAAGAAGGGTGTGCAATGTCGTAATTTGTGTGCGTGTCTCTGCAGTTGGTGCACAGCCCACCACCTTTGGAAACGGATGCATCCTGTCTACTGAGTACCCCAGCTCAACCAGGTATGGTATCGAGTTATTTGCATTCAGAAAAAAAGGAAAAAACAGGCATCAGGTTGCACTTTGTGTCATTTATTCCTTTAAAATAATCTCAAACTCTTTTGAAGTTTTCTTTTGCAGGCCTAAAATTTCTCTGTTTTCTCATTTCAACGCTTTCTCAAGATCGTATTGAAAATATGTTGATGAGGAAACATTGGCTCCAAAGACGAATACATTTTTTAAGAGAATGTGTCTCTGGTCGCTGTGCAATTTCCCGTCGATGACATAGTTTTCTCCATTTTTGTTCAACCCCGTCCCAAAGACTGCAACATCGGTGACATGAACCACTCCAATCTGGCAAAATCCAACTTGAAACTCAAAGCAGCAGCCCTGATTCACGACAGTTCAGCTGGAGGTACTGTTCATTTCTGACACCCACTCGTACACTCTCTATTGGTTTTTATTCTTTGTTACGTGCATTACTTTTTTTCTTCTTTTTTTTGTTTACAAGATTGTATTGAAAATATGTTGATGGATGAGGAAACATTGGCTCCAAAGACGAACACATTTTTTAAGAGAATGTGTCTCTGGTCACTGTGCAATTTCCCGTCGATGACATAGTTTTCTCCATTTTTGTTCAACCCCGTCCCAAAGACTGCAACATCGGTGTTATAAACCACTCCACTCCGGCAAAATCCAACTTTACACTCAAACCGGCAGCCCTGATCCACAACTGTTCCTCTGGAGGTACCGTTCATTTCTTACACCCACTTGTACACTCTCTATTGGTTTCTATTCTTTCTTTCGTGAATGACATTATCACAATTTTTATTGTTAATTTATCTAAGGCTTACATGGAGGAGTTCGTATTACACATATTTCACTGGTGTGCACACTCATTTTAAGCTGTCTAGCCTGGGTTTGAATTTTTTTCTTTCTTGGTATACAAGATTGAGGCTCGTGTAAGAGCTAACATTAATGACAAAAAAAACAAACGGACACATACAGTCACTTGAAAAATTAAGTACACCCCATGTACAGTTTTGGCTTTTTCAACATATTTCAACACACTGCTATTTGATCTTCATTTCAACAATATTGATAGATAAAGGTGATATAATATAACAAATATCATGAAACATTTCCATTTTGTCGTCCATTGTATAATTTAAATAAACATAAATGCAAATTTCGCATGTGGAAAAAGTAAGTACACCCTTGGCTCTAATAGGTGGTATTGCCCCCTTTGGCAGAAACAACCTCAAGTAGGCGTTTCTTATAACTGTCTACCAGTCTCTGACATCGACTCGGATAAATTTTTGCCCACTCCTCCATGCACAATTCTTTCAGCTGTGCGATGTTTGAGGGGTTTCTTGCATGCACAGCTCGTTTCAAATCCCCCCACAACATATCGATGGGATTTAGATCCGGGCTTTGACTTGGCCATTCCAGAACCCTCCATTTCTTTCTTTTCAGCCATTCCTTGGTGGATTTACTGGTATGCTTAGGGTCATTGTCATGTTGCAAGGTCCACCTTTGGTTGAGCTTCAACTCTCCAACAGATGGCCTCACATTATCCTCAGGCACCCTCTGGTACAATGAAGAATTCATAGTGGATTCTATTATGGTGAGCTGCCCAGGCCCTGATGCAGCAAAGCTGCTCCAAACCATAATATTTCCACCACCATGCTTTACAGTTGGTATCAGGTTCTTGTGGTCAAATGCTGTCTTTGGTTTTCGCCAAACATGTCTTCTGGTACTGTGGCCAAATAGCTCTACCTTTGACTCATCTGTCCAGAGCACATTGTTCCAGAAGTGCTGGTCTTTGCCTAGGTGTTCATTGGCAAACTTTAGTCTTGCCCTGATGTTCTTTCTGGACAGCAAAGGTTTCCTCCTGGCACACCTCCCATGTAGATCAAATTTGTGCAGCCTCTTTCTAATGGTAGACTCGTGCACTTTGACATCAACAGTGGCTAGAGCTACCTGTAGGTCCCGTGATGACATTCTGGGGGTTCTTAGAGACTTCTTTCAGCATCTTGCGGTCTGCTCTCGGGCTGAATTTGCTGGGGCGGCCTGGCCTGAACAAGTTGGCAGTTGTTTGGAATCTTCTCCACTTGTCGATGATCTTCCGGACAGTCGAACGATTGATTTCAAATTGTTTGGAGATCTTTTTAAATCCCTTCCCAGACTCGTAGGAATATATAACCTTCTTTCTGAAGGCCTCAGAGAGCTCTTTTGATCTAGGCATGGTGATGCCGCACACTTCAACAACAAAGAGCAAACCAAACTAAATGTCTGAGGTTTAAATAAGACAGGTTCCTCCAAGATCCTCTCTAACGATGTTCTAATCATTTGCACCTGAGCTGGTGCACCTGATTCTAATTTTAGGTATTTGAAGTCGTGATAAATGTAGGGGTGTACTTACTTTTTCCACATGCGAAATTTGCATTCATGTTTATTTAAATCATACAATGGACTACAAAATGTAAATGTTTCATGATATTTGTTATATTATATCACCTTTATCTATCAATATTGTAGAAACTAGGGCATGCCCGTACTATATCTATATCTAAAATTATATCCCCCCCCTCTATTTACATGAAATGGTTTGGTCCAAAGCGAACGGCTTGCGAGTGGTGACAATCCCCCCCCTCTATTTACATGCAATGGTTTGGTCCAAAGCGAACGGCTTCCGGAGTTTGGTAAAGAAATCGCCATCGCGTGCACAAACGCGCAGGAAAGCGAATGAATCGCAAATTCGTTTTTATTAGTTGTAAAACATAGTTTAACGCCAACATAGTTTGCAAACGTGAAATAAATGAATACGCTCTCAAATGTGCCATCCGAGGCAGAGTGTGCCCGCCACGTTCGGCACACGCGATCGTTCGCTGCTCTCTGATTGGTTGAATCGTTTTTTGGACATAGCTCGGTAAGTAATTGTCCGATTAATATGAAACCTTGAAAAGGCACATCCTCGGGTCCCCAGCAATATACCTGGCAAGTTAAAAGTATATCGGACCCGTGGTTGTCGAGAAACAGCGGTCACAGACAAACGTACAGACAGAGATTACTGGAATTATAGATAGACTAGGGCATGCCCGTACTATATCTATATCTAAAATTATATCCCCCCCCTCTATTTACATGAAATGGTTTGGTCCAAAGCGAACGGCTTGCGAGTGGTGACAATCCCCCCCCTCTATTTACATGCAATGGTTTGGTCCAAAGCGAACGGCTTCCGGAGTTTGGTAAAGAAATCGCCATCGCGTGCACAAACGCGCAGGAAAGCGAATGAATCGCAAATTCGTTTTTATTAGTTGTAAAACATAGTTTAACGCCAACATAGTTTGCAAACGTGAAATAAATGAATACGCTCTCAAATGTGCCATCCGAGGCAGAGTGTGCCCGCCACGTTCGGCACACGCGATCGTTCGCTGCTCTCTGATTGGTTGAATCGTTTTTTGGACATAGCTCGGTAAGTAATTGTCCGATTAATATGAAACCTTGAAAAGGCACATCCTCGGGTCCCCAGCAATATACCTGGCAAGTTAAAAGTATATCGGACCCGTGGTTGTCGAGAAACAGCGGTCACAGACAAACGTACAAACGTACAAACGTACAGACAGAGATTACTGGAATTATAGATAGATGAAGATCAAATAGCTGTATGTTGAAATGTGTTGAAAAAGTCAAAACTTTACATGGGGTCTACTTACTTTTTTATGTGACTGTAAGACGAAATAAAGGGAGTGGGAGACAAGATGGGGAAAGACGGGGAAGCACACAAGTACAACATTTGAGAGCAGGGACATCGGGAGATCTGTGGGAGGGAGAGGGCTTGGAGAGAGGAGGCATGGGAAGGGGGTGGAGTGTGAAACACACATGGACAGAGCTCGGACTTGCAGGAAAGAAGTTTGTATTTCATTAAAGTGGATCTGGGGTGAATTAACTGGGGTAGAAAAGATCAAGGTTTTGGATGGGGGAAGATAAGAGATGGTGGTGAACAGCTGTTTTGAAGACCTGGAGGGAGGAGTGGGATTGAAGAGAGTGAGAGAGTTTGTTCCAGAGGTGGGAGAAAAGAGCAATGAAAGAGTGAAGTTGAGCAGAGAGTCTTGATTTTGGCAGTTTCACCAGAAGAGGGTTGCTGGCAGATCTTGTGCGACCTGGAGGAGTATTTTGGGGGACAGAGCACAGACAGGGCTGGGGTGGGGGGGGGGGGGGGCTCGGCCAGATAGAAGTCGGTAGAAGACAGAAAGACCACCAATTTCGACCCAGCTATGAAATGGCATTTTGGCGTTTCATGGGCAGGACGATACATCAATGTGTGTGCCGGCCCTTGGATGGACATTGAACTGGCATCACATCTGCCACCATTTATTGGTTGACATTGAAGATCCCGCAGTGTCCTTCGCGAAGAGTAGGCGAGCTATTGCACCCTCAGGCAATGATGCTGCCCTGCAGCCTTGGGTTGCATACAAACGAAGATCACTGGGAGGATGGAAAGATCGGTGTTTTTGCTTTGGATGACATTACAGGGGTGAGTGTGAAAAATAAAAAATGCATTTGGGATTTGGCCCCCCGCTCAAAGGATCACGAGCGATGTTCTTGGATGGGAACACCACACACATCGGTTTATTTGGATTATTTTGAACATTATGCTATTCGGCAAGTCACAATGTGTGCTGAAAGGGTTGTCTGCTTTTTGAGTTGTTCCACTCATACATACATAATTAGATCACATGACTGTGTGTAGATGACCTCATAAGGGACATTTGCACAATTCTTTACAGAATATTTCACCTTTAAAACACTGGAATGCAGATAAATGTTTTTTTTCTTAAAGCAAAACATTGTCTGATTTTTGCATTACAAATGTGTTGTTTAGTCATGCGGTGCATGCCCGTCTGCTAGACAAGATATAGCTGGCTGTTGCTCTTCTTTTAAGTGGTTATTTTACCTCAACTCACCCCTGCAAACAGGTGGTCGTCATCCGATGAGAGCAAATAAAAACATCCAGCAAGATGACTCTGGGTCCATCATGCCTGTGCCACTAAAGTTGGTGGATTACTTTGTACGTACTTACATCATCTTTGCCATCCACTTTGCCTTCACTCATTACATACCTGCCTGACTCAAAGGAACCAAGCAAACCGATTACTGTGCAAACCAGACCGCTCTACGTACATACACTGCATTCTTATATTTATGATGTACATGATGGTGATTTTTTTTTACTAATCCAAACTCTGATCTCCATCCATCATTATTTCCACCATGATCCCCACAACCTCTAAAGGCACATCCATCCTCCATCTACATGCAGCGCGTATCATCTTTGACCTTTCCTAGAAGCCCATGGTATTCACTGATCCAACGCTCACGACAGCAAGTGATGCTGCCAACGTGGCTGTTTCTGTACCAACTGTGACGTCCGACCGCAGAACTACATCACATCATGTCTTTCGCCGACTTCTACTCCACTTTCCTTGCATTATTTGGTCTGTGACACTTACTAGGTTCTCCTCCTTCATCATCACACATGCCCACACGGCCACATCACCTCAACCTTTTCCTCATCCCTTCTATCATTCATTGTAAAATAGGGAAAGATGATATTATTGATGGTTGGGATTACTCAAAGATAATCACTGCTATGATTTCTGGAGGAATGTAGACTCTACACTTTTTTGATACCTCACCAAACTGGCATACAGTTCCTCTGCACTGGCAGCTGTAATCATAAGGTTATCTGCAAACAACAATTCCAATGGCAAGCCTCTTCTTGCATGTGCATACAGTACATGGATTACTTCAATAAAGAGTACAGCAGACAGATGACAAAATTGTGCCTTTGATGATAAAACCAAGCCACTTGGCATGATGTAAGGAATATTAAATATATCCCGAGGGAATATTGTTGGCTATTGGGCCATTGCACATTTGTCCTGTGGCAGCCATTGCGGTGAAACTGATTGAAACCATAAACATAATGACACAAGCAATCCTGCTTCAAACTGTATACATCACGTTCATTCGATCTGAAAAATACCAAACAAAAAAGGCATTTTACATTAGGTCATGAAACATTAGGTGATGAAACTTCTATTGACGTTGGGTCATGAAACATATATCTTGACGATCATCATGACTTCGACAAATCATTAATTGCACAAATCGATCATCCATCTTACTATAATTCACCAAATGTCCGTCCGTCTGTCTGTCTGTCCGTCCGCTCCCAGGTACCGCAAAAACGGCTGAACCGATCGCAACGATACACCTCCATGCCCGTGGGATTCCCACGTGTGACCCCACTAGTATTCATAATACAATGTCCAACACAGTACAACGTTCATTATAAGAAACAACATTGATGCACAATGTCCACCATTTGTCCATAAAAGCATCACTTTTCCATTCATAAACTCACTTCTTTGGAAGGATGCTGGTAGGCCTATCTCTCGGTTTAGCAAACAAAAGCAGTTTAAGATGAACACTCTCTAAACTACATGGTCCAATTTCCTTCAAACTCTGCAAGCACCGTCTCCACAGATGACATATTTTTCTGGTCTACCCACCGAGTTAGAGACATCACGACTTTGAGATTGTTCCACACTCGTGTACACGTGGTCACATGACGTTGTTTGCATCGACCTCACAAAGTGTGTCACAAAAAAACATTATTCCCAAATATCATCCATTTTGATTTCCTCCATGAAACATCTTCCCCCCGATGGGGAATACACCTCATCTAGTCAGCTAGTTACCTTCTGCTGGATATATAACAGCAATCTTCGTGATTGGTCGCCGATACTCAGTTGACCATTCTGTGCCTTACTTTGACATTCCTGATTTTTTTCCGTCAGAACCAGGATACACCTGGACAACACTCCACATATTCCACTTTCTTCTGACAGCATTTGCGTCAAAAAGCATGACCACATCCTCTTCATGAACATTTAGTCTCTCCACATTCCTCATTTTTGTGGCACCAACAATGGGAACATGTTTCTGGTCCAGCGTCTCCAAAGCGAATCGACTACCTTTTACACACACTCGACTCGATGCCTCGGATTGCGTGTCTCTCTGAAGGGTCCTTGAGGGACTTCACTCGATGCTCATCTGAGCAGCATATCGTTTGGTCACAGATACACTCCACCATCTGGGTAATTGGGAACATGGCCAATGGCACATTGGTTGGCTAGGTTTGCTACATTCAGGCATGTGTATAGCTCAAAGGGCGTTAAAACCTGATCTCCGATGGCCTTTCTCAGTGCAAACTTACAGCCTTTCACCAGGGATTCCGCAGAGCCATTCTGGTGTGACGCTGCTGGGGTGATAAACCTCCAATCCATACCTCGTTCTGCACAAAACTCTCAAAGTTGATCATCACTCCATCCCTTTATCTCTCTACATTATAAAAGAAAGTTTTTGTTTGTTTGTCTGCGCAAGCTAATCTCCTGAACGGTGAAAGATAGAAGGAAACCTCTCATATATAGGTTCTCAAAGTGGTCCCTACACGTGATCCAAACTCTGATCTCCATCCATCATTATTTCCACCATTATTACCCCCCAGTGGGCACTGGGAACTTTCAGGGGGGCGCTCGAGAGTCCACGGGTGGTAGGGGGGCACTGGCAATGATTTGGGGGGCACTGGCGATTTAGAGGAGCAGCGGTGATTTGGAGCACTCATTGGGCTTCCTGCAGTCTGAACAGGTTACCCAGCGCCATTCGGCAAATTGGCCATCCAATCAACGACCACATTCTTTCCCCCTTCGCATGGTTTTTATGATCCCATATTCGCTGATGTCGTGTCGGTATTTTCTTGTCCATACATGCTCATGCAACAAACATGATAGTGTGTGACACCAGCGAAATACTATTGCTTGCCACAACACTAATTTTTGTCACGTGGTGCCATTTCAACCAATCGGCTTGCAAGAATCTTTTTATGCAGGATATAATACTGTTGCAGTTTTAGAACCCACACTTTCTTTTAAATATCCCATCATTAAAAGGTTAAAGGTTGCACCCCAGAGTTAGGCCACAAGCAACACATAGGCCACCATAGGACTTCAGTTATTTCATTAGTATGTGTTTAGATAAGGCCGTGTTTCCAATAGTTGAATCTGCGTTGTGCCAATTAAATAAGAGTAGGTCCCCAATCCATTCATTTTGCAATCTCCCTCTCCAAGCGACGCCATTACACGCCCTCCAGTCTGCCCTATGGTTCGCCCAATTTGATACGCGCCTCTGCCAGCAGCGGCAGCCTTCGCTGCCTGTGCGCTCGCTCAACGCCGCCATAAGACACGCGGTGAGGCCCGAGAAAGGGAGCGGAACGCCAAGAAGAGGGTGTGGCCACATCATCCAGCCGTCAAAGGCGGAGCCGGTAAGCCCTCACCAGCCAACCAGGGCTGAAGGAACTTCTCCGACAGGCTTGGCTTTTGGGCTCGTGGAGCGTTTTGCTGGTCGAGATATATAAGCGAGCGCAAAGCCCTTTCAAGGACTGGTTGGAGGCGTGCGCGTTGTAACAGGACTCTTTCTGGACGAATGCGTTTTAATTGCTTTGCGAAGGGACTTTACCGGGAGAGCGCACCTTTGGCTTACTTCATGAGATATACGGCGCGCTGATTAAGAGGACTTTGGAGAGGGGGCGTTTGGCACGAGAGCACATATTACGTATGCAGCGTACCAGCTTCCCCCCGTTATATACATTGTCCGGACGCGTTCCACTATACGCGGAGCTGCCTGCCAGGTTTCGCCGCTGGACCAAAGCCTGGACTGGGGCCGACCGGAGCCTGGACCCAATCGCCGGACCTTCCACCCAACCATCTACAATCCCCGTGTGAGTGTGTATGTTTGTCCTGGGTACTAAGAATAAGACTGTTTTAAGACTGCCCTGTGTAACTGCTTCTTCCTCTTCCTATCCTGTACATTCTTTCGTTTCCTCTTCTCCTTCTTGTACATTGTGAATAAATTGCCCTGTTCTTTCTTGGTTTCCTCTTATCCGATCGCATCCTTCTTTTCTATCATTGGGTAAATGTGGCATGATAGTAACCGCTTATAATCGGGTTTAGTCCCATTGTTAACGGCTCGGATCGCGGATTGCTATCTGCTCGGCATTTTCCATCATATCCGTGGTTCGAGCGGGAGTTATTTCCCTGCTTTACGGTCGGGTTAGTAAGTAGGTATTTGTGACTACTTTGACCAATAACCCTACCTAATACCGACCGGAAGGAGCGTATAACTTCCAGGACTCGGGTCGGCAGGACTCGGGTCGGCCAGATAGAAAGACAAGGGGATTAACTCCCCCCCCCCCCACCCCTCATAAGGGGAGAGCGCTGATGTCCGAGATCCGTAACAATTGGTAGTCAGGAGTTGGGATTTTGAACCTGGGACTAAATTTGCTTGACAAAATTTTGGACACCAATTGTGCTATTGGCCGCAACAATTGGTGTCGGGGAGTGGGATTTGGACCCGAACCAAATTTTTTATATTTTGAAAAAATTTGGTCAATTACGAGCGGCCGAAATTTTATATAACATCTAAATTTTGAATCATGCCATGGATAACCATTGCGATCGGATGTGGGGGGAAATGAGGGGGTAGAGGAAGGGTTAGAATTAACCCAGGACCCCAGGGAAGAACAATTGGGAGAGATGGAGGAGGAAAATGAAGAAGGTGCGGTAGTGGGGGTTGCAGGCGCACAAAATGGCGGCGCCTCGCACGTGGCGACGAGGGCCGTGCCCTCTGCGCAAGTGGGATGGACGGATATGCAAGCTCTCATGGCGCAGATTCAGGCAGCCATACAAATGGCGGGGGACAGGACGCAGGAACAAATTGGGGGATTGAGTAAGGAGATGGGAGAAATGAGGGCCGATAGTAAGCAATTGGGAAATCAAATTGGGGGATTGAAAGAGGGGTTAAGTAATTTGGAAAACAGAATGGGGGAGCAATTGGGAAGTCAAATTGGCGGGATTAGAAAGCAAATTGGGGGGATTCGAGAACAAATTAGGGGGCCATTTGAAGGTCGTGGGTGGCCAAGCCCAGGAAATAAATGAGGGGTTAGCGAGGGAGAAAGCCAGATATGAGATAAAACAGATGGGGAAGGACAGAGACAGCAGATCAAGCGGAAAGGTTGCGGGGGTATGCGATGGGGTAGCGCGGCTTGAGAAGCGCGGGGAAAGCGAGGCTGAGCAAGGCATGGTTACGTGGACCGGGGTAGAAATCACGACTCGGGGGATAGAGAAGCCGATGACCGCAGAATTAGAAAATTTGATTTTATAAGCGCCAGCGGTCGTCGAGCTTAATAAAGAAAAAGAATTAATTCAAATTGAAAAAGAAATAACCGAAATTGGGATTGGAGAGACGGCAGGCATAGGGGCATTATCGGAGATGGAGATGGAATGCGCGCAAAGTTTGGAGCGCGGGGAGCGACCTTGCGGGGTCAGCGTGGGGCCGAACCGGCCGGGCCCCCACAGTACATTACCCCCAAGGGGCTCTCATGCCTCCCCGGTCCCTCCAACAACTACCCCTGTTGGTGTCGATGCATGGGTCACACCTCCGCAACCCGCTACCCATTCCATACCACCACAACCTTGCTCACCCACACCTCGCACCTCTCGTTCCATACCCTCCGGACCAGCCATACACCTCACTCTTGGCCTCTCACGAACATCCGGGTCTATCTCGACCCCCAAGCTTATTAAATCACCTGGCGCATCATACGCACGACCATATTGGTCACCACTTACACCGGGTCCTCTTTCTCTTCGCTTCTCCTCCATCACCTGCGAATCCCTCATCCGGTTAATGAGCACATCATCACGATCCGAACACAGACTTTGGACCAATTCTTTTACTTCCTCCTTTATCTCTTTCTTATCCTCTCTCCGTCGCTTTTTAATTTCGCTCACCCCTTCTTCCACTTCTTCTAATTTCTGCTTCACCTCCTTCATCTCCTCGTGCGCCCCTTTAAGTTCTTCCTCTAACTCCATTTTTATTTTTTTCGATGTGCTCCCGCACCTCCCGCTCTTTAACCTCCATCACCTCTACCACCTTGTCCATTTTCCTCGTCAGGTCCTCATGTACCGTCTGACACTCTTTTTTAATTACCCCTACGTCCTTTTTCATCTCCTTCTGTGTCGATTTTAAACCCTCTATTACCGCTGTGTTCTTCTTTACCTGGTCCCCCAACTCCTTTTGTCCCACTGTCAGTTGTTCTACTCCCAGCGTCAACTCCTCTATACCCCCTTGCAATTTTACAGTCCCCTTTCTCACCTCCTTCTCCATGCGCTCCTTACAGTGCCTCACCTCCTCGCGCACTCCTCCGACCTCCTCACTCACACCTCTTCTGATCTCCTCTCCCATCACTTGCATCTCCTGCCCAGATGCCACCCTCATCTGCTCCATTTCCTCCCTGTGAGCATCCAGTTTGGTTTCTACCCCCATTCTGACCCCCTCTATCTGCTGCCCCATTTGTTTAACTTCCCTTTCCGCTTGGCCCCTCATGTCCCTCAATTTGCCTTCCATCCTGTTTTCTAACCCCTCTAACCCCTTTTGCATCCCTTCCATTTGATTCTCTTGAGCGGCCATTCTGTTTTCTACCCCCATTAACCCATTTTTCACCTCTTTTATTCCGTTGTCTAACCCCTCACCGGTACCCCTCGCTTCGTCCCTCATTGCCCCCATTTGGCCCTCCAATCGCTCACCCTGAGCATCCATCCGGTTCCCCATTACCCCCATTTGGTTTCCCATTACCCCCATTTGGCCCTCCAATCGCTCACTCAATCGCTCAATTTGGCTCCCCATACTCATCTGTACAGCTGCCTGTAGCTGCGCAATGAGGGCCTGCATGTCAATCGGCTGCATGTTAAAGCCCGTTGATACAGCGGGCTCGGCTACCGCGCGCTCTTGCGAGGCGCCATTTTGCGCGCCCGCAACGTCGGGCGCAACGACGCTATTTTGTGCGTCTGCTACCCTCACTGCTTCGCTCTCCTCTTGTCCCTCATTTTGGTCCTGGATCGACCCTGCCTCACTCTCCTCTACCGGACCCCAGCCGACTTGGTCTGCCATAGCGCGACTTTCAAAATTCGGGTTTTTATATTTTGTAAAACACAATCAAATTTCGCCGTTATAATTTCGAGCGCGTAAAACGCGCTCCGGATCGAATCTCACTCCTCGACACCAATTGTTACCCTAATGGTACAATTGGTGTTCCAAAATTTGGGCTAAATGAATTTAGTCCCAGGTCCGAATCCGACACTCCTGACACCAATTGTTACGGACACGACTTAGATGTTATGATGGGCCGAGCGGAATGGCCGCCGTGTTCGCACAAGTTACCCGATTATACTCGAACGTTGGCCGAGTCGCGCTACGCTAGATCAATTGAGGAAAGGACACAGCGGCTGGGTTAAAATGACACGACACCAGGGGTACGGTTCTCAAGACCTCCGGAGGAGGTTATAATATTGCGGAAGGTTAGATTACAAGGATGAGAGAGACAGCATAGAAAGATAGGCACTTAGACACACTTATCTTATTCTCGACAGACCACAGATAAACGGGACAAAACTGACTCACACGGGGATTGATGGCAAGGAGGGGCAGGTATTCGATGGCTCAAGGTGCACCTTGGCTCAGGGGCAAATCGACCCGGTCCGGTCCAAAGATGCGGGGAGGTCGCTCAGCGCTCGGAGGTCGCGACTTGTCTTTCCAAGCTGGGGGCGCATCTGACTTCACGTCCGGTCAGTCGCTGCGTATATCCGGCGGGGAGTGACACGCCCTCGGCTCGTTAGCTCCGCCCCAGATGGAATCGGCCCGCCGCTTCTTATTGGCTGCGGGGGTTTACCGGGCTCCGCCCTTGACGAGGAGCTGACAGCCAGCCCCTTCGTGGTAACCCCGTAACCTGGAGCACATGGGCCATGGCGGCTAACCGAGCCGGAGTGAGGACGCCCACTCCCCGCACCGCGGCCGCGCCGCCCCCGCTGTGGTTGTGGTTGTTGTTGTTCGTTGAGATGATGGGAGGATGCGGAGATGAGGTTGGGGGGAGGTATTGGGAGGTCCTAAACTCACTACTGGTGCCATACAATCACATTCTGGTGCAACGAAGAGTCAGAATTAATGGAAACGAGTCGTTAACTGACATAGACTAAGAATAACTAGCAAGATGTCCGAAAGTTGTCTACGTGGGATGCGGTGGACCTGGGCACGACATTTAATGGGGGAAGAAGGGGAAGGTCGGTTCTACAGAGTGTTGTTTACAGACAATGGGACTAGGGAATGGGGGATTGGGGATAGTTGGGGAGTATTGGGGAAATAGGGGAATATTTACAAGTGGATATGGAGGCCAAATCCCATATCCGCAACAATATATATATATATATATATATGTTGGAACCCATCTGTGGATCGGTCCCATCGGCCGATGGGTCTGACCCATCTGTGGATGCACGAGTAATGACAATGCAGACCCATCGGCCGATGGGTCTGCGCCATCTGCGGATGTGTTGTTCACCTTGAAGGAATGTGTTGACAGAATGGTGCTCTTCAATCAGGTACACAGTCATTGGAATTACATGTGGTAGGAATTTAACAGAGATGATTTTTAAATGTTTAACAGATTAAACCACATGTCAGGGACTGCTTTATAAACATTTATGACATCAATTGCTTATTTTTAGGTTCAAATAAACATACTCATCCACCATTGATGCATAGGAAACACAGATGGGTTCACCTTCAAGGTGAACAACACATCCGCAGATGGCGCAGACCCATCGGCCGATGGGTCTGCATTGTCATTTCTCGTGCATCCACAGATGGGTCAGACCCATCGGCCGATGGGACCGATCCACAGATGGGTTCCAACATATATACTGAAACGCAAAAGAAACTTACCACCTTTGAAACCTTTAAATATCAACAATAACACTGCGTGTAGTAAATGTGTGAACTTATTTGTGGACAATAGTGTCCTCACTGTCAGACAAAACGGTCACGGATGGTCACTTGAACCTTCAATGGTCACTTCATAGCACAGCTGTTGAACAGCCGTTTTGACTGTCAGTGATTAGCCAAGGGGTACGGGATGATTTTAATGAGCTGCACGTGATGTCTTGATATTGGCTTTAAAAAGGCCAGTGCAAAATGGGCATTTCAATCAACATGCCACGATTGTCAAGGGATAAACGGCAGCGTGCCCTGGGCATGCTGCAAGGCGGACTGAGCTACCGTGAGGTGGCACGTCGCCTTGGCTGTTCACACCAGACGATATCGGCCCTGGTGGACAGAGACACCCTCCACAACTCTGCAGATGACAGACCTCGATCAGGGAGGCCAAGAGTCACCACTGCAAGGCAGGACAGGCAGATGGTCCGAAGTCACCTGCGGGATCGATTCCGTCCAGCATCCCGCACTGCGGCAGAAACTCCGGGGCATGCAAACCATGGATCTCCAATGATACTGCACGAAGACGACTGCATGACTATGGTCTGACTGCCAGAAGACCATACAGAGGCCCCGTGATGATGGCTGCCCATCGCCGCAACCGACAGAGATGGTGCCAGCAGCATCAGCCGTGGACCTTGGCGCAGTGGAACGAGGTCGCTTTCAGCGATGAGTCAAGGTTCTGTGTGGACAGTCCTGATGGGCGTGAGCGTGTCTGGAGAAGAACTGGCGAGCGATATGCCGATTGTTGCGTGCTTCAAGCCAACAGGTGGGGTGGCCCAAGTGTGATGGTGTGGGCCGCCATATCAGGCCGGTACAGGACGCCACTGGTGGTTGTGGATGGGAATCTCAACACCCAGCGGTATGTGGATAACATCCTGCGACCTCATCTGCTGCCATTCCTGCTAGACCACCCAGAACTGAGAACCCTTCAGCATGACAACGCTCGTCCCCATGCTGCTCGCTTTACCACTGCATTTCTCCAAGGCGAGAACATCAACACCATGCAGTGGCCTGCGTTCTCCCCTGACCTGAATCCCATAGAGCACCTGTGGGATGAGCTTGGGAGACGCGTAGTTGGCAGGGCCAGGACATGGGCAGAGCTGCTTCAGACATTGAGGACTGAGTGGGACAGAATCCAGCAGCAATCCATCCAAAGACTGGTAGGCAGTATACGCCGACGATGCACTGCCTGTATCCAAAACAATGGTGGCCACACACGCTATTGAAAGGGGACTGACATTGCACCCTGTGCTGTTCTGTACTGTAGAACAAACTGATGAGATGGTGTATCTTGGTCAAAAACTTGACATGTCATCAATAAAATGCCAATGTTTCAATTATCAATTGTTGGTTTGTTTTATTTTGAACTGTTACAATTTTATTACATTTCAAACAAGTGATGTTTCTTTTGCGTTTTCGGTCTTTTTGAAGTTGGTCAAAATGGTCAAATTTTTTGGTCAAAATGCCCATTTTGCACTGGCCTTTTTAAAGCCAATATCAAGACATCACGTGCAGCTCATTAAAATCATCCCGTACCCCTTGGCTAATCACTGACAGTCAAAACGGCTGTTCAACAGCTGTGCTATGAAGTGACCATTGAAGGTTCAAGTGACCATCCATGACCGTTTTGTCTGACAGTGAGGACACTATTGTCCACAAATAAGTTCACACATTTACTACACGCAGTGTTATTGTT
Source organism: Myxine glutinosa (assembly GCF_964187855.1). Taxonomy (NCBI): domain Eukaryota; kingdom Metazoa; phylum Chordata; class Myxini; order Myxiniformes; family Myxinidae; genus Myxine; species Myxine glutinosa. The sequence continues at coordinate 209,306,853 of NC_136261.1, read as the reverse complement.
GATATTTAAAGGTTTCAAAGGTGGTAAGTTTCTTTTGCGTTTCAGTATATATATATATATATATATATATATATATATATATATATATATATATATATATATATATATATATATATATATATATATATATATATATATATATATATATATAAGCAAAGATTTGCGGTTGGGAGTATATCCAAATGACTCCATGGTAAGATCTCCAACCTTTAATTGAACAAACAATGACTCAACGTTTCGATTAACAACATGTGAAGCCACACGCCTCCGTTAATCTTCCTCAAGAGTGATAAAATCATCTCAACATCCCCTTACATGCACAGTGGGCGTGGTATATGCAAAGTGGGGTGGGCAATGCTGGACAGCCAATGAAACCGTATCACACCGCTCTCGTGAATGGAGACGTTACCGACCAAATTCAAAAATCAACGGCATATTAACAGTTCAAAATAATCCTGTAAGCAATGCTGGATTATAACGCAAGTGTTGAGAAAATCCGGAACAATCATTACATTTAATCAAAAGTTAAACTTGCAAACAATTAAATTGTAAATTAAATTAAAACTGTAAATATATTAAAGCCAAAAATTTTTAAGACAAAATAAAATTGTCACATTATCAAGATCATCACATGTGGCCCTATGCGGTAAAGGTGAATGCGGGAAGGAGGTTGGTTTTAGGGGGGATAAAATGGGGGAGGGGGGGAACCAGAGGGGGTTGGAAGTGGATGGGGGGGGTGTGGGAGAGGGGTGGTTTGGAGGGATTGGAGGTGGGAGGGGGCAATTGTCCGAATAAAAACCTTGTGTGATATATTATGTGGACTCGTTGTTCAAAGTACGGAATGCCTGCTTCGTTTACACAAGAGTGGGTCAAAAGCTCCCGGTAAGTCAACGACCTCTTGTGTGATCGAGGTAACAGTTTCTTCTGTGTGCCAAGCCTCCAAAACAAGTCTTCTGTTTCTGTTGGGTGTGGAGCCCAAAATATCAACCCTGTCCCATAAAGGTGTGTGGCCTTCCTTAAGGCCATGTTTGGCAATAGCAGATCTGCTAGGATAATTACATTCAAATGCTTTTTGGTGTTCAGTAATACATTGACCTAAGGTCCTCCCGGTTTCACCCACATACTCAGCTCCACAACCACAGGGCACCACGTATACCACCCCTGACCTATCCTTCCTCGGAAGCTTGTCCTTGACCCTCATAAGGGCTTGGCGAAGGGTGAAAACCGGTGTGAAACTCACCCTCACTCCTGCCGATTTCAAAATTCTGCCGACCCTCTGTGAAACCCCCGGTACAAAAGGGAGAACACACCAACCCTTTGGTTGTTCTCGCGGTCTCAACCTGTTGTGTGGGGAAGCCCTTATCGTTTTCCTGTTGGGTAGCAAGCTGTCAGGATAGCCATTTGCCCTTAACACATTTTGAAGATGGTCCACCTCACTCATCTTGTCTTCAAAGGTAGATGGTAAATCACGTGCTCTTTTTGAGAGGGTGTGCACCACCGATCTTTTGTGTTCCATTGGATGGCAAGACTTGAAATCAAGGTAGCGATCAGTGTGTGTAGGTTTTCTGTACACCGTTACCTTTAAGGCTCCTTTGGGATCCCTTGCTACGAGTGTATCCAGGAAGGGAAGGGCTCCATTTTTCTCCTCTTCAATGGTGAAATTAATGGAGGAAAAAGTTTTATTTATGGTCTCATGGATGATGCCCACCTCATCAGAATGACAGATGACAAATGTGTCATCCACGTACCGGAACCAAACACGTGGTTGCACTAACAGGGCTGGAATGGTGCGTTCCTCCAAATCCTCCATCACCATGTTGGCAATCACAGCCGATACCGGGGAACCCATGGCTGTGCCATAAACCTGCTTGTAATATACCTCATTAAATACAAAGTAGGTGGAAGAGAGGCAGGTAGAAAGCATGTCACAGACGTCCATCGAGCTTAAAGCTCCCGCAGTCTCTTTCCATCGATCATCCTCCATCAAACGCCGGTCTGCCACCTCAATCGCCAGGGCTATGGGCACGTTGGTAAATAAAGACACAACATCAAACGAAACCATGGTCTCGTGTGCCTCGATGGTGAGCTGCTTCACTCTTTCAGCAAATGCTGTGCTATTGTGTACGGTTCGCTCTGTCGTCCCCACCAAATGCTTCAAAATGTTTGCCAAAAACTTGGATAGCGCATATGATGGACCATTAATACAGGAAACGATTAACCGGAGCGGAAATCCCTCTTTGTGCACTTTCGGTAGCCCGTAGGCCCTGGGAGCCACGCCCTTACTGCTGTACAGACGTTTGTATGCCGCAGCTGATAATCTCCCAGTCGCTTTTAATCTGGCAAGCATTGAGTTTAACCTTCGTTCCTCCTTCTTCGTTGGATCTGCGGTTAACCGTTCATAAGTACTTTGGTCCGCCAACATATCCTGCATTTTGTTCGTGTATACAAGACGATCCATGAGCACCGTTGCCCGTCCTTTGTCCGCTGGTAAGAACACCACATCGTCCATGTTGCGTAACTCTCGTAAAGCTTGTTGTTCTTTCGGGTCCAAATTGAAATTGTTGCGTGAAAATTGCGGAGGGCGAAGTAAAACAGCAGCCACACGTGATCTGATTTCGTTCTTGGTGGTGTTATCAAGATTCATCATCGCAGATTCCACCCGTGATACAATGGTGTCTTTCGGAACAAATCGGGGAGTGATGGCAAAATTAAGGCCCTTCTGCAATAAGCTGGTTTGTGCCTCCGAGAGCTGCGTACTCGACCGGTTAACCACCCACCGGTTCCGAAGAATGTTCACGTCAACGACGGGAGTCATGCGATGTGTGGTTTCATCAACCAATGCTGTGAACTTTCGTTGATGTCGTTTCCCCATCGATGTCCGAGTGTGCTCCGCGAAAGTGTGAGCTCTCCGTTGTATTCGGTCCCATAACTCGACAGGTAGTCTTGGCGCAATAGTACGAGCCAACCGTTGCACCTGGTCATACCGTTTAGCGAGGCGATGGTGGCAGTTTGAAATGCGCAAACGAAGAAACCTCCGTCCTGTTGCCTCCTCATCCATGAGACCATAAATAAAACTTTTTCCTCCATTAATTTCACCAATGAAGACGAGAAAAATGGAGCCCTTCCTTTTCACTTTTCTTTGCTGGTGGAAGTCGATGAATTTTGAATGAACCTATGCAAGGTCACTAAATTTGATGCACATCAATACATCTGGACAAATTTACCACAGCTTTTACAACATTAGTATCCTGCAGCAAACGACATGAATAATATGCCCATAAGCACATAGTGGAAATCGACTTGCTGACCATCAAGAGCCTGTATATCGCACTTATTATGACAATGTGCAGGAGTGTATCCATATGGTCGGCGTGCCGTCGCACCTGCTCCGTGCCAACATTAAGTGGGTCTGCGACATAATGTGGTTTACATATTGCTCGTTTCCAATTTTGTTGTTGTTGCTGCATAAAGATGTTTGTTTTGCCAGTCATGAATAAGAAAAATATCACACCGGCATCAACGCTTCCATCAAATTAAAGTTAGGCTATTTTTTTTTTTTTCACGATGGATGTTTTAGAAGGATTTTAAAGATTTTTCTGGCCAAAGAAGGTAAGAAATTAGTACATGTGGAGGAGGCCAAGAGAAAGATATTGTGGCAAGGGCAAAAAACAAAGATGGTGATGGATAAGACATATTAGAAAGCAAGAGGGACATTTGACTAAAGAAGCCATGTTTTGGACACCAATGGGGGAAAGGAGGAGGAAGAGACCAATAAAAACTTCGAGGGGGATTACTGAAAATGAACTTTGTTTAGAAAGGGGAATTGCCCTTAAGCTTAAAGGGACACGATCATGAACTTTTTTTGAAGATATATGCTTTAGAGGATGCTATTCCTGACCCATTAGCACAAAACAAAAAAATGTCAAAATTTTTTTCGGGTGACACCGTCACAATTTCGGTCTTCGAGGCCGGCCGATAGGCACGGTGTGACCGGAAGGGACGAGGTTCTCCTGACCACGTGGCCCTTGACTTGGTTTGTCCGCACAATGTGGGCGCTTTCAGGATGAACTTTAGCCGGGGAGCGTTTGGGCGCCCCGGTCTGATACTGCCGCCCACGCGCATAACAACTTGTGAGTGCACGTGGGTCCCGGCGGTCCCACTGGCCTAGCGCTACCATGTTTAGACAGCGACCTCCGTCCCCGGGCACCACGTCTGACTCTCTTATTCAGGGAGCATGGCGACGTGGGCACGGTAGGACACCCGCGGAGCCCCGGCGGACCGGGGACGCGCGAGCCTACGCGTTAGCGTGCTACGGCGGAATCAACGGCTTCGGCCACGGCCGAGCCGATACTCGGCCCGGTCGCCCGGAAATGAACTGGTTCGACGCCCGCGCTAGAGAGGTCGCGGGCGACTGAGATGTATTAACAAATTAGTTAATTAATTTGAGACGTCCGATTTCTAGTGTTTGGAAATTTGGAAGAGCTTGACCCTAGCCTTTCCCTTGCGAGGGCAAGGAGGAACTTAACACTTGACACTTAAGCTTAGTTTGAAGTACACCCTGCCAGCGCTCCCGGTGGGACGGCAGGGCAACCAGAAGGGACGAGGTTCTCCTGACCACGTGGCCCTCGATCTGGGAAGCGAGAGGCGTTCCATTAGTGGACGCGCCCCTCACGCCCGACTTTTGGGCGGCCCCGGCAGGCCGTTTGTTTTGACGTTCCGTGACAGGCCCCGCACCCCCACCTCCGGGCCGACCGGGTGACCGGAATGAATCCCGGTGTCCCGATCCGAACCTTCAGAGCGGGCCGGCTGGGGAGTGCCAAGCACCCCGTACCTGCACTTTCCGTCCCTGCGGTCCCAAATACCGGAACCACCCGAATACCACTTTATTTGACAAAATGAGGTGCGGCCTACAGCCTTAGAAAACCAACCCTAAATAAGTCAATACCTCCAACGATACAGGCGCGCATTCGTGCCGCGTGACGTGGTGACGTCATCGCGCTTTCACCTTAAAAGACTTATTTGATATAAGTTAATATCTTGATATAATCCTTAGAAAACCAACCCTATAGAAGTCAAATGGTCCAATAAAGGGTGATGGGAGGGTGATGGGAGGGTGATGGCAGGGTGATGGGAGGGTGATGGCAGGGTGATGGGGGAGGGTGATGGGGGAGGGTGATGGGGCCTCCCTATAGAAGTCAGTACCTCCAACGACACACCCAGGCCCCGCTGGCACCTTTCACCGTGCCCGAACGACGTTTCGACCACGTCAACGTGGATCTGGTGGGCCCCCTCCCCCCGTCACGGGGGTTCACACACCTGCTCACCATGGTGGACAGGACCACCAGGTGGCCGGAGGCCGTTCCCCTCGTCTCCATCACCACCGCCGACATGGCGCAGGCTTTCATCGCCACCTGGGTCGCCCGCTTCGGCGCACCGGCGGACATCTCGTCAGACCGCGGACCACAGTTCACCTCCGAGCTGTGGGGCGCAGTCGCCCGCAACCTGGGGGTCAAGCTCCACCGTACTACCACCCCCAAGCAAACGGGTTGTGCGAGCGATTCCTCCGCTCCATGAAGGCCGCGCTCATGGCCGGCCTTCAAGACAGCGGTTGGGCCGACCGGCTGCCGTGGGTCCTTTTGGGCCTCCGAACGGCCCTCAAGGAGGACCTCCAGGCATCCACCGCCGAGCTTGTCTACGGCCAGGCGCTACGCGTCCCGGGCGAATTCGTGCCCGACGCTACCAGTCCCTGGTCCGCAGCTCACCAGCGCTCGGACCTCCAGGAGGCCGCCCGACGGTTTGCCCCCGTGCCAACATCCCACCACGGTGACCCCCAGTCCTACATCCCCCCAGCACTTCGCACAGCGGAGTATGTTTTTGTGTGTCACGACGCACATCGGGGGCCACTCCGGCCGCCGTACGACGGGCCCTTCCGGGTCCTGCGACGGGACGACAAGTCGTTCGTCATCGACATCGGCGGCAGGTCGGACCGGATTGCGGTGGACCGCCTCAAGCCGACGCACGTGGACGTCGACCAACCACCACGGGTAGCCCTTCCACCGCGGCGAGGCCGCCCCCCGTCCACGGTGCCCCCCACTCGACCGCCCACCACCACACTGGACCCCCCCCCCCACGACCCGCCAGGGGTCGCTTCGGCCGGGTCATCAGGACCCCCCTCAAATTGACCCTGCCGGTGCAAGTTGATTCTGGGGGGACGTGTGTAGCAGCTACCGCTGGGTTTTCACAATCGCCTTGCACCTATCAAGGACGCGGAGCGATCACCATGCCGGGCTCGTCCAGGACGCCCGGGCAGGCCCGCGCTCAACTTGCCAGGCCTCGGTCGGGACGCCCGAGCATGCCCGGGCAGGCTCGCCCTCAACTTGCCAGGCCGCAGCCAGGACGCTCGGCCACGCCCCCTCTCGCATTTCCTGGGCAAACGCTCCGGGATAATGTGTGTATATATATTGCTGCCCGATAAACGGGCTTTTCAGAGTACCTGAGTGTTTTGTTTGAATAAAGCAACTCGGACGAATTCCAGCTTTTGTCGCGTCCATTCTTCCGATCGACGTGGGAGCCCGAGCTCCTTCAATAGCCTATTTTACTCCAGGAGATCCCAGGATTACCCACCCAAAATATTGTTGCGATCGGTTCAGCCATTTATGCGGTACCTTCGAACGGACGGACAGATGGACGGACAGACAGACGGACGTCACTTCGTCCGTCTCATGCAGGAGCACGGGCTCCTTCAATATTAATATTATGCTGTGCGAGTCGTGTTTGTGCAAAAGTCAAACGCTGTATATGTCTTGGCTCCGGTCCTAATAGTAATACTATTGCATATGGTCCAATGAAGCACGAAAATAAAAATGGTACTTTTGTAAAGTCGTTCCCCCAGAAATTATTGCTAAGCTGCCTAACTAGATCAATCACATGGGGGTTAAATGCATGTTACAAGTGAGCTCCAATCGGTGGAGGCGTGGTGGTACACCGGGCTAAGGCGGGCCACGATGACGTATCAACGATGAGACTCGAGAGCTGCAAACTGCAAAGGCTCGAATCCTCGAGCCTGGGCCCCCGCAAGTGTTGCGCTGCGGAAAATGAGCCTCAAGCTAAAGACGTCTGGACAGACGCCCCGGTCCACCCGGGCCTCCACCCTTTTGAATCTAAACCAATTAATCAATAACTAATCACTGAAAAGCGAATTAATGCATTTGAAATCGTCCACCGTTCGTTGTCGTGACGTCACATTCAACCGATCGTAAATCTAAATGTTGTCTTTTTTTTGAAGGATATTTATATAAAACTTTTCGGTTTATAATTATATATATAAAATCGATGGACATGACGCGGGGTAACATCATGAAAGAATAAAAGAAAATATAACTTTCCTTTCCAGGAACTTGACGCCAAGAAGAAGAAGAAGAAGAAGCAGACGAAGACGACGACGACGATTACGAGGAAGAAGAAGAATATAAAGCAACACCCTCCGGCTCCTCGGGCACACTGTAACTGTAAGTGGGTCGAAGCTCACAGTCACATAAATGTACAATTGCACAATAGAGTATCTGCTTTCTTACCACGATTCGTATAGTATACACTGAATTGCAAAAAAGATGTCGAACATGTCGTCACGTTTGTGGGCAAACGAAAGTCGGTCATTTCGGGAAATGTGTTGCATCGCCTCGTCAATGTCATACTCATAGTCAGGCAGATAGGTGTAACAATTGTGGGTTTATACGTACAAGCATGAAATTTGGCACAGTCATAGATAATAGTCTAATGAATAATTCCAGATATGGATCCACCGCGAAAACATCCTACGGTAGCCGTGGCGGCCATTTTACAAAATGGCCGCTTTTAGTCTAGTGGCTAGATACGGGTCTCGTGCACCCCCCAAAATATACTTCTCATTGGTGTCTATAGATAGGAAAAAATGTGTAGAAAATGATTTGCTATGTTAAATAGTTGAAAAAATGTCCCACGTATCATTTTTATGCAAATTAGTGCAAATTAGCAAATTAAATAAAGTGCAAATTAAATAAAGTTTTTATTTATTTATTTCAACTTGTTATCGTATCTTATCTTTTTTTTCAGTTGGTGTTTCGAACAGCGAAATGTCTAAGAGTTATCAGCTAGTGGATCCACTGCAACCTGGACAATCAAAGGCGCAGGTACAGACGGATTGGAACAAGTGCGTTTTGTGCCAAAAAATCACACGAGAAAGTTTGCAATGCCCAGCAGAATCAAAACGGCACGATGTTGGAGTTGGTTATTCTACCATTGCCTTCAACATCACACGTTTCAATGAACTTCACGAATTACCGATGCCACTAGAATTAGGACGCCTTGATGACGGGAATGGCAGGCTGATACACGAATGATGATACATCTCGCGGATGCAGTCCGTGATGGATTTCAGAAAATTCTTCTGCGTACGGTGGATACAGATATAGTGGTATTGGCTGTGGCAGCAACAACCAAACTCAAATTCCAGGAGCTTTGGGTGGCCTTTGGGACAGGCCAGCACTTCAGGTATATTCCAGCACATGAAATTGCAGCATTCCTCGGACCAGATAAGTCACAGGCCCTCCCGATGTTCCATGCATACACAGGGTGTGACACAGTCTCGTCATTTAATACACAGGGCAAGAATACAGCCTGGGATAACTAGAAAGTATTTGACGAATTGACGCCAGCGTTAGTTCATCTCTCCACGGGGACAGCAGACATCTCTGATGACGTTGTGGCAGTGCTCGAGCGGTTCACCATTCTTCTCTACGATCGCACCAGCAATCTCGTCAACATAGACGAAGCTCGACAGGCACTCTTCACGAAGAAAGGACGAGCCATGCAAGCTATTCCCCCTACCAGAGGAGCCCTGGTACAACAAATCAAGAGGGCTGTGTACACGGGTGGCCACTGCTGGGGAAACATGCTCACGGTTGTTATGGATCTGCCCTCACCTGGGGATTGGGGATGGATCGATCCCCACAACTGGAAACCCCTGTGGTCCATGCTTCCTGAAGCCAGCATTTCATCAAGGGAGCTGATTTGTTGTAAATGCAAAAAGGGTTGCAAGGGACGATGCAAGTGCAAACAAGCTAGTTTGAAATGTACCGCTTTGTGCCAGTGTGGTGGAGAAAATTGTGACGTATAAACAAGATCAAACTGGAACTATCTAGTAATATAAGTTATCGTTACAGTGCTTGGTGGGTTAATTGACATTGCTGGCAACACAAATGCAAATTGTGGTCATTTGGAGAATACAATTATGGCATATATGTGTATCTAGAGTCATTTCATTAGAACATAAAGAAGCATTTGTGTCGTCCGGTAAAAAATAATCGCGGTAAAAACGGCCATTTTGTAAAATGGCCGCCATGGCTACCATAGGACGTTTTCGCGGTGAGTCCATATCTGGAATTATTCATTAGATTATTATCTATGACTGTGCCAAATTTCATGCTTGTACGTCTAAACCCACAATTCTTATGATGGATACACCTATCTGCCTGACTATCAATGACAATGACAATATTGACAATGTCAATGTCAGTTCGGCTGTGATTTGCCAAATACCAAATAGGACCTTTCTTTTGTTTATTTTTCCTTTTTCTTAAAGTCTACAGAACACCGACGCCCCTTTGCTGTTGATGTTATGAGGCCACGTGATGTTCATTGTTGGTGGTGTGCAGGTGTGGTGTTGCAAAAAAAAGGCAAATACCTGCACATCAAGGTAGAGGTAAGGCCTTGATGTGTACTGTCCCAGGCTTCAGGACTTGCTTATGTAAATTAGGACATGGAATTTGGTATAGGAGGCGGGTGAGAGTGATTGCATGGCCGGTGGGGTGAGGGTGGTGGGGGGGGGGGGGGGAGGGAGGGAGGGATCGAATGTGTGCCACAGAGTCTAGTGTGTGGCATTTGTTTATGTGCCGAGGTTTTGTGTTTTCATGTGGTCGTGAGGTTGGAAATTGAGAATGAGTGATTAATGTGTTTAGAAAAGTGGTTTTAAAATGTGAACGGGGATTTCACATAATGGCAGGCCATGGCAGCAACGTTTGGAAACATTTTTGTGACATCTTCTCTGGAAATATGTGGTTGAGAATTCAATGGCAGTGGGGAGGAAATGTTTTTGTGGATTTTGTGGGTGGGGAGGGCGTGCGTGTCCGCAGGTATGGATCAAGCTCTGGAGGAGCGATGACCGCGGTCCCCTCTGCGGTAATTACCCCTGGCAGCCAGTGGTGTCTGGAAATTGGAGCTCGTCGGTGGTGGGGGTCTGTTTGGGCGCCCTGGGGTATGGGACTTCCGGCGACCAGTGAGGCTGTATGGAAGCCTGAAGCGACAGAGCCTGGTGTGTGGAGACCCCCTCCGGCGGGACGACAGCATAAGGAGCTGTTTGGCTGTCACGAGGCCAAGAGGTGTACGGGGGGGGGGGGGGGAGGTGGGGGGGGGGGAAGTCGTAAGTCGGGCGACTTGTTTGTAGGACTGCCGGCACCACAGCCTGAAGCGCCCCCACCATCTTGCTTGTATGGTACCTCCCCGCTACCTAGTAAAAACGCACACACATGTGTATGACATCTATGCCATGATCCTGCAGTGGGGTGAAATACGTTCTTCCTATCCTGCAGGGGGGTGGGGGGGCTGGGGGAGGGGAAGGGGAGCCTGTGTTATGTTTGTGGGGGTAGTGATATGTAGAGTCAGGTAGCTTTGTGTAGATATCATGCTCCGATTGTTGTGTAGAAGAACCATTTAGATGTACAATAAGTAGAGGACCTGTGTAAACAGTGTTCGGATTAAGTTGTTATATTTGTCCCTGCCACCAGGAGGCGGGGCATGTTAACGAGCCTCAGGCATAAGGGTAGATTATCCCTGTTCGTCTTACCCTATGTGATTTATCCGTTGTCCCTTTTGGCACCACACCATAGACACTAGTTAGAATCCCACATTTAAATGCCCATTAATTAAACCAAATAAACAATAAAACCCAACCGGAAGTCAGGCATGGCAAGCACACACAGTTAAGCAGGCCGAAGACACGCCCCTGAGACTCGTGATTGGCTGGGGCGGAGCAAGAAGTGACTCGCTATTGGGTGGGAGTTGACCAATGGGAAGGATTGAGTAAGGAAGGACTCACGATTGGCCAAGGGCGGGGCAAGAAGCTTCCCGCGGATTGGTGGAAGGAAGGCCGAGAAGTAAGGAGTGCGCCGATTGGTGAAGACCACCGCTGATGTCAGAGGCAGACTGCATGCTGATAGGTGGATAACTGGACATGGTCGTGTTGGACTGCGCTGAGTGGAAGAGAAGCGCCGGTGACGTCCCTAGACGGCCGATAAAAGCACTCAAGCACTGACATTTTCTCTCTTCTTCTTGCCCTCCGCCCTTGCTCGCTTGCCCTCATCTATTGCCTTTGCTTTCGCCTTCCTCTCTCTTGTTCCTTTGTCCTTCCTTGCGCTCTCGTGCTTGGACCGACCATGTCGAGTACGCCACCGGGAAACCAGGAGAGGTAATGGGAACTGCAGTTCTCTGAGCGTACGACGTGTGGACGGGCGCGGCTTGCTGCAGCATGACGAGGCCTGATGCGAGCGCTGCGGCGCGAACGGGCGCAACAAGGCCTAGTTCCCGCCAACGCGCGCGTTTCGCGCGGTCACCCCGGCCGGACCCATTCACAGACCATGTTGAGACACTGACGAAGCCCTCGAGCTATTCAGAGCTAAGTGCACACAAACACATGGTTATTTTTTTATGTATCTTCCCTTCGTCTGTGTTATCAGTCTGGTATGGGAGCGCTCCATGTGGGAACAATATTTTTTTATCATCGCGCTCTTCTTGTCCTGACCTCCATTGTAATAAATCTTCTCATTATTTTCTCTGTATATTTCTAAATCTGTGTTTGTGTGAGTTATTTTCTTTGCAGGCTTTGGAACTGCCGGCGATCGTGAAGGTAAACTCTTCAGCCTACTCCCCTCCTCTTTCTTTCTCCGTGCATATACATAAAATCTGCTATTTGAACTGAACGCCTTTGGAGTTAAAGCTGGCTTTCGCTGTGTGTGATTTCCCCGGGATTAACCGAGGGGAGTCACTTGACAATGTATATATATATTTAATTTTAATTTAGATTCAAAATAAAAGTTCATTTTTACTTCTGCTCCATGAACCAGCTTTGCTGATCGGTGCAAGACTTATACCATATTACATAGGGGAAAGAGTTAGACATTAATCATGTGCAGACTGAAGGAATCACGAGACTTAAAACTAAAGAATAGATTATATCATGAAATAATCACTGGCGGTTCCTGATCAAAAATGAATGATAAAATAATTATGTAAAAAATCAAGCAACCCCACTCCACACGTCATATCCCATCTATAATCTTTTTCCCTCTTCCTTTCCTCCCTGTGCGGAGAGTTTGCGATTGTCTCTGTGAACCAGTCTTTTTTCCTTAAACAGAAAATACTGTTATGTCGGGGGGAGAAAAGGAATATCTCGAGCCAGGTAGATCTGTATGGGTAACATGCTTTGACTGTCGCGATAGGGAATCTACCCCGTAATAAGTTATATGTTAGTCCGGTTTGTCGGGATAAGCTGTATTGGTGTCCCAGCTACGAGGGAGCAGGGCGTGCTAAATTGTGCAGGGATTATGGATGACCACTGGATGAGATTCCTTTGTTCGTCGTCGTCCCCTGTCACCAAACCTTTGTCCCTTATGGCAATGCATACTCATATAAACACTTATATAGGCCCTTAGTGCAACAGTAATTAAATTCCCTTCCCTTACAAAGACTGTGGAAGACAAGCAGGCAAGGGCCACGTACAACACCGGCGTGGGCGTCAGACATCGAGCAAGGCTGGGAGGCCACGCACAGGAGGACTGTTGATTGGCCAGGGGGAGGGGCGAGCAGCACCACAGTGCGGGAGGCACTCGGCCAATGACAGGGCACCAGCGAAAGAGAACATTGGAGAAGATTTGAGAGGTCGGGAAGCTACGAAGCTCCGGTTGGTGGCGCACCAAGGCTGACGTCACATGCGAGGCTACAAAAGAACAGGCAAAGTTATAAAAGGACGCGCTGGCTGACATTGGCTCACTTGGCGCTGCACGGTCTCTCTTTGCTCTTTGTCTTTTTGTCTCTCTTCACGCTGGACCTCGTGTTGGAGATCGGCCCCTTCGGGTTGGAGATTGGCTTTGTGTGGGGATCGCTGGCCCTGCGTTGGACGCGTGGTGCTTTTGATTCCGCGTGGTGCTTTTGGTTCCTGGTGGTGCATTGATACTGGAGCGAGGGACCTCGTGGCGTGCCGCAGAGCGAGTCGCATCGAGGCCTGGCGTAGCGCATGAGCGAGGCGGACTGAGGGGGCCGCGTTGGACGACGGACGCACCACTACTGACAGATAGGGCCGCACCCCACATTTCACAAATACATAACGAACGTTTTATTTTCCTTAATTCATTTTCCCTTGTCTCGTATCCGAAATCAGTGTGTGGGGACGTCCCGATTTGGACATTTATTACCGGCGCGTATTTTCCTGTCCCGCTATTTTTGTAAATAAATCCTTGTATTATTTTCTGTATATACCTGAATGCAGTTTTCCGTGTGGTTTATTTAATTTGCAGCGGCATTGGAGACGCCCCGAGAACAGGTAAGACTGCAGGGGTCTTGCGCCGCCCCTCCACCCTGCGCAATTTTGTATAGCTTTCTGTCTTTGAGTCCGCCATTGAGTTTTTGCCTCGAGAGCTAAGGCCTTCGCAATCGGCTTCCGTGACCGCCTGATTTTCATCAGAGGCGGCCGCATGACAATACTAATGATATTAATTTGAGATCCCTTCCCACAGGTGAAATGGGGTAATTAACCAAATACCAAGTATGTCCGTGGGTGCATGTATATATATATATAATTATATATATTATATTCAAAGTCAAGCCTCATGGAAGGACAAATAATGGGTGTGGGGAGGAATGAGGGGTTGCATGGAATTTGACACGATATAGAAGCAAGCTCTCAGAAAGGAAAAACTGGAACTTTGTAAGGAGTTTGGCTTCGGCTATTGATTATATTTTGGGATGAAATGATGTATTTGATGTACAATAGACCCACTCCCTATAGTGGGGTGGCTAAAGTCCAAATTTAAGTGATATCGTGACACACTGGCCCAAAGGACCAAATTTGGCACAGTTCTACTTTAGGACCATACAAAACTTTTGAGAGGGGGCTGCCCGATTTTCGATCCCCAGGTCAAGGTCAGGTCAAGGTCAAATGTCAAATTATGTGTCTGTCATGTTTTTGCAATATCCAGCTTATAGATAACCTAAAAAACTTGGTCTTAGTCACATAACCAACATATTTAGTCAATGAATCCATTACTATTATGGGAAGTTCCACCAGGTGACGGCCATATAGGCTCAAAGCCACAACTCGAGAGAAACGAGGGAAAGGATTACGTAGAAAGGTATCCTGCAATACGAAGTTACCAAGTAACTTCGCTGGCTTTCTACAGGGTCCTACCAACAAGGAGGAGCTTTTCGCACTGCTGACGGAGGACGTAGTCAAACGCGACTATCCGCTTACCAAACAGGTTTACATTACATCTGGTCCACGAGTCCAATCGAATCAGGCTAACATCACAATGGGAGAGAGTGATCACGAAGAAACAGACAGTAGAATATGTCTTCATGTAAACGATGCCCTAAGGGAAGGGGCGACTACTGTTCTCATCAGAACCGTAGACACAGACGTGATTGTGATTCTGGTGGGAGTGTTTCATGATCTTGTGCAGCACCATCCAGGTATGCAACTATGGGTTGGCTTTGGTACTGGTCAACACTTCCGCTATTACCATGTCAACTCAATCTGCCAGGAACTTGGGGAAGACAAAGCTCGTGCTCTGACGTTTTTCCATGCATTCTCTGGCTCTGATGTAACATCCCAATTCAGTGGTAAAGGCAAAAAGTCAGCTTGGAAGGCATGGAAAGCTTACCCGACAGCCACAGAAGGATTCACCATTACGTCCCTGACTGCGTTTGTTCCACATGTGATTACATCTCCAGCATTCAATGTGATCGAGCGGTTTACCTGTATCATGTACGACAACACAACCCCACATGTCAATGTGAATGACCTTCGACAGGAGCTATTCCCAAGGAGAGTGAAGATGATGGAGAAGCTTCCTCCAACTCAGAACGCACTGCTCCAGCATGTAAATCGATGCCTGTACCAAGCCAGCATTTGGAGAGAGAGTCTGAAGCCCATCCTAGCTGCACCAAATCCAGATGGCTTTGGGTGGACCAAAGCAGATACCGGGTGGCGTCCAACCTGGACAACCCTGTCAGCTGCTGCTCTTAGTTGTAGAGAACTACTCAAGTGCGGATGTAAGGCGACACCCACTTGTTCAAAGAATTGCATGTGCAGGAACGCAGGACTGCCATGCACAGGACTGTGTCTCTGTCGCGGAAATTGTGAAGCATAAGTCATGCAGGCCGCGACCTCCTCTGTACTGGCCAATCCAGTATCCTCCCTCAGCGTATCGATGTACGTCAAAAACACCGATGCAAAAATGACCAACACATAATTTGACCTTTGACCTTCACCTGACCTTGAAATACAATATGGCAGCACCTGAGGATATTTTCCATAATACAAATGGATTCCTTGTCCTTAAAAATGATTATTTAGAGTTTAGACACTGAGATAATGTTTCTATGACAGGTATGAGCTGGATATGGCAAAAACATGACAAACACATAATTTGACCTTTGACCTTGACCTGACCTTGACCTGGGCCTCGAAAATCGGGCAGCCCCCTCTCAAAAGTTTTGTATGGTCCTAAAGTATAACTGTGCCAAATTTAGTGCTTTGGGCCAGCGTGTCACGATCATTTCCATAAGCCACTCCACTACTATGGGAACGACAGGCAAGGTCATGTTATTATCCTCTCTGGGGTATATAGATTACAGTAGATCTATAGGCTCTGGTCCATTGGTCTGTGGTGGACGTGATAAGCATAGAATTCCTCAAGGATGTCGGGATTCCTCCAAATTTTTCAGTTTTGTGTTAAACAGCAGCAGCGACGGTTTAAAAAGGTTATCATACATGTGTGTGGTTTATAATATTTTTTACTTCTGCTAGGCTTTACCTACGATAGGCCAAGATAATCTCTTTATACACGTTAACATAACAGTTGGCCAAAGAAGAAAAACTCCTTATGGAGAGGGGATATTATGAGTCCCCTACCAGTTTCACCAGAAGGGGTTATAGGTTTGCTCTCCATCTGTCTGTCTGTCCATCCCAGCTGTGGTTTTGCAGACCTGCCACCCTTCCATATTGAACTGAAACATATTGAACATATTCAACTTTAACATATTCAACTGAAACTTGGTGCATGGCTTTATTTTGACAAGTTACAGAACAAGTTTGGTTTTGGCACGTTTCCCCAATTTTCCACAGTTATGTACTTTATGGACATAGAGAACATCACATATTATACATGGGTCAGTTTTCGTTTTCAGCTGCCCTGACTCCACCCCACTGCTTTACACCCATTGGCTGGACAGCTGGTCTGACTCCACCCCAATTAAAATCATGTGCCACCATTCCATGAAGCAGCACAGATTGGCAGGCCTTAGGCTTTAGGCCTGGGTGACAGTCCATGGCCCAGTGTAATTGGAATGATTCCAGGTATTTAACCACGATGTATTTATATATTCTCATAAGCTGTATGCATGTTTGTGCTTCAGGTATGCGTATGTCCATCAGGTTATTTTTTATTATTGCCAGCACAGAAAGCGGCATTATACACTGGCCAAATTAAGGCATGATTACTCGGTAGGGGACATGTATTGCAAAGCATTTCTCCCTTTTGTTAGTATTAATATTGGTTTGCAACAACATTAATATTGTGTTCTTATAATGAGTTCTTATCATTATACACACAGAAATTACCTTTGTTATGAGAAGCGGCCTTGGAAAAATGCCAAAATTTGGCAACTTAACACGGATTTCGCCGAAGGTGGGAAATCCTCTTTGAGAGGAGGGAGGGGAAATGAAGTCACTACAACCTCCATCGTGCGACCTTTAGTTCTCCTGTCAAGTTTGGTTGCGATTGGATAAGTAACGATCGAATGTATCGCAGTCTTAGACACCAAATTGAGTATTTTGGTATGATTCGTTGGCAATGTTCCACATCCACAGGCAGAACATCCCCATCCAGGGCACCCTTATCATGGAACATTCCGCACAGCATTCCTACCAGACAACCCTGAGGGAGGCCATGTCCTGGGGTTGCTTCAGAGGGCTTTTAAACAGCGGCTCGTTTTCACCATTGGTACTTCCCGTACAACCGGCATGGACGACGTCGTCACTTGGAATGACATTCATCACAAAACCAGCATTCACGGTGGACCAATGCTGTAAGATTCCAAATCAGCATCTTTGGAATGCATTGTCGAGTTTTATTTTTTTAACGATGCCTAAATATATGACCTGTATTAGATAGATTATAGCTGGTAGTGAGGCACGGTAGCTCCAGAGATTATACACACAGAAATAAATTTGGAGATATGCATGCCAGTCCTTGTGGGGGAACAAAGTGAGAATTGAATATTTCCTGCAGAGCGACAGGGTGATGTTGTAGAATGATGTTACTTTAAGACTTGTACGCTTGAAGTTTCTTAATGAAGGCAGCGCATGGTGGAGAGTGTGGGCCACCAAGTTTGATTGGTTCTTACGATTATCAGACACTGAAGAAAGTTTAGTGTCACAGGATGATATCTCACTCCCGGAAAACAGCTCTTGACATTTTTCTTTGAAGGATGTGATAATAATCTGGGTGAGTTTACTTTCTATTGCTGGGCCTTTCTTTGGATTACATAAAATAGTTTGCATCTCGCCACAAGACTACCTGTACTCTTACAGCTGGTATAGATGTTGATTGTGGACACCCTCCCAACAAAGTACCAAAACTTACTGTTTCACTTGTTCAGAAATGATAAAAGGTGACATCTTATTACTGATGTCAGTGAAATAGATTGCAGATGTCATACTGGTATTTCAGACACCACTACCTGCACTTTTGAAGATGATTGCTAGCAATTCTACGATCTCTAGTGTAGAAGGGTGGGGAAGGAGGTAGGCATTCTTATGTACAGTACACCTTTGTGGTGTGATTAAACCGATTGACAGAATTGCTTGTATTGCATATAATTCATTCTGTATTTAACTTACAATGTGAATTGGCTCTGTTTTGCAGTTACGGATATCCAGATCCAGATTACCTGAAGCGTGTGCAAGAGGAATTGAGAGCAAAGGGAATTTTTAAAGCTGCTGATGTTGCATTGCGATTGCAGGAAGATAAGTGGTTTGAAGGGCGGTAAATAACTACAAAGGATAAATTAGCACAACATTCCAAAAATACTTTCTTGATTCTAAAAAAAGATGCTTTCTTTATTATTATTTTTTACCCAAAATTAATTTAGTCACTTGTATTTTATTTATGGAGGGAAATAAATAAATAAATAAATAACAACAATCATGTGTAGCACTTGTTACCTTCACCATCTGATGTACGGACATTATGTTTTCACCCCTGTCTGTCTCTTTGTGTGCAGGATATCTCAAAAAGTTGTAGATGGATTCGGATGAAATATGGTGGGCCGGTTGGGTGGGTGATGAGGACAAAATGATTAGATTTTGGTGAAGATCCGAATGTGGATCCAGATACATAAATTTTAAAAGTGATTCAGCTTTAGGGCTAAAAACGATATTTTATATATATATATATATATATATATATATATATATATATATATATATATATATATATATATATATATATATCTATCTATATATATATATATATATGTATATATATACAGTGGTACCTCGGCTTACGAGTTTAATCCGTTCCGTGACGGAGCTCGTAAGCCAAATCGCTCGTAAGTCAAAGCAAATTTTCCCATTCAAATGCATTGAAATGCTATTAATCCGTTCCAGCCTCAAAAAAAAAACACCAATTTTTTTTGTTAGGTGCTTTTAAATAACAAAAATGTACTTTATAAATAACAAATAATGTATAAACAAGCACGACCTCGTATATACTGTACATAATACAAGAGAATGTAAAGAAATAAACTGGTTTTATTAAGCAGAGGAGAAGAGCATGCCAGGTGAGGTGTGCGTGTTGTCGACTTGGCGAGGCAGTACGATCGTACTCCTTCTACGATATGTACGATTTTGAAGCAGAAGGAGTCCATAAAGGCTATAACGCCAGCCAAGGGCGTTACGATTATTTCAAAGCTCCGGACCTCTATCCATGAAGATATGGAGAAGTTGTTGTTTGTGTGGTTGAAGGAGAAGCAGCTCGCAGGAGATACCGTGACCGAGAGCATCATGTGTTTGAAAAGATTGAAACTCGGATATCGAGCACGGACCACGAGGTGTTTTTTCTTTTTTCTTAATCTCGGTTTCAGTGAACTTTTGCTCTGTGCTCACGTGTACTGTACCTGTACCTGTAATGGTACGTCAGAGGATGGCACCTGTTGTCATCATATTAAGTGCAAGATGTTCTGCATCGTAAGTTGGTACACCGTGGTCTTTCGGCGGTGTTTAAGCCGGCCGTCTTGGCTTCTGTCACCATTGGCATTGAGTCTTTCGATGTAGGTAGGTCGTTGTGTGCCGGTGCCTTGGCCGAATTCCTTCATTGCTGCATTGTTAGCTCACCTGGTTTTTTATACCACATCTTTGGTTATCGGACCAGCGAATGACGTCATCTCCTCCAAAGTATGGCTTATTCTCACTTGTCTTGGACGATCTTCTACTTCTAGCCTTCCACCGTGCATTTGGTGTCCACTGTACTTACTGTACAGTGCCTGGTAAAATTGATGTAATGGGTTTTTGACCGTCAACGCCATGAACCGTCATGAACCGTCATGAACCGTCAACCGCCATGAACCGCCATGAACCGTCAACGCCATGAACCGCTAACACTCAAAAGCCCATTTATCGCGCCTTATAAAGCAAAACGCAAACCGAAAGCCATGCCTCTCAAGCGAGGCGTGCTTCCGTGGTCACGTGATCCACAGGTGTAGCTCATTATACCCGCACGCGCGACACGCTTTGGCGGTCACGTGACCAGCCACTCTGGAGGCGGGGATCCCCGCCGATGACGTCACCGGCTGGAGCAAGGAGATTCCTCGCTCATGTATTTCGACGATTGCGTGTTTTATATCCAAGCAGAGATGCTTTCACGGCAAGATAACCGCGTGACCGGAACCGGAAGCCACAACCGGAAAATTCAAAAAAATAAATTTTTTGAGCTCGTACATCGGATCTCGGCTCGTATCCCAAAGCAACAAACCGCCCGAGCGACGGCTCGTATCCCGAAAAACTCGTACGTTGGGGCACTCGTAAGCCGAGGTACCACTGTATATGTATATATATTGTTACGGACACGACTTAGATGTTATGATGGGCCGAGCGGAATGGCCGCCGTGTTCGCACAAGTTACCCGATTATACTCGAACGTTGGCCGAGTCGCGCTACGCTAGATCAATTGAGGAAAGGACACAGCGGCTGGGTTAAAATGACACGACACCAGGGGTACGGTTCTCAAGACCTCCGGAGGAGGTTATAATATTGCGGAAGGTTAGATTACAAGGATGAGAGAGACAGCATAGAAAGATAGGCACTTAGACACACTTATCTTATTCCCGACAGACCACAGATAAACGGGACAAAACTGACTCACACGGGGATTGATGGCAAGGAGGGGCAGGTATTCGATGGCTCAAGGTGCACCTTGGCTCAGGGGCAAATCGACCCGGTCCGGTCCAAAGATGCGGGGAGGTCGCTCAGCGCTCGGAGGTCGCGACTTGTCTTTCCAAGCTGGGGGCGCATCTGACGTCACGTCCGGTCAGTCGCTGCGTATATCCGGCGGGGAGTGACACGCCCTCGGCTCGTTAGCTCCGCCCCAGATGGAATCGGCCCGCCGCTTCTTATTGGCTGCGGGGGGTTACCGGGCTCCGCCCTTGACGAGGAGCTGACAGCCAGCCCCTTTGTGGTAACCCCGTAACCTGGAGCACATGGGCCATGGCGGCTAACCGAGCCGGAGTGAGGACGCCCACTCCCCGCACCGCGGCCGCGCCGCCCCCGCTGTGGTTGTAGTTGTTGTTGTTCCTTGAGATGATGGGTGGATGCGGAGATGATGTTGGGGGGAGGTATTGGGAGGTCCTAAACTCACTACTGGTGCCATACAATCACATTCTGGTGCAACGAAGAGTCAGAATTAATGGAAACGAGTCCTTAACTGACATAGACTAAGAATAACTAGCAAGATGTCCGAAAGTTGTCTACGTGGGATGCGGTGGACCTGGGCACGACATTTAATGGGGGAAGAAGGGGAAGGTCGGTTCTACAGAGTGTTGTTTACAGACAATGGGACTAGGGAATGGGGGATTGGGGATAGTTGGGGAGTATTGGGGAAATAGGGGAATATTTACAAGCGGATATGGAGGCCAAATCCCATATCCGCAACATTGCACCCTTCTCTACCCTCGGGGCGTCCCGACCCGATAAATTTTTACCTATTTTAGTGTGGCACTCAGATGTAGTTCCCTCTACTATTAACTCTACCCTGAGTGCGACAGTTTTACAGATATTCACAAATGAGTAAATATGTCCCCCTGCGACGTTGCACCCTTCTCCTCACAGAAACACACCCACAGGATAACCGAATCGCGGAAAGAATTCGCAAACTAAACATACAGCCGGTAGGGAGCATTATTTACACAAGACTACGCTGTTATTTACACTACGATCCAGGACCTGTTTTTGGAGGAACACATGCAGATGTTATGCATAGAGAGAGCACGCATGCCAGCATCGATACACCAACCCACGAGTGCTCTGTGGCCTTACGGCCTTTAATAATGTGCAGAGCACCCCTTCCAAGCACCAAAAGCACCACCCCATCACACAGTCAGCACCATCCGGTGCACCAATAAAGTGTCTATAAATCATGGTGTGGTGTCGCAGCCGGCCGATGTTCTGCCGCTGGTCTTGCCTTCGTGTGGTGCACTTGGTGTTCTGGCTTCTTTAAAAATAAAGAAAGGCGCCAACCGCGTCCATTTCTTTATTGTGGCCGTCAGGGGGCCAACTATTAGTGGTTCACCTGTATGGCATAGGTGCCACGTTGACCCAGAGGTCCATCAATGGGTGGTGCTTGGCCGCAAAAGAACTGCGGTCCATTGTGGGTGGCCACCAAAATTGCGGTCCATATGGTGTATCGATCCAGGCAGCAAGCAGCGAAAGTGCAGGCCCACAACTGCGGAGCCAGCACCTCTCTCTCCTCTCTCTCTGCCCCAAAGCCAGATCCTCGGAGGTGGGAGACAAAAGAAGCAGACAAGTGAGTAAGGTGGTAAGGGCGCAAAAGTGCACGCAATGTAAGGTAATGCACACTGGGGGCACATGGGAACCAGGTGAGACAGGTACGTTCCTACCGTACGCCCCCCCCCCCCACCAGGTAACCTACATGGCCCCTCCCTTACCCCTTACTGTATCCACAAAACACAACACTACCCATAAACATCTACTTTACACATCAACAACGTCCCTACTGTCTTCCCCGTTCCTCCCATAAACCAAATTCGTCTTCTCTCCCTCCTAACCAATCAAATTTGCCATTTTCAACTCTCATCAAAATTTGCCATCTCCAACTCAACATCATAATTTGCCATCACCAATTCATCATCAGTCCCTCCTAAGGAGGGAGAGATGGAATCACCCCAATGTCTCATCCACGTCGTGATGCGTCTCACAAATCCAACAGCAATCCTTACTTCCTGCAACACAAAACAAAGAAAACACAGGTGTGGAGTCATCATCATCACCACAGGTAAGTGGCTGCGTATGGTGCGACAGGTTCATCAATCCTAACTATTTCCTAAATGACTTTAACAACTTTACATTACCCGGGGTCTTTCTCCTGCCAAACCATTGGCCCTCTTACACTATGGGTTCTAAAAACCAATTCCCATTGACCAAACTGTGGTGCCCCTCAATTTGGGGTCTCACTCCCCCGATTCATCTCTCGGTGCCCTCGCACAATTTCTGGGCTGCGACGTGTAGCTCTCCTAGCCGGTCTACCCACCTGCACACCTCCACCACTGCAGTTGCCTCCGAGCTTACCTGCTCCTTACCCTAACCTAACTACCTGGGGAAGGCCCTCTGGCGCTCTCCCCACTCGGTGCCCTCTCTGGCACTGGGCTACCCGGGTCCGTCCTCTGGATCCTCGGGCCCCACTGACACTAACGGCTCCCAGAGCCCACCTGCGGCCTCACCTGGCCGACATCCTCACAGTGGTGGAGTGCCCAACCAACTACACACACTAACAGGCTACACGCCCAGCCATTTCCACAACACTAATGCACCCATCCGCAATACCATTCTGCAACCGCACCACAAATGCCAATATCCAACCACAATTTACCTATACCCTCTACCTAACACTTACACTACCCGCCCCGGGTACTCGTGAAAGGGGTCCACTCTTCCCCCATCCACACCTTCGCACCATGCACACCACCCCGTACCACTTACTCCAACTCTCTCCACACCACTCATTCTCTGCTCCATATATTCCACACACCTGGTGCCACCTGCACCCTTCTCTCCCCAAGCGCTTCCGCGCTGATCCACAACACTCACTACTCATCCACTGCTCCACACACCTGTCCAGTTGCACACCTGTGCAATCACACCTGTTCAATCCTCACACAGCATCATCTCATCTAACTACTCCCCTCTGAAACTTGCGCTTCCCAGTCGTCCCTTTAAACTATTGCGCTCCCTCGTCATTATCATCCACACTAATCTACCTGCGTCCCCACTACAGGTATCAGTCACTAACTAAACTTAACGTCACCTAATGTCATCTTCGCTAGATCCCTACCAATATCCTAACCCACCCGGGCTAGTTTTCACTGCCATACACCCCATAAGCTATTGCTCCTTTGCCCCCACCATGGGAAGGGTGGCAGGGATGCCACCCTTACCCACCGGGCCCATCGCTCATCAATCCCCCAGTCCTCTGGCACTAATAAGCCCCCCTTATTCAGAGGTACTGGGTCCCGCCTCGGCATCTAAAGCCGAGGCAATCCACGGGGGCGCCTGCTCGCCGGTGTAAGGTCTTATCCGGTCGGCGTGGACGATCCGAGGGAGGGCTCGTGGCCCCATTTTGATCTTAATGACCACGTCACAGATTTGCGACAGGACGACTCCTGGGCCTTGCCAGGGGGAGGTGAGCTTTGGGCACCTTCCCTTCCGCCTCCGGAGATTAAAGAACCAAATCTTCATCCCCGGAGCGTATTGACTCCCCTGGCTCCGGTCGTCGTACCTGCGCTTCATCTTTTCCCCCGCCAGATGGAGTTGGCGGCGGGCGAAGGCATGGACTAGCTCCATGCCTTCCTCTAGGTGACGTGCGTACCCCTCCCTCGGCGGGTTAACCACTGTGTCTGGCACGGGACCGCATAGCAAGTCGGCGGGAGCCCGTAACTCCCGCCCATACATAAGCAACGCTGGACTGCATGCGGTGGCCCCGTGCTGGCTGGTTCGGTAGGCCATAAGCAAATAAGGGAGATGTTCGTCCCAGTCATCCTGACGGGTGGCGGTGAACAGTGCCAGTTGTTGGATTAGAGTTCGGTTAAATCTTTCCACCATCCCGTCAGATTGAGGTCTTAAAGGCGTTGTTCTGGTTTTCCGAATTGACAGGAGACTGCACACATCTTTTAGCAATTTGCTCTCAAAATTTCGTCCCTGGTCGGTGTGCAACTCCTGTGGAATCCCATGCCGGCACACAAATCCTTCCACGAAGGCCTGCGCTACCACCCCTGCTTCTTGGTTGGGGAGGGCGTAGGCCTCCGGCCACTTGGTGAAGTAGTCCATCACAACGAGGATGTACTTATTACCTAGGCGGGTGCGGGGTAGTGGGCCTAGGATATCCATGGCCACCCGCTCTAGGGGGGCCCCCACCTGGTGTAATTGAAGGGGGGCCCTCATCCTCCGTGCTGGTCCCTTTTTGGCAGTACAGGCGTCGCATCTCCGACACCAGTCCTGTATGTCGCGCCCCATATTCACCCAATAAAACCTCCGGCGTACCCACGATATTGTCTTTGTCCTGCCCAAATGGCCGCCGGAGCGGGTACCATGCACCTGTTGCAATATGACGTTCTTGAATTTGTCAGGGACTATCACCAGCCAGGAAGTTCTATCAGAGGGAACCTCCACCCACTTGCGATACAAGATGTTATCCTTCAATTCCAGGGTCTGCCACTGAGCCCAATATGCCTTTGTTTGTGCCCCGAGGGGGGTGACCTCTTCCCCCTTTGGTCTTTGCCCCAATTTGACCCAATTGAACACTGGCCCCAGGACAGGATCCTCCTGCTGGGCCGTGCTCCATGCCAAAGTTCCGAATTCCTCATCTGCGGTTAGTGGCAAAATTGGCCCTCTCACCCGGGTTGCCCGGACAACGAGGGTCGGGTCCGAATCGCCCAATTGTTCCCTCTCCTCGTGTCTCGCACAAAATTTGCAGTTTTCCCCCAGACAAGGACGCCGAGAGAGTGCGTCCGCATTACCATGGGCCTTCCCGGCCCTATGGGCCACATCAAAATCGTACTGCTGCAACTTTTCCAACCACCTTGCAATTTGGCCCTCTGGTTCCTTGAACCGAAGGAGCCATTGCAAGGAGGAATGGTCAGTTCTCACCAAAAATTTCCGCCCGTACAAGTACGGGTGGAAATGGTTCATGGCAGCCAGCATAGCCAATAACTCTTTGCGAGTGACGCAATAATTTCTCTCGGGCCTACTTAAGGCCCGACTATAATAACCAATCACTCTCTCCACGCCCTCCTGTGTCTGAGACAAAACTGCGCCCAATCCTTCCTGGCTCGCATCCGTGTCCAGGGTAAATGCCCCGTTGCTAGTGGGGTACGCTAGAAGGGGTGCGGATGTCAGACACCCCTTCAATTTTTGGAAGGCCTCGTGGCACTCCCGTGTCCAATTAAATCGCGTCCCCTTCTCCGTAAGCCGGTGGAGGGGACGGGCCAACTCCGCAAATTTCGCCACAAAGCGCCGGTAGTAGGAGCAGAGTCCCAAAAATCCCCGCACCTCTTTGATGGTACGTGGTGCGGGCCACTCCTCTACCGCTTTAATTTTGTCTGGGTCCGTTTTTACCCCCTCGCGGCCGATCACGTGACCTAGATAGGCCACCTCTCTTGCAAACAAAGTGCACTTACTCGGGTTCAGCTTCAACCCTGCCTGTCTGAGGCACCCGAACACCTGGTCCAAATTAGCTACTGCCTGGGGGAACGTTTGGGCATGTACCAGGACGTCATCCAGGTACACCAGGCATGATTGCCATGGCATGCCGCCCAGTACATGCTCCATCAATCTTTCAAAGGTGGCGGGGGCGTTACACAAACCAAACGGCATCACAGTAAACTGATACAGTCCCTTACCTGTGGAAAATGCCGTTTTCTCCTTCCCTGCCCTATCCATCTCCACCTGCCAATACCCACTCTTGAGGTCCAAAGTTGAAAACCAATTTGAGCCCGCAACGGCATCGAGGGTGTCATCAATCCTTGGCAGGGGATATGAGTCCTTGAGTGTCACGTTGTTTAGCTGGCGATAGTCCACGCAGAACCGCGTGGTCCCATCCTTATTTTTGACCAGCACAACAGGTGACATCCAAGGACTTCCCGAGGGCTCGATCACGCCTGCGTCGAGCATTTTTTCAACCTGCTCGTCAGCTTCCGCCCTCTTGCTCCAAGGGAGCCGTCGGGCGGCCTGACGAATAGGCCGGGCCTCACCGGTGTGGATCTGATGTTTCACCAGGCCCGTACTTCCAATATCCTCGGTGGACAGGGAGAAGAGGTCCAAATGGGACCCAACCAGTTTGTGTAAGGCCTCCCTCTGGGTACCTCCCAACTCTACGCTACTACGATTTACCATCTCGCAAATGGGATCGGGCCAATTCCTACTTCTTATTGAAGGCTCCCCCCGGGGTCGGCTCGGCTGGACGTTCTCGCCCCTCACTGTCGCGACTTCCTCAACTGGGGTGCAGCCAGCTACCCTCGTGCCCCTTACTATAGTGTGTGGTTCTGTACTCATATTTATTACTCGGACGGCCACTACCGGTCCGTCCGTTTTTACAAGAGTGCGGCCCACGATTAAACCCGGTATGGACTGCGCTGCCACCGGTTCGACCAGGCCGCAGGACTCCTGCCATGTTGGGCGAGCTGCCCACCGGGCCGGCACTATCACCTCGGCCCTTGGGGGGATGGTCACGGCCTCGGAAGCCTCCAGCTCCACTCTCTCGGCCGTGCTCACTCCCCCTAACGGCAGCTCTTCTACTCCCACCTGCAGGATCCCCCGGCACAAGTCGATTTTACAACCGCTGGCAGTCAACAAATCCAACCCTATTAAACATGGGTCGCACACCTCCGCTACCCAAACATCTATCTCCCTCCTTACCGACCCTAACTTGAGGGTCACAGAACCACGCCCTATGATCGGGGCCGTTACCCCGGTAGCAAGTTGCAAACTATAATTTTGCAGGCGCTGGATCTTATCCCAGCCACCTGCGCTCGAATCAAGGACCACAGGGCTGATGATCGTGGCGCTAGCTCCTGTGTCCACTACGGCGTCTACCCCCACGCCGGCAATTTTGCATCTGATTGTCAGGCTACCGGTTCCAATTTGGCCACAATAAATGACCTGTCGCGTCAATGAGGGCTCTCCTCCATCCTCTTCTGCCGAACACCGCCCTACGTGCCCGACACCTTCTAGTTTCCCGGGGTCTGGCAGGGGGGTGTCTGGGGTCGGCTAACCCGCTCCCCCCTGGGCGGAGTTGAGGACCTCAACCGCCGGGGATCATCCCGGTGCGCGGCTCGACAGTGCCGCGCCAGGTGACCCAGACGGTTGCAGGTATAGCACCTCACCTGATAAGGTGCTTGCCTCCGGAATTCCAAATTTCCCCCCCTGTAGGTCCGAATTGGATTACCCGCTCGTGGTCCACCGCGGGCCACCTCCGGGGCCGCCTGCCATGGTCCAGGTCCCGCCAGGCGCTGGTCCACCAGCCTCCGGACCATGCCCGCCAGGTCAGGACCCACGTCGGGGGCGGGCCCCCTAAGGGGTCCGCCCTCCATCGGGGGTCCCACCTGGCGGACCGCCATTGCGAGACGCTCGCCCCCCCGGGCCAGGGGCCTCGCTGCTTCCCAACGGGCCGCAGCGTCAGCCGCCTGGCTCAGAGTCTGGTGGCGCCACATGGCGAGCTGTTGCCGGAGCTCAATATCCGGGAGGGCCTGGATAAAATGGTCCAGCGCCAGGCTTTCCCGGGAATCCGCTGCCATGCTAGCATGTGTGATCCCCACTGCGCGGCGAATGTCGTGGGCAAGCTCCCCGATGGCTTCCTGGGGCTTGCGCTTTCGCAGCGCGAGCTGAGCTTTAACAAGCTCGCTCTGCTGTTCAATGCCGAATCGATTAATTAGGGCGTCGCGGAGGGCTTGCAGGGTGAGAGCACCCGATGGTAATGCCGTCAGCACCTCCGCCGCCGCGCCGCGCAATGCGGCCACCAGGTGTACTCCACCTTCGTCCTCACCCCAACCGTTGCCCTTACACACACAGTCGAACTGCGCCAGGTACGCGCGTAGATCACTCTTGCCGTCATACGGCGCGAGTGGGACCTTGTGGGACCACCTCTTATGCGAGTCGTTGCCCGCCTGCCGGACCCCGTGCGTCGCCCCTTGCGGGGTCAGCGCGGGGCCGAACCGGCCGGGCCCCCACAGTACATTACCCCCAAGGGGCTCTCGTGCCTCCCCGGGCCCTCCAACAACTACCCCTGTTGGTGTCGATGCATGGGTCACACCTCCGCAACCCGCTACCCATTCCATACCACCACAACCTTGCTCACCCACACCTCGCACCTCTCGTTCCATACCCTCCGGACCAGCCATACACCTCACTCTTGGCCTCTCACGAACATCCGGGTCTATCTCGACCCCCAAGCTTATTAAATCACCTGGCGCATCATACGCACGACCATATTGGTCACCACTTACACCGGGTCCTCTTTCTCTTCGCTTCTCCTCCATCACCTGCGAATCCCTCATCCGGTTAATGAGCACATCATCACGATCCGAACACAGACTTTGGACCAATTCTTTTACTTCCTCCTTTATCTCTTTCTTATCCTCTCTCCGTCGCTTTTTAATTTCGCTCACCCCTTCTTCCACTTCTTCTAATTTCTGCTTCACCTCCTTCATCTCCTCGTGCGCCCCTTTAAGTTCTTCCTCTAACTCCACTTTATTTTTTTCGATGTGCTCCCGCACCTCCCGCTCTTTAACCTCCATCACCTCTACCACCTTGTCCATTTTCCTCGTCAGGTCCTCATGTACCGTCTGACACTCTTTTTTAATTACCCCTACGTCCTTTTTCATCTCCTTCTGTGTCGATTTTAAACCCTCTATTACCGCTGTGTTCTTCTTTACCTGGTCCCCCAACTCCTTTTGTCCCACTGTCAGTTGTTCTACTCCCAGCGTCAACTCCTCTATACCCCCTTGCAATTTTACAGTCCCCTTTCTCACCTCCTTCTCCATGCGCTCCTTACAGTGCCTCACCTCCTCGCGCACTCCTCCGACCTCCTCACTCACACCTCTTCTGATCTCCTCTCCCATCACTTGCATCTCCTGCCCAGATGCCACCCTCATCTGCTCCATTTCCTCCCTGTGAGCATCCAGTTTGGTTTCTACCCCCATTCTGACCCCTCTATCTGCTGCCCCATTTGTTTAACTTCCCTTTCCGCTTGGTCCCTCATGTCCCTCAATTTGCCTTCCATCCTGTTTTCTAACCCCTCTAACCCCTTTTGCATCCCTTCCATTTGATTCTCTTGAGCGGCCATTCTGTTTTCTACCCCCATTAACCCATTTTTCACCTCTTTTATTCCGTTGTCTAACCCCTCACCGGTACCCCTCGCTTCGTCCCTCATTGCCCCCATTTGGCCCTCCAATCGCTCACCCTGAGCATCCATCCGGTTCCCCATTACCCCCATTTGGTTTCCCATTACCCCCATTTGGCCCTCCAATCGCTCACTCAATCGCTCAATTTGGCTCCCCATACTCATCTGTACAGCTGCCTGTAGCTGCGCAATGAGGGCCTGCATGTCAATCGGCTGCATGTTAAAGCCCGTTGATACAGCGGGCTCGGCTACCGCGCGCTCTTGCGAGGCGCCATTTTGCGCGCCCGCAACGTCGGGCGCAACGACGCTATTTTGTGCGTCTGCTACCCTCACTGCTTCGCTCTCCTCTTGTCCCTCATTTTGGTCCTGGATCGACCCTGCCTCACTCTCCTCTACCGGACCCCAGCCGACTTGGTCTGCCATAGCGCGACTTTCAAAATTCGGGTTTTTATATTTTGTAAAACACAATCAAATTTCGCCGTTATAATTTCGAGCGCGTAAAACGCGCTCCGGATCGAATCTCACTCCTCGACACCAATTGTTACCCTAATGGTACAATTGGTGTTCCAAAATTTGGGCTAAATGAATTTAGTCCCAGGTCCGAATCCGACACTCCTGACACCAATTGTTACGGACACGACTTAGATGTTATGATGGGCCGAGCGGAATGGCCGCCGTGTTCGCACAAGTTACCCGATTATACTTGAACGTTGGCCGAGTCGCGCTACGCTAGATCAATTGAGGAAAGGACACAGCGGCTGGGTTAAAATGACACGACACCAGGGGTACGGTTCTCAAGACCTCCGGAGGAGGTTATAATATTGCGGAAGGTTAGATTACAAGGATGAGAGAGACAGCATAGAAAGATAGGCACTTAGACACACTTATCTTATTCCCGACAGACCACAGATAAACGGGACAAAACTGACTCACACGGGGATTGATGGCAAGGAGGGGCAGGTATTCGATGGCTCAAGGTGCACCTTGGCTCAGGGGCAAATCGACCCGGTCCGGTCCAAAGATGCGGGGAGGTCGCTCAGCGCTCGGAGGTCGCGACTTGTCTTTCCAAGCTGGGGGCGCATCTGACGTCACGTCCGGTCAGTCGCTGCGTATATCCGGCGGGGAGTGACACGCCCTCGGCTCGTTAGCTCCGCCCCAGATGGAATCGGCCCGCCGCTTCTTATTGGCTGCGGGGGGTTACCGGGCTCCGCCCTTGACGAGGAGCTGACAGCCAGCCCCTTCGTGGTAACCCCGTAACCTGGAGCACATGGGCCATGGCGGCTAACCGAGCCGAAGTGAGGACGCCCACTCCCCGCACCGCGGCCGCGCCGCCCCCGCTGTGGTTGTAGTTGTTGTTGTTCCTTGAGATGATGGGAGGATGCGGAGATGAGGTTGGGGGGAGGTATTGGGAGGTCCTAAACTCACTACTGGTGCCATACAATCACATTCTGGTGCAACGAAGAGTCAGAATTAATGGAAACGAGTCCTTAACTGACATAGACTAAGAATAACTAGCAAGATGTCCGAAAGTTGTCTACGTGGGATGCGGTGGACCTGGGCACGACATTTAATGGGGGAAGAAGGGGAAGGTCGGTTCTACAGAGTGTTGTTTACAGACAATGGGACTAGGGAATGGGGGATTGGGGATAGTTGGGGAGTATTGGGGAAATAGGGGAATATTTACAAGCGGATATGGAGGCCAAATCCCATATCCGCAACAATATATATATATATATATATATATATATACACAAAGAATTAAGTTAAGCACCCCTACACAACGAATTAAGGTAAGCACCCCCTAATATATATTCTTTGTGTATATGTATACATTGGCATATATTCTAAGGTATGTGAGATCAAATAATGATTGGTATGACATTAGCAATTATCCATTGATGAAATTGAGTGATCAAAGTGAAAAAAAGTGATTGGTTGAGTCAGTGATCCGATCACGTGGGTCCTACACACGTTATTGACGCAAAGATCGCTAGAGGTCTTCTCAGAACAATGACTGTACGTTAGAAAACATAAACGTCATCCACACTGTCCGTGATGGACCTATAGCTCCATACTTAAATTGAGGTGAAAATATGCCTAAAATTCCCAAAAAATTTCACCTTAAATTATTCAGAATAAAATATTGAAAACGGCATGATTGTTATGTTTTTATGTGACCATAATATCACTTCTCCAGAAAATATAGCAATATCATGGGTATATTACACTGTTTTGACGACAACAAACTTGTAATGTGCGAGGTTGTAAAAAAACGGGGGGGGGGTGCTTAACTTAATTCTTTGTGTATATATATATGTTGGAACCCATCTGTGGATCGGTCCCATCGGCCGATGGGTCTGACCCATCTGTGGATGCACGAGAAATGACAATGCAGACCCATCGGCCGATGGGTCTGCGCCATCTGCGGATGTGTTGTTCACCTTGAAGGAATGTGTTGACAGAATGGTGCTCTTCAATCAGGTACACAGTCATTGGAATTACATGTGGTAGGAATTTAACAGAGATGATTTTTAAATGTTTAACAGATTAAACCACATGTCAGGGACTGCTTTATAAACATTTATGACATCAATTGCTTATTTTTAGGTTCAAATAAACATACTCATCCACCATTGATGCATAGGAAACACAGATGGGTTCACCTTCAAGGTGAACAACACATCCGCAGATGGCGCAGACCCATCGGCCGATGGGTCTGCATTGTCATTTCTCGTGCATCCACAGATGGGTCAGACCCATCGGCCGATGGGACCGATCCACAGATGGGTTCCAACATATATACTGAAACGCAAAAGAAACTTACCACCTTTGAAACCTTTAAATATCAACAATAACACTGCGTGTAGTAAATGTGTGAACTTATTTGTGGACAATAGTGTCCTCACTGTCAGACAAAACGGTCACGGATGGTCACTTGAACCTTCAATGGTCACTTCATAGCACAGCTGTTGAACAGCCGTTTTGACTGTCAGTGATTAGCCAAGGGGTACGGGATGATTTTAATGAGCTGCACGTGATGTCTTGATATTGGCTTTAAAAAGGCCAGTGCAAAATGGGCATTTCAATCAACATGCCACGATTGTCAAGGGATAAACGGCAGCGTGCCCTGGGCATGCTGCAAGGCGGACTGAGCTACCGTGAGGTGGCACGTCGCCTTGGCTGTTCACACCAGACGATATCGGCCCTGGTGGACAGAGACACCCTCCACAACTCTGCAGATGACAGACCTCGATCAGGGAGGCCAAGAGTCACCACTGCAAGGCAGGACAGGCAGATGGTCCGAAGTCACCTGCGGGATCGATTCCGTCCAGCATCCCGCACTGCGGCAGAAACTCCGGGGCATGCAAACCATGGATCTCCAATGATACTGCACGAAGACGACTGCATGACTATGGTCTGACTGCCAGAAGACCATACAGAGGCCCCGTGATGATGGCTGCCCATCGCCGCAACCGACAGAGATGGTGCCAGCAGCATCAGCCGTGGACCTTGGCGCAGTGGAACGAGGTCGCTTTCAGCGATGAGTCAAGGTTCTGTGTGGACAGTCCTGATGGGCGTGAGCGTGTCTGGAGAAGAACTAGCGAGCGATATGCCGATTGTTGCGTGCTTCAAGCCAACAGGTGGGGTGGCCCAAGTGTGATGGTGTGGGCCGCCATATCAGGCCGGTACAGGACGCCACTGGTGGTTGTGGATGGGAATCTCAACACCCAGCGGTATGTGGATAACATCCTGCGACCTCATCTGCTGCCATTCCTGCTAGACCACCCAGAACTGAGAACCCTTCAGCATGACAACGCTCGTCCCCATGCTGCTCGCTTTACCACTGCATTTCTCCAAGGCGAGAACATCAACACCATGCAGTGGCCTGCGTTCTCCCCTGACCTGAATCCCATAGAGCACCTGTGGGATGAGCTTGGGAGACGCGTAGTTGGCAGGGCCAGGACATGGGCGGAGCTGCTTCAGACATTGAGGACTGAGTGGGACAGAATCCAGCAGCAATCCATCCAAAGACTGGTAGGCAGTATACGCCGACGATGCACTGCCTGTATCCAAAACAATGGTGGCCACACACGCTATTGAAAGGGGACTGACATTGCACCCTGTGCTGTTCTGTACTGTAGAACAAACTGATGAGATGGTGTATCTTGGTCAAAAACTTGACATGTCATCAATAAAATGCCAATGTTTCAATTATCAATTGTTGGTTTGTTTTATTTTGAACTGTTACAATTTTATTACATTTCAAACAAGTGATGTTTCTTTTGCGTTTTCGGTCTTTTTGAAGTTGGTCAAAATGGTCAAATTTTTTGGTCAAAATGCCCATTTTGCACTGGCCTTTTTAAAGCCAATATCAAGACATCACGTGCAGCTCATTAAAATCATCCCGTACCCCTTGGCTAATCACTGACAGTCAAAACGGCTGTTCAACAGCTGTGCTATGAAGTGACCATTGAAGGTTCAAGTGACCATCCATGACCGTTTTGTCTGACAGTGAGGACACTATTGTCCACAAATAAGTTCACACATTTACTACACGCAGTGTTATTGTTGATATTTAAAGGTTTCAAAGGTGGTAAGTTTCTTTTGCGTTTCAGTATATATATATATATATATATATATATATATATATATATATATATATATATATATATATATATATATATATATATATATATATATATATATATATACATATATATATATATATATATATATATATATATACATATATATATACATATATATATATATATATATTGTTGCGAATATGGAATTTGGCCTCCATATCCGCTTGTAAATATTCCCCTATTTTCTCCAATACTCCCCAACTTTCCCCAATCCCCCATTCCCTAGTCCCATTGCATGTAAATAACAATCAGTAGAGCCGACCTTCCCCTTATTCCCCCATTAAATGTCGTGCCCAGGTCCACCGCACCACACGTAGACAACTTTCGGACATCTTCCTAGTTATTCTTATTCTATGTCAGTTAAGGCCTCGTCTCCATTAATTATGACTCTTCGTTGCACCAGAATGTGATTATATGGCATCAGTAGTGAGTTTAGGACCTTTCCCATACCTCCTTCCATCTTCTTCCCCAACAATTACAACAACAACAGAGGAGATGGCGGCGGAGCGGGGGAGGATGCGTCCTCACACCGGCTCGATTAGCTCCAGACCATGCGCTCCACGGGGTTACCACGAAGGGGCTCCTTGTCAGCTCCTCGTCAAGGGCGGAGCCTGGTAAACCCCCCGCACGCACCCAATGAGAAGCAACGTGCCGATTCCACGAGGCGGAGCTAACGAGCCGAGGGCGTGTCACTCCCCGCCGGATATACGCGGCCACGCGCCGGATGTGACGAGAGATGCGCCCCCAGCTTGAGCAGACAAGACGCCATCCGAGCGCTGCGACCTCCCCGCATCTTTGGACCGGACCGGACCGTACTGGACCCTGCTTTGAGCCAAGAGTGCACCTTGAGCCATCGATACCCGCTGTCCTTTTCATCAACCCCCGTGTGAGTCAGCCTTGTCCCGTTTGTCTGTCGTCTGTCCGGGGTTAATATAAGAGTGTGTCTAAGTGCCTGTCTTTCTGTGATTATAACTCTAGCCCCTGTAATCTAACCTTCCGCCTTAATATAACCTCCTCCGGAGGTCTTGAGAACTGAACCCCTGGTGTCGTATTGTGTTATTGTAATCCAGCCGGGTGTCTTCTTTTTCTTATTGAGCCAGCATCGCGCGACTTCGTCAACGTCGAGTATAGTCGGGTAATTTGTGCGGACACGACGGCCATTCCGCTCGGCCCACTTTAACATCAAAGTCGTGTCTGTAACAATTGGTGTCGAGGAGTTGGATTCGAACCTGGGACTAAATTTGTTAGGCCCAAATTTTGGAACACCAATTGTACTATTAGAGTAACAATTGGTGTCGGGAGTGAGATTCGAGGCCCGACCAAATTTTGGAAAAAAAAAAACGTATAGAGGAAAAAAAAAATTTGGTCAAAATTTGGAGCGGCCGAAATTCGTTTTGTTTTACAAAACCCGAATTTTGAAAGTCGCGCTATGGCGGATCAAGACGGCTGGGGTCCGGTTAGGGAGAGTGAAGCAGGGTCGGTCCAGGACCAAATTGAGGGACATGAGGGACATGAGGAGAGCGAAACAGCGGGGGTAGCAGACGCGCGAAATGGCGCCTCGCACATAGCTACGGCGGCCGCACCCGCTGCACAAGTGGGAGGGATGGCCCAGATGCAGGTCCTCATGGAGCAATTTATGGCGCAAATGCAGGCGTCCCTCAAACTGCAGAGTAACCAATTGGGGAACCGGATGGATGCTCAGGGTGAGCGATTGGAGGGCCAAATGAGGGTTAATAGTGGGCGATTAGAGGGCCAAATGAGGGGTACCGGTGAGAAGTTAGACAATAATTTTGAGGAGTTAGACAAGAAAATTGGGAAGTTAGACAATAATTTTGAGGAGTTAGACAAGAAAATTGGGAAGTTAGACAATAATTTTGAGGGGTTAGACAACGGGATAAAAGAGGTGAAACATGGGTTAACGGGGGTAGAAAACAGAATGGCCACTCAAGAGAATCAAATAGAGGGAGTGAAAAATGGGTTAGAGGGGTTAGAAAACAGTATGGAAGGCAAATTGAGGGACATGAGGGACCAAGCGGAAAGGGAAGTTAAACAAATGGAGCAGCAGATAGAGGGGGTCAGAATGGGGGTAGAAACCAAACTGGATGCTCACAGGGAGGAAATGGAGCAGATGAGGGTGGCATCTGGGCAGGAGATGCAAGTGATGGGAGAGGAGATCAGAAGAGGAGTGAGTGAGGAGGTCGGAGGAGTGCGCGAGGAGGTGAGGCACTGTAAGGAGCACATGGAGAAGGAGGTGAGAAAGGGGACTGTAAAGTTACAAGGGGGCATAGAGGACCTGACGCAGGAGGTGGAGCAGCTGACGGTGGGACAAACGGAGTTAGTGGAGCAGGTTCAAAGGAACACTGCGGTATTAGGAGGTTTAAAAGCGACACAAAACGACATAAAAAACGACTTGATAGCGACGAAGAGGGAATGTCAGATGGTACGAGAGGGACTGACAGCGAGGTTGGACGAGGTGGTAGAGGTAATGGAGACGAAGGACCGGCAGGTGAGGACGCACCTGGAAACGGTCAAGGTAGCCTTAGAGGATGAGCTTGAGGATACGTACCGGGGAATAAAAGAGGTGAAGCAGAAATTAGAAGAAGTGGAAGAAGGGATGAGCGAAATTAAGAAGCGACGGAGAGGGGATAAGAAAGAGATAAAAGAGGAGATAAAAGAATTGGTCCAAAGTCTGTGTTTGGATCGTGATGATGTGCTCATTAACCGGATGAGGGATTCGCAGGTGATGGAGGAGAAGCGAAGAGGAAGAGGACCCGGTGTAAGTGGTGACCAATATGGTCGTGCGTATGATGCGCCAGGGGATTTAAGGAGCTTGGGGGTCGAGATGGACCCGGGTGTTCGTGAGAGGCCGTTGGTGAAGTGTGCGACAGGTCTGGTGTGCGAAAGAGGAGGTGTGCGAGAAAGTCCGACTCTGGGGTGTGTGAGGAAAAAGTGCGTGCCAAGGAGTAGTGAGGGTGCTGGCGAGAGTGAGTCGGTCGTAGCGCGTGTGCGAGGGAGCACATGGAAGCGCGGTGTGGTAAGTGTTACAGAGGGTGTGACGGGAGAGTGTGCGCAGGAGTGTGCGCGAGAAAGGTGTGTGACGGACAGGTGCATGAGGAAGGAGTGCGCTGTCAGAAGTAAGGAAGAGTGTCCACCTGTGGTGAGTGTTACAGAGGGTGTAACGGGAGAGTGTGCGCGAGAAAGGGGTGTGACCGACAGGTGCATGAGGAAAGAGTGCGCTGTCAGAAGTAAGGAAGAGTGTCCACCTGTGGTGAGTGTTACAGAGGGTGTAACGGGAGAGTGTGCGCGAGAAAGGGGTGTGACCGACAGGTGCATGAGGAAAGAGTGCGCTGTCAGAAGTAAGGAAGAGTGTCCACCTGTGGTGAGTGTTACAGAGGGTGTAACGGGAGAGTGTGCGCGAGAAAGGTGTGTGACGGACAGGTGCATGGGGAAAGAGTGCGCTGTCAAGAGTAAGGGTGAGTGCGCTGTCAGGAATGGAGGTGAAAGTAGTGAGAGTGACATGGAGCGTGAGTTAGTTGTGACAGGTGAGCGAGGATGTACACCTGGGATGGAAGGATGCACACCTGGAATGGTAGAGCGTGAGTGGGAATGCACGCTGGAGTTGGTGGTGAGGCACGTGGATGGGTGTGCGAATGAGGGCACACCTGTGATTGTCACAGAGGAGGTGACAGAGGAGGGGGCGCGAAGAGGTGTGTTGGTGTGGTGTGCTACCAACGGATGTGTGCCAAAGTGTTCGGTGGTCAGGTGTGTGACCAAGGCTGTGAGTGGAATGGGTGTGCCTGGGTGTGTAAGGAACGGTACAAGGAGCATGGAAACGGCTGGAGGTGTGAGCAAGGAACGGGCTGCGGGGTGTAAGCAAGCAGGTGAAGCATCGACGGTGACCGGGTTAAAGGTTAGGTCGACTTTTAGCCGAAGCGGGCCCTCGGTGCGTGCCGGGTTTCGCGTGCCGCGAGAACCAGCGGGGATCCGAGCCACGGCGGGTTCGAAAGGACCGCCGTGCGCGATCCGTGCCGGGCCTCGCTTTGAACGGCCGCGTCCAGGCTCCACTAGGCGGAGCTGGCAGCCCGATAGGAAGGGTCGTTATGGCGACCACGTTTTGTTGAGACGTGCCGGCAGGTCGAGATCGGGACATTGGATGGCTCCACGCCGAGGTGATGCGTGGGATCTCGGCCCGGGTAAGCCCCCGTCCCTGCCCCGAATGCCGGACGCATCCACCCGCTGGCACAAAACAACCAGCATCCATTGCTTGGCTTTACGAAGCCGGGCTTTGGACAGGGATTGGCGCACCGAGAGGTAGTAGTGAGTAGACTGGGTGATGAGGTTAGTGTTTTGGACCCAAAATTAGAGAAAAACAAAATTTGATGATTGGCAAGGGATTGGCAGTAGTGATTGGCAGATGATGGGTAGTGATTGGCAAATTTTTGATTTGTTGAAATTTGATGTGCAAAATTGGTAGTGAGAGACCCCCGATGTGGTGGGATGGCAAATCCACCATCCCTCACAAGGGGGGGCAAAGGAGCACTAGATTATGGGGTGTATGGCAGTGAAAACTAGCCCGGGTGGGTTAGGTTATTAGTAGGGATCTAGAAGAGATTGACATTAGGTAACGTTAAGTTTAGTTAGTGACTGATACCTGTAGTGGGGACGCAGGTAGATTAGTATGGATGATAATGACGAGGGAGCGCAATAGTTTAAAGGGACGACTGGGAAGCGCAAGTTTCAGAAGGGAGTAGTTAGCTGAGATGATGCCGTGTGTGTGAGGATTGAACAGGTGTCCAGGTGAACAGGTGAACAGGTCCACAGGTGTGTGGAGCAGTGTATGAGTAGTGAGTGTTGTGGATCAGCGCGAATGCGCTTGGGGAGAGAAGGGTGCAGGTGGCACCAGGTGTGAGAGCACAGGTGTGCAGGTACAGGTGTGTGGAGAGAGTTGGAGTAAGTGGTACGGAGTGGTGTGCATGGTGCGAAGGTGTGGATGGGGGAAGAGTGGACCCCCATCACGGATACCCGGGGCGGGTAGTGTAAGTGTTAGGTAGAGGGTGCAGGTAAATTGTGGTTGGATATTGGCATCTGTGGTGCGGTTGCAGAATGGTGTTGTGAATGGGTGCATTAGTGTTGTGGAAATGGCTGGGCGTGTAGCCTGTTAGTGTGTGTAGTTGGTTGAGCACTCCACCACTGTGAGGATGTCGGCCAGGTGAGGCCGCAGGTGGGCTCTGGGAGCCGGTAGAGTTGTGGATGGGGCCCGAGGATCCGGAGGACGGACCCGGGTAGCCCAGTGCCAGAGAGGGCACCGAGTGGGGAGAGTGCCAGAGGGCCTTCCCCAGGTAGTTAGGTTAGGGTAAGGAGCAGGTAAGCTCGGAGGCAACTGCAGTGGTGGAGGTGTGCAGGTGGGTAGACCCACTGGGAGAGGTACACGTCGCAGCCCAGAAATTGTACGAGGGCACCGGGAGATGAATCGGGGGAGTGAGACCCCAAATTGAAGAGCACCACAGTTTGGCCAATGGGAATTGGTTTTTAGAACCCATAGTGTAAGAGGGCCAATGGTTTGGCCGGAGAAAGCCCCCGGGTAGTGTAAAGTTGTTAAAGTCATTTAGGAGATAGTTAGGATTGATGAACCTGTCGCACCATACGCAGCCACTTACCTGTGGTGATGATGATGACTCCACACCTGTGTTTTCTTTGTTTGTTGCAGGAAATGAGATTGCTGTGGATTTGTGAGACGCATCACGACGTGGATGAGACATTGGGGTGATTCCATCTCTCCCTCCCTAGGAGGGACTGATGATGAATTGGTAATGGCAAATTTTGATGTGCAGTTGGAGATGGCAAATTTTGATGAGAGTTGAAAATGGCAAATTTGATTGGTTAGGAGGGAGAGAAGACGAATTTGGTTTATGGGAGGAACGGGGAAGACAGTAGGGATGTTTGTCGATTTGTAAAGTAGATGTTTATGGGTAGTGTTGTGTTTTGTGGATACAGTAAGGGGTAAGGGAGGGGCCATGTAGGTTACCTGGTGGGGGGGGGGGCGTACGATAGGAACGTACCTGTCTCACCTGGTTCCCATGTGCCCCCAGTGTGCATCATCTTGTATTGCGTGCACTTTTGCGCCCTTACCACCTTACTCACTTGTCTGCTTCTTTTGTCTCCCACCTCCGAGGATCTGGCTTTGGGGTAGAGAGAGAGGAGAGAGAGGTGCTGGCTGCGCAGTTGTGGGCCTGCACTTTCGCTGTTTGCTGCCGGGATCGATACACCATATGGACCGCAATGTTTGTGGCCACCCACAATGGACCGCAGTTCGTTTGCGGCCAAGCACCACCCGGGGATGGACCTATGGGTCAACGGGGCACCTATGCCATACAGGTGAACCACTAATAGTTAACACCACCAAGTGCACCACAAGAAGAGCAAGAGACACCTGCAGGGTTAGGGGTTGTCGAATTTATTTTTATTCCAATGAACAATGGTGACTGCACCGATTGGTGGTGGGGTGGTGCTGTTGATGCTCGGGAAGGGTGCTCTGCACGTTATTAAAGGCCGTCGGCCACAGAGCACTCGTGGGTTGGTGTATCGATGTTGGCAAGCGCGCTCTCTCTATGCATGACATCTGCATGTGTTCCTCCAAAGACAGGTCCTGGATCGTAGTGTAAATAGCAGCGTAGTCTTGTAAATAATGCTCCCTACCGGCTGTATGTTTAGTTTGCGAATTCTTTCCGGATTCGGTTATCCTGTGGGTGTGTTTCTGTGAGGAGAAGGGTGCAACGTCGCAGGGGGACATATTTACTCATTTGTGAATATCTGTAAAACTGTCGCACTCAGGGTAGAGTTAATAGTAGAGGGAACTACATTGCGTGCCACACTAAAGTAGGTAAAAATTTATCGGGTCGGGACGCCCCGAGGGTAGAGAAGGGTGCAATGTTGCGAATATGGAATTTGGCCTCCATATCCGCTTGTAAATATTCCCCTATTTTCTCCAATACTCCCCAACTTTCCCCAATCCCCCATTCCCTAGTCCCATTGCATGTAAATAACAATCAGTAGAGCCGACCTTCCCCTTATTCCCCCATTAAATGTCGTGCCCAGGTCCACCGCACCACACGTAGACAACTTTCGGACATCTTCCTAGTTATTCTTATTCTATGTCAGTTAAGGCCTCGTCTCCATTAATTATGACTCTTCGTTGCACCAGAATGTGATTATATGGCATCAGTAGTGAGTTTAGGACCTTTCCCATACCTCCTCCCATCTTCTTCCCCAAACAACAACAATAACAACAACTACAACAACAATTACAACTACAACTACGACTACAACAACAGAGGGGCGGGGAGTGTGCGTCCTCACACCGGCTCGGTTACCCGCCATGACCATACGCTCCACGGCGTTACCCCGAAGGGGCTGGCTGTCAGCTCCTCGTCAGGGGCGGAGCCAGTAACCCCCCCACGCACCCAATGAGAAGCAACGTGCCGATTCCACGAGGCGGAGCTAACGAGCCGAGGGCGTGTCACTCCCCGCCGGATATACGCGGCCCCGCGCCGGATGTGACGTCAGATGCGCCCCCAGCCTGGAGAGAGAAGTCGCCACCCCTCGAGCGCTGCAATACCTCCACCGCATCTCTTAAACTGGACCGTACGTGATCCTGCCCTGAGCCCAGGTGCACCTGGAGCGATCGCTACCCGCTTTCGTTGCAATCAAACCCCGTGTGAGTGAGCCTTGTCCCGTTTATTTGTCGTCTGTTGGGGTTAATATAAGTGTGTTTAAGTGCCCACCTTCCTATGTTTCCCTCTTGTCCCTGTAATCTAAACCTTCCGCATTATTGTAATAACAACCTTTGAGAACCGTATCCCTGGTGTCGTGTCGTATTAATTCCAGCCGTGTGTCTTCTTTTTCCTTCATTGGTCTAGCATAGCGCGATTCGTCAACGTTCGGGCACAATCGGGTAACTTGTGCAGACGTGGTCATACCATAAAACCGCTCGGTAAATAACATCCAAGCCACGTCTGTAACAATATGTTGGCGGACCAAAGTACTTATGAACGGTTAACCGCAGATCCAACGAAGAAGGAGGAACGAAGGTTAAACTCAATGCTTGCCAGATTAAAAGCGACTGGGAGATTATCAGCTGCGGCATACAAACGTCTGTACAGCAGTAAGGGCGTGGCTCCCAGGGCCTACGGGCTACCGAAAGTGCACAAAGAGGGATTTCCGCTGCGGTTAATCGTTTCCTGTATTAATGGTCCATCATATGCGCTATCCAAGTTTTTGGCAAACATTTTGAAGCATTTGGTGGGGACGACAGAGCGAACCGTACACAATAGCACACACAGCATTTGCTGAAAGAGTGAAGCAGCTCACCATCGAGGCACACGAGACCATGGTTTCGTTTGATGTTGTGTCTTTATTTACCAACGTGCCCATAGCCCTGGCGATTGAGGTGGCAGACCGGCGTTTGATGGAGGATGATCGATGGAAAGAGACTGCGGGAGCTTTAAGCCCGATGGACGTCTGTGACATGCTTTCTACCTGCCTCTCTTCCACCTACTTTGTATTTAATGAGGTATATTACAAGCAGGTTTATGGCACAGCCATGGGTTCCCCGGTATCGGCTGTGATTGCCAACATGGTGATGGAGGATTTGGAGGAACGCACCATTCCAGCCCTGTTAGTGCAACCACGTGTTTGGTTCCGGCACGTGGATGACACATTTGTCATCTGTCATTCTGATGAGGTGGGCATCATCCATGAGACCATAAATAAAACTTTTTCCTCCATTAATTTCACCAATGAAGACGAGAAAAATGGAGCCCTTCCTTTTCACTTTTCTTTGCTGGTGGAAGTCGATGAATTTTGAATGAACCTATGCAAGGTCACTAAATTTGATGCACATCAATACATCTGGACAAATTTACCACAGCTTTTACAACATTACTATCCTGCAGCAAACGACATGAATAATATGCCCATAAGCACATAGTGGAAATCGACTTGCTGACCATCAAGAGCCTGTATATCGCACTTATTATGACAATGTGCAGGAGTGTATCCATATGGTCGGCGTGCCGTCGCACCTGCTCCGTGCCAACATTAAGTGGGTCTGCGACATAATGTGGTTTACATA
Organism: Myxine glutinosa; assembly: GCF_964187855.1. Taxonomy (NCBI): domain Eukaryota; kingdom Metazoa; phylum Chordata; class Myxini; order Myxiniformes; family Myxinidae; genus Myxine; species Myxine glutinosa. The sequence goes on along the minus strand of NC_136261.1, from coordinate 209,263,084 downwards.
TTGCTCGTTTCCAATTTTGTTGTTGTTGCTGCATAAAGATGTTTGTTTTGCCAGTCATGAATAAGAAAAATATCACACCGGCATCAACGCTTCCATCAAATTAAAGTTAGGCTATTTTTTTTTTTTTCACGATGGATGTTTTAGAAGGATTTCAAAGATTTTTCTGGCCAAAGAAGGTAAGAAATTAGTACATGTGGAGGAGGCCAAGAGAAAGATATTGTGGCAAGGGCAAAAAACAAAGATGGTGATGGGTAAGACATATTAGAAAGCAAGAGGGACATTTGACTAAAGAAGCCATGTTTTGGACACCAATGGGGGAAAGGAGGAGGAAGAGACCAAGAAAAACTTCGAGGGGGATTACTGAAAATGAACTTTGTTTAGAAAGGGGAATTGCCCTTAAGCTTAAAGGGACACGATCATGAACTTTTTTTGAAGATATATGCTTTAGAGCAGGGGCGGGCAACCTTTTCAGAGTGAGGGCCAGATGAGACTTTTGGAAGGAGATCGCGGGCCGGAGTGAAAAACGAAATCTCAGAATTACTATATTTTGTTTACATGAATAGATTGTACAAAAATTGCATTGAACACTACAAATCAATGAGACTGCTGGTGCTGTTTGCCATGAAGAAGTATTTCCATGTCTGGCTCGATGGTTGAGGTAGACAACAGAAGAATGTCATTGAGGTGGCGGTCCGAGAGTTGGGAGCGAAGGTGAGACTTCGTGTACTTCATTTTCGAGAAGAGCTGTTCAGAGCAGTAGGTGCTGCCGAACATGGCCACAATGCGTTGGACATGGGCAATGTATTTTTGAAAATTGTTAGAAGGGAGAACGGTGTCGCGGAAGAAGGACAATGGAGAAGAGGTGCGGAACTTCGCCTTCATTTCATCGTTGCACTGCAGCTGCAGCACTGCAGCACTGAAGAAAGTGAAAATTGAAATAGGTTTAGAGAACTCTGCGTCGCTTACCTCTTTGTTGCAAGTTATTTGTCCCAGACACCAACGTTTGTCGCAAGCTGACTGAATCGGAAGGACGTCCGTATCACATGCCGGCTGATTTGAAAAGACCGCCTATCAGCAAGCAGGCGGTGTCTAGGCAAGACAGTTCCCCGTGCGCATGTCTTCCGGAAGAGGACGGTGCTGAAGACAAAATGTCCCTTTCTTGAATTCAGACCGGCTAAATATAAACTCTTACATTTACAAATGATATGAGTTTTACTGGGAGGTCCGCGGGCCGGATTGCAATAATAAAGCCTAGCAGGGTGGCGGGCCGGACGCTAAGCCTTCGCGGGCCGGATGTGGCCCGCGGGCCGGGGGTTGCCCGCCCCTGCTTTAGAGGATGCTATTCCTGACCCATTAGCACAAAACAAAAAAATGTCAAAATTTTTTTCGGGTGACACCGTCACAATTTCGGTCTTCGAGGCCGGCCGATAGGCACGGTGTGACCGGAAGGGACGAGGTTCTCCTGACCACGTGGCCCTTGACTTGGTTTGTCCGCACAATGTGGGCGCTTTCAGGATGAACTTTAGCCGGGGAGCGTTTGGGCGCCCCGGTCTGATACTGCCGCCCACGCGCATAACAACTTGTGAGTGCACGTGGGTCCCGGCGGTCCCACTGGCCTAGCGCTACCATGTTTAGACAGCGACCTCCGTCCCCGGGCACCACGTCTGACTCTCTTATTCAGGGAGCATGGCGACGTGGGCACGGTAGGACACCCGCGGAGCCCCGGCGGACCGGGGACGCGCGAGCCTACGCGTTAGCGTGCTACGGCGGAATCAACGGCTTCGGCCACGGCCGAGCCGATACTCGGCCCGGTCGCCCGGAAATGAACTGGTTCGACGCCCGCGCTAGAGAGGTCGCGGGCGACTGAGATGTATTAACAAATTAGTTAATTAATTTGAGACGTCCGATTTCTAGTGTTTGGAAATTTGGAAGAGCTTGACCCTAGCCTTTCCCTTGCGAGGGCAAGGAGGAACTTAACACTTGACACTTAAGCTTAGTTTGAAGTACACCCTGCCAGCTCTCCCGGTGGGACGGCAGGGCAACCAGAAGGGACGAGGTTCTCCTGACCACGTGGCCCTCGATCTGGGAAGCGAGAGGCGTTCCATTAGTGGACGCGCCCCTCACGCCCGACTTTTGGGCGGCCCCGGCAGGCCGTTTGTTTTGACGTTCCGTGACAGGCCCCGCACCCCCACCTCCGGGCCGACCGGGTGACCGGAATGAATCCCGGTGTCCCGATCCGAACCTTCAGAGCGGGCCAGCTGGGGAGTGCCAAGCACCCCGTACCTGCACTTTCCGTCCCTGCGGTCCCAAATACCGGAACCACCCGAATACCACTTTATTTGACAAAATGAGGTGCGGCCTACAGCCTTAGAAAACCAACCCTAAATAAGTCAATACCTCCAACGATACAGGCGCGCATTCGTGCCGCGTGACGTGGTGACGTCATCGCGCTTTCACCTTAAAAGACTTATTTGATATAAGTTAATATCTTGATATAATCCTTAGAAAACCAACCCTATAGAAGTCAAATGGTCCAATAAAGGGTGATGGGAGGGTGATGGGAGGGTGATGGGAGGGTGATGGCAAGGTGATGGCAGGGTGATGGGGGAGGGTGATGGGGGAGGGTGATGGGGCCTCCCTATAGAAGTCAGTACCTCCAACGACACACCCAGGCTCCGCTGGCACCTTTCACCGTGCCCGAACGACGTTTCGACCACGTCAACGTGGATCTGGTGGGCCCCCTCCCCCCGTCACGGGGGTTCACACACCTGCTCACCATGGTGGACAGGACCACCAGGTGGCCGGAGGCCGTTCCCCTCGTCTCCATCACCACCGCCGACATGGCGCAGGCTTTCATCGCCACCTGGGTCGCCCGCTTCGGCGCACCGGCGGACATCTCGTCAGACCGCGGACCACAGTTCACCTCCGAGCTGTGGGGCGCAGTCGCCCGCAACCTGGGGGTCAAGCTCCACCGTACTACCACCCCCAAGCAAACGGGTTGTGCGAGCGATTCCTCCGCTCCATGAAGGCCGCGCTCATGGCCGGCCTTCAAGACAGCGGTTGGGCCGACCGGCTGCCGTGGGTCCTTTTGGGCCTCCGAACGGCCCTCAAGGAGGACCTCCAGGCATCCACCGCCGAGCTTGTCTACGGCCAGGCGCTACGCGTCCCGGGCGAATTCGTGCCCGACGCTACCAGTCCCTGGTCCGCAGCTCACCAGCGCTCGGACCTCCAGGAGGCCGCCCGACGGTTTGCCCCCGTGCCAACATCCCACCACGGTGACCCCCAGTCCTACATCCCCCCAGCACTTCGCACAGCGGAGTATGTTTTTGTGTGTCACGACGCACATCGGGGGCCACTCCGGCCGCCGTACGACGGGCCCTTCCGGGTCCTGCGACGGGACGACAAGTCGTTCGTCATCGACATCGGCGGCAGGTCGGACCGGATTGCGGTGGACCGCCTCAAGCCGACGCACGTGGACGTCGACCAACCACCACGGGTGGCCCTTCCGCCGCGGCGAGGCCGCCCCCCGTCCACGGTGCCCCCCACTCGACGGCCCACCACCACACTGGACCCCCCCCCCCCCACGACCCGCCAGGGGTCGCTTCGGCCGGGTCATCAGGACCCCCCTCAAATTGACCCTGCCGGTGCAAGTCGATTCTGGGGGGACGTGTGTAGCAGCTACCGCTGGGTTTTCACAATCGCCTTGCACCTATCAAGGACGTGGAGCGATCACCATGCCGGGCTCGTCCAGGACGCCCGGGCAGGCCCGCGCTCAACTTGCCAGGCCTCGGTCGGGACGCCCGAGCATGCCCGGGCAGGCTCGCCCTCAACTTGCCAGGCCGCAGCCAGGACGCTCGGCCACGCCCCCTCTCGCATTTCCTGGGCAAACGCTCCGGGATAATGTGTGTATATATATTGCTGCCCGATAAACGGGCTTTTCAGAGTACCTGAGTGTTTTGTTTGAATGAAGCAACTCGGACGAATTCCAGCTTTTGTCGCGTCCATTCTTCCGATCGACGTGGGAGCCCGAGCTCCTTCAATAGCCTATTTTACTCCAGGAGATCCCAGGATTACCCACCCAAAATATTGTTGCGATCGGTTCAGCCATTTATGCGGTACCTTCGAACGGACGGACAGATGGACGGACAGACAGACGGACGTCACTTCGTCCGTCTCATGCAGGAGCACGGGCTCCTTCAATATTAATATTATGCTGTGCGAGTCGTGTTTGTGCAAAAGTCAAACGCTGTATATGTCTTGGCTCCGGTCCTAATAGTAATACTATTGCATATGGTCCAATGAAGCACGAAAATAAAAATGGTACTTTTGTAAAGTCGTTCCCCCAGAAATTATTGCTAAGCTGCCTAACTAGATCAATCACATGGGGGTTAAATGCATGTTACAAGTGAGCTCCAATCGGTGGAGGCGTCGTGGTACACCGGGCTAAGGCGGGCCACGATGACGTATCAACGATGAGACTCGAGAGCTGCAAACTGCAAAGGTTCGAATCCTCGAGCCTGGGCCCCCGCAAGTGTTGCGCTGCGGAAAATGAGCCCCAAGCTAAAGACGTCTAGACAGACGCCCGGTCCACCCGGGCCTCCACCCCCCTGAATCTAAACCAATTAATCAATAACTAATCACTGAAAAGCTAATTAATGCATTTGAAATCGTCCACCGTTCGTTGTCGTGACGTCACATTCAACCGATCGTAAATCTAAATGTTGTCTTTTTTTTAAAGGATATTTATATAAAACTTTTCGGTTTATAATTATATATATAAAATCGATGGACATGACGCGGGGTAACATCATGAAAGAATAAAAGAAAATATAACTTCCCTTTCCAGGAACTTGACGCCAAGAAGAAGAAGAAGAAGAAGCAGACGAAGACGACGACGACGATTACGAGGAAGAAGAAGAATATAAAGCAACACCCTCCGGCTCCTCGGGCACACTGTAACTGTAAGTGGGTCGAAGCTCACAGTCACATAAATGTACAATTGCACAATAGAGTATCTGCTTTCTTACCACGATTCGTATAGTATACACTGAATTGCAAAAAAGATGTCGAACATGTCACGTTTGTGGGCAAACGAAAGTCGGTCATTTCGGGAAATGTGTTGCATCGCCTCGTCAATGTCATACTCATAGTCAGGCAGATAGGTGTAACAATTGTGGGTTTATACGTACAAGCATGAAATTTGGCACAGTCATAGATAATAGTCTAATGAATAATTCCAGATATGGATCCACCGCGAAAACGTCCTATGGTAGCCGTGGCGGCCATTTTACAAAATGGCCGCTTTTAGTCTAGTGGCTAGATACGGGTCTCGTGCACCCCCCAAAATATACTTCTCATTGGTGTCTATAGATAGGAAAAAATGTGTAGAAAATGATTTGCTATGTTAAATAGTTGAAAAAATGTCCCACGTATCATTTTTATGCAAATTAGTGCAAATTAGCAAATTAAATAAAGTGCAAATGAAATAAAGTTTTTATTTATTTATTGCAACTTGTTATCGTATCTTATCTTTTTTTTCAGTTGGTGTTTCGAACAGCGAAATGTCTAAGAGTTATCAGCTAGTGGATCCACTGCAACCTGGACAATCAAAGGCGCAGGTACAGACGGATTGGAACAAGTGCGTTTTGTGCCAAAAAATCACACGAGAAAGTTTGCAATGCCCAGCAGAATCAAAACGGCACGATGTTGGAGTTGGTTATTCTACCATTGCCTTCAACATCAGACGTTTCAATGAACTTCACGAATTACCGATGCCACTAGAATTAGGACGCCTTGATGACGGGAATGGCAGGCTGATACACGAATGATGATACATCTCGCGGATGCAGTCCGTGATGGATTTCAGAAAATTCTTCTGTGTACGGTGGATACAGATATAGTGGTATTGGCTGTGGCAGCAACAACCAAACTCAAATTCCAGGAGCTTTGGGTGGCCTTTGGGACAGGCCAGCACTTCAGGTATATTCCAGCACATGAAATTGCAGCATTCCTCGGACCAGATAAGTCACAGGCCCTCCCGATGTTCCATGCATACACAGGGTGTGACACAGTCTCGTCATTTAATACACGGGGCAAGAATACAGCCTGGGATAACTGGAAAGTATTTGACGAATTGACGCCAGCGTTAGTTCATCTCTCCACGGGGACAGCAGACATCTCTGATGACGTTGTGGCAGTGCTCGAGCGGTTCACCATTCTTCTCTACGATCGCACCAGCAATCTCGTCAACATAGACGAAGCTCGACAGGCACTCTTCACGAAGAAAGGACGAGCCATGCAAGCTATTCCCCCTACCAGAGGAGCCCTGGTACAACAAATCAAGAGGGCTGTGTACACGGGTGGCCACTGCTGGGGAAACATGCTCACGGTTGTTATGGATCTGCCCTCACCTGGGGATTGGGGATGGATCGATCCCCACAACTGGAAACCCCTGTGGTCCATGCTTCCTGAAGCCAGCATTTCATCAAGGGAGCTGATTTGTTGTAAATGCAAAAAGGGTTGCAAGGGACGATGCAAGTGCAAACAAGCTAGTTTGAAATGTACCGCTTTGTGCCAGTGTGGTGGAGAAAATTGTGACGTATAAACAAGATCAAACTGGAACTATCTAGTAATATAAGTTACCGTTACAGTGCTTGGTGGGTTAATTGACATTGCTGGCAACACAAATGCAAATTGTGGTCATTTGGAGAATACAATTATGGCATATATGTGTATCTAGAGTCATTTCATTAGAACATAAAGAAGCATTTGTGTCGTCCGGTAAAAAATAATCGCGGTAAAAACGGCCATTTTGTAAAATGGCCGCCATGGCTACCATAGGACGTTTTCGCGGTGGGTCCATATCTGGAATTATTCATTAGATTATTATCTATGACTGTGCCAAATTTCATGCTTGTACGTCTAAACCCACAATTCTTATGATGGATACACCTATCTGCCTGACTATCAATGACAATGACAATATTGACAATGTCAATGTCAGTTCGGCTGTGATTTGCCAAATACCAAATAGGACCTTTCTTTTGTTTATTTTTCCTTTTTCTTAAAGTCTACAGAACACCGACGCCCTTTTGCTGTTAATGTTATGAGGCCACGTGATGTTCATTGTTGGTGGTGTGCAGGTGTGGTGTTGCAAAAAAAAGGCAAATACCTGCACATCAAGGTCGAGGTAAGGCCTTGATGTGTACTGTCCCAGGCTTCAGGACTTGCTTATGTAAATTAGGACATGGAATTTGGTATAGGAGGCGGGTGAGAGTGATTGCATGGCCGGTGGGGTGGGGGTGGTGGGGGGGGGAGGGAGGGAGGGATCGAATGTGTGCCACAGAGTCTAGTGTGTGGCATTTGTTTATGTGCCGAGGTTTTGTGTTTTCATGTGGTCGTGAGGTTGGAAATTGAGAATGAGTGATTAATGTGTTTAGAAAAGTGGTTTTAAAATGTGAACGGGGATTTCACATAATGGCAGGCCATGGCAGCAACGTTTGGAAACATTTTTGTGACTTCTTCTCTGGAAATATGTGGTTGAGAATTCAATGGCAGTGGGGAGGAAATGTTTTTGTGGATTTTGTGGGTGGGGAGGGCGTGCGTGTCCGCAGGTATGGATCAAGCTCTGGAGGAGCGATGACCGCGGTCCCCTCTGCGGTAATTACCCCTGGCAGCCAGTGGTGTCTGGAAATTGGAGCTCGTCGGTGGTGGGGGTCTGTTTGGGCGCCCTGGGGTATGGGACTTCCGGCGACCAGTGAGGCTGTATGGAAGCCTGAAGCGACAGAACCTGGTGTGTGGAGACCCCCTCCGGCGGGACGACAGCATAAGGAGCTGTTTGGCTGTCACGAGGCCAAGAGGTGTACGGGGGGGGGGGGGGGGGGGAGGTGGGGGGGGGGAAGTCGTAAGTCGGGCGACTTGTTTGTAGGACTGCCGGCACCACAGCCTGAAGCGCCCCCACCATCTTGCTTGTATGGTACCTCCCCGCTACCTAGTAAAAACGCACACACATGTGTATGACATCTATGCCATGATCCTGCAGTGGGGTGAAATACGTTCTTCCTATCCTGCAGGGGGGTGGGGGGGCTGGGGGAGGGGAAGGGGAGCCTGTGTTATGTTTGTGGGGGTAGTGATATGTAGAGTCAGGTAGCTTTGTGTAGATATCATGCTCCGATTGTTGTGTAGAAGAACCATTTAGATCAGGGGCGGGCAACCTTTTCAGAGTGAGGGCCAGATGAGACTTTTGGAAGGAGATCGTGGGCCGGAGTGAAAAACGAAATCTCAGAATTACTATATTTTGTTTACATGAATAGATTGTACAAAAATTGCATTGAACACTCTACAAATCAATGAGACTGCTGGTGCTGTTTGCCATGAAGAAGTATTTCCATGTCTGGCTCGATGGTTGAGGTAGACAACAGAAGAATGACATTGAGGTGGCGGTCCGAGAGTTGGGAGCGAAGGTGAGACTTCGTGTACTTCATTTTCGAGAAGAGCTGTTCACAGCAGTAGGTGCTGCCGAACATGGCCACAATGCGTTGGACATGGGCAATGTATTTTTGAAAATTGTTAGAAGGGAGAACGGTGTCGCGGAAGAAGGACAATGGAGAAGAGGTGCGGAACTTCGCCTTCATTTCATCGTTGCACTGCAGCTCCACCAACTCCATCTGTAAGGAGGCAGGGGCGTCTTCCACGGGGAAGTCAAAGGGAGCAGTGAAAAGCTTGAAATCCGCAGCCAGCACCCTGACTCCTGCAAAACGGGAAGCAAATTCCTCACGTAGAGAGTTGACGACACTAACGCAAGTGCCCAGGTCCACATCGTCAGGGGCACATGCAGCAAGGCGAGGAAAATGCACAAACTGACCAGAAGCCAATTGAGCCTCCCACAAGCGCAGTTTAACCTCGAAGGCAGTGATGTGCGCGTACATGTCTGTCACGAGAATGTCTTTGCCTTGCAGCTTTATGTTGAGGGTGTTCAGGTGCGCCGTGATGTCCGTGAGCAGGGCCAGGCGAGCTAGCCACCGCGGATCAGAGAATTGATCAGCGTGGGGAAGGTTCTTCTGACGTAGAAAGGTGGCAATCTCCTGCTGTAGGTCGCACACCCGAGACAGCATGGCCCCACGACTCAGCCAGCGTACCTCACAGAAGTAGAGCAGGTCGTTGTAGTGCACGTTCACCTCGTCCATCAGTGCCTGGAACTGACGATGGTTAAGGCTGCGGGAGAGGATGGAGTTGACGACCTTCACCACGACAGACATGACACCAACGAGGTTGGCAGACTTAGCGCACAGGGACTCTTGGTGGATGATGCAGTGCATCTTGTTAATGGGCTGAGTGTATCCGGCGGCTGCACAGTGACGCACTAGCAGCGAAGCGGCGCCCTTCTTCTCACCAACCATCGCCGGGGCACCGTCGGTCGTCACACACACAAGACGGGAGAGGTCCAGGGAGTGCTGATCAACACACAGAAGCACGGCGTCGCAGATGTCTTTCCCAGTGGTGGTGTCGCGCAGCGGGACAAGCTGGAGGAATTCCTCACACACTTGAAAGTCAGCGGTGACGCCACGGATGAAAACGGACAGCTGGGCCGTGTCCTTTGTGTCGGTGCTCTCATCCAGAGCGAGGGAAAAGGCGACGAAATTTGAGCTGCGTGTTTTGAGTGAGTCGTGCACGTTTTCCGACATATCCTCGATGCGGCGACGAACGGTGCGGGACGAAAGGCTCACGTTCTCAAAGGCGGAACGCTGCTCTGGACAGACGGAGTCCACTACAGCGAGGAGGCATTCCTTGATGAAGTCCCCATCCGCGAATGGCTTCATTCGGCGAGCAAGGATGCGGGAGACTTCATAACTGGCGCGCGTCACCTTTTCGGCCTCAGTATTCTGCTTGCGGAAGAGTGAAGTTTGTTTCTCCAAGTTGCCTGATAGTCTAACCATGGCGTCCTTCCTTTCGGTGGCAGACACCGACGCGAAGTTTGACGAGCGGTGCTCTGTCTCCCAGTGGCGGCGCACGTTGTACTCTTTTAGGACAGCCAAAGTCTTCAAGCATATGAGGCACTGGGCCTGTCCAAAGCGCTCGATGAAGAAGTACTTCTCCCACTCAGGGTTGAAGATCCGACGCTCGAGGTCCACTTTCCTCTTCTTAACACGCTGGGTCGCAGACATGATGAGCTGAAAAGGAAGAAAATTAGGTATATCAGCAATGAATAAATGATGTAACAGCAAGCAATCTGGGGCACAAAAAATCTCGGGAGACGAATTGTACAGATGAATGTATTTATTTTGCGCGCACGTGGCCAACGCTGAATATGACACAGTTTCACCGTAAAACTGAAATACAGGAAATGAATCAGTCTGCATACTTTTTTTTTTAAAGAGTTCGTTTTCCTTTTAAACAAAAGTTCGTCAATTTCGTTTTCCTTTTAAACAAAAGTTCGTCAATTTCTTTTTTCTTTTACAAACAGAAAGTTCGTTATATATTTTTTTTCTTTACAAATAGAAAGTTCGTTATATTTTTATTTTTACAAATAAAAAGGGAGAATAAAATTATTTAAACGCAGCAAATGAAAGATAATAACATGTTCTAACAAACAAAACAAAGCAAATTGAAAGAAAGTGAAAATTGAAATAGGTTTAGAGAACTCTGTGTCGCTTACCTCTTTGTTGCAAGTTATTTGTCCCAGACACCAACGTTTGTCGCAAGCTGACTGAATCGGAAGGACGTCCGTATCACATGCCGGCTGATTTGAAAAGACCGCCTATCAGCAAGCAGGCGGTGTCTAGGCAAGACAGTTCCCCGTGCGCATGTCTTCCGGAAGAGGACGGTGCTGAAGACAAAATGTCCCTTTCTTGAATTCAGACCGGCTAAATATAAACTCTTACATTTACAAATGATATGAGTTTTACTGGGAGGTCCGCGGGCCGGATTGCAATAATAAAGCCTAGCAGGGTGGCGGGCCGGACGCTAAGCCTTCGCGGGCCGGATGTGGCCCGCGGGCCGGGGGTGGCCCGCCCCTGATTTAGATGTACAATAAGTAGAGGACCTGTGTAAACAGTGTTCGGATTAAGTTGTTATATTTGTCCCTGCCACGAGGAGGCGGGGCATGTTAACGAGCCTCAGGCATAAGGGTAGATTATCCCTGTTCGTCTTACCCTATGTGATTTATCCGTTGTCCCTTTTGGCACCACACCATAGACACTAGTTAGAATCCCACATTTAAATGCCCATTAATTAAACCAAATAAACAATAAAACCCAACCGGAAGTCAGGCATGGCAAGCACACACAGTTAAGCAGGCCGAAGACACGCCCCTGAGACTCGTGATTGGCTGGGGCGGAGCAAGAAGCGACTCGCTATTGGGTGGGAGTTGACCAATGGGAAGGATTGAGTAAGGAAGGACTCACGATTGGCCAAGGGCGGGGCAAGAAGCTTCCCGCGGATTGGTGGAAGGAAGGCCGAGAAGTAAGGAGTGCGCCGATTGGTGAAGACCACCGCTGATGTCAGAGGCAGACTGCATGCTGATAGGTGGATAACTGGACATGGTCGTGTTGGACTGCGCTGAGTGGAAGAGAAGCGCCGGTGACGTCCCTAGACGGCCGATAAAAGCACTCAAGCACTGACATTTTCTCTCTTCTTCTTGCCCTCCGCCCTTGCTCGCTTGCCCTCATCTATTGCCTTTGCTTTCGCCTTCCTCTCTCTTGTTCCTTTGTCCTTCCTTGCGCTCTCGTGCTTGGACCGACCATGTCGAGTACGCCACCGGGAAACCAGGAGAGGTAATGGGAACTGCAGTTCTCTGAGCGTACGACGTGTGGACGGGCGCGGCTTGCTGCAGCATGACGAGGCCTGATGCGAGCGCTGCGGCGCGAACGGGCGCAACAAGGCCTAGTTCCCGCCAACGCGCGCGTTTCGCGCGGTCACCCCGGCCGGACCCATTCACAGACCCTGTTGAGACACTGACGAAGCCCTCGAGCTATTCAGAGCTAAGTGCACACAAACACATGGTTATTTTTTTTATGTATCTTCCCTTCGTCTGTGTTATCAGTCTGGTATGGGAGCGCTCCATGTGGGAACAATATTTTTTTATCATCGCGCTCTTCTTGTCCTGACCTCCATTGTAATAAATCTTCTCATTATTTTCTCTGTATATTTCTAAATCTGTGTTTGTGTGAGTTATTTTCTTTGCAGGCTTTGGAACTGCCGGCGATCGTGAAGGTAAACTCTTCAACCTACTCCCCTCCTCTTTCTTTCTCCGTGCATATACATAAAATCTGCTATTTGAACTGAACGCCTTTGGAGTTAAAGCTGGCTTTCGCTGTGTGTGATTTCCCCGGGATTAACCGAGGGGAGTCACTCGACAATGTATATATATATTTAATTTTAATTTAGATTCAAAATAAAAGTTCATTTTTACTTCTGCTCCATGAACCAGCTTTGCTGATCGGTGCAAGACTTATACCATATTACATAGGGGGAAAGAGTTAGACATTAATCATGTGCAGACTGAAGGAATCACGAGACTTAAAACTAAAGAATAGATTATATCATGAAATAATCACTGACGGTTCCTGATCAAAAATGAATGATAAAATAATTATGTAAAAAATCAAGCAACCCCACTCCACACGTCATATCCCATCTATAATCTTTTTCCCTCTTCCTTTCCTCCCTGTGCGGAGAGTTTGCGATTGTCTCTGTGAACCAGTCTTTTTTCCTTAAACAGATAATACTGTTATGTCGGGGGGAGAAAAGGAATATCTCGAGCCAGGTAGATCTGTATGGGTAACATGCTTCGACTGTCGCGATAGGGAATCTACCCCGTAATAAGTTATATGTTAGTCCGGTTTGTCGGGATAAGCTGTATTGGTGTCCCAGCTACGAGGGAGCAGGGCGTGCTAAATTGTGCAGGGATTATGGATGACCATTGGATGAGATTCCTTTGTTCGTCGTCGTCCCCTGTCACCAAACCTTTGTCCCTTATGGCAATGCATACTCATATAAACACTTATATAGGCCCTTAGTGCAACAGTAATTAAATTCCCTTCCCTTACAAAGACTGTGGAAGACAAGCAGGCAAGGGCCACGTACAACACCGGCATGGGCGTCAGACATCGAGCAAGGCTGGGAGGCCACGCACAGGAGGACTGTTGATTGGCCAGGGGGAGGGGCGAGCAACACCACAGTGCGGGAGGCACTCGGCCAATGACAGGGCACCAGCGAAAGAGAACATTGGAGAAGATTTGAGAGGTCGGGAAGCTACGAAGCTCCGGTTGGTGGCGCACCAAGGCTGACGTCACATGCGAGGCTACAAAAGAACAGGCAAAGTTATAAAAGGACGCGCTGGCTGACATTGGCTCACTTGGCGCTGCACGGTCTCTCTTTGCTCTTTGTCTTTTTGTCTCTCTTCGCGCTGGACCTCGTGTTGGAGATCGGCCCCTTCGGGTTGGAGATTGGCTTTGTGTGGGGATCGCTGGCCCTGCGTTGGACGCGTGGTGCTTTTGATTCCGCGTGGTGCTTTTGGTTCCTGGTGGTGCATTGATACTGGAGCGAGGGACCTCGTGGCGTGCCGCAGAGCGAGTCGCATCGAGGCCTGGCGTAGCGCATGAGCGAGGCGGACTGAGGGGGCCGCGTTGGACGACGGACGCACCACTACTGACAGATAGGGCCGCACCCCACATTTCACAAATACATAACGAACGTTTTATTTTCCTTAATTCATTTTCCCTTGTCTCGTATCCGAAATCAGTGTGTGGGGACGTCCCGATTTGGACATTTATTACCGGCGCGTATTTTCCTGTCCCGCTATCTTTGTAAATAAATCCTTGTATTATTTTCTGTATATACCTGAATGCAGTTTTCCGTGTGGTTTATTTAATTTGCAGCGGCATTGGAGACGCCCCGAGAACAGGTAAGACTGCAGGGGTCTTGCGCCGCCACTCCACCCTGCGCAATTTTGTATAGCTTTCTGTCTTTGAGTCCACCATTGAGTTTTCGCCTCGAGAGCTAAGGCCTTCGCAATCGGCTTCCGTGACCGCCTGATTTTCATCAGAGGCGGCCGCATGACAATACTAATGATATTAATTTGAGATCCCTTCCCACAGGTGAAATGGGGTAATTAACCAAATACCAAGTATGTCCGTGGGTGCATGTATATATATATATAATTATATATATTATATTCAAAGTCAAGCCTCATGGAAGGACAAATAATGGGTGTGGGGAGGAATGAGGGGTTGCATGGAATTTGACACGATATAGAAGCAAGCTCTCAGAAAGGAAAAACTGGAACTTTGTAAGGAGTTTGGCTTCGGCTATTGATTATATTTTGGGATGAAATGATGTATTTGATGTACAATAGACCCACTCCCTATAGTGGGGTGGCTAAAGTCCAAATTTAAGTGATATCGTGACACACTGGCCCAAAGGACCAAATTTGGCACAGTTCTACTTTAGGACCATACAAAACTTTTGAGAGGGGGCTGCCCGATTTTCGAGCCCCAGGTCAAGGTCAGGTCAGGGTCAAATGTCAAATTATGTGTCTGTCATGTTTTTGCAATATCCAGCTTATAGATAACCTAAAAAACTTGGTCTTAGTCACATAACCAACATATTTAGTCAATGAATCCATTACTATTATGGGAAGTTCCACCAGGTGACGGCCATATAGGCTCAAAGCCACAACTCGAGAGAAACGAGGGAAAGGATTACGTAGAAAGGTATCCCGCAATACGAAGTTACCAAGTAACTTCGCTGGCTTTCTACAGGGTCCTACCAACAAGGAGGAGCTTTTCGCACTGCTGACGGAGGACGTAGTCAAACGCGACTATCCGCTTACCAAACAGGTTTACATTACATCTGGTCCACGAGTCCAATCGAATCAGGCTAACATCACAATGGGAGAGAGTGATCACGAAGAAACAGACAGTAGAATATGTCTTCATGTAAACGATGCCCTAAGGGAAGGGGCGACTACTGTTCTCATCAGAACCGTAGACACAGACGTGATTGTGATTCTGGTGGGAGTGTTTCATGATCTTGTGCAGCACCATCCAGGTATGCAACTATGGGTTGGCTTTGGTACTGGTCAACACTTCCGCTATTACCATGTCAACTCAATCTGCCAGGAACTTGGGGAAGACAAAGCTCGTGCTCTGACGTTTTTCCATGCATTCTCTGGCTCTGATGTAACATCCCAATTCAGTGGTAAAGGCAAAAAGTCAGCTTGGAAGGCATGGAAAGCTTACCCGACAGCCACAGAAGGATTCACCATTACGTCCCTGACTGCGTTTGTTCCACATGTGATTACATCTCCAGCATTCAATGTGATCGAGCGGTTTACCTGTATCATGTACGACAACACAACCCCACATGTCAATGTGAATGACCTTCGACAGGAGCTATTCCCAAGGAGAGTGAAGATGATGGAGAAGCTTCCTCCAACTCAGAACGCACTGCTCCAGCATGTAAATCGATGCCTGTACCAAGCCAGCATTTGGAGAGAGAGTCTGAAGCCCATCCTAGCTGCACCAAATCCAGATGGCTTTGGGTGGACCAAAGCAGATACCGGGTGGCGTCCAACCTGGACAACCCTGTCAGCTGCTGCTCTTAGTTGTAGAGAACTACTCAAGTGCGGATGTAAGGCGACACCCACTTGTTCAAAGAATTGCATGTGCAGGAACGCAGGACTGCCATGCACAGGACTGTGTCTCTGTCGCGGAAATTGTGAAGCATAAGTCATGCAGGCCGCGACCTCCTCTGTACTGGCCAATCCAGTATCCTCCCTCAGCGTATCGATGTACGTCAAAAACACCGATGCAAAAATGACCAACACATAATTTGACCTTTGACCTTCACCTGACCTTGAAATACAATATGGCAGCACCTGAGGATATTTTCCATAATACAAATGGATTCCTTGTCCTTAAAAATGATTATTTAGAGTTTAGACACTGAGATAATGTTTCTATGACAGCTATGAGCTGGATATGGCAAAAACATGACAAACACATAATTTGACCTTTGACCTTGACCTGACCTTGACCTGGGCCTCGAAAATCGGGCAGCCCCCTCTCAAAAGTTTTGTATGGTCCTAAAGTATAACTGTGCCAAATTTAGTGCTTTGGGCCAGCGTGTCACGATCATTTCCATAAGCCACTCCACTACTATGGGAGCGACAGGCAAGGTCATGTTATTATCCTCTCTGGGGTATATAGATTACAGTAGATCTATAGGCTCTGGTCCATTGGTCTGTGGTGGACGTGATAAGCATAGAATTCCTCAAGGATGTCGGGATTCCTCCAAATTTTTCAGTTTTGTGTTAAACAGCAGCAGCGACGGTTTAAAAAGGTTATCATACATGTGTGTGGTTTATAATATTTTTTACTTCTGCTAGGCTTTACCTACGATAGGCCAAGATAATCTCTTTATACACGTTAACATAACAGTTGGCCAAAGAAGAAAAACTCCTTATGGAGAGGGGATATTATGAGTCCCCTACCAGTTTCACCAGAAGGGGTTATAGGTTTGCTCTCCATCTGTCTGTCTGTCCATCCCAGCTGTGGTTTTGCAGACCTGCCACCCTTCCATATTGAACTGAAACATATTGAACATATTCAACTTTAACATATTCAACTGAAACTTGGTGCATGGCTTTATTTTGACAAGTTACAGAACAAGTTTGGTTTTGGCACGTTTCCCCAATTTTCCACAGTTATGTACTTTATGGACATAGAGAACATCACATATTATACATGGGTCAGTTTTCGTTTTCAGCTGCCCTGACTCCACCCCACTGCTTTACACCCATTGGCTGGACAGCTGGTCTGACTCCACCCCAATTAAAATCATGTGCCACCATTCCATGAAGCAGCACAGATTGGCAGGCCTTAGGCTTTAGGCCTGGGTGACAGTCCATGGCCCAGTGTAATTGGAATGATTCCAGGTATTTAACCACGATGTATTTATATATTCTCATAAGCTGTATGCATGTTTGTGCTTCAGGTATGCGTATGTCCATCAGGTTATTTTTTATTATTGCCAGCACAGAAAGCGGCATTATACACTGGCCAAATTAAGGCATGATTACTCGGTAGGGGACATGTATTGCAAAGCATTTCTCCCTTTTGTTAGTATTAATATTGGTTTGCAACAACATTAATATTGTGTTCTTATAATGAGTTCTTATCATTATACACACAGAAATTACCTTTGTTATGAGAAGCGGCCTTGGAAAAATGCCAAAATTTGGCAACTTAACACGGATTTCGCCGAAGGTGGGAAATCCTCTTTGAGAGGAGGGAGGGGAAATGAAGTCACTACAACCTCCATCGTGCGACCTTTAGTTCTCCTGTCAAGTTTGGTTGCGATTGGATAAGTAACGATCGAATGTATCGCAGTCTTAGACACCAAATTGAGTATTTTGGTATGATTCGTTGGCAATGTTCCACATCCACAGGCAGAACATCCCCATCCAGGGCACCCTTATCATGGAACATTCCGCACAGCATTCCTACCAGACAACCCTGAGGGAGGCCATGTCCTGGGGTTGCTTCAGAGGGCTTTTAAACAGCGGCTCGTTTTCACCATTGGTACTTCCCGTACAACCGGCATGGACGACGTCGTCACTTGGAATGACATCTATCTATAATTCCAGCAATCTCTGTGTGTGTGTGTGTGTGACTGTGTGTGTGTGTGTGTGTATGTGTGTATGTCTGTGTGTTTGTCTGTGACCGCTGTTTCTCGACAACTACCGGTCCGATATACTTGAAACTTGCCAGGTATATTGCTGGGGACCCGAGGATGTGCCTTTTCAAGGTTTCATATGTTACCGTTAAGTAGTTACCGAGCTATGTCCAAAAAACGATTCAACCAATCAGAGAGCAGCGAGCTATCACGTGTGCCGAACGTGGCGAACAGACTCTGCCTCGGACGGCACATTTGAGAGCGTATTCATTTATTTCACGTTGGAAAACTATGTTGCCGTTAAACTATGTTTTAAAACTAATTAAAACTAATTTGCGATTCATCGTAACTGCGATTTGCGACCTTCCGGACAGTGAAGACTTCACTTCCAGCAGCCAATCACAGAACGCTTTGTTGCGTAGGCGTGGCCGATGTGAGCGAGCGGAGCCGAGCGCGTGCGCCATTACGGTTCGTAATTCGATTTCTTCCGGAGAAAATAATAATTTCTCGATTTCTTATGCGCATTATTTCTCCCAATTCAGTCAGAGCGAAGGGCGGAAGCGAAGAGCGTTGTTTTTTTTGTTTACGGGCGTACGGGCGTACGGGCGGGGTAGAGCGTACGGGTAGCGTTTTTTTTTTTTTGGCAAGGAACGGGCACCCACGTACGGGCAATGCCCTAGTTCATCACAAAACCAGCATTCACGGTGGACCAATGCTGTAAGATTCCAAATCAGCATCTTTGGAATGCATTGTCGAGTTTTATTTTTTTAACGATGCCTAAATATATGACCTGTATTAGATAGATTATAGCTGGTAGTGAGGCACGGTAGCTCCAGAGATTATACACACAGAAATAAATTTGGAGATATGCATGCCAGTCCTTGTGGGGGAACAAAGTGAGAATTGAATATTTCCTGCAGAGCGACAGGGTGATGTTGTAGAATGATGTTACTTTAAGACTTGTACGCTTGAAGTTTCTTAATGAAGGCAGCGCATGGTGGAGAGTGTGGGCCACCAAGTTTGATTGGTTCTTACGATTATCAGACACTGAAGAAAGTTTAGTGTCACAGGATGATATCTCACTCCCGGAAAACAGCTCTTGACATTTTTCTTTGAAGGATGTGATAATAATCTGGGTGAGTTTACTTTCTATTGCTGGGCCTTTCTTTGGATTACATAAAATAGTTTGCATCTCGCCACAAGACTACCTGTACTCTTACAGCTGGTATAGATGTTGATTGTGGACACCCTCCCAACAAAGTACCAAAACTTACTGTTTCACTTGTTCAGAAATGATAAAAGGTGACATCTTATTACTGATGTCAGTGAAATAGATTGCAGATGTCATACTGGTATTTCAGACACCACTACCTGCACTTTTGAAGATGATTGCTAGCAATTCTACGATCTCTAGTGTAGAAGGGTGGGGAAGGAGGTAGGCATTCTTATGTACAGTACACCTTTGTGGTGTGATTAAACCGATTGACAGAATTGCTTGTATTGCATATAATTCATTCTGTATTTAACTTACAATGTGAATTGGCTCTGTTTTGCAGTTACGGATATCCAGATCCAGATTACCTGAAGCGTGTGCAAGAGGAATTGAGAGCAAAGGGAATTTTTAAAGCTGCTGATGTTGCATTGCGATTGCAGGAAGATAAGTGGTTTGAAGGGCGGTAAATAACTACAAAGGATAAATTAGCACAACATTCCAAAAATACTTTCTTGATTCTAAAAAAAGATGCTTTCTTTATTATTATTTTTTACCCAAAATTAATTTAGTCACTTGTATTTTATTTATGGAGGGAAATAAATAAATAAATAAATAACAACAATCATGTGTAGCACTTGTTACCTTCACCATCTGATGTACGGACATTATGTTTTCACCCCTGTCTGTCTCTTTGTGTGCAGGATATCTCAAAAAGTTGTAGATGGATTCGGATGAAATATGGTGGGCCGGTTGGGTGGGTGATGAGGACAAAATGATTAGATTTTGGTGAAGATCCGAATGTGGATCCAGATACATAAATTTTAAAAGTGATTCAGCTTTAGGGCTAAAAACGATATTTTATATATAAATATATATATATATATATATATATATATATATATATATATATATGTATATATATATGTATATATATATGTATATATATATGTATATATATATATGTATATATATATATATATATATATGTATATATATATGTATATATATATGTATATATATATGTATATATATATGTATATATATATGTATATATATATATATATATATGTATATATATATGTATATATATATGTATATATATATATATATATATATATATATATATATATGTATATATATATGTATATATATATGTATATATATATGTATATATATATGTATATATATATGTATATATATATATATATGTATATATATATGTATATATATATGTATATATATATATATATGTATATATATATGTATATATATATGTATATATATATATATATATGTATATATATATATATATATATGTATATATATATATGTATATATATATATATATATATATATATATATATGTATATATATATATGTATATATATATATGTATATATATATATGTATATATATATATGTATATATATATATGTATATATATATATGTATATATATATATATATATATATATATGTATATATATATATATATATATTGTTACGGACACGACTTAGATGTTATGATGGGCCGAGCGGAATGGCCGCCGTGTTCGCACAAGTTACCCGATTATACTCGAACGTTGGCCGAGTCGCGCTACGCTAGATCAATTGAGGAAAGGACACAGCGGCTGGGTTAAAATGACACGACACCAGGGGTACGGTTCTCAAGACCTCCGGAGGAGGTTATAATATTGCGGAAGGTTAGATTACAAGGATGAGAGAGACAGCATAGAAAGATAGGCACTTAGACACACTTATCTTATTCCCGACAGACCACAGATAAACGGGACAAAACTGACTCACACGGGGATTGATGGCAAGGAGGGGCAGGTATTCGATGGCTCAAGGTGCACCTTGGCTCAGGGGCAAATCGACCCGGTCCGGTCCAAAGATGCGGGGAGGTCGCTCAGCGCTCGGAGGTCGCGACTTGTCTTTCCAAGCTGGGGGCGCATCTGACGTCACGTCCGGTCAGTCGCTGCGTATATCCGGCGGGGAGTGACACGCCCTCGGCTCGTTAGCTCCGCCCCAGATGGAATCGGCCCGCCGCTTCTTATTGGCTGCGGGGGGTTACCGGGCTCCGCCCTTGACGAGGAGCTGACAGCCAGCCCCTTCGTGGTAACCCCGTAACCTGGAGCACATGGGCCATGGCGGCTAACCGAGCCGGAGTGAGGACGCCCACTCCCCGCACCGCGGCCGCGCCGCCCCCGCTGTGGTTGTAGTTGTTGTTGTTCCTTGAGATGATGGGTGGATGCGGAGATGATGTTGGGGGGAGGTATTGGGAGGTCCTAAACTCACTACTGGTGCCATACAATCACATTCTGGTGCAACGAAGAGTCAGAATTAATGGAAACGAGTCCTTAACTGACATAGACTAAGAATAACTAGCAAGATGTCCGAAAGTTGTCTACGTGGGATGCGGTGGACCTGGGCACGACATTTAATGGGGGAAGAAGGGGAAGGTCGGTTCTACAGAGTGTTGTTTACAGACAATGGGACTAGGGAATGGGGGATTGGGGATAGTTGGGGAGTATTGGGGAAATAGGGGAATATTTACAAGCGGATATGGAGGCCAAATCCCATATCCGCAACATTGCACCCTTCTCTACCCTCGGGGCGTCCCGACCCGATAAATTTTTACCTATTTTAGTGTGGCACTCAGATGTAGTTCCCTCTACTATTAACTCTACCCTGAGTGCGACAGTTTTACAGATATTCACAAATGAGTAAATATGTCCCCCTGCGACGTTGCACCCTTCTCCTCACAGAAACACACCCACAGGATAACCGAATCGCGGAAAGAATTCGCCAACTAAACATACAGCCGGTAGGGAGCATTATTTACACAAGACTACGCTGTTATTTACACTACGATCCAGGACCTGTTTTTGGAGGAACACATGCAGATGTTATGCATAGAGAGAGCACGCATGCCAGCATCGATACACCAACCCACGAGTGCTCTGTGGCCTTAAGGCCTTTAATAATGTGCAGAGCACCCCTTCCAAGCACCAAAAGCACCACCCCATCACACAGTCAGCACCATCCGGTGCACCAATAAAGTGTCTATAAATCATGGTGTGGTGTCGCAGCCGGCCGATGTTCTGCCGCTGGTCTTGCCTTCGTGTGGTGCACTTGGTGTTCTGGCTTCTTTAAAAATAAAGAAAGGCGCCAACCGCGTCCATTTCTTTATTGTGGCCGTCAGGGGGCCAACTATTAGTGGTTCACCTGTATGGCATAGGTGCCACGTTGACCCAGAGGTCCATCAATGGGTGGTGCTTGGCCGCAAAAGAACTGCGGTCCATTGTGGGTGGCCACCAAAATTGCGGTCCATATGGTGTATCGATCCAGGCAGCAAGCAGCGAAAGTGCAGGCCCACAACTGCGGAGCCAGCACCTCTCTCTCCTCTCTCTCTGCCCCAAAGCCAGATCCTCGGAGGTGGGAGACAAAAGAAGCAGACAAGTGAGTAAGGCGGTAAGGGCGCAAAAGTGCACACAATGTAAGGTAATGCACACTGGGGGCACATGGGAACCAGGTGAGACAGGTACGTTCCTACCGTACGCCCCCCCCCCACCAGGTAACCTACATGGCCCCTCCCTTACCCCTTACTGTATCCACAAAACACAACACTACCCATAAACATCTACTTTACACATCAACAACGTCCCTACTGTCTTCCCCGTTCCTCCCATAAACCAAATTCGTCTTCTCTCCCTCCTAACCAATCAAATTTGCCATTTTCAACTCTCATCAAAATTTGCCATCTCCAACTCAACATCATAATTTGCCATCACCAATTCATCATCAGTCCCTCCTAAGGAGGGAGAGATGGAATCACCCCAATGTCTCATCCACGTCGTGATGCGTCTCACAAATCCAACAGCAATCCTTACTTCCTGCAACACAAAACAAAGAAAACACAGGTGTGGAGTCATCATCATCACCACAGGTAAGTGGCTGCGTATGGTGCGACAGGTTCATCAATCCTAACTATTTCCTAAATGACTTTAACAACTTTACATTACCCGGGGTCTTTCTCCTGCCAAACCATTGGCCCTCTTACACTATGGGTTCTAAAAACCAATTCCCATTGACCAAACTGTGGTGCCCCTCAATTTGGGGTCTCACTCCCCCGATTCATCTCTCGGTGCCCTCGCACAATTTCTGGGCTGCGACGTGTAGCTCTCCTAGCCGGTCTACCCACCTGCACACCTCCACCACTGCAGTTGCCTCCGAGCTTACCTGCTCCTTACCCTAACCTAACTACCTGGGGAAGGCCCTCTGGCGCTCTCCCCACTCGGTGCCCTCTCTGGCACTGGGCTACCCGGGTCCGTCCTCTGGATCCTCGGGCCCCACTGACACTAACGGCTCCCAGAGCCCACCTGCGGCCTCACCTGGCCGACATCCTCACAGTGGTGGAGTGCCCAACCAACTACACACACTAACAGGCTACACGCCCAGCCATTTCCACAACACTAATGCACCCATCCGCAATACCATTCTGCAACCGCACCACAAATGCCAATATCCAACCACAATTTACCTATACCCTCTACCTAACACTTACACTACCCGCCCCGGGTACTCGTGAAAGGGGTCCACTCTTCCCCCATCCACACCTTCACACCATGCACACCACCCCGTACCACTTACTCCAACTCTCTCCACACCACTCATTCTCTGCTCCATATATTCCACACACCTGGTGCCACCTGCACCCTTCTCTCCCCAAGCGCTTCCGCGCTGATCCACAACACTCACTACTCATCCACTGCTCCACACACCTGTCCAGTTGCACACCTGTGCAATCACACCTGTTCAATCCTCACACAGCATCATCTCATCTAACTACTCCCCTCTGAAACTTGCGCTTCCCAGTCGTCCCTTTAAACTATTGCGCTCCCTCGTCATTATCATCCACACTAATCTACCTGCGTCCCCACTACAGGTATCAGTCACTAACTAAACTTAACGTCACCTAATGTCATCTTCGCTAGATCCCTACCAATATCCTAACCCACCCGGGCTAGTTTTCACTGCCATACACCCCATAAGCTATTGCTCCTTTGCCCCCACCATGGGAAGGGTGACAGGGATGCCACCCTTACCCACCGGGCCCATCGCTCATCAATCCCCCAGTCCTCTGGCACTAATAAGCCCCCCTTATTCAGAGGTACTGGGTCCCGCCTCGGCATCTAAAGCCGAGGCAATCCACGGGGGCGCCTGCTCGCCGGTGTAAGGTCTTATCCGGTCGGCGTGGACGATCCGAGGGAGGGCTCGTGGCCCCATTTTGATCTTAATGACCACGTCACAGATTTGCGACAGGACGACTCCTGGGCCTTGCCAGGGGGAGGTGAGCTTTGGGCACCTTCCCTTCCGCCTCCGGGGATTAAAGAACCAAATCTTCATCCCCGGAGCGTGTTGACTCCCCTGGCTCCGGTCGTCGTACCTGCGCTTCATCTTTTCCCCCGCCAGATGGAGTTGGCGGCGGGCGAAGGCATGGACTAGCTCCATGCCTTCCTCTAGGTGACGTGCGTACCCCTCCCTCGGCGGGTTAACCACTGTGTCTGGCACGGGACCGCATAGCAAGTCGGCGGGAGCCCGTAACTCCCGCCCATACATAAGCAACGCTGGACTGCATGCGGTGGCCCCGTGCTGGCTGGTTCGGTAGGCCATAAGCAAATAAGGGAGATGTTCGTCCCAGTCATCCTGACGGGTGGCGGTGAACAGTGCCAGTTGTTGGATTAGAGTTCGGTTAAATCTTTCCACCATCCCGTCAGATTGAGGTCTTAAAGGCGTTGTTCTGGTTTTCCGAATTGACAGGAGACTGCACACATCTTTTAGCAATTTGCTCTCAAAATTTCGTCCCTGGTCGGTGTGCAACTCCTGTGGAATCCCATGCCGGCACACAAATCCTTCCACGAAGGCCTGCGCTACCACCCCTGCTTCTTGGTTGGGGAGGGCGTAGGCCTCCGGCCACTTGGTGAAGTAGTCCATCACAACGAGGATGTACTTATTACCTAGGCGGGTGCGGGGTAGTGGGCCTAGGATATCCATGGCCACCCGCTCTAGGGGGGCCCCCCACCTGGTGTAATTGAAGGGGGGCTCTCATCCTCCGTGCTGGTCCCTTTTTGGCAGTACAGGCGTCGCATCTCCGACACCAGTCCTGTATGTCGCGCCCCATATTCACCCAATAAAACCTCCGGCGTACCCACGATATTGTCTTTGTCCTGCCCAAATGGCCGCCGGAGCGGGTACCATGCACCTGTTGCAATATGACGTTCTTGAATTTGTCAGGGACTATCACCAGCCAGGAAGTTCTATCAGAGGGAACCTCCACCCACTTGCGATACAAGATGTTATCCTTCAATTCCAGGGTCTGCCACTGAGCCCAATATGCCTTTGTTTGTGCCCCGAGGGGGGTGACCTCTTCCCCCTTTGGTCTTTGCCCCAATTTGACCCAATTGAACACTGGCCCCAGGACAGGATCCTCCTGCTGGGCCGTGCTCCATGCCAAAGTTCCGAATTCCTCATCTGCGGTTAGTGGCAAAATTGGCCCTCTCACCCGGGTTGCCCGGACAACGAGGGTCGGGTCCGAATCGCCCAATTGTTCCCTCTCCTCGTGTCTCGCACAAAATTTGCAGTTTTCCCCCAGACAAGGACGCCGAGAGAGTGCGTCCGCATTACCATGGGCCTTCCCGACCCTATGGGCCACATCAAAATCGTACTGCTGAAACTTTTCCAACCACCTTGCAATTTGGCCCTCTGGTTCCTTGAACCGAAGGAGCCATTGCAAGGAGGAATGGTCAGTTCTCACCAAAAATTTCCGCCCGTACAAGTACGGGTGGAAATGGTTCATGGCAGCCAGCATAGCCAATAACTCTTTGCGAGTGACGCAATAATTTCTCTCGGGCCTACTTAAGGCCCGACTATAATAACCAATCACTCTCTCCACGCCCTCCTGTGTCTGAGACAAAACTGCGCCCAATCCTTCCTGGCTCGCATCCGTGTCCAGGGTAAATGCCCCGTTGCTAGTGGGGTACGCTAGAAGGGGTGCGGATGTCAGACACCCCTTCAATTTTTGGAAGGCCTCGTGGCACTCCCGTGTCCAATTAAATCGCGTCCCCTTCTCCGTAAGCCGGTGGAGGGGACGGGCCAACTCCGCAAATTTCGCCACAAAGCGCCGGTAGTAGGAGCAGAGTCCCAAAAATCCCCGCACCACTTTGATGGTACGTGGTGCGGGCCACTCCTCTACCGCTTTAATTTTGTCTGGGTCCGTTTTTACCCCCTCGCGGCCGATCACGTGACCTAGATAGGCCACCTCTCTTGCAAACAAAGTGCACTTACTCGGGTTCAGCTTCAACCCTGCCTGTCTGAGGCACCCGAACACCTGGTCCAAATTAGCTACTGCCTGGGGGAACGTTTGGGCATGTACCAGGACGTCATCCAGGTACACCAGGCATGATTGCCATGGCATGCCGCCCAGTACATGCTCCATCAATCTTTCAAAGGTGGCGGGGGCGTTACACAAACCAAACGGCATCACAGTAAACTGATACAGTCCCTTACCTGTGGAAAATGCCGTTTTCTCCTTCCCTGCCCTATCCATCTCCACCTGCCAATACCCACTCTTGAGGTCCAAAGTTGAAAACCAATTTGAGCCCGCAACGGCATCGAGGGTGTCATCAATCCTTGGCAGGGGATATGAGTCCTTGAGTGTCACGTTGTTTAGCTGGCGATAGTCCACGCAGAACCGCGTGGTCCCATCCTTCTTTTTGACCAGCACAACAGGTGACATCCAAGGACTTCCCGAGGGCTCGATCACGCCTGCGTCGAGCATTTTTTCAACCTGCTCGTCAGCTTCCGCCCTCTTGCTCCAAGGGAGCCGTCGGGCGGCCTGACGAATAGGCCGGGCCTCACCGGTGTGGATCTGATGTTTCACCAGGCCCGTACGTCCAATATCCTCGGTGGACAGGGAGAAGAGGTCCAAATGGGACCCAACCAGTTTGTGTAAGGCCTCCCTCTGGGTACCTCCCAACTCTACGCTACTACGATTTACCATCTCGCAAATGGGATCGGGCCAATTCCTACTTCTTATTGAAGGCTCCCCCCGGGGTCGGCTCGGCTGGACGTTCTCGCCCCTCACTGTCGCGACTTCCTCAACTGGGGTGCAGCCAGCTACCCTCGTGCCCCTTACTATAGTGCGTGGTTCTGTACTCATATTTATTACTCGGACGGCCACTACCGGTCCGTCCGTTTTTACAAGAGTGCGGCCCACGATTAAACCCGGTATGGACTGCGCTGCCACCGGTTCGACCAGGCCGCAGGACTCCTGCCATGTTGGGCGAGCTGCCCACCGGGCCGGCACTATCACCTCGGCCCTTGGGGGGATGGTCACGGCCTCGGAAGCCTCCAGCTCCGCTCTCTCGGCCGTGCTCACTCCCCCTAACGGCAGCTCTTCTACTCCCACCTGCAGGATCCCCCGGCACAAGTCGATTTTACAACCGCTGGCAGTCAACAAATCCAACCCTATTAAACATGGGTCGCACACCTCCGCTACCCAAACATCTATCTCCCTCCTTACCGACCCTAACTTGAGGGTCACAGAACCACGCCCTATGATCGGGGCCGTTACCCCGGTAGCAAGTTGCAAACTATAATTTTGCAGGCGCTGGATCTTATCCCAGCCACCTGCGCTCGAATCAAGGACCACAGGGCTGATGATCGTGGCGCTAGCTCCTGTGTCCACTACGGCGTCTACCCCCACGCCGGCAATTTTGCATCTGATTGTCAGGCTACCGGTTCCAATTTGGCCACAATAAATGACCTGTCGCGTCAATGAGGGCTCTCCTCCATCCTCTTCTGCCGAACACCGCCCTATGTGCCCGACACCTTCTAGTTTCCCGGGGTCTGGCGGGGGGGTGTCTGGGGTCGGCTAACCCGCTCCCCCCTGGGCAGAGTTGAGGACCTCAACCGCCGGGGATCATCCCGGCGCGCGGCTCGAGAGTGCCGCGCCAGGTGACCCAGACGGTTGCAGGTATAGCACCTCACCTGATAAGGTGCTTGCCTCCGGAATTCCAAATTTCCCCCCCTGTAGGTCCGAATTGGATTACCCGCTCGTGGTCCACCGCGGGCCACCTCCGGGGCCGCCTGCCATGGTCCAGGTCCCGCCAGGCGCTGGTCCACCAGCCTCCGGACCATGCCCGCCAGGTCAGGACCCACGTCGGGGGCGGGCCCCCTAAGGGGTCCGCCCTCCATCGGGGGTCCCACCTGGCGGACCGCCATTGCGAGACGCTCGCCCCCCCGGGCCAGGGGCCTCGCTGCTTCCCAACGGGCCGCAGCGTCAGCCGCCTGGCTCAGAGTCTGGTGGCGCCACATGGCGAGCTGTTGCCGGAGCTCAATATCCGGGAGGGCCTGCATAAAATGGTCCAGCGTCAGGCTTTCCCGGGAATCCGCTGCCATGCTAGCATGTGTGATCCCCACTGCGCGGCGAATGTCGTGGGCAAGCTCCCCGATGGCTTCCTGGGGCTTGCGCTTTCGCAGCGCGAGCTGAGCTTTAACAAGCTCGCTCTGCTGTTCAATGCCGAATCGATTAATTAGGGCGTCGCGGAGGGCTTGCAGGGTGAGAGCACCCGATGGTAATGCCGTCAGCACCTCCGCCGCCGCGCCGCGCAATGCGGCCACCAGGTGTACTCCACCTTCGTCCTCGCCCCAACCGTTGCCCTTACACACACAGTCGAACTGCGCCAGGTACGCGCGTAGATCACTCTTGCCGTCATACGGCGCGAGTGGGACCTTGTGGGACCACCTCGTATGCGAGTCGTTGCCCGCCTGCCGGACCCCGTGCGTCGCCCCTTGCGGGGTCAGCGCGGGGCCGAACCGGCCGGGCCCCCACAGTACATTACCCCCAAGGGGCTCTCGTGCCTCCCCGGTCCCTCCAACAACTACCCCTGTTGGTGTCGATGCATGGGTCACACCTCCGCAACCCGCTACCCATTCCATACCACCACAACCTTGCTCACCCACACCTCGCACCTCTCGTTCCATACCCTCCGGACCAGCCATACACCTCACTCTTGGCCTCTCACGAACATCCGGGTCTATCTCGACCCCCAAGCTTATTAAATCACCTGGCGCATCATACGCACGACCATATTGGTCACCACTTACACCGGGTCCTCTTTCTCTTCGCTTCTCCTCCATCACCTGCGAATCCCTCATCCGGTTAATGAGCACATCATCACGATCCGAACACAGACTTTCGTCCAATTCTTTTACTTCCTCCTTTATCTCTTTCTTATCCTCTCTCCGTCGCTTTTTAATTTCGCTCACCCCTTCTTCCACTTCTTCTAATTTCTGCTTCACCTCCTTCATCTCCTCGTGCGCCCCTTTAAGTTCTTCCTCTAACTCCACTTTATTTTTTTCGATGTGCTCCCGCACCTCCCGCTCTTTAACCTCCATCACCTCTACCACCTTGTCCATTTTCCTCGTCAGGTCCTCATGTACCGTCTTACACTCTTTTTTAATTACCCCTACGTCCTTTTTCATCTCCTTCTGTGTCGATTTTAAACCCTCTATTACCGCTGTGTTCTTCTTTACCTGGTCCCCCAACTCCTTTTGTCCCACTGTCAGTTGTTCTACTCCCAGCGTCAACTCCTCTATACCCCCTTGCAATTTTACAGTCCCCTTTCTCACCTCCTTCTCCATGCGCTCCTTACAGTGCCTCACCTCCTCGCGCACTCCTCCGACCTCCTCACTCACACCTCTTCTGATCTGCTCTCCCATCACTTGCATCTCCTGCCCAGATGCCACCCTCATCTGCTCCATTTCCTCCCTGTGAGCATCCAGTTTGGTTTCTACCCCCATTCTGACCCCCTCTATCTGCTGCCCCATTTGTTTAACTTCCCTTTCCGCTTGGTCCCTCATGTCCCTCAATTTGCCTTCCATCCTGTTTTCTAACCCCTCTAACCCCTTTTGCATCCCTTCCATTTGATTCTCTTGAGCGGTCATTCTGTTTTCTACCCCCATTAACCCATTTTTCACCTCTTTTATTCCGTTGTCTAACCCCTCACCGGTACCCCTCGCTTCGTCCCTCATTGCCCCCATTTGGCCCTCCAATCGCTCACCCTGAGCATCCATCCGGTTCCCCATTACCCCCATTTGGTTTCCCATTACCCCCATTTGGCCCTCCAATCGCTCACTCAATCGCTCAATTTGGCGCCCCATACTCATCTGTACAGCTGCCTGTAGCTGCGCAATGAGGGCCTGCATGTCAATCGGCTGCATGTTAAAGCCCGTTGATACAGCGGGCTCGGCTACCGCGCGCTCTTGCGAGGCGCCATTTTGCGCGCCCGCAACGTCGGGCGCAACGACGCTATTTTGTGCGTCTGCTACCCTCACTGCTTCGCTCTCCTCTTGTCCCTCATTTTGGTCCTGGATCGACCCTGCCTCACTCTCCTCTACCGGACCCCAGCCGACTTGGTCTGCCATAGCGCGACTTTCAAAATTCGGGTTTTTATATTTTGTAAAACACAATCAAATTTCGCCGTTATAATTTCGAGCGCGTAAAACGCGCTCCGGATCGAATCTCACTCCTCGACACCAATTGTTACCCTAATGGTACAATTGGTGTTCCAAAATTTGGGCTAAATGAATTTAGTCCCAGGTCCGAATCCGACACTCCTGACACCAATTGTTACGGACACGACTTAGATGTTATGATGGGCCGAGCGGAATGGCCGCCGTGTTCGCACAAGTTACCCGATTATACTCGAACGTTGGCCGAGTCGCGCTACGCTAGATCAATTGAGGAAAGGACACAGCGGCTGGGTTAAAATGACACGACACCAGGGGTACGGTTCTCAAGACCTCCGGAGGAGGTTATAATATTGCGGAAGGTTAGATTACAAGGATGAGAGAGACAGCATAGAAAGATAGGCACTTAGACACACTTATCTTATTCCCGACAGACCACAGATAAACGGGACAAAACTGACTCACACAGGGATTGATGGCAAGGAGGGGCAGGTATTCGATGGCTCAAGGTGCACCTTGGCTCAGGGGCAAATCGACCCGGTCCGGTCCAAAGATGCGGGGAGGTCGCTCAGCGCTCGGAGGTCGCGACTTGTCTTTCCAAGCTGGGGGCGCATCTGACGTCACGTCCGGTCAGTCGCTGCGTATATCCGGCGGGGAGTGACACGCCCTCGGCTCGTTAGCTCCGCCCCAGATGGAATCGGCCCGCCGCTTCTTATTGGCTGCGGGGGGTTACCGGGCTCCGCCCTTGACGAGGAGCTGACAGCCAGCCCCTTCGTGGTAACCCCGTAACCTGGAGCACATGGGCCATGGCGGCTAACCGAGCCGGAGTGAGGACGCCCACTCCCCGCACCGCGGCCGCGCCGCCCCCGCTGTGGTTGAGGTTGTTGTTGTTCCTTGAGATGATGGGAGGATGCGGAGATGAGGTTGGGGGGAGGTATTGGGAGGTCCTAAACTCACTACTGGTGCCATACAATCACATTCTGGTGCAACGAAGAGTCAGAATTAATGGATTTAATTCATTTAATTTTAATTTAATTTAATTTAATTCATTTAATTCATTTAATTCAGAATTAATTTAATTAATTAATGGCTACACAAAGAAAACAAAAGCAGAACAACCAGCCCCTTGGATTGAAACAAGACAAATGAAGAAAGTTGTCTATGCACAGAACAAAAAGGGCTGGGACGGGTAAACTAGTCTTCTTTGAGACAACAGTGCCTCTACCCCCATTTTTGGAAGACTGCCAACCAAGGCTAACGAGCTCAACCCACCCGGGTTTGGGATCAGAGTTGTCCTTCTTCTAGGCAGATTGCCGGCCAAGGCTAACGAGTTCCACCTACCCGGAGCAAGCTTGGTTTTAAGATGCCAAACACCCGCCTTTCACACCTCCACATTTAGTTAAAACAGGGGTCGGCACGAGAAGCCATGCGGTAGGAGTTTGATCAGGAGAGGCTATTTGAGACGCAGACAATATGGGATATTTTATGGATGAGGAGTTGCTCAGTTCTCCACCACCATATTCAGTGAAATATCTTTCATTAATAATCAATTATTATTTTCTTAATAACTGAAATATCGTTCCGACCTGCTGTCTGAAGGTATGATCGCACACACATCACTCCACAAACACACACTTTGATCGCAGAGGATATAAATGATACCAGGACAGACATGCACACCCACCTGAACATATACATACTTCATAACAAGCCAGATCAACCACCTACACAACAACATAGCAATCCACAAAACCTCATATGTAACCACACTCCCACCAGAACAAATCTATGACTGTTGAGGAAACGCTGATCATTTGTGGCCACTTTGGTAAAATATCTTTCATTAATTCTCAATTTTTGTTTTCCTGTGTCCATCACACAGAAGGTTGTGTCTGTGGAGCCCCAAGACATTCCCTGGTCTTTGTGTAAAACCATCCGTAACATCCTTCTACCCTCTTTTCTGAAGGTATGATCGCACACACATCACTCCAGAAACACACACATGATAATCCTGGAGGACGTAAATGATACCAAGGCAGACATGCACGAGCAACAAAGTGTGTCCACACTTTCAACAGACAAGAGCAACCACATATGTGACCACACTTCCACCTGCATAAATCTATGACTGTTGAGGAAATGAAACGCTTTCAGGCTCTCCAATTCAAAGGAATCGGAGGGGTCCGTTTGAACCATTACTTCTTGACTGCACCACCAATGGCCACTTGGGTTCATTGCACGCTTCCTAAAAGTTTTCAGTGTGCGCATTTGTGACCTGTGGACGTCACGGCGTTATGATGTAACGCACTCAAACTTGGCATTCTATAAATCTCATGGTGGTTCAACAGTCAATTCATCTCCTGCGCTTTGCGTGTTGTGAGGACTCAATCTCCATCCCAAGTTTGGGTGTTGTGAGGACGTTATTTAGGCTAAGAACATATTTATATATCTCACAGGATGAGTTGTTCATTGATGAAGTAAATTTACATCCTGCCAGTCCTCACATGTGGATTATTCCAAAAGAATACCACTCGTCCAATCCTACCCAGAACACCGGGAATCTCAAACCAAACGATTATTGACAAAATGCTCCTCTGAGTGCCTCCTTACCCTAAACATTTATCACCATTTCAGTGAAATATCTTTCATGAATCAATTCTTGTTCTCTTGTGTCCATCACACAGGAAACTGTTCCATCTGTTCCTCAGAAGAATAAAGGAGTTTTCAGCTATTTGTACAATGACATTTATAACATCGTTCCGACCTCCTTTCTGAAGGTATGATCACACACACATCACTCCAGAAACACACACACTTTAATCCCAGAGGATAAAAATGATACCAGGGCAGACACCCACAGCCACCTGAACATGTACACACTTCATACCAGGCTAGGACAACCACATACGCATCAACATAGCAATCCACAAAACCTCATATGCAACCACACTCCCACCAGAACAAATCTATGACTGTTGAGGAAACAAACACTTTCCAGGGTCTCCAGTTTAAAGGAATCGGAGGGGTCCGTTTGATCTGTCACTTCTTGACTGCACCAACAACGGCCACATTTGGCCTGTACAGTGGTCGTTGCACGCTTTCTGGAAGTTTTCATTGTGTGCTTTTGTGACCTGTGGATGTCATTGTGATATGACGTAATACACTCAAACTTGGCACCCTATGTCATGGTGGTTCAACAGTCAATTCATCTCCTGCGGTAGAACCTTCGAGCAGCTCAAGATCTGACATCCCGCGTTTGGTAGTTGTGAGGACGTTTTTAGGCTAAGAACAGGATTATTACCCTGCGCTCGTGAAGCAAAATGCGGGGTTAAGCATTCATACGCGTACGTGTGTCGTGTGCCGTGTGCTGTACGTGTGTGTGTGCCGTTTTCCATACGTGTGTGTGCCGTGTGCCGTATGTGTGTGCCGTATGTGTGTGCCGTACGTGTGCCGTATGTGTGTGTGCCGTACGTGTCTGCATTAAAAAAAATTCATTTTCTCGGCAACTGTTCCGATTGACACGAAATTTTATCACAGAAGCTCCCCCGCCTGTATAATTTTTTTATTCATGATTATGACGTCATAGGTCACGTGGTACGGACGCCATCTTCGAAAAAGGTTACACTTCGAAATCTCCCAAACCGCTCAATGGAAAAAATTTAAACATGGCTCATTGTCAAGTACTCACCATGGGGAATAAGATATGTTGATGGTGATGTCATCGGTGCCTTAATTATGACGTCGTAATTCGACAAGTACAACGCTTGATCTGATCAAGATGAATAAAACAAAAATTCCTCTGCAACTGTTAGTCCGATGGACACGAAATTTTCAGAATATGTGCGGCGGCTCCTGTAGAATTTTTAAAATGATAATTGTAACGTCATAGGTCACGTGGTACAGACGCCATCTTGGGAAAAATCGAAAAAAGTTACACCTCTATCTCCGAAACCGCTCCATGGGAAAAATTGAAACATGGCTCATTGTCAAGCACTGCCCTTGGGGAATAAGATGTGTTAATGATGATGTCATCAGTGCCTTCGATATGATGTCATAATTCGACAAGTACAACACTTATCCAATCATTGTGAATTTTTTTTCTCAGCAACTGTTGGTCTGATGGGCACCAAATTTTCACCACAGCAGCACCTCCTCCTGTAGAATATTATAATGATAATCATGACATCATAGGTCATGTGGTACAGGCGCCATCTTGGAAAAACCGAAAAATGTTGCACCTCTATATCTCCAAAACCACTGCATGGAAAAAATGGAAACATGGCTCATTGTAAAGAACTCCATATGGGAAATAGGTGTTAACGATGACGTCATTGGTACCATAATTATGACATCATAATTCGACAGGGACAACGCTTAGTCTGATCAGTTTGAAATGTATTGAGCGTGATCTATGCAACAATTATATTGGAGAATATAAACTTATGATTTAATCGCTCACATGGTCTGGCAGCCCTATTGGATCTAACAAAAAAAAATGTTCAAAAACAGAAGAGTTGGCTCGCAACAAGTTGACTGCGCAGGGTAAGTATTCTATGAATACCATCTAGTTTATTTCAGAGGATGAGTTGTTAATTTGTGAAGTAAATTTATAATAAAGTGTCCCACAAAAGGATAAATTTCGCGAACTGTTGTGCCAGAAAGTAAGAGTTCATCAATGGAGATCTTGGTGAAATTCTTTTGATCCAAGACCCTACTCCTCCCTGAACCGAATTGTGATCAGCACTTGTACTCTTTTGGGTCGGACCTGCATTCTCAACCTGACAAATGCATCACAGAAGGGATGATGAGTTTACCTTTCCTGGTGTTGTTGATACATCCTGCAGTGCTCGCGTGTGGGTTATTCCAAAAGAATACCACTCGTCCAATCCTACCCAGAACACCGGGAATCTCAAACCAAACGATTATTGACAAAATGCTCCTCTGAGTGCCTCCTTACCCTAAACATTTATCACCATTTCAGTGAAATATCTTTCATGAATCAATTCTTGTTCTCTTGTGTCCATCACACAGGAAACTGTTCCATCTGTTCCTCAGAAGAATAAAGGAGTTTTCAGCTATTTGTACAATGGCATTTATAACATCGTTCCGACCTCCTTTCTGAAGGTATGATCGCACACACATCACTCCAGAAACACACACACTTTAATCCCAGAGGATAAAAATGATACCAGGGCAGACACCCACAGCCACCTGAACATGTACACACTTCATACCAGGCTAGGACAACCACATACGCATCAACATAGCAATCCAGAAAACCTCATATGCAACCACACTCCCACCAGAACAAATCTATGACTGTTGAGGAAACAAACACTTTCCAGGGTCTCCAGTTTAAAGGAATCGGAGGGGTCCGTTTGATCTGTTTCTTCTTGACTGCACCAACAACGGCCACATTTGGCCTGTACAGTGGTCGTTGCACGCTTTCTGGAAGTTTTCATTGTGCGCTTTTGTGACCTGTGGATGTCACGGTGATATGACGTAACACACTCAAACTTGGTGTGCTATGTCACGGTGTTTCAACAGACAATTCAACTCCTGCAGTAGAACCTTCGAGCAGCTCAAGGTCTGACTCAAGGTCCCCTTGACATTTGTACACAGTCTGACATCCCGCGTTTGGATGTTGTGAGGATGTTTTTCGGCAAAGAACAGATAGATTGTCATTTTCCCCAGATAGATTGTCAAATTTCAACTCGTTATTTTATCGTCCATGCGTTATTGTTTTGATTATAGTTACTTTTGGTTTGAATTTCCTGTAACTTGTAATTATTTAATCGTGTTCTGCTCCTCGTGTGTGGCCTTGTAGTTGTACCCCTGTCGGTGTTTGTTATCTTAATCGTGTTTTGCTTGGCTTTTAGTTTTTTTCCCTTCTACCCCGAACATAATACTCTGTCTCACGTTCTAAATCCCCACCTCCCCCCCCCCCCACCCCCAAAAACCAAACAAACAAACAAACAAAAAAAAACATTTATTTTCCTTTCTCCACTTGTACTGTTGACTCATCCTGTATTTTCTGTCCAGGTGTGCTGTTCGCCCCGCCCCCATTAACTCCTTGCCATCCACCGTTTGCCCTTCACGTGACTCGTGGTGGTCCCTCTCGGCTCTCCCCCCGTTGGTATTTTTGTGCACATAAGGTTGTTCACGGTTCTGTTTAAATATTATTTAAATATGTATAACCTTTCCCCTTCAGTGTTTTACTCAGTGGTATTTTACAACACGCTGTTTTTCTTCCTATTTAAAAGGCTTTTCTCAATTTCCTCTCCAACTCATTCCACCTCAAAAAAAAGAAATTCAATATCTTATACGTCTCCCTCACTACATGGTCTAAATTCACATTAATTCCATCCCTCCTCCATCATTCTGAACCGGATTGCTAACTTGAAAATCACAACAAACCCAATTTGTTTTCAATGTTCGTCTTTCATTAATCATCCACTTTCTAAACTCCCCTCTTGCCCCTCCCATCCAAATCCCTCCCCTTGCACCTACACTCCTAAACTCCCCCCTTGCCCCGCCACTCTTAAACTCCCCCCCTACCCCTCCACTCCTGAACTCCCCCCTTGCCCTTCCACTCCTGAACTCCCCCCTTGCCCTTCCCCTCCTAAACTCCCCCCTCACTCCTCCCCTTCAAAACTCCCCCCCAACCCCTCCCATTCAAATCTCCCCCCATACCATTCCTCTCCAATTCTCCCTCCTCCTCAAAGCTGCCTCCTCCCCACTTCGTCTCCCTTCTATCTCATACCTCCACCCCCCCAACCTTCTTCTTTCCTCTGCCCCCCCTCAAACAACACCTCACTGTGCCTCATCCCTTCACCTTCAAATCTTTCATCCTCCTCATCCTTCCCTTTCTTGGAACTCTTCTGCAATCGCTGACACACTAACAACTGCTCTCCCTACCTCCCCCTCTCATCCTTCATCTTACCCTACTCCTCCCCTCCCCTGTCCTGTACCCGATGCTCCCCCTCTCTCTTCATTAACGGTATGGACCTCAAACATCCGGGGCCTTCGCTCAAACCTGACTGATCTCTCCATACAGGTTGCTTCTGACAATCCAGACACAGAAAGTGTTTGGGTCTCAAGCTTTTGGGTCTCACCATCTGCCATGATCTTTCTTGGGAAAACCACATTTCCAAGCTGGCCTCCAAAGCCAGTCGCCGACTGGGCATCCTCCGTCGTGCGAAGTCCTTCCTAGGCACACCTGAGCTCCTCACCACACACAAGGCTTTCATCCGCAGCTCAATGGAATACTGTTCTCCCCTATGGGCCGGTGCTCCTGCCTCACACCTGGCTCGGCTTCACGCTGTTGAATCCAAAGCTTTCAGAATCATTGGAATCTCCCGCGATGAAGCTATCTCTGAGGGCCTTTCACTCACTCACCGCAGGCAGGTAGGTGGTCTTTCTGTCTTCTACCGACTCCTCTCCGGCCTTGCTCCCCCAGCTCTCTCTGTGCTCTGTCCCCCAAATATTCCTACAGGTCGCACAAGATCTGCCAGCCACCCTCTGATGGTTAAACTGCCGAAATCTCGGCTCTCTGCTCACCTTCACTCTTTCATTCCTCTTTTCTCCCGCCTCTGGAACAAACTCCCACACTCACTTCAATCACACTCCTCCCTCCAGGTCTTCAAAACAGCTGTTCACCACCATCTCTTATCTTCCCCCATCCAAAACCTTGATCTTTTCTACCCCCACTAATTCACCCCAGATCCACCTTGTTTGAAATTCCAACTTCTTTCCTGGAAGTCTTGGCAGGGTCCATATGTTTTATACCTCTCCCACCTCCCCCCCCCCCCTTCCCATGCCTTCCCCCCAAAGCCCTCTCCCTCCCACAGTTCTCTCGATGTCTCCATGTCTCTCAGTCCCTGCTCTCAAATGTTGTGTTTGTGTCCTTCCCCCTCTCTCCCCATCTTGTCTACCGCTCCCGATGTTACTTGTTTTGTGTGTCTGTTTGTCTTTCTGTGTGATTAATGTTCGCTCTTTCACGAGCCTCGATCTTGTATACAAAAAAAAAATAAAAAAAATAACTAATAATCTATCTATAATTCCAGTAATCTCTGTGTGTCTGTGTGTCTGTGTGTCTGTGTGTCTGTGTGTTTGTCTGTGACCGCTGTTTCTCGACAACTACCGGTCCGATATACTTGAAACTTGCCAGGTATATTGCTGGGGACCCGAGGATGTGCCTTTTCAAGGTTTTAAATTAATCGGAGAAGTACTTACCGAGCTATGTCCAAAAAACGCTTCAACCAATCAGAGAGCAGCGAGCTATCACGTGTGCCGAACGTGGCGATCAGACTCTATTTCACGTTGGCAAACTATGTTGCCGCTATGTTGGCGTTAAACTATGTTTTAAAACTAATGAAAACCATTTCATGTAAATAGAGGGGGGGGGGGGGATTGTCACTGTACTCGCAAGCCGTTCGCCGTTCGCTTTGGCGTTGCGAATGGACCAAAACATTTCATGGACCAAACCATTTCATGTAAAGCGTTCGCCGTTCGCTTTGGCGTTGCGAATGGACCAAAACATTTCATGAACCAAACCATTTCATGTAAAGCGTTCGCCGTTCGCTTTGGCGTTGCGAATGGACCAAAACATTTCATGGACCAAACCATTTCATGTAAATAGAG
Organism: Myxine glutinosa; assembly: GCF_964187855.1. Lineage (NCBI taxonomy): Eukaryota > Metazoa > Chordata > Myxini > Myxiniformes > Myxinidae > Myxine > Myxine glutinosa. The sequence continues at coordinate 209,224,018 of NC_136261.1, read as the reverse complement.
GGGGGGGGGATTGTCACCGTACTCGCACCCACGTACCCACGTACGGGCATTGCACCCACGTACAGGCATGCCCTAGTAATAATAATAATAATAATAACAGAATTATTTATTTCAAAGGATGAGTTGTTCATTTGTGAAGTAAATGTATCATGAAGTATTCCACGAAAGGATAAATTTCACGAACTGTTCTGCCAGAAAGTTGAAGTTCATCACTGGAGATCTTGGTGATCATCTTTCGATCCGAGACCCTACTCCTCCCTGAACCGGACTGTGATCAGCACTTGTACTCTTTTGGGTCGGACCTGCATTCTCAACCTGACAAATACATCACAGAAGGGATTATGAGTTTACCTTTCCTGGTGTTGTTGATACATCCTGCCAGTGCTCACGTGTGGACGATTCCAAAAGAATCCAACCACTCGTCCAATCCTACCAACAACACCAGGAATCTCATACCAAACGATTATCGATAAAATGTTCCTCTGAGTGACCCTTACCCTCAAATTTATCACCATTTCAGTGAAATATCTTTCACGAATCGTCACTTCTTCTTCTCTTGCATCCATCACACAGGAAGCTGTTCCATCTGTTCCTCAGAAGAATGAAGGAGTTTTCAGCTATTTGTACAAAGGAATTCAGAACATCGTTTCAACCTCCTTTCTGAAGGTATGATCGCACACGCACATCACTCCACAAACACACACACGATAATCCTGGAGGACATAAATGATACCACGACCAGTTGGTCATGCATGTCTGTCCATGATACCAGGGCAGACATGCACGACCAACAAAGGGGTCCACACTTTTCAACAGACGAGGGCAACCACATATGTAACCATGCTTCCACCCGCACAAATCTATGACTGTTGAGGAAACGAAACACTTTTCAGGCTCTCCAGTTTAAAGGAACCGGTGGGGTGCATTTGATCCGTTACTTCCTTGTTGCACCACCAATGGCCACTTAGATCCTGTGCGGTGGTCGTTGCATACTTGCTGAAAGTTTTCATTGTGCGCATTTGCGACCTGTGGATGTCACTGCGTTATGACGTAACACACCCAAACTTGGCGCCCGATCTCATGGTGGTGCAACAAACAATTAATCTCCTGCAGTAGAACCTTTGAGCAGCTCAATGTCTGACATTCCACGTATGGGTGTTATGAGGACGTTTTTAGGCTAAGAACAGGATTATTTATTTCAGAGGATGAGTTGTTCATTTGTGAAGTAAATTTAAAATAAAGTGTTCCAGGAAAGGATAAATTTAGCGAACTGATCTGCCAGAAAGTTAAAGTTCATCAATGGACATCTTGGTGATATTCTTTCGATCCAACACCCTACTCCTCCCTGAATCAGACTGTGATCAGCACTTGCACCCTTTTGCGTCACACCTGCATTCTCAACCTGACAAATGCATCACAGAAGGGATTATGAGTTCACCTTTCCTGGTGTAGTTGATACATCCTGCCAGTCCTCATGTGTGGATGATTCCACTTGAATACCACTCGTCCGATCCTACCCAGAACACCAGGAATCTCATACCAAACGGTTATTGATAAAATGCTCCTCTGAGTGCCCCCTCACCCTCAACAACATTTATCACCATTTCAGTAAAATATCTTTCATTAATTCTCATTTCTTCTTCTCTTGTGTCCATCACACAGGAAACTGTTCCATCTGTTCCTCAGAAGATTATAGGGGTTTTCAGGTATTTGTACAATGGAATTCATAACATCGTTCCAACCTCCTTTCTGAAGGTATGATCACACACACATCATTCCAGAAACATGCACACTTTAATGCCACAGGATATAATTTATACCAGGACAGACATGCACACCCACCTGAGCATGTAGACACTTCATAAAAGGCCAGGACAACCACATACGCAACAACATAGCAACTCGCAGAATCACATATGTACTGTTGTGGCCAAAAATAATTGGCACCCTTGCACTGCTTTCAAACAATGCACCATTTCTTTCAGAAAATTGTTGAAATTAAAAAAAAATTGGTTTCCACAAATGTATGTCTTTGGTTTGCAGTGGAACAAAACAAAAAAAAGCTGAAGATATTCGGAAATCTTAGCTTATTCCACACAAAAATCCTAAAATGGCCTGGACAATATTTTTGGCACGTTTTAGAAGTTGTTAGAAATAATTGGATTTCAAGCAGGTGATTCTCCTTTACTTTGGAATTGAACTCACCTTTGGTGAGTTGCAGGTGCCTGCAATGTAAGAATCACGCATTCAACCAGTTTGAATGGAGAAAAGAAAGAAAACCAGAGAATTGTCTGAGGAGGTCAGACACAATATTGTAGCCAAGCATGGACAATCTCAAGGCTACAAGTCCATCTCCAGAGACCTTGATGTTCCTGTGTCCACCGTACGCAATGTTATCAGGAAGTTTGAGGCCCATGGCACTGCAGCCAACCTCTCTGGACGTGGCCACAAGAGAAAACTTGATCGAAGATTACAGCGAACGATTGATCGAATTATGGAGAAAGCATCTCAATCAACTGCCAAACAGATTCAAGCTGACCTTCAGACACAGAGGATATAAATTTCAACACAGTGAGTCAATTAAATCACAACACAGTACGACAATTTCAACTCGCACCATCCGTAGCCAACTTAATGAAATGGGGTTCTATGGTCGAAGACCCTTGAGGACTTCACTGCTGAGAGAGAGACAGAAGAAAGCATGACTGGAGTTTGGCAAAACACACCTGAACAAGCCAAAATCCTTCTGGGTGAATGTCCTATGGACAGATGAGACCAAATAAGAGCTTTTTCGTAAAGCACGTCATCTCTATGTTTACAGAAAACAAAATGAAGCATTCAAATAAAGGAACACCTTCCCTACAGTCAAACATGGAGGAGGTTCAGTGATGTTTTGGGGTTGCTGTGCTGCCTCTGGCACTGGGTGACTTGAATGTGTGCATGGCATCATGAAATCAAGAGATTACCAAGGCATTTTGGAGCGCAATGTTCAACCCAGTGTCAGAAATCTGGGTCTCCGTCGAAGGTCATTGGTCTTCCAGCAGGACAATGACCCCAAACACACTTCAAAAAGCACCCTGGAATGGTTCAAGACAAAATGCTGGACTGTTCTGCAGTGGCCAGCAATGAGTCCAGATCTAAATCCCATTGAACACTTGTGGGGAGATCTGAAAACAGCAGTTGGGAGAAGGCACCTTTCAAATCTGGCAAAACAGGAGCAGTTTGCACAAGAAGAGTGGGCCAAACTACCAGTAGAGAGGTGTAGGAAGCTCATTCATGGATATAGGAAGTGCTTGACTGCAGTTATTTTGTCCAAAGGCTGTGCTACCAAATATTAAGTAGAGGGTGTCAATAATTTTATCAACAGCATTTCTTTTTATTTTATGATTTCAAAGGATATATTAAGTTCTGAATGAAAAACAATGGTTTTGTAAAATTAACAGTGAAATAGAGAATTGTGGAGGCCAAATACTTTTGTCCATTTGAACTTAGTTTTCGAGAAAATTGTGAGTTCTTTGAAAAAAAGTGCAAGGGTGCCAATATTTTTGGCTTCGGCTGTAACCTCACACCATCCAGAACCTATCCCTGACTGTTGAGGGATCACTGATCATTTGTGGCCACTTTGGTGAAATATCTTTCGTTAATTCTCAATTATTGTTTTCTTCTGTCCATCACACAGAAGGTTGTGTCTGTGGAGCCCCAAGACATTTCCAGGTCTTTGTGTGAAACAATCTGTAACATCGTTCCGTCCTCCTTTCTGAAGGTATGTTCGCATATATGTCACTCCAGAAACACACGTTTTAATGCCGGGGAATATAACTTATACCAGGGCAGACATGCTCGTCCAACAAAGTGTTTCCACGCTTTCCAAAAGACGAGGGCAGCCACATATGTAACCATGCTTCCACCCGCACAAATCTATAACTGTTGAGGAAATGAAACACTTTCAGGCTTTTCAGTTTAAAGGAATCGGAGGGGCCGTTTGATCCGTTACTTCTTGACTGCGCCACCAATGGCCACTTCGATCTTGTGCGGTGTTCATTGCACACTTCCTAAAAGTTTTCACTGTGCGCATTTGTTACCTGTGGACATCACGGCGTTTTGATGTAACACACTTAAATTTGGCATTCTATTTATCTCAAGGTGGTTCAATAGTCAATAATTAATCTCCTGCGATTTGGGTGTTGCGAGGACTCCATCTCCATCCCGAGTTTGGGTGTTGTGAAGACGTTACTTGGCTAAGAACATATTTATATATCTCAGAGGATGAGTTGTTCATTTATGAAGTAAATTTACAATAAAATGTTCAAATAAAGGTTACATTTAGTGATCCGATCTGCCAGGAACTTAATTTTCACGAATTGAGATTTTGGTGATGATTTTTCGATCCAAAACCCCACTCCCTGAACCAGACTTATCAGCACTTGTAGCCTTTTGGGTCGGACCTGCATTCTCAACCTGACAAATGCATCACAGAAGGGATTATGAATTTACCTTTCCTGGTGTTGTTGATACATCCTGTCAGTGCTCACGTGTGGATGATTCCAATAAGCATATCACTCGTCCAATCCGACCCAGAACACCACTAATCTCATACCAAACGAATATCGACAAAATGCTCCTCTGAGTGCCCCCTCACCCTCAACACTGATCACGATTTCAGTGAAATATCTTTGATTAATTCTCAATTCTTCTTCTCTTGTGTCCATCACACAGGAAACTGTTCCATCTGTTCCTCGGAAGATTATAGGGGTTTTCAAGTATTTGTACAATGGAATTCATAACATCGTTCCGACCTCCTTTCTGAAGGTATGGTCACACACATCATTCCAGAAACACACACACTTTAATCCCAGAGGATATAAATACCACCATGACATACATGCAGAGCCAACTGAACATGTACACACTTCATAACAGGCCAGGACAACCACATATGCAGTGACATAGCCACTCGCAAAACCACATCTGTAACCACACACACCATGCAGAATATATCCCTGACTGTTGAGAGATAACTGATCATCTGTGGCCACTTTGTTGAAATATTTCATTAATTCTCAATTATTGTTTTCTTCTGTCCATCACACATTTTTTCATGTCCCTTTTCATGTCTCTCAGAAGTCCGAAGTTAACATCCTTCCGACCTCCTTTCTGAAGGTATGATCGCAAACACATCACTCAAACACACGCTTTAATCCCAGAGGGGACCTGACTTAACACACTCAAACATGGCGTCCTAGCTCAAGAGGGTTGAACGCACGGTTAGTTTCCTGCAGTAGAACCACCAAGCAACTCATGGGCCGAAATTACATGTGTGGGTTTTGCGAGATTGTGTGATGTCTAGAACAGGTTTACTTATTTCAGTGGATGAGTTGTTCATTTCTGAAGTAAATTAAAATTAAAATGTTCCTCCAGAGGTTAAATTTAGCGATCTGATCTGCCCGAAATTTATGGAGATCTTGGTGATCATTATTAGATCCAAGACCAGACTTGTCACCGGGGTGGTCCCTCATCATCACTTGTACCATTTAGAGTCAAACCTGCATTCTCAACCTCTTATAACGAAACAGAAGTAAAGCAGCAGAGGTTGTGAGTGCAGAGGACAATGTAAAAGATACAGGTGATGTGATGAAGATGGCTAATGGACATCAAAAGGCAAATTCGGAAAAGTATCACCGCTCAAAAAGAGCTTGAGCGAATGTAGAAAAATAAATGTTTTCCCGGTGTTACCAGTGTTGCTTCGTTTGGGTTGAAGTCGTGTGAACGGAAATGGACAGTTTGTGTCAATCACTTTGACGAGTATGGGTTAGTTTGGGTTGAAATGACGATTACGAGTATTGGTTAGTTTGGGTTAAAATCACTTTGACAGGTGTTATTAATTATAATAACTAGAACTGCCACTTTGTAACTGTTGGCAGTGATGGTCCGGTGCAAAGACGTCCCACTTTGATCAGACACGTGACCAATGAAATCCTCTTTAAAAAAAAAAAAACTCGATTCAGAATTTGATTTAAAAAATGAAATTTAAAGGAATTCAAACAATACTCAGATTCAAAATAATTTTTAATAATGGCTGCCAGAAATGCAACCGCCGATGTTTAAATTACCAAACTGTATTCCAAAATACTCGTTACTAATGTGTGTGAAGTTTCACATCATTCTTTTAAGCCGTACTGGAGTGTGAAAATAATTATTATTCTTCATCATAAAGGTTTCTTCTTCTTCACATACAGTGGGGAGAACAAGTATTTGATACACTGCCGATTTTGCAGGTTTTCCCACTTACAAAGCACGTAAAGGTCTGTAATTTTTATCATAGGTACACTTCAACTGTGGAAGACGGAATCTAAAACAAAAATCCTGAAAATCACATTGTATGATTTTTAAGTAATTAATTTGCATTTTATTGCATGAAATAAGTATTTGATCACCTACCAACCAGTAAGAATTCCGGCTCTCACAGACCTGTTAGTTTTTTCTTTAAGAAGCCCTCCCATTCTCCACTCATTACCTGTATTAACTGCACCTGTTTGAACTCGTTATCTGCATAAAAGACGTCTCCAGACCGTCTCCGACCACAAAGACCGCAAAGACCGACCGCAAAGCCGTCTCCAGACCTGTCCACACTCAATCAGACTCCAACCTCTCCACAATGGGCAAGACCAGAGAGCTGTCTAAGGACATCAGGGACAAATTTGTAGACTTGCACAAGGCTGGGATGGGCTACAGGACAATAGGCAAGCAGCTTGGTGAGAAGGCAACAACTGTTGGCGCAATTATTAGAAAATGGAAGAAGTTCAAGATGACAGTCAATCTCCCTCGGTCTGGGGCTCCATGCAAGATCTCACCTCGTGGAGCCTCAATGATCATGAGAAAGGTGAGGGATCAGCCCAGAACTACACGGCAGGACCAGGTCAATGACCTGAAGAGAGCTGGGACCACAGTATCAAAGAAAACCATAAGTAACACACTACGCCGTCATGGATTAAAATCCTGCAGCGCACGCAAGGTCCCTCTGCTCAAGCCAGCGCATGATCAGGCCCGTCTGAAGTTTGCCAATGACCATCTGGATGATCCAGAGGAGGAATGGGAGAAGGTCATGTGGTCTGATGAGACCAAAATAGAGCTTTTTGGTTTAAACTCCACTCGCCGTGTTTGGAGGAAGAAGAAGGATGAGTACAACCCCAAGAACACCATCCCAACCATGAAGCATGGAGGTGGAAACATCATTCTTTGGGGATGCTTTTCTGCAAAGGGGACAGGACGACTGCACCGTATTGAGGGGAGGATGGATGGGGCCATGTATCGCGAGATCTTGGCCAACAATCTCCTTCCCTCAATAAGAGCATTGAAGATGGGGCGTGGCTGGGTCTTCCAGCATGACAACGACCCGAAACACACAGCCAGGGCAACTAAGGAGTGGCTCCGTACGAAGCATCTCAAGGTCCTGGAGTGGCCTAGCCAGTCTCCAGACCTGAACCCAATAGAAAATCTTTGGAGGGAGCTGAAAGTCTGTGTTGCGCAGCGACAGCCCCGAAACCTGAAGGATCTGGTGAAGATCTGTATGGAGGAGTGGGCCAAAATCCCTGCTGCAGTGTGTGCAAACCTGGTTAAGAACTACAGGAAACGTCTGATCTCTGTAATTGCAAACAAAGGTTTCCGTACCAAATATTAAGTTCTGTTTTTCTGATGTATCAAATACTTATTTCATGCAATAAAATGCAAATTAATTACTTAAAAATCATACAATGTGATTTTCAGGATTTTTGTTTTAGATTCCGTCTTCCACAGTTGAAGTGTACCTATGATAAAAATTACAGACCTTGACGTGCTTTGTAAGTGGGAAAACCTGCAAAATCGGCAGTGTATCAAATACTTGTGCTCCCCACTGTATATATAATATTCTGGCTGCCAGACCATGTGATCTATCACATTTAAATTTTGTAAAGTTTGACTTCAACAGCATAAGCCGTTTCATGGAAAGTTATTTATTTATTTTACTTTGATCCAATATGGCTGCCCAACCACATGGCCTTTGAGATAAAAAAAAATGTCCGCCGCCTAGCATTGGGAAGGAGTTCATGTGTGTGATGTTTTGTGTTGATCGGATAAGGTTCGTTTTTTTTATCCAATATGGCTGACAAACAATGTGACCTATGACTTGATCGTTTTCAACATATATTTCCCAAGGCTGTTAGATCATATGTGTGGCGTTTCACATCGATCTAGTGAGCCGTTTTGGAGAAAGTTTGTATTTTCAAGCCAATATGGCTGCCGAATCATGCGACCAATGACATCATCAATACGAGAACGGCACTCAGTGGAGGGCATACCTCCGCCTGGTTGGCCATATCAATCAATGGTGAAGAATCCCTTAAAAAATTCTGCAAGCTGGATCGGATCTGGATCTTCACCAAAATTGAATCGATTCTTCTTTGTCTCACACAAACAACCTGTTCAACAAGTTTCGTCCAAATCCATCCATAAACTTTTGAGATATCCTGCTATTCATCGTTTTTGGCCCTATCTCCCAATGGTGAAGAATCACTTGAAAAAAATAAATAATTATCATATCCGAATCCATATTCAGATCTTCACCAAAATCCAATTGAATCGATCTTGTCAGACACCCAACCAATCCACAAAGTTTCGTCCAAATCCGTCCATAACTTTTTGAGATATCCAACTAAGGAATTGTTTAGGGCCCTATCTCCCAAAGGTGAAGAATCACTTAAAAATTCTAATAGCCGGATCCAAATCCGGATCTTCACCAAAATCTAATCATTTCGTCCTTGTCACATACGCTACATCTCTGACATATTTCGTCCGAATCCGTCCACAACTTTTCGAGATATTTTGTTCACAGACAAAAGGACAGACAAACAGACAGGGGTGAAAACATAACCTCCATCCACCTTTGGTGGCGGGGGTAATAATTCTCCCATACAATTTTTGCCTAGATTACGCTCAATACATTTCAAACTGATTGGATTAAGCATTGTACTTATGACCGGATTAAGTGTTGTATATGAAGGCACCGATGTCATGATCAACATATATTTTACTCCTCATGGGGAGTTCTTGACGATGTGTCAATTTTCAATTTTTTTCATGGAGCGTTTTCAGAGATACAGAGGTGCAAAGTTTTTTTTTTTTTTTTTTTTCCAAAATGGCACCCGCACCTCGTGACCTATTATATCATTCTTATCATTTAAAAAAAATCTACTGCATTAGGTGCTCCTTTGGTGAAAATTCCATGGCAATCGCTCAAGCGGGTTGCAGAGAAAATGAATTTAAAAGAAAATAAACGTGCAAAAACGGGAGAATAAAAAATATTAATAAACTTAACAAAAACAATTAGGTTCCAGTGTTCTGTCATTGTGTTAATTGAAACTGTCATTCTGGTGTTTCACAGGCAGGTTGTTTCATCAATGTATGTGTCGTCCTTCGGATGTCGGTAAACCTGGTCATCCCGTTTGTCGGCATTAGTTAATGGACATTAAATATCCCATGGTGTCATTCGCGAAGAGTTGGCAACCTATCACTGGCACCATGAACAAATTACAAATTTCTTATACAACTATTGCTGGGAAGGTAATGGCAAACCACCCAGTATAACCTTTACAAAAAAACTGCTTACATTTTTATTTTTATATATATATATATATATATACACAAAGAATTAAGTTAAGCACCCCCTACACAAAGAATTAAGTTAAGCACCCCCTAATATATATTCTTTGTGTATATGTATACATTGGCATATATTCTAAGGTATGTGAGATCAAATAATGATTGGTATGACATTAGCAATTATCCATTGATGAAATGCAGATGAGTGCACTCATCTGTGACGCCCATCGCTCGTGCAGCACGTGTTATCATCCACGTGGTCGTGATTGACGCAAAGATCGCTAGAGGTCTTCTCAGAACAATGACTGTACGTTAGAAAACATAAACGTCATCCACACTGTCCGTGATGGACCTATAGCTCCATACTTAAATTGAGGTGAAAATATGCCTAAAATTCCCAAAAAATTTCACCTTAAATTATTCAGAATAAAATATTGAAAACGGCATGATTGTTATGTTTTTATGTGACCATAATATCACTTCTCCAGAAAATATAGCAATATCATGGGTATATTACACTGTTTTGACGACAACAAACTTGTAATGTGCGAGGTTGTAAAGAAACGGGGGGGGTGCTTAACTTAATTCTTTGTGTATATATATATATATATATATATATATATATATATATATACAGATATATATATAGATATATATATAGATATACACAGATATATATATAGATATATACAGATATATATATATATATAGATATATATAGATATATACAGATATATATAGATATATAGATATATAGATGTGTGTAAATGTGCATGTATTTGTATCATGTATAAGGGTAAGTGGGATCCATAGCTATAATGTATGAAGGATTTAATAATGCTTTGTCTAAATGCGTTGTGGGACTAAAACATTTTTCCTAAACTCAGTTTTCTGACTTTTTTTTTTAGATCGAACCTGACACCTGCCCATGGGAGCCCTCCATATGGAGCTCCCCAAAGTGCGCTCCAACACATTGGTTGACCCCAGCAACTGAGATCCCTGGAAATGAAACCACATGTCTGGATGATATGGATGTTCACCGTAAGTTGATTTTGATGCTGAATGTAAAATATGTTGAGAGAACAAGAAAATAGTAGTGATTCGTAAGTTGGGTGGACTGATTCATTGCATTACCTTTTGTAATAATTTCTTCATTGCAGATATAACAACAGGTTGAGAATTACTTGTATAACTGTGATTTTTGTGATTTTAAATGATATTTGGCCTCGTTTTATTTTCACACTGAAATGTTGGAATCATAATTGATTATGATTTATTGATTAGGAACGGCTGATCTGCGTTTGTTTTGCTTAATTTGATTTCAAAGTCATCCAAGTAAAATTTTCTCTTTCTTTTGCTCATTGCAAACCCAAACCCTTCAGAATGTCTGGACTTCATTTCAAGGGAAGATCAGGAAGAAGAGATGGTGGAGATGAACATCTACGAAATCATCTTTCAAGTTGTGTACAATTCTTTGGCAATTCGCTGGATTCTTTTCTGTTTTACAAAGTGGATAAAGAGGCTGAAAAAGATGTACACCAATAAAATGCACCACAAAAAGAGGAAGAGGCGATGCACTTGCAAGCTTGAAAGCAAAGGACCAACCCTATGGCCAAGTTCCTGGGGTAAGGTGCTGCAGGATATGTGGGCAAGAAGCTGACCCAATCATGGAGCGTTACCATGATGCTCCCCTACAACGAGCAATCCTACAACGACAACGACACCCACACCCTACAACAATGACATGATGCTCCCCTACAACGAGCTGACCCAGTCATGGTGCTTTACCTCAATCTTGAGAGGGGTTGGATGACGTGATGCTTCCCTACAACGAGCTGCACAGAAACTTGCGGCAATGTTCCAGGCAGCCATGGTAGCCAATCCGCAAATGTAATAATACAAATGTAACTAATACATACAAATGTAACTAATACATACAAATGTAACTAATACATACAAATGTGATGAATACATACAAATGTAACTAATACACACAAATGTAACAGTAATATATAAATATCATCGCAGTAATTTGTGTGGTTATTATGACATTAATACATACAAATGTAACAGTAATACATACAAATGTAACTGTAATACATACAAATGTCACAGTCATTAAATTTGGCCCACATACCAAGTATGACCCGGGGATTGTCCGAAGGGTATTTTAAGTGCTCCAATGGAACGGTTGATAAGGAACAGCTGGCTTCGCAAGTGACAAGTAATTCGGACTTGTGAAGATCAGGCATTCGAAGATGAGCACTTGGAGTTCACTCGTCCTGTCGTTGCTTTAATCATTGTAATCCTCCACAATCGTAATCCACAATCATTGAAATTGTAATCTATTGTAAATAACCCTGTATGTTTAAGGACTTTTAATAAACTGTAATCACTGTCCTTCAATAAACATTGTAAACAGTACCTGGTGTCATCGTTTTTTAATATTATTTAAGCATATTTTATGAAACTGTAACCATGTGCATTCATGGTCGCAGACATTTTTTTTAACTTTAAAAATTTTCCCCTATGCATCAGGAAATGCTGGGAACAAATCCCTCTCTTCCTCATTGAAACAATTCCCTGACATTTGCGGTGTCGACATTCGTGGGATTTTCCCCTATGAATCAGGAAATGCCGGGAACAAATCCCTCTCTTCCTCATTGAAACAATGCCCTGACATTTGCGGTGTCGACATTCGTGGGATTTTCCCCTATGAATCGGGAACCGCAGTTACCTATCCCTCGTTCCCCCCATTAAAACAATGCCCCGACATTTGCGGTGTCGACATTCATGGGATTTTCCGCGAATCAGGATCTGCAGAGAACCTGTGACCCACCCCCCTTTTCCCACTGAAACAATGCCCCCACATTTGTGAATTCGACATTTGCAGCATTTTCCAGGAACGTATCCACCACTAATGTCGGGGCCTGACTTTATATAAACTACAACGGCACTTGGAAGAGCACATACCTCTACCAGGCGGAACAGTTTATACTTTGTATGCCATTGACAGGCCGCATCTGGATCCCGATCTGAACCAAAATCCAATCACCTTTTTCTTGTCACCTAACCAACTCATCCAATAAGTTATCATAATCTGTCCATATATTTTTGAAAAATCATGCTGTATATCGTTTTTGGCCCCATCTCTCAATGGTGAATAATCAAATAAAAATGAAAAAGCTCTTGTGGCCGGATTCGGATCTTTATGGGAGATAGGGCCAAAAACGATACATAGCAGGATATCTCAAAAAGTTATGGACGGATTTGGACGAAACGTGGTTAACAGGTTGGGTGTGTGACAAAGACCGAAGGAGAAATCAAAAGGATCTGAATCAAATTCAAATTCAAATGGAGAATTCAAAGGATCTGAATTTAGATTCGGATACGAGAATTATTTAAAACTAGCCGAAACCCGTGGAACATCCACGGAAGGGAGGATGTGGTGTATGGATAGAGTGTACCACTATGGATGGCATAGGGGATTTGCTTGTCCGAGTAAGAGTTAGGAAGAAAGATGAGAATGAAGAGTGCGTATATGAACAACGTATTTATTGCAATCTACTTAAATGACAATGCTACGATATACTTTTGAAAAATGAATGGATTCATAATAGGAATCCGCATAGCACTGGCGCAGTGGTATGTGTCAATGGAAAGGAACAGCAGTAGAACCATAGACTTTAAAAAAATGAACGGATTAGTAAATCGACTGGAACAGATTTTTCGAGTATGGCTGTACGTGATAAACAAAGAGCGCGGTTGGAAGAAATTATGGTAAACCCACCTGATGAGGTTAGCGTACACCACGATCGATGACACCGGCACAAATGCATGCTCAGGATTGTCCACTCAGTGGACGGCTTGCTGTCGCCTTCGACTGTGCAATCAGCGGACGGCTTGCTTCGCCTTTACCCAGCAGACGCCAATAAGATGGCGTCGTATCGGCAGTTAATCGGATGCTTTTGGGCCCCAACGTCGGCTAATTCAGATTTTTCGAGTATGGCTGTACGTGATAAACAAAGAGCGCGGTTCGTAGATCGTAAATCCATTAGTGCCGTGGGCATCGGGTCACTGGGTGCGGCGTAAAAGGGATTACAAAGTCGAGTCCTTACGCTATTATTATATAGATTGTAAGTGATTCTTCACCATTGAGAGATCGGGTGAAAAGCGACAAACAACGTGATATTTGAAAAAGTTATGGACGAGTTATGACTAAACTTGGGATGAGTTGATTCGGTGACAAAAAAGCCGATTCGATTTTGGTTCAGGTCCGAATCCAAATCCGGCCTTTCAGTGGGATACAAAACGTACTTGGCGGAGGAATGCTCTCTACTGAGTGCCGTTCTAGTTATTACTTTTCTTGATGGTGCATCACAAACTTGGAAATGTCTTCTGAATTATCTTTGTGTCATGATCGTAGAATATCTAAGGAGAAATACTGCTCAACCACAAATGTCCAATTTGCCATTCCTGTGGATTCATTGGTTGTTTGTTTTTAATCTGCAGTTCATCTGATACAACCTGAAAGAAAACAATAATTACCTTGCATTATCATGGAATTATTCCACCCTGAAATCTGTCCCATATTTTTTTTACCACACCCTGTATAAGGAAAAGGTCATCAACTGCATCATGCACGTATTACTTGATTGGACCAATACCCTTGATGACCACAAGTACTAAAACGAAGAATAGACAAAAGAGTAGGGACACAAATCTAAAAAGACTACTACATGTCATGCCGCAAAGAGGTTTTAAAAAGGGAAACGTATGACCAGGTGTATATATGGATGAGGTGGCATTGGGATAAAAAGGACACATTTGTATCACCAGCAGCAGCTTCATAGACTGGATTATCTACACAGGATATATGGACCACTGTACAAAATGGGGGTTCAATACAATGATCACGTGATGCAAATGGCGTTCAGTGCTTGATGTGATCTTTAACACAACTGAATCCTTCCATCATTTGCTAACAGTCAGCATTTAAAAAAGGGCAGAGCCTGGACAAGCATAAAAAAACCATTGCGCAGCCTTGATGAAGGAATATTGTTTTGTATACAAAGTCAAGGCTCATAGAAAAGATAATGCACTGAACAGACCAGGACGTAACCGGACGAAAGTACAGTAGAGAGAGGGGGAAAGCGGGGGACGACACCAACTGCGGAGTTGAAGGACAAGATAGAGGGAGACTTGGACAAACAATCGGTGTGGGAAGGAATGGGGGACAGGAAAGGATGCATGGGGTGGACAAGATGAACACAGAAGGAAACTCTCAGGAAGGAATGGATCCATGGGTGGACAAAATGAATACAGAAACTGTAAGTTTGTAAGAAAGAAGGCTTGGGGGTGAGGGGAGAGGATAGAGGAGTTAATGAGGATAGAAAAGATCATGGTTTTGGATTGGGGATGATCAGACATTGGTGAACAGCTGTTTTGAAGACCTGGAGGGAGGAGTGGGATAGAAAAAAGTTTGGGAGTTTGTTCCAGAGACGGGAGAAAAGAGGAATGAAAGAGTGAAGGTGAGCAGAGAGCCTAGATTTTGGTCGTTTCAACAGAAGAGGGTTGCTGGTAGATCTTGTGTGTCCTGCAGGAATATTTGGGGGACAGAGCACAGAGAGAGCTGGGGGAGCAAAGCCAGAGAGGAGCAAGGTCGGTAGAAGACAGTGAGAACGCCAATTTAGGTGAGAAATGATCCTGGATTTAGGGAGTTTCACCAGAAAGGGGTTGATGGTGGACCGTGTGTGCCCTGCAGAAACCTGAGGGGGAAGGACAAAGCACAGAAAGAGCAGAGGGTGCAAGACCAGAAAGAAGATGGTAGAAGACAGAGAGACCACAGATCTGTCTGTGAAGGTGAAACGCTCATCTCTTCGACTCAGCTTCATCGTGTGAGATTCCATTGATCTTGAAGGTATTAGTTTCCACTGTGTCAAGCTGAACAAAGTGTGAGGCAAGGGACCAGCCCATAGCGAAGAGCAGTACTCCATCAAGCTGTGGATGAAGGCCTTGTTGGTGGATAGGAATTCAGGTGTACCAAAGAAGGACTTTGTACGACGGAGGATGCCCAGTCCGGCGACGAGCTTTAGAGGCCAACTTTTAAATGTGGTTTGCCTAAGAAAAATTGTGGCTGATAGTGAGAACAAAGGAGGTTGAATGACTGAACTTCCTCAAGAGGATTGTTAAGAAAGTAGATAGGAGGGTTTCACTCACGGTCCTTTTAGAGCGAGAGAATGAGAGTGGCATTTGTCTGGATTGAAAGACATATTCCATGTGTGATCAGCTTGTGAATTTGTCATGGCTGCTGCCTGCCTATTTGAAGGATGTGGAGTGGCAGATGGTGGAGTTATCGACAAATAGATAAAAGGGATTTTCCATAAAGTGAGAGAGATCATTAATGAAGATTTGTAATAAGACTGTGCCCAGAACACTCCCCTGGGGCACTCCAGCCTTGACAGGGAGAGAAGATGAAAGGATTCTGTTGAGAGCTACATATTGGTTATGAGTAGAGGAAGTCAGTGCACTGCCTGCACTGATGCACCATATGGACCACACGTTCTGTGGTCTGGCACCACTTATGGACCACACGTTCTGTGGCCTGGCACCTCTGCTGGGACCGACCATTGTTGCCAGCGGTGTCTGGCTTGTGGACCACGGTTTAAAGTGGCATCTATGCCCAGCAGTGGACCACCTGAGTTGGCCCTGCTGGCCACAAATAAAAAAGCGAACGCGGTTTGTGCCCTTTTATTAAATAACATCAAGCAAGAAGTTCAAGCCAAGATACATCGGCCCAGCAGATAAGCACAAGACAAGGCATCATTCATAACTTTGAAATGTTTTGGTGCATTTTCATGATGGTGCTTTTTGGTGCATTTTTTTATTATGGTGCATATTGGTGCATATGGGTATGGTGTATCGGTGCAGTGCATTGCAATGGCATTTTCCTCTTTTCAAAAACATCTTCCCTTTTCCCACAAAAGAAAGGTCCTGGGTTACAGTGTAAATAATTCGTAGTGTAATGTAAATAATGCTCCCCACCGGCTCGATGTGTAGTTTGAAGACCAATCCGTAATTCGGTTAATTGTGGGCATGAGTCAGTTAGGTAGGACGCAACGCAGCAGGTGGGACATATCTAGTGTTAAAACTGTCGCACTCAGGGTGAGGTTAAAAGTAGAGGGTGATCACACGTAAGTGTCACATTAATTTAAAAGATAGCCCTTTTGTTTCAGCTCGGTACGAGCCTGGAAAAAGGGGGGGTGCCGTGTTGTGGTTTTAGAACCCACACTTTCTTGTAAATATCCCTTCATTAAAAGGTTAAAGGTTGCACCCCATATTTAGGCCACAAGCAACACGTAGGCCACCATAGGACTTCAATTATTTAATTAGTATGTGTTTAGATAAGGCCGTGTTTCCAATAGTTGAATCTGCGTTGTGCCAATTAAATAAGAGTAGGTCCCCAATCCATTCATTTTGCAACCTACCTCTCCAAGCGATGCCATTACGCGCCCTCCAGTCTGCCCTATGGCTCTCCCAATTTGATAGGCGCCTCTGCCAGCAGCGGCAGCCTTCGCTGCCCGTGCGCTCACTCAATGCTGCCATAAGACACGCGGTGAGGCCCGAGAAAGGGGGCACAACGCCAAGAAGAGGGTGTGGCCACATCATCCAGCCGTCAAAGGCGGAGCCGGTAAGCCCTCACCAGCCAACCAGGGCCGAAGGAACTTCGCCGACAGGCGTGGCTTTTGGGCTCGTTGAGCGTTTTGCTGGTCGAGATATATAAGCGAGCGCAAAGCCCTTTCAAGGACTGGTTGGAGGCGCGCACGTTGTAACAGGACTCTTTCTGGCGGAATGCGCTTGATTGCTTTGCGAAGCGACTTGACCGAGAGAGCGCACCTTTGGCTTACTTGATGAGATATACGGCGCGCTGAATAAGAGGACTTTGGAGAGGGGGCGTTTGGCACGAGAGTGCACATATTACGTACGCAGCGTGCCAGCTTCCCCCCGTTATATAAACTGTCCAGACGCGTTCCACTATACGCGGGCTGCCTGCCAGGTTTCGCCACTGGACCGAAGCCTGGACTGGAGCCGACCGGAGCCTGGACCGCATCGCCGGACCTTCCACCCAACCATCTACAATCCCCATGTGAGTGCGTATGTTTGTCCTGGGTACTAAGAATAAGACTGTTTTAAGACTGCCCTGTGTAACTGCTTCTTCCTCTTCCTATCCTGTACATTCTTTCGTTTCCTCTTCTCCTTCTTGTCTTCTTCTTGATCAACAAACCCAAGAAACAACTTCTTCCTCTTCTCCATGTGCAGGAGAAGTACATGGAGAAGAGGAAGAAGTTGTTTCTTGGGTTTGTTGATTTGGAGAAAGCATTCGACAGGGTTCCACGCAAAGTATTGACATGGACATTCAGGAAGTTAGGAGTGGAGGAATGGTTGATCAGAGTAGTGATGGCAATGTATAAAAGAGCACGCACAGCTGTAAGGACGAAGGACAGGAACAGTGGTGAGTTTGAGGTGAAGATGGGAGTGTATCAGGGGTCGGTACTAGGTCCACTACTATTTGTAGCTGTGATGGAGGTGCTGGCTCAGAACGTAAAGGAGGGTTTACCGTGGGAGTTGTTGTATGCTGATGATCTGGTGTTGATTGCGGAAAGTATGGATGGACTGAAGGAAAAGATGAACAAGTGGAAGGAATGTATGGAGACAAAAGGTCTGAAGGTGAATATAGGAAAGACGAAGGTGATGGCAAGTGGTAAAGCATGTGGTGAGGTGGAAAGAACTGGGAAGTGGCAATGTGCTGTGTGCAGGAAGGGTGTCGGAGTGAACTCCATTCAATGTACAATGTGCGCTGAGTGGGGTCATCAAAAATGTAGTGGTCTGAGAGGGTCATTCACCAGTGTGGCAGCTACATTCAAATGTAAGGTGTGCACAGAGGGAGCTGCAGATGGAGGAAATGTTGAGTTGGATCTTGGAGACGGCGTGAAGCTGGAAGGTGTGAAAACATTTTACCACCTCGGAGATATGCTGAATGTAGAAGGTGGAACAGACTCGGCAACGGTTGCAAGAGTGAGATGTGCATGGAAGAAGTTTTGGGAACTGAGTGGCGTGCTGATGAGGAGGGGAGTGTCGTTGAAGCTGAACAGAAAGGTGTATGCTGCATGTGTGAGAAGTGTTATGATTTATGGGAGCGAGACATGGGTCATGAACGTAGAGCAGCAACGAAGGCTGGAAAGGGTGGAAATGCGAATGGTTCGGTGGATGTGCGGAGTATCTTTGAGAGAGAGGAAGACAAATGATGAATTGTGAAAGATGATGGGAATAGAGCCTGTGATTTATGCTGTGAAGAGGAACAGGTTGAGATGGTTTGGTCATGTGTTGAGGAAGGATGAAAATGACTGGTTGAGAAGAGTGATGGAAATGAATGTAGAAGGAAGTAGAGGACGGGGAAGTCCGAGAAAGACTTGGCTGAAGATGGTGGAAGAAGAAATGCGGGCAAGGGGGTTAACAAGGAGAGATGCAGAAAATAGGGCAAAATGGAGAAGATTGTCATGGGGACCGCAAGGCTAACCCCCGCTCTAGCAGGGAAAATGGCCTTAAAATGCATGTTGTTGTGTGTGTTGTTGTTCTCCTTCTTGTACATTGTGAATAAATTGCCCTGTTCTTTCTTGGTTTCCTCTTATCCGATCGCATCCGTCTTTTCTATCATTGGGTAAACGTGGCACGATAGGAACCGCTTATAATCGGGTTTAGTCCCATTGTTAACGGCTCGGATCACGGATTGCTATCCGCTCGGCATTTTCCATCATATCCATGGTTCGAGTGGGAGTTATTTCCCTGCTTCGCGGTCTGTGTTCGTAATTAGGTATTTGGGACTAAATTGACCAATAACCCTACCTAATACCGACCGGAAGGAGCGTATAACATCCAGGACTCGGGTCGGCCAGATAGAAAGACAAGGGGATTAACCCCCCCTTGTTAAGGGGAGAGCCGACGTCTGAGATCCGTAACAATACACTCGATTCGTGCTGGACTATTCAACGTGCCTGGGTCAACTTTACAGCCTGGCCTTGCCAGCACAGACATTGGGCAAGGTATGAACAGTCAGTGTTAGCGCTGGTGTCAGTCTTTCGACATTTTGGCGTGTTGATGTCGTTATTCAAAAAAGCTTCACGTCCGGTCGGCTTCAAGATGTCGGCCTCAAAGAAAAAGTGTCGTCAGTATTCCGGTGAATACATCAAGTATGGATTCATTCCATCTCCGACGTACAAACAGTTACCGATGTGTTTGTTGTGTGGTATCAAGCTGTCCAATGAAGCAATGAAACCATCTCGACTGAGCGAGCACCTGAGTAAAAAGCACAGTGATAAGGCTCGCGCAGAGGTCAGCTATTTCCAATCGCTGAAAGAGAAATTTGAGAAGCGATCCACGGTAAAGACGATGTTCGAAGCCAGCCAAAAGCTCGTGGATAAAGGACTGGAAGATAAACCCGTTTCCATGCCCTCTTCTCAACAGTGGTCGAGTTTCTGTCGGAAATTGATACGAAGCTATCGGAGAAAGTGAATGCGATTGAGCATAATGTGGCTTACTGACATATTCAGGAGCCTGAATGATGTCAACAAACAACTCCAGGGTGACCATATGACGCTGATTAAAGCAAAGAAAGTGATTCGGCACGTTCTTAACCAATACTGTAGGCATATTTGTCATGAAAAAAAAATTCGTGTGTTTTTTTTGTTAAAAGCAAAAAGTCACTTGATTTTGTAAGAAGGTATCATAAGCTTTAAAAAAAATTTAGGGTGGCATTTTTTCTGAACATTCTAATGGCCTGAAATCCAAGATGGCCGCCACCGTAGCAAAACGCCCTAAATTTGACGCTAAAATTAACTTAATGTGGTTTAAATATTTTTGTTTTCAGCATGAACTGCTTGGAACTTGTATATAGAGGTGACTATAATAACAATAACTTCCACTTGACTACTAATCTTTTTATTTTGCACAATTTCAGACAGAGGCTGCCTTTTTTATTTCAACATGGCGGCCGGAAAATTGACGTTCGAATCCAGTCACCGGCAGCAGTTTGTTCGCTTTATAGTGTTAAGGTTCCACTTGTCCATTTTATGGTGTACTAACATATTCTTTTCTTCTTTTGCAGGTTGCAAGTACCCACAGCAACCATCACCCAGGATAACATAGCTTAGAGACCTTAGATTAACCAAAATGGCAGAGTCTTCATCTAACAAGAAGTCAAAAACGGTGGATTTTGAACTATGCTTTATTTGCCAGTTGAGCAGCAAGCAAACAGATTATACAAACTATGTGCTTCGTCCTTCTTTGCCTTCAGTAGAGAAAGTAATTACAACAACTGATGTTCGATGTTTATATGGGGAAACAGAATTCTCTACATTAAAGAATCGCATAAAAGGTTTGTCAAACTCAGTGCAGTATTTCACGAGCATGGAAACCCATTTGAATCCACTGATGAGGATGAGATCGACAACCTTCTCACCAAAGCAGTTATGAATGAAACTGCTACCAACGACATCCTTCGGCGTGATGAGATTGGGCAACAGATGTTTGAAGGTTTCGTCACTGAACGCCTAACGGAAGGAAAACTTTCTGTGTGGGACAAAATGACCAAAACGAAACTGGGTACCTTCAAAAGTGCCAATGCAATGGCAGAAATCCGAATGGGAGACAAGGTGGTCAAAATCAAAGAAGAGCGAGGACTGTTGCAACGGTTCATTGTTATTTCAAGAAGTCGACCAGAGCTGAATCTCAAGGAATGCATCGGAACTTATGAGTTTGGTGTGGTGCCTCGATCACTATTTGCTTCAGATGGATCCCTCCTGCTGGCATACGATAAGGCATCAATACTTCATCATCTTGAGAAGCTGGACAGTAACACACAACATGTTCAAGCTGACAGAAATGAGGCAATCCAAGCAATCCAAGTACCCTTGCAGGTGGCAGACACAGCAGTGGAACATACAAATGTTGACCCAACAGATGAATCGTCAGCACACCGAGTGATCATTATTGATGGGATGGCTGTGGTAAATTCAGTTATCAAAACGTAACAAATGAAAACGTGCCAAGACTTTGCAGATGCCTTTCTCCAGATAATCTGTAACATGGCAGCACAATATGATGAGGTCAGATTGGTGTTCGACCGGTACATCAAAACATCGCTCAAGGAACAGATGAGGACAAAGAGGACCAAGGGAAAGTCAACATATTACCACGTGAAGGACAACACTTTAATCCAACATATTTCCCTGAAGGACTTCTTATCAGATATCCGCGCCAAAGGACAACTGACCGACTATTTGGCTGACAAAGTTGTATGTCACAGCAAGAGCTCCAACAACAGACTGAAACAACTTATGGTGACCTCAGGAACACAAACCAAGGGCAATGTTGATATCCCAGACTCGCTCCTCACTCACAGCCAAGAAGAGGCAGACACTTTGCTTGTACTGCATGCTCTAACTGTTCTAAATGAAGCAGAACTTGTTGTCAGTTCCCCAGACACAGACGTCTTTTTGTTGCTTGTCTACATGTATCCAAACTTACCAACGTCTACAACCTTCCTTACGGGAAAGGGCAGGCTGAAGAGGAACATTTCTGTGCGGAGCATATACAACAACTTAGGACCAAAGCGCGCTTCTGCACTGTTAGGTTTTCATGCTCTGACAGGTTCCGATATGTCTGGTATATTTGCTGGCAGAACCAAAGACTCGTGCTTCAAGGCATTTATGTCTTGTGATGATGAGATCCTGGATGCACTAGCAATGCTCGGGAATGATGACATTGATCTGCCCGCTGATGTATGCTCTCAGTTGGAACGCTTTGTCTGTATTTTGTATCGATCCAAAATCTACACAAAAGTGAATGAGCTCCGTTGGTTCCTCTACTCAAATCGTGCAGCCGAAGGAGAAAACCTACCACCAACTTCTGGTTCACTGGACTTACACATTCGTCGGGCACATTACATATCCATGATTTGGAGAAAAGCTTGTGAAACTCACCCGTGCCTCCCAGCACCACCTGCATTTGGTTGGACATTTGATGCAGTTTCAAGTCACTTCTCTCCAGTTCGCTGTTTGAATCCACCAGCTCCTGAAGCAGTATTGCACCTCATAAAGTGCGGGTGCAAACGTGGATGCGAAGGAAGGTGCAGCTGTCGCAAGAACAATATCCCATGTACGGAAGTTTGTGGATGCTGGGTTTTCAGCTGCAACAACAAAACTGTCCAACCAGGGATAAATGAAGATTGTGAAGATTGAGGTGTTACTTTCGATGACATTCACAAAATTATAATTCACTTGATATCCATTGTTAAAAATACTAAATGAAAGCCAGGCATTTAATCAGTATGACTTTTTGCATCTTCCTGTTTAAACGATTTAAGAGATTGAACAGTAAATCAAGTATTTCATTTTATTTAGATCTGTTTGTTGGCTTGATTAATTATGTATTCTTTGTGAAAAATACATGTCTTTAAATAGATACTTTGTTTGTAATTACATGCGAAGGGAGAAGGTATAGTTTACATTGTGGGTGCGCGGTGGCCATTTTGGAATTTGGCATGTAGATCATACATATAACATAAATTTGATGATTCCATTCGATTCCTGGTCTCAGAAAACATATATTTAGACACTTTATTTGTAATTGTATCACATGTACTCGCGAAGATATCGCATTATTAGTGTTCGGCGGCCATTTTGGACGCCATCTTGGATTTCATAGTCTTAGAATGTTCAGAAAAAATGCCACCCTAATTTTTTATAAAGCTTATGATACCTTCTTACAAAATCAATTGAGTTTTTGCTTTTAACAAAAAAAATACACGAAATTCCAAATATGCCTATACTACAAGGCGACTCTGCACAGGGAAACCCTCGGCCGCAGAGATATGTCCCACTTTCCCCAGTTGGCAAAGGAACCTGCTGTTTCTGATGAAGAGCTGCTCGTTTATTGCAATCACCGTGAGAAGATTCGTGGAGATATGGAGCAGCATTTCGAGACATGCTAGAACTGTCGGTGCCAGCATGGGTGATCAACCCATTCAAATGCGACATTCAAGATGTGAAGCGCGAATTACAGGACAAAATTATCAACCTCCACAATGATGATGAGGCGAAGGCAAGATTCTCGCAGCATGAATACGGCAAATTCTGGATTCTGGAGCGGGGCGAATAACCTGCAATGTGGACAGAGGCAGAACTGCTGCTGATGGCGTTCCCCACATCATACCTCGTTGAAAGAGGGTTCAGCGCCGTGATGGTGCTGCTGACCAAGTATCGAAACCGCCTTGACATTACCAAGAGGGGCGATCTGCGTCTCTTCCTCACCGAGATGGAGCCAGACGTTCGTAATCTCGCAGCGAGTCAACAGGCCCACCCTTCACACTAACGGTATTTGGGCCTGTGATAACAGAGTCCCAGTTTGCCTCACCTGGACCTGTTCTGCTGAAACATTGTCGGTCGTGCAAAATAAAATAAAAAGTAAAGTAAAATAAAGTAAAATATTATTCAGAAAATATTTGGCTTCTGTTATTTTTGCTTCCTATGTGCATAAATTCTGGGTGTCCGACCATGAACGATAGGACAAGGGGGGCATTGGGCTGGTCCAAGAGGGCAGAAGGGGGCGGTCGTCCAAAAAAGTTTGAGAATGTCGGGACAGGCCCCGGGAAGGTTATTGGCTCGGTGGCTGGGCCTCGACCGGGCTGGGCCCATTTCGCAATGAAAAGCTGAGCTGAATTGTAGTAGTCAATCTTCTATGGTCACGAGTAAAAGCTGAATTATGGCAGTAAATTCATTCAAAAAGAACCAAAATGTCGGGACAGGCTCTGGGAAGGTTATTGGCTAGGTGGCGAGGCCGGTCAAGGCCGCATTGGCTGGGCTGGGCCCATTTTGCAATTAAAAGCTGAGCTGAATTATAGCGGTCAATCTTCTATGGCCGCGAGTAAAAGCTGAATTATAGTAGTAAATTCATTCAAAAATAACCCGGGCAACGCCGGGTGCTTTCAGCTAGTCTACTATATAAGAGAGTTGTCTGTCTGTCTGTCTGTCTGTCTGTCTGTGTCGCCATTTTTCTCAGAGATGGCTGAACGGATCTTGGTCAAACTTTCAGAGGTTCATCAGTGAGTGACTGGGAGTGTTTAGGCCAAAAAAAAAAACCAAAAAAAAAACATTGAGCAATAACAAGGTCGTTTTTTTTGGAGTCAGAAAAAAAATTTGCTCGATAGTGCCTAAGCTTTTTAAAATTAATGTCAGTTATATACAAGTACACATTCGAAAAAACAAAAAAAAACAATCACCAGGCATTTGAACACAAATAAATCAAACAATTCCGGAAGTGTACGAATTTGGTAGTATGGCTTCGTCTTCCTGATCGGCATCACACTTAACTCAGAAACGTGATGAACGCCACATTCACCCACCAGCATATATATGACCCCCCTTCCTCTCCTGCCTCCCCCCCTCCCCTCCCCTTCCACCCTCCCGTCCCCATCCCCCCTCTCCCTTCTCCCCTCCTTCCCCCCCAGCCATCCTCATCCCCCCTCTCCCCCTTCCCCCCTCCCCCTCCTCCTCCTCCCCTCCCTTTCCCCCTCCCCCTACCCCCTCTCCCCGCCTCGTCCCCCCCTCCTCGTCCCCCCCTCCTACTCCCCCTCCCCTCCCTTTAATGACAGTTATATACAAGTACACATTCGCATAAATAAATACAAAACAATCACCAGACATTTGAATACAAATAAATCAAAGAATTCCGGAAGTGTACGAAGTTGGGAGTACGGCTTCTTCTTCTTCCTGTCTGGCATTGTGGCGGGCACAAGGGACAAGAATTCCGCACACCAGCAGGTGGCGCGAGCGTCCAGGCGGGGAACTGTAATGCATGCCCCGCCTATCGGCCGACCAGCCACGCCCGGGGGCAAGGCGTGGCCTCGGGACATATATGCGGGCTCTAAGCTCGAGCCCGCCCAGTGCTGAAGTGCGAGCTCTTAATAAAGACTCTTTGTTTGTACCAACGCGTTGTGGCCTACCTCTCTGGCAATCGAGTCGTGTGTGCACAGCACCACACTGGTGACCCCGATTGGTTCAGCCGTTGCTGACCCCCGAACGCGCCATGGCTACCAACGCCGTCGCATTCAAACTCCCGGAGCTTTGGGAAGCGCAAGCCGACGTTTGGTTTTTGCAAGCCGAAGCTCAATTTGAACTCCGGGGCATCACGGCGGACGAGACCAGGTACTACCACATGGTCGCTGCCCTCGGGCCCGGCACTGCCGCCCGAGTCGTGTCCATCCTTCGGCGACCACAAGTACGAGGCGCTCAAACGTCTCCTCCTCGCCACATTCAGGCTCACAGAGATCGAACGTGCCGACCGCCTCCTGGACCTTCCCGCCCTCGGCGACACACGACCATCTGTCCGGATGGATTTCATGCTGTCCCTGCTTGGAGACCAGCCCCCGGATTTCTTATTCCGGGCACTTTTCCTACGCCAGCTACCTGTACAGGTACGCCTCGCGCTGGCCGGTTCCAAAATAAAGGAACCCCGCGCCCTGGCTGGAGAGGCCGACAAGTATTTCGCGGCCTGCGGCACGCGGTCGGCGTACGGTGCTGCCGTAGTGGATCCCGGCACGGCGGCTCCAGCGCCCCCGCTTCCCTCGTGGCCGCTGCTACGCCCCATCCACTACCGCCGCGGCCACCACCACCGCCGCCGGCACGGCCGCCGCGGGGGCCACCGCCGCAAACCTGGTGCTACTACCATGCCAGGTTCGGCCGCCAGGCTAAAACGTGCCGCCCGCCGTGTTCTTTTGATGGGTCGGGAAACGACCGGCGCTCACTTGCGGCCATGAGCATTGGCCATTCCGGCAGCCTCCTGTTCATCACGGACACCTTGTCCAGGCGCCGTTTCCTTTGCGACACAGGAGCGCAGGTAAGCGTCCTCCCCGCTTACGCGTCCGACAAGCAAGCCGCGGGCCGGGGCCCCGCTTTGCTTGCCGCCAACGGTACACCCATCCGTACATTCAGGAAGCGTTGCCTCTCACTGCGGTTCGGAGGGCAGCGCTTTCAATGGTCGTTCGTCACCGCCAGCGTGCCAATGGCCTTGCTCGGTGCGGACTTCCTATGTGCGCATTCAGCGCTTGTTGGTCGACGTTAAGCGCAGACGTCTCGCCAAGGCCGAAACCTTCAGCTCGCTCGCTTGTTCGCTGAGCGGCCCGTTGAGCGGCTCACTGAGCGGCTCACCGAGCGGCTCACCGAGCGGCTTGCCAAGCGGCTTGCTGAAAGGTTCCGTCCCGGCGAGTTTAGTTTGCACGCTTCCGGCAGCGGACGACTTTACCCACCTCCTAGCCAGTTTCCCGGCCCTCACGCGGCCCACCTTCTCAGCGGTGGCCGTTTGAACATGGGGTGGAGCACTACATACCCACGGTCGGGCCGCCGGTCTACGCCTGGGCACGCCGACTCGAACCCACGAAGCTCGCCGTGGCGAAGGCGGAGTTCGCCACGCTGGAACGGCTGGGTATCGTGCGGCGCTCAAACAGCGCTTGGGCCTCTCCGCTGCACATTGTGCCAAAGCCCGGCAGAGGATGGCGGCCGTGCGGTGACTACCGCCGGCTCAATGATGCCACCACCCCCGACCGCTACCCGGTCCCGCATATCCAGGACTTTTCCGCCCGGTTGGCGAACACGACCGTGTTTTCCAAGGTGGACCTCATCCGGGGCTACCACCACGTCCCCGTACAACCGGGCGATGTCCCGAAGACGGCCGTCATCACCCATTTCGGCCTCTTCGAGTTCCTGCGAATGCCTTTCGGGTTGAAGAATGCGGCCCAGGCGTTCCAACGGCTTATGGACAGCGTCTTGCGCGACTTACCTTTCATCTATGTCTACCTGGACGACATCCTAGTCGCGAGCGCGTCCCGGGAGGAGCACCTGCTCCACCTCCGCACGCTTTTCGAACGCCTGGGCCAGCATGGCCTAATCATCAACCCCGCAAAGTGCCGTTTTGGCGTCGCAACCATCGACTACTTTGGGCACCGCATCACCAGGCACGGGGCCGTCCCTTTACCGGCCAAGGTGGAGGGGGTCAGGGATTTCCCGCGACCCCGCACGATCAAGGGGCTCCAGGAGTTCCTGGGCATGGTAAATTTTTACCACCGATTCGTGCCCCATGTCGCCCAGCTCCTCCGCCCCCTGCACGAGGCCCTCCGGGGAAAGCCGGGCAAAGGTGACATCGCCTGATCGGAGCCGATGGCCGCGGCGTTTGCGGGCGCGAAGCTGGCCCTGGCCAACGCCACCATGCTGGCGCACCCAGCGCCTGATGCACCGATCGCCCTCACCACCGACGCGTCGGACTACGTGGTGGGCGGGTGCACGAGCAGTGGGTGCGTGGTGCTTGGCAGCCGCTGGCGTTTTTTAGCCGGCAGCTTTGCCCGCACGAACGCCGCTACAGCACCTTCGACCGTGAGCTGCTCGGGCTCCACCTGGTGGTCCGACACTTCCGCCATCTGCTGGAGGGCAACCCGTTCACGGCTTTCGTCGACCACAAGCCCCTTGTGTTCGCGATGGCCAAGGTCGCCGAGCCATGGTCGGCACGGCAGCAGCGTCACCTCTCTGCCGTGTCGGAGTATACGACGGACATCCGTCACGTGGCGGGTAAAGACAACCCGGTGGCGGATTGCCTTTCCCGGTCCGTCGCGCACGCGGTCCACCTCGCGATCGACTATGCCCGGATGGCGGAGGCTGTGCACACACGACTCGACTCGAGTCGTGTGTGCACAGCACCACAGCATCACACTTAACGCAGAAACGGGATGAACGCGACATTCACCAGCATATATTAAACGAAAAGGTGATGAACCCCCTTCCTCCCCTTCCTCTCCTGCCTCCACCCCCTCCCCCCTACCCCCCCTTCCATCACCCCTTTCCCCCCTGTCCCCCCAACACTACTTCTGCTAGTCATCTACCAAAAAAATCTCGTAGTTCTCTCTCTGCACCTAACATTTGTATCCCGTTATCACTCAGCAGGTATGCTGGTTGTCCTCCAATACAAAAAATTGGTGTAATACTTGCACGAACTCCATGGTTGAACAGTCCACTGCTAGCTCGACATTAACTGCTCCCGTATTTACAGGTGAAGATGACCCCGTCGTGTTTGGTCATCTTATTATGTCCAACCTTCACAAGGTATGGACCAAAGTCATCACAGGATGTGTAGTGGGAAGGTGGAGTAAATGGTGCCGTGTGATGCCTTGGTAAGTTGGCCATCACCTGATATTCTTCTCGATGCTCCATTTCTCGGCAAAATACACATCTTAACCTGATAGACTTGGTGAGCTGTTCGTCTGGTCTTTGCTGCCATGGTTGCCACTCCATTGTACCCATACTGGTGCATCTGATGTGTAAACAAGAAAGATATCCGATTGCGATGTGGAAGTAGTGCTGGATGCTTTGACTCACAGGACATCATAGATTCATCTGCCCTACTGCCAACTCTGATGGCTCCCTCGTCATCCAAAAAGGGGCTCAGGGTCTTGAATTCACCTCTATCAAGGCTATGTCGAAGGGTCTTCTGGGTTTCTTTGATCCAGAAACTCCCAAGCGTTTGTAACTCATGCGGTGTAAGAGGTCCCTTTGTTTCAGTTGTGGCAATTTCTTCATTCAACTTCGTCCGACATTTAGCCTGTAGTTGGTCCCCACATCTCATTACCCTGCGCTCGCAAAGCGAAAAACGGGGTGAAGCATTCAGGTACGTACGTGTGCTGTGTGCCATATGTGTCTGCATTTTAAAAATTCATTTTCTCGGCAACCGTTGGTCCGATTGACATGAAATTTTCACCATGGGAGTGCTCTTCCTTTAGAATATTTTAATGATAATCATGACGTCATGTCATTTGGTACAGGCGCCATCTTGGGAAAAACCGAAAACCTTTGCACCTCTATATCTCCAAAACCGATGAATGGAAAAAATTGAGACACAGCTCATTGTAAAGAACTCTCCATGGAGAATAACATATGTTAATGATGACGTCATTGGTGCCATAATTGTGACGTCATAATTCGACAGGGACAACACTTAGTCTGATCAGTTTAAAATGTATTGAGCGTGATGTCTGCAACAATTATATTAGAGAATTAGTGGGGCAGATATGTAACAAAAATTGCACGAGATGTTCACATCCGGCAGAAAGTTTGAAATTTTGCATACAGGGGTATTTTGACATGCTGAGTTCAAAAATTGGCGGATCCAAGAGGTCTGACCAATGGACAGGCCGCCATCTTGAATTCCAATATGGCTGCCAAGACGAAATGTTGATAATCCCTATCTTGGGTTCTAAATGACCTGTGGTGCTCAAATTTTGTACACAAGGGTATGTTGACATGCTGAGTTCAATAAGGCAATAATTTGAAATGTCTGACAAATGGTATGGCCGCCATTTTGAATTCCAATATGGCCGCCAAGACGAAATGTTGAAAATCCGGGGTTCTTTGCAAAAGCAATACCAATTCAATGGATCCTAGTTGACAAATCATATAACAAGTCAAAGAGCTCATTTCAAAGTATATTTCGTACCAGTTGGCAGCCGTAACATGCTGCAAGCTTTTTTCCATCCATTTTACTTCTCCTACTACTGCTCATCTCGGAAGCATTGTCCAGAGCAGAAACATAGTTCTGTGCATGGTAGATTAGCAGCAGGACATTTGCAATTTCCAGCACACCGTTTTTTACACTTGCACTTGATCAGCTCTCGGCACCCTTTTGACGCCTCTGGCATTACTGTCCAAAATGGATGCCAGACATCATCTGCATTTTTAGCCCATCCCCAATCTGCAGGTGAAGGCAGCTCTGGGTTAGCAATTTGGGACTGTCCCCAGATGTGACCGGCCTGAAAGACTGCCCTCTTCACATGTTGACGCAGTGCCTCTTTTGTCGGTGGAATATTTTCCGATTTCCCTGAGCAAACAGCTGCTTGTGTGCTTCGTTCACTTTCTTCAGAGGGGAAGTTCTACTGTACAGAACAACGAAGAACCTCTCTATGTTGTCCATGTCATCATCTGTTACTTCCGCTGGTGCATGTGAGAGATGATTGAAGACCTCCCCCAAGTTTGGCATGGAATTCCATATGCTCCACACAGTCTTTTTGCCAATCCCACATATGGCAGAAACAGTATCGCATCCGGAAACAGTATGCAGGAATAGAAGCCCCCATGAGCGTTCAGGGCCAATGTGAGTCGCAATAGTGTGAGCAGCAATGTGCCTGAAATAGTTTCCATGTCCAAATGCCAACCACATTGCACAACCGTCCATAATCCTTGCCATTGCGATAGCCAACACAACCACATCCGTGTCTGTTGCATGAATGACGATACTTCTGTACCCCTGCTGATATGCATGCCAAGCATGTAGCATCATTCGTGAATCAGCCTCTTCATGCGTACATGGTTGAATTTGAGAAACATCAGAAGGGGGCTTTGATTTAACCTCTTCTTCTAAGGTTGTAAGAAGTGTTTTTCCCTCTGGAATAGGCATCGTTTGCAGGGAATCAGCAAGGAAACTGAATAATGTCTTTTTGTTGGAATCTACACGAAGGAAGCTGCTCCAGTTTCGTGGCACGGATGTCTGTTCAGTCACATGGAGTGGTATGGCAGTGCCACGACCAAGCCTGGTGCCTTCTTTGAGACTGTACGTTCTGTAGGTGTCCCACACCACATCAACACGCATCACAGTCCCCTCATTTAACTTTCGGGCAATGTACGGAAGGACCTGTTTCTGTGCATAGTCACCAAATGTCCTGATCACACTGTTGCACTTCTTAGGCTCCAAATGATGGACTAAGGCAGCCCCATCGAAAATACGAACTTCTCCTTTGGGCGCATCACGAGGACGTTGTGCTAAAGCTTCCAAACAGGGCCAAAGATCAGCCTTGCCGGTTGGTGGCCGCATTGTATTGATACCTTCAGCCAATGCAGGTGGCCACCCATGACACTCATATTCATAAAATGTGTTAAGATCACCATCTCTAGTTTGGCAAGAAATGTACATTCGTGAGAAGAGCTCCACATTACTTTTCATACGTGTAATCTTCGCCTCAGACTTTCCAGGTGTTTTCTTGGGCTTCGATTTCAACAGTGGCAGATTGTTCTTTGAAATGCTATCATAGAAATTGTCAGAAGGATCCTTGATTCGCTGCCCCACAAATCCGTCAAATTGTGTTTTGCCAGTGTCCTCCATGGATCGCACTGCGGCTATCACTTCATCAGGCATGATGACCTTTGTGTCAAGCACATACAAGTCATTACTGTCTTCCGCAAACGGGTTTCCAAGTTTTTCAAAGGAACTGATTGCATTATTGAGATCTGATGCAAAGGATTTCTGGACACTAGGCAATTGTTCGTGGTGGCGGACATCAGTTTGCCTCTGTCTTTGAAACTGGTCCTCAAACTCATTCAGGATTCTGGCTATTTCTGCACCAGCTACCATCCACCGGCGAAGAGCCCCTTCATTCTCAGTAATTCCAATGACTCCACCATCACCTTTCACATAAGCGTTCTGCTGTTCGTGTATCTGATCGTGTGCCATAGCAGAGAACTTGTGTGATGACTTCTGAGTGACAAAGTTCCCCTTGACAAATTCACGATGGATATCCATGGAATCGTTTGAAAGTTCCTGAAGGTCTGTTACATGCACTGTCAACCATCTGGCGTAATGGTAATGGTCCATGGCAAACATCCACAGAATGATCGCCGTGAGAGTCTCCACATAGAGCGTGTAGTTGGCTTCCCGTTGTGATCTTATGAATGCCAAGAGAAGACACTCCAACTGCAGGACTTTATTCCAGTAGCAAAACTGGGGGTACTTTGTAGCCATCTTCTTGCTCCAAAGATCAAATGATTGTAAATCTTCAGTTTCACATGTTTTCCGGTAGTCATCGTATGCCTTTCGCTGCAGAGCGTACAACGCCGCTACTGTGACTTGGTGTGCCCATTGTGACCTCGATATTTGCAAACCTTTGTGAAGACTATCTGCTCTTCCCTCTGTTGTTACACCAGCACTGGTCATTACACTTGCCCAGCCACTCCCCTCCAGGAAGCTGCCGATCGCTTTCAACAAGGCCATCTCTACATGAAGTCCTCCCATCATCACAACAAACTTGTCTTCACCATATATACCTGGCCAAGTCCATTGAATCTTCTTTGCAATTGCATAGAGTGGTTGATCAACGGTCAGAACTGGAACTTGTCCGGGGTTTACTAGTTCTGTCGCCTGCTTGATTAAATTCATTCCATGCTTCACCATTGCCAATGTGTGAGCACTCTCGCGGAACAGAGGTAGCAGTCCTGTAATTGCAGGAGGCCGAGGAACTTCAACCTGCAGATTTGCCATGTATGCTGACCAGGAGATATTATCTTCACTCTCAAGACCTTCCTTCTCCTGCAGGCTTTGTACAAACGAAAGCCACTGACTTTCTTTGTCCTGTATTCCGGAGGACACACTTGGAGTGGATGGACCTTTTGGTTTTCTTGGAATGGGATTATTAGTTGGAAATGTTTCAGGAGGCACATCACTGTAAGATGCAGGAAGGGCGGCTATGGTTTTGGAGCGCTGTTTGTTCTCATTCTCAGTGACATTCTCATGATTTCGAATGCTGCCACTTTTGTCATGTGAAACATGTTGTGTCAGTGATAACGCGGTTCCATGAAATGAACTTTGTGCTGATGCTGATGATGGGTTGTGATCTATGTTGTCTAGGTTGCCTGTTGTGAATATTCCACTTCACAATTTTGTTGGACACACAACGCCGTCATGTTTGTATATTTCTATGACTCTGTTGGCCTCATCTGTGGATACCTCCAGTATGCGATCATAGGAAACACACAAACCATGTTGAAAAAGAACGTCAACGAGATCCCGTTTCCTTGTTTTGCTATGAATGAGAAGACCCAGGTAAAGTGGCAGTGATGTTTCACGTTTCAAATTGTGACGTACTGCTGTAGTTTCCAACCTTCCTCGTTTCATAGTGTTGAATGTTACAAGTTGAGTTAAGGATTGCACAGAGACGCCTCCCTTGTTGTTTGCGTTTTGTTTTTGTATGTTTGTACCAGCAAGAATCATTTCCATCAACGCTGCCAATGATGGTGGTGAGTTGTTATATGATTCGTTAACTAGGGATCCATTGAATTGGTATTGCTTTTGCAAAATATATTTGCGCACAATCTGGGCAGCTCTCATGAGAATGACCGCGTCGTTGTCAGAGCTTTGTCTACAAGCATGCAATAAAGCTTCACCAATGTCCTCTTTGAATGACAGTGCCACTTCATGGTTGCTCTTATGTGCCTCAAGTTGCGGAAGGTGTCTGAGCAGCTTGTCCTTAAGGTGAGTTGAATTAATCCTCTTTGAGATATCACCTCCCAGTTGTGCCAGACGTTCTGTATAAAGCTTTGTGAGATCGGCTAACTTGAAAGTGTAACTGTCATCTGTACACTTCATTTCTTCCAAATAGGCTATCAATTCGGCCAAAGCTACTGATTCTGGTGGCATATTTTCACTTGAACTGGCTTCCTCATTCTTTCTTACAAATGATCTGTATCGAGTGTGGAGAACAGTCATGCACTTCTTGTGATAAACAGCATCTGATGCTGTCATATCACCTACAGACAATCTAGCCAGGAGTTTTGTATCCCTCAATTCTGTTGCCATCAATCGAACATTGGAATCTACATTTTTTGTTGCCGCTCTGTGGACTATTTCTTCATCTATCTATAATTCCAGTAATCTCTGTACGTTTGTACGTTTGTACGTTTGTCTGTCTGTGACCGCTGTTTCTCGACAACCACGGGTCCGATATACTTTTAACTTGCCAGGTATATTGCTGGGGACCCGAGGATGTGCCTTTTCAAGGTTTCATATTAATCGGACAATTACTTACCGAGCTATGTCCAAAAAACGATTCAACCAATCAGAGAGCAGCGAACGATCGCGTGTGCCGGCGTTGCGAATGGACCAAACCATTCCATGTAAATAGAGGGGGGGGGGTTCTGTGGTCGTTGCGAATGGACGAAACCATTTCATGTAAATAGAGGGGAGGGGGGGATTGTCACTGTACTCGCAAGCCGTTCGCCGTTCGCTTTGGCGTTGCGAATGGACCAAACCATTTCATGTAAATAGAGGGGGGGGGGATATAATTTTAGATAGATATATAGTACGGGCATATATATAGTACGGGCATGCCCTAGTCTATCTATAATTCCAGTAATCTCTGTACGTTTGTACGTTTGTACGTCTGTACGTCTGTACGTCTGTTTGTCTGTGACCGCTGTTTCTCGACAACCACGGGTCCGATATACTTTAAACTTGCCAGGTATATTGCTGGGGACCCGAGGATGTGCCTTTTCAAGGTTTGAAATTAATCGGACAAGTACTTACCGAGCTATGGCGATTTAGCCGTTCGCCGTTCGCTTTGGCGTTGCGAATGGACCAAACCATTGCATGTAAATAGAGGGGGGGGGGTTCTGTGGTCCTTGCGAATGGACCAAACCATTCATGTAAATAGAGGGGGGGGGGGGGGTTCTGTGGTCGTTACTGCCACGTGGTTTCAAAGTTTTTTTTTGTTGTTGTTGTTTGCACGCATGTTTTTTTGCACCCACGTACGGGCACGCCCTAGGATGTTTACACACACACACCCCTACACAAATTTTTTTTTTTTTTTTTTTTTGGCAAGGAACGGGCACCCACGTACGGGCACGTCCTAGCTTATATATAGTACGGGCATGCCCTAGTCTATCTATAATTCCAGTAATCTCTGTGTGTATGTATGTCTGTATGTCTGTGTTTCTCGACAACCACGGGTCCGATATACTTTAAACTTGCCAGGTATATTGCTGGGGACCCGAGGATGTGCCTTTTCAAGGTTTCATATTAATCGGAGAAGTAGTTACCGAGCTATGTCCAAAAAACGATTCAACCAATCAGAGAGCAGCGAGCTATCACGTGTGCCGAACGTGGCGAACAGACTCTGCCTCGGACGGCACATTTGAGAGCGTATTCATTTATTTCACGTTGGCAAACTATGTTGCCGCTATGTTGGCGTTAAACTATGTTTTAAAACTAATTAAAACTAATTTGCGATTCTTTCGCTTTCCTGCGCATTTGTGCACGCTATGGCGATTTCTTTACCAAACTCCGCAAGCCGTTCGCTTTGGACCAAACCATTTCATGTAAATAGAGGGGGGGGGGGGGGGGGATTGTCACCGTACTCGCAAGCCGTTCGCTTTGGACCAAACCATTTCATGTAAATAGAGGGGGGGATTGTCACCGTACTTGCAAGCCGTTCGCTTTGGACCAAACCATTTCATGTAAATAGAGGGGGGGGATTGTCACCGTACTCGCAAGCCGTTCGCTTTGGCTTTGCGAATGGACCAAACCATTTCATGTAAATAGAGGGGGGGGGGGGGATATAATTTTAGATATATATATAGTACGGGCATGCCCTAGTTACTGATAATGCTATCACAAAAGAAACATGTGCTAGCAGTACTCTGTTCAACGGATGGAGATTTGAAACTTGTTCTGAGTCTTTTCTTAACAGGCGAGTAAGTTTCTTCACCAAGTTTAAGGTCTGAACTTTGCTTTCTTTCCCTTGATTCAGCCCTGGCCACACGAGAGCTGCTGCACTGCACATAACAGTTTTTGTGCCATTTGGCAGCATGCGCAGCTAGGGTTTCTGCAATACCGCAACCATCATCTAGTCGGGAAATGTTTATCCCGCAAGGCAAGGCACCTAAATCATTCAATGCCTTGAGATTTTGAGCAAGATTCTCGTAGACGTCTAGACACGACTGATTGCTGCCCTTACGTGCATCTCTTAGTGGTTCATTTTCAGAACGTTTCTGGCAAAGAGCGCAAATGTTCCAGTCTGTTGGCATTGGAATTGTTGACGATGTTTTCTTTGATTTCGACATTGGATCTGAAAGAGAAAAAACATTAACAAAATAAATTATTGGAATGTCATGTGAATGTTCAGTTCCGGCAGAAAGTGTTAAATTTCACATACAGGGGTATTTTGGGGCGCTGAATTTCCCAAATTTCTACTGCCTTCGACAAAATTTCAAACCCATCAGTAGATTTGAGATGCAACAATTTTCCAGTTATCATAATAATGCTCAAATGATTTAACATTATGACATTACCGTACACTGTGCTATTAAAGCAATGAAAACATCGATGTTTGTCTTGGCGGCCATATTGGAATTTAAAATGGCGGCCATACCGTTTGTCAGACATTTCAAATTATTGCATTATTGAACTCAGCATGTCAACATACCCTTGTGTACCAAATTTCAGCGCCACAGGTCATTTAGAACCCAAGATAGGGAATTTCAACATTTCGTCTTGGCGGCCATATTGGAATTCAAGATGGCGGCCGGTCCATTGGTTAGATCTCTTGGATCCGCCAATTTTTGAAATCAGCGCCCCAAAATACCCCTGTATGCGAAATTTCACACTTTCTGCCGGAAATGAACATCTTTTTCACATATCTGCCCCACTAAATATAAATTTATGATGTCATCGCTCATGTGGTCTGGCAGCCATATTGGATCAAATAAAAAAATGTTCAAAAACAGAAGAGTTGCCTCGCAACAAGTTGACTGCGCAGGGTAAGTGTTCGATGAATACCATGTAGTTTTTCTCTGCAACTATTGATCTAATGGACACAAAATTTTCAACATGGGGGCATCTCCTCCCATTTGGAATGATTTTCGATTTTTTTGATTGCCAGAGAGACAGGCAGACTTAATTTTTTTTTTTACCTTACTGCGCATGTGTGATTGGGACAAGATTCCATACACTTTGCCAAATTCAGAGCGAAATTACTGCTAAACTGCAGGTTCGTGTTCCGATTCATGTTCTATAGTGTTCAAAATTTAACATTCAATTGAAATTAAGGATCATAATAGATCATAGACTGACGTCTGTAGACAATATGAACCAATTGCTTAACCTCGCTATTCGCTTCGTGCGCAGAGTAAAAATAATGTCGAGAAAGATATTCTGGGGAAATGATGAGCGAGTGAACTGAACCAGCAACGTGGTAAAGTCTGGCCAAGACAGTCATGCACATCAAACTCTAGCCCAGTGAAGATAACATACACAGCACGATTAAATGCCACAGAACAAGTAAGGTACATTGTGAATAAAGGACAGTAATTAGCATTTACAGTAAACAAACCATTAAGCAGATTAGTAAGATCCTCAAATTGGAGAAACACTGTTTTGCTGTTCCAATGCAGGTTCGCATTCAAAGCTGT
Source organism: Myxine glutinosa (assembly GCF_964187855.1). Lineage (NCBI taxonomy): Eukaryota > Metazoa > Chordata > Myxini > Myxiniformes > Myxinidae > Myxine > Myxine glutinosa. Next base: position 209,186,060 of record NC_136261.1, on the reverse strand, counting down.
TTCGTTCATTTCACCTGCATTTGCAGCGCACTTGGGCAGTACGTGGGACGTTCTAAAATATAAAAGATCAACGAATGATATATCCACAGTCGACAAACGAAATCCCACAGTCGTCCAAGACACACCAACAAGCATAATAGAATGAGTTGTAGCGGCTACCGCTGGGTTTACACAATCGCCTTGCACCTACCAAGGACGCGGAGCGATCACCATGCCGGGCTCGTCCAGGACGCCCGGGCAGGCCCGCGCTCAACTTGCCAGGCCGCGGCCAGGACGCCCGGCCACGCCCCCTCTCGCCTTTCCCGGGCAAACGCTCTGGGATAATGTGTGTATATATATTGCTGCCCGATAAACGGGCTTTTCAGAGTACCCGAGTTGTTTTGTGACCATAAAGAAACTCGGACGAATTCCAGCTTTTTGTCGCGTCCATTCTTCCGACGACGTGGGAGCACAGCTCCTTCATTGGTGACCTACCGACATGGACACGGCAGTTGCCCTTAAACTGCCTACCTTCTGGGAGGCTCACGCGGCGGTTTGGTTCACCCAGGCGGACTCCCTGTTCGCCCTGCGAGGCATCACGGCCGATGACACCCGCTTCCACCATGTGGTAGCAGCGCTCGGTTCAGCCACCGCGACCCGTGCCCTGAGCCTCCTCGAGAGCCCGCCAGCCGCTGACAAATACGGCGCGATTAAAAAGCTCCTCCTCGACGCTTTCGCCTTCCCATCGGCGGAACGCGCACGGCGCCTGCTCAACCTGCCCGAGCTCGGCGACACGCGCCCGTCCGAGTGAATGGACTACATGCTTTCGCTGCTCGGCGAGCACTCTCCGGCATTCCTGTTCCGGGAGCTGTTCCTCCGTCAGCTGCCTAGCCCGGTACGCCTCGCCCTGGCAAGCACAACGATCACGGATCCCCGCGCCCTCGCCAGGGAAGCCGACAAGATCTCCGCGGCAGGCCAACACATTGCAGCAGCGACCTGGGGCCCACCGCCGTCCGACGCAACGCCCATGGCGCCCGAGCACCCGGCACGGTCGACGACTGAACTGCCGACGCAATTGGCGGCCGCAACGCCGAGCCGACCACCTCCAGCACGACGACCGGGGCCTCCACCTGACCAAGCATGGTGTTACTATCATGCCAGGTTCGGAGAGAAGGCCCGGACATGCCGACCCCCATGCACCTTCGGCAGGCCGGGAAACGGCCGGGCCGGCGTTCATTACCTGCGACGTAAGGGTGAAAGGTGCGAGGAGAGCTCGGCGGGTGAAGTACCAACCGAGAATGAAGGTGTGGAGATTGAAAGAGGTGACAGTAAGGGAGGCATTAAAAGAGAGGCTGAGTAGGGTCGAGGATGATGTGGTTGAGCTTGAAAGTGGTTGGATGTCAATGAAAGCTTGTCTGTTGGGAGCCGTTGGTGAGGTATGTGGATGGACAAAAGGACCACCGAGGCACTCGGAAACATGGTGGTGGGATGATGAAGTTGGAAAGAGGATTGACGAGAAGAGGAAGAAGTTCAAGGAGTGGCAGAAGGCGAAGGGTACGGGAGCAGAAACAGCAGAGCATGAAAGTTATAAGGCAGCCAGGAAGGCTGCAAAGAAAGAGGTAGCAAAGGCGCAGGAGGCATGTAGGAAAATGTTCGGAGAACGCTTGGATTCGGAAGAGGGTCAGAAAGCAGTATTCAGGATTGCAAAGCAGATAGCGAAAGAGAGGTGTGATGTGATGGGGGTGAGTTGCTTGAAGGATGAAGTGGGACAAATCGTTGTCGACCCAGATGGAATTAAAGGAAGATGGAAAAGATATATGGAAATGCTGTTGAATACAGAGAATGAATGGGATGGCAACATAGAGAGTAACCCTGTTTTAGGACCGGCAGAGAAGATAACTGAGAAGGAAGTTGAGGAAGCGATAAAAGCAATGAAGGGTAGAAAAGCGGGAGGGCCGACGGGAGTTGTGGGAGATATGTTGAAGGCAGCAGGAAGTTGGGGTGTGAAGAGAATGACAGAGATCTGTAATCTGGTGGTGAAAGAAGGCCGCATTCCAGTGGATTGGGAACTGAGTACCCTCATTCCTCTATACAAGGGGAAAGGTGACCCTCTGGAGTGTGGCTCGTACCGAGCGATAAAGTTATTGGAGCATGGAATGAAGGTATTGGAAAGGGTGTTGGAGAGGAGGATAAGGAAGAAAGTGAAGATCGACGAAATGCAGTTTGGATTCATGCCAGGAAGAGGAACGACAGACGCGCTTTTCATTGTGAGGCAGTTGCAGGAGAAGTACATGGAGAAGAGGAAGAAGTTGTTTCTTGGGTTTGTTGATCTGGAGAAAGCATTCGATAGGGTACCACGCAAAGTATTGACATGGGCATTGAGGAAGTTAGGAGTGGAGGAATGGTTGATCAGAGTAGTGATGGCAATGTACAAAAGAGCGCGCACAGCTGTAAGGACGAAGGACGGGAACAGTGGTGAGTTTGAGGTGAAGGTGGGAGTGCATCAGGGGTCGGTACTAAGTCCACTACTATTTGTAGCTGTGATGGAGGTGCTGGCTCAGAACGTAAAGGAAGGTTTACCTTGGGAGTTGTTGTATGCAGATGATCTGGTGTTGATTGCGGAAAGTATGGATGGACTGAAGGAAAAGATGAACACGTGTAAGGAATGTATGGAGACAAAAGGTCTGAAGGTGAATATCGGAAAGACGAAGGTGATGGCAAGTGGTAAAGCATGTGGTGAGGTGGAAAGAACTGGGAAGTGGCCCTGTGCTTTGTGTAGGAAGGGTGTCGGATTGAACTCCATTCAATGTACAATGTGCGCTGAGTTGGTTCATCAAAAATGTAGTGGTCTGAGAGGGTCATTAACCAGTGTGGCAGCTACATTCAAATGTAAGGTGTGCACAGCGGGAGCTGCAGATGGCGGAAATGTTGAGTTGGATCTTGGAGACGGCGTGAAGCTGGAAGGTGTGAAAACATTTTGCTACCTCGGAGACATGCTGAATGGAGAAGGTGGATCAGACTCGGCAACGGTTGCTCGAGTGAGATGTGCATGGAAGAAGTTTCGGGAACTGGGTGGCGTGCTGATGATGAGGGGAGTGTCGTTGAAGCTGAAGGGAAAGGTGTATGCTGCATGTGTGAGAAGTGTTATGATTTATGGGAGCGAGACATGGGTAATGAACGTAGAGCAGCAACGAAGGTTGGAAAGGGTGGAAATGCGAATGGTTCGGTGGATGTGTGGAGTATCGTTGAGAGAGAGGAAGACAAATGATGAATTGCGAAAGATGATGGGAATAGAGCCTGTGATTGATGCTGTGAAGAGGAACAGGTTGAGATGGTTTGGTCATGTGTTGAGGAAGGATGAAAGTGACTGGTTGAGAAGAGTGATGGAAATGAATGTAGAAGGAAGCAGAGGACGGGGAAGACCGAAAAAGACTTGGCTAAAGATGGTGGAAGAAGAAATGCGGGCAAGGGGGTTAACAAGGAGAGATGCAGAAAATAGGGCAAAATGGAGAAGATTGTCATGGGGACCGCAAGGCTAACCCCCGCTCTAGCAGGGAAAATGGCCTTTAAAATGCATGTTGTTGTTGTTGTTGTTACGGGAATTACCTTTTTTTTTTTTTTTGTATACAAGATCGAGGCTCGGGTAAGAAACCAACAAAAATCACAAAAAAACATAAGGGAACATAAGGGAACATAAGGGAACATAAGGTAGGGGAGAGTGTGGAGGAGATGGGTATCTTCTCTGATATGCAGCACGTTGCTGCGGGTTACATCATTCCTGTAGGTTGGGACAGGCATTTGTAATTTGTTCAGGGTGCCGATGATAACGCAAACCTACTCTTCATTGTAAGACACCGTGGGATATTTGCTCAGCATGGCTTTTATATTTACAGCGTGGCTCTTAGATGTTCTGATGTACATCAAAGATATTGCAAACAATGGGGTTCAAAAGTTAACTTCCTGATCTTTTCCTCCAACCTATCCCAAAGCGATGAAATGGTACCAGTGGCGTCGTCAGGAAAACGAGGTGAGATATCCATCCGAACGACTCTGCCATAATTATCCCGTCCTCCAGGTAGCGGGAGATGGGTTTTGCGTGTGTGTGCAGGTTTGCTTGTGCCTCCTGGTTATAACTTTTTTGAAACCATAAATTGAGCTTTTGTCATCAAATTTTCAAAAAGCCTTTATTGTGAGATTATGGACAACACTCATTAAAAATAGGAGCACGGGTCCTGAAACTCACATCCATCAGCAGCAACTGTCAATGACGTCATCAAGTTTTGCTGCTGATGCAATGCCCTCTGAAGGTAAGGGCAGGTATTCTTTGCGTTTTAGGCCTGATTTCAACCAGTTAATGAGCGCAGAAGTTGATGCTGTCAATGCACCTTCGCTAAGCATCAGATATGAAGCATGTTGCCATGTTTCATCAAAATCATATCTTTGGTTCCCCGAAAATGACTGAAGTGTTTACAGACTCTCTGACTTTGGCTTTTGACTTTGGCTTTCACTCACTCTCTGGCTGACTGACTTACCAATGGACTCTGCTCAATCACATAAGCTCACCGGACTGAAGTCCAGGTGAGCTAATTATGTTGCAGTTTTCCTCCGTGGCATGAAGTGAAAAGTGGGGTTAAGCAATTTGTTCAGTTTGTCTGTCTGTCCACAACATCAGTTTATGATCGAGGAACAAGTTAATCCCAATCGAACGTTATATTTTGAACACGAGTTGCAACATGAATAAGAAACTGAACATGTAATTTAACAGGACTTTGGCTCCGAATTTGTCTTGATCGCTCATGTGCTGAGTGGAGTGAGATCATATTGTCACTCTGCCTGTCTGGCAGTCAAATAGAATTGAAAACAATTTAATCATCAAACTTACTGTTTTTGAGGATGTCAGAAAGGACACAAACAAGCACAAATAACTTATTAACTCATGACATAACTAATATAATATAATAACTAATATATAATGTAATAACTAATGATCATAATATTACTCATAATAATATATAATATAATAACTAATATAACTAATAACAAATAACTAACGTGTTAACTAAGGTGGTGTGAAAGACGCTGCATCAACGGTGGTAAACTTCCCAAAAAATCTACAACTTTTAAAATCTTTTTTATCTTTTTAAAAACTTTTACTTTGTTTCAATTGAAAATATATATTTGAACACTGGAGAACACAAATCGCCCTTTTTGCCACTTTCAAAAACCTTTCCTTTAGCAGTAATTGGACAAAATATTACAGCATTTTACATCATCTTGACCAATCCAATTTGCCGCTTCCAGCCCATGTCCACGTCCTTTTTTCTCAAGAAAGCATGGCGAAAGTATTCTATGAACTCTCCAGTTGTTTTTTAAGCTGTTGTTTTCATATAGTTTCGTTCGAGTACAAATCAGATGCGGATGGGCTTTTCATTTTAAGATACATTTTTAGTTTTTTTCACTTTTATTGCTTGAGCTGTAACAAAATTAAGTTCGTCCTGTTAGCCAGTTCGTCTTGTTTGTTTCAGAATGTTTCATGTTCATTTCTATTGATCTTCACACCTTTTCACCGAAAGGACTATTGTAATCGATCTGGACGTCAGTGAGTGTGTCCACGCACAGATCTACCTTGATATAGATCGTTTACTCTCAGCCGTTCCTGAAGGGATGAGAGAGTCTATTGTCGTCTATCTGTCAGTCAGTGAGTGTAACTTCGTACAGAGATTTACTTTTGAAATAATAATTAATTATATCGTATAATTATCTAGTGGTTGGTGTTATCTATCGTATATTATGATATCGTATATTATCGATATCGTGTCGATAGAATTATCTATCGCATAATTATCTATAAGCCTGGTGTTGCCTTAGCGGTTCGGGTGCAGGCTTGGGATCATAGGATCCTGGATTCGAATCCCGATCTATCGCTGAATTAACGTCAGGGGGGTTGACTCAGCCTGTCATCCTTCCGAGGTCGGCAAATTGAGTACCAGCTTGCTGGGATGAATGATCACGGTGTGTACCCCGATTTAGAATAGGTACACCATATACCTGCGCATCATAAGAGGCGACCAAGGGTTGGCGTCAGGAAGGGCATCCTGCCATAAAAACATTGCCTCAAATAGGGAACCATGAGGTCATGGGGCCCGCAAGGCTAACCCCCGCTCTCGTGGGGAAAAATGGCGTCAAAACGATCATTCATTCATATTTCATTCAATTATCTATGATTATATGATATAACTAGCACAGCACCTGGTAGCGAGCATACCTCCGCCTGGTGAACAGTTTACGTTTTGTATCCCACTGATAGGCCGGATCTGGATTCGGACCTGAACCAAAATCTAATCGGCTTGTTCTTGTCACCTAACCAACTCGTTCCTCCATGTTTATTCATAACTCGTCCATTACTTTTTTAAATATCAGGTTATATATCAGTTTTAGCCCGATCTATCAATGGTGAAGCATCACTTAGAAAAATTAAATAATTCTCATATCCGAATCCATTTTCAGATATTCACCAAAATCGAATCCATTAGTCCTTGTCACACACACAACCTGTCTACCAAGGTTCATCCAAATCCGTCGATAACTTTTTGAGATATCCTGCTATGTATCATTTTTGGCCGAATCTCCCAATGGTGAAGAATCACATAAAAAATTGTAGTAGCCGGATCCGAATCTGGATCTTCACCAAAATCTAATCATTTCATCCTTGTCACATACGCTACCTCTCTGCCAGGTTTCGTCCGAATCCGGCCACAACGTTTTTTGAGATACTTGTTCACAAACAGACAGACAGACAGAGGTGAAAACATAACCTCCATCAACCTTTGGTCGTGGAGGTAATAATATTTCCCCGTCTCCCTCACCTCTTTTTGTCTGTTAGTTGCCGGTTAGTTTGTTCCTTTCCTGTTTCGTCCCCGCTTTTCCCCTTCCCATTCTAGCTGTGTTACATTCAGTTTGTCTACAAAATTGTACATACTTTTCTGCAAGTGCATGATGGTCTGTGGACCAATATACAATATTAAAGCGCGGCGTTACGCGCGCTGCTTGTGAGCAAGGAGGAAGCGGACAAGCGGTAACATATAAACGTCTTTATTGTAAGACTACACTGTAACACTGTACTGTCCCGGGCTGGGCGCCCGTGTATATCATGAGGCCACGCCTACCCCTGGTGCGTGGCCACCGCCCACTTGGTGCGCGGAATGATGTCACCACGCCAGTGGGCTTTTGTGTCCGCCACACGCGCCCCCCCAGAATTCCCGCGCACCTGGAGGGCCAGTTTGCGGGGCAGACGAATGACCCGGCCGAAGCGCCCCCTGGCGATCGGCGGCGTCCGGGGTGCAGGGATGCCAGGTGGGATGCCCCTGGCTGCCCCTGGGATGGGTGCAGGACCGGGGGGCGGCGTGGCGGCGGGGCTGGGCGGTGCCGGGGGTCCGCCCGCAGGAGGGCGGCCCCGACGTGGGGGTCGGGCCACTGGCGGTGGATGGTCCACATCGAGGTGGGCCGGCTTGAGGCGGTCTACCGAAACGCGGTCAGGAGTACCGCCGATGTCCAGGGTGAAGTGCTTCGCCCCGGTCTCCAGCACGCGGAAAGGCCCGTCGTACGGGGGCCGCAGTGGTGTCCGATGGGCATCGTGGCGGACGAAGACGTACTCCGCCGTGCGAAGCTCCGGGGCGACGTGCGTCGGTGGGTGCCCGTGGCATGCCGTTGGCACCGGGTCGAACCTCTGGGCGGTCTCTTGTAGAGCGGAGCGCTGCTGTGCCGCGGACCATGGTGCCGTGGAGTCGGGGAGGAACTCGCCCGGCACCCGCAGCGGTTGCCCGAAGACCAATTCCGCCGCGGATGCGCGCAGGTCCTCCTTGGGCGCCGTCCGGAGGCCCAGCAGGACCCAGGGGAGCCTGTCGACCCAGCCGCCGTCGCGGAGGGTGGCCCGGAGCGCGGCCTTCAATGAGCGGTGAAATCGCTCACACAGGCCGTTAGCCTGGGGATGGTAGGCCGTGGTTCGGTGCAGCCGGACCCCGAGCCCCTGCGCAACCGCCCCCCAGAGCTCCGAGGTGAACTGGGGGCCGCGGTCGGATGAGATGTCTGAGGGGGCGCCGAACCGGGCGACCCAGGTGGCGATGAAAGCCTGCGCGACATCGGCCGCCGTTGTCGACGCCAAGGGCACGGCCTCCGGCCACCGGGTGGTGCGGTCCACCATGGTGAGGACGTAGGTGAAACCCCGCGAGGGGGGCAGAGGTCCCACCAGGTCCACGTGGACGTGGTCAAACCGGCGTTCCGGCACCGTGAACGGGGCCAACGGGGCCTGGGTGTGCCGGTGCACCTTGGCGCGCTGGCACGCGAGGCACGTCCTGGCCCAGCCGCGGACGGCCTTCTGGAGGCCATGCCAGACGAACTTGTCGGCGATCAGCCTTTGGGAGGCCCTCGCGCCCGGGTGGGACAGGCCGTGGATGGCGTCAAACACCTGGCGCTGCCAGCCCGCGGGCACGATGGGGCGAGGACGCCCGAGGGAGACGTCGCACAAGAGGGCCGCGCCCACGCCGTCAAACGGCACCTCGGTGATGCGGAGGCCCGTGACGGCGGTCCGCAAGGCCTGGACGTCGGGGTCAGCGGCCTGGTCCGCTGCCATCCGGGCATAGTCGATGCCGAGGTGGACTGCGTGGGCGACGGCCCGGGAAAGGCAATCCGCCACCGGGTTGTCCTTCCCCGCGACGTGCTGGATGTCCGTCGTGTACTCGGACACGGCCGAGAGGTGACGCTGCTGCCGGGCCGACCACGGCTCGGTGACTTTGCCCATCGCAAAGATCAGCGGCTTGTGGTCGACGAAGGCAGTGAACGCCCGGCCCTCGAGCAGATGGCGGAAGTGCCTGACCGCCAAGTGAAGTCCGAGCAACTCGCGGTCGAAGGTACTGTAACGGCGTTCGGGCGGGCGAAGCTGCCGGCTAAAGAACGCCAGCGGTTGCCAAGCTCCACGCACCCATTGCTCATGCACTGCGCCCACCGCGTAGTCCGAGGCATCGGTGGTGAGGGCGATCGGTGCATCGGGCGCCGGGTGCGCGAGCATGGTGGCGTTAGCCAAGGCGAGCTTCGCGCCCGTGAACGCCGTGTCCATCTGCTCGGTCCAGGTAACGTCGCCTTTGCCCGGCTTACCTCGGAGAGCTTCGTGCAGGGGGCGCAGGAGCTGGGCGATACGGGGCAGGAACCGATGGTAAAAGTTCACCATGCCCAGGAACTCCTGCAGCCCTCTGATTGTGCGGGGGCGCGGAAACCCCTTCACCGCCTCCACCTTGGCCGGTAGGGGGACGGCTCCGTGCCTGGTGACACGGTGCCCCAGAAAATCGATTGTGGCGGCGCCGAACCGGCACTTTGCGGGGTTCACAATCAGGCCATGCTGGCCCAGGCGTTCGAAGAGCGTGCGGAGGTGGCGTAGGTGCTCTTCGCGGGACGCGCTGGCGACGAGGATATCGTCCAGGTAAACGTAGACAAAATCCAAGTCGCGCAGGACGCTGTCCATCAGTCGCTGGAACGCCTGAGCCGCATTCTTCAGACCGAAGGGCATGCGCAAGAACTCGAAGAGTCCGAATGGCGTGATGACCGCCGTCTTCGGGACGTCCTCCGGCCTGACGGGGACCTGATGGTAGCCGCGTATGAGGTCCACCTTCGAGAAGAAGGACCTGCCCGCCAAACGGGCGGAAAAGTCCTGAATGTGGGGGACGGGGTAGCGGTCGGGAGTCGTGGCGTCATTGAGACGGCGATAGTCCCCGCACGGTCGCCATCCCCCGCCGGGCTTCGGCACGATGTGCAGCGGCGACGCCCAAGCGCTCTCTGAGCGCCGAACGATGCCGAGTCGCTCCAGGGTAGCGAACTCCGCTTTTGCCACCGCCAGCTTCGTCGGCTCGAGGCGGCGTGCCCGGGCGTAGACCGGTGGCCCGACGGTGGGGATGTGATGGGCCACCCCGTGCTTGACGGCCCCCGCCGAGAAGGTGGGCCGCGTGAGGGCCGGGAAGCCGGCGAGGAGGCGGGTGAATGCGTCCGCTGCCGGAAGCGTACAGACCAACGTGGCCGGAACCGAATCGTTCGGCAAGCCGCTTGGCAAGCCGCTCGTTGAGCTGGGCAACGCACAAGCGAGCGAGCTGAACGTCTCGGCCTGGACAAGCCGTCTGCGCTTGACGTCGACCAGGAGCCCATTAGCGCACAGGAAGTCCGCGCCAAGCAGTGCCATGGGCACGTCGGCGGTGACGAACGTCCATCGGAAAACCTGCCCTCCAAACCGCAGAGAGAGGCAGCGTTTTCCGTACGTACGGATGGGCGTCCCGTTCGCGGCAAGCAGCGCGGGGCCCCCACCCGCGGCGTGCTTGTCTGACGTGCCGGCGGGAATGACACTCACCTGCGCTCCCGTGTCGCACAGGTAACGGCGCCTGGAGAAGGTGTCCGTTATGAACAGCAGGCTGTTCGAATGGCCGGCGCTCATCGCCACTATTGAGCGCCGGCCCGGGCGTTTCCCGACCCGTTGAAGGAGCACGGCGGATGACACCGCCGAGCTTCGTGGCCGAACTTGGCGTGGAACCAGCACCAGGTGGTGGAGCTGGAGGAGCGCGGCTGGCTCCGCCAGGCCGGTGGAGTTGGCGGGTTTCCCCGCGGTGGCGGTTTTCGCCGCGGCGGTGGGCGGGGCGTGGCGGCGTTCACGAGGTACATATCAGCATGCTGCTGAACATCAGCGTGCTGTAGAAGCTGATGCTGTGGAACATGCTGCTGAACATCAGCGTCGAGGGCCGTGACGGCCACGCCGACGCTCGCCCGCATGTCCGAAGCGGCGAAGTACCTGTCCGCCTCGGCCGCCAATGCTCGGGGTTCCGTTAGCTCGGTCCCGGCCAACGCGAGGCGGACCTGCGCTGGAAGTTGGCGCCGGAAAAGCGCCCGGAATAGCGAACCGGGGGCTTCGTCGCCCAACAGTGACAGCATATGGTCCATTCGGACCGACGGGCGCGTCTCACCGAGCTCGGCGAGATCCAGGAGGCGGTCGGCCCGTGCGTCGTCCGTAAGGCCGAACGTGGCTAGGAGTAGCCGCTTGAGTGCCTCGTACTTGTGGCCGTTCGGTGGGTGGCGAAGGACGGACACAACTCGAGCGGCCGTGCCGGGCCCGAGGGAGGCGACGACGTGGCAATAGCGCGTGTCATCGCCGGTGAGGCGCCGAAGCTGAAATTGGGCTTCGGCCTGGACGAACCAGACTTCGGCCTGAGCCTCCCAAAATTCCGGAAGTTTGACGAAGTCGGCCATGGCGATGGCGTCGCGTGTGGAAGGATCGCTCCAGCAGATCCAACGTCGAGGGTCACCAGTAAAGCGCGGCGTTACGCGCGCTGCTTGTGAGCAAGGAGGAAGCGGACAAGCGGTAACATATAAACGTCTTTATTGTAAGACTACACTGTAACACTGTACTGTCCCGGGCTGGGCGCCCGGTGTATATCATGAGGCCACGCCTACCCCTGGTGCGTGGCCACCGCCCACTTGGTGCGCGGAATGATGTCACCACGCCAGTGGGCTTTTGTGTCCGCCACAATATAATCAATGTAGATTTTTTAAAAATAGGGGCAATACCCCCATGGCACTCACCTGGTAGAATAAGACAGTATTGTTACAGACGCGGTTGTGGATGTTGGTTTACCGAGCGGTTTGGTATGACCGCGCCTGCACGTTTACCCGATTATACTCGAACCTTGGCCGAGTCGCGCTACGCTAGATCAATGAAGGAAAAGGACGCAACGGCTGGGATTAAAATGACACGACACCAGGGATACGGTTCTCAAGACCTCCGGAGGAGGTTATATTATGGCGGAAGGTTAGATTACAGAGACGAGAGGGACAGCATAGGAAGATAGGCACTTAAACACGGTCTTATACTAGCCCGACAGACGACAGATAAACAGGACAAAACTGACTCACACGGGGATTGATGGCAAGGAAAGCGGGCAGTCGATGGCTCAAGGTGCACTCTTGGCTCAGGGGCAAAATCGACCCGGTCCAGTCCAAAGATGCGGGAGGTCTCACTCAGCGCTGGAAGGTCACGTTCTTTCTCCAAGCTGGGGGCGCATCTGACGTCACGTCCGGTAAGTGGCTGCGTATATCCGGCGGGGAGTGACACGCCCTCGGCTCGTTAGCTCCGCCCCAGATGGAATCGGCCCGTTGCTTCTCATTGGGTGCGGGGGTTACCGGCTCCGCCCTTGACGAGGGGCTGACAGCCAGCCCCTTCGTGGTAACCCCGTCGGAGCGCATGGTCAATGGCGGCTAACCGAGCCGGTGTGAGGACGCACACTCCCCCGCGCCGCGCCGCCCCCATTCTCCTCTGTTGTTGTAGTTGTTGTTGTTGTTGTTGTTGTTGTTGTTGCATGGGGAAGATGGGAGGAGGTAAGGGGAGGTCCTAAACTTACTACTGGTGCCATACAATCACATTCTGGTGCAACGAAGAGTCAGAATTAATGGAAACGAGTCCTTAACTGACATAGACTAAGAATAACTAGCAAGATGTCCGAAAGTTATCTACGTGAGATGCGGTGGACCTGGGCACGACATTTAATGGGGGAAAAAGGGGAAGGTCGGTTCTACAGAGTGTTATTTACAGGCAATGGGACTAGGGAATGGGGGATTGGGGATAGTTGGGGAGTATTGGGGAAATAGGGGCATATTTGCAAGCGGATATGGAGGCCAAATGCCATATCCGCAACATTGCACCCTTCTCTACCCTCGGGGCGTCCCGACCTGATAAATTTTTACCTATTTTAGTGTGGCACTCAGATGTAGTTCCCTCTACTATTAACTCTACCCTGAGTGCGACAGTTTTACAGATGTTCACAAATGAGTAAATATGTCCCCCTGCGACGTTGCACCCTTCTCCTCACAGAAACACACCCACAGGATAACCGAATTGCGGAAAGAATTCGCAAACTAAACATACAGCCGGTAGGGAGCATTATTTACAAGACTACGCTGCTATTTACACTACGATCCAGGACCTGTTTTTGGAGGAACACATGCAGATGTTATGCTTAGAGAGAGCACGCATGCCAGCATCGATACACCAACCCACGAGTGCTCTGTGGCCTACGGCCTTTAATAATGTGCAGAGCACCCTATCCAAGCACCAAAAGCACCACCCCATCACACAGTCAGCACCATCCGGTGCAGTCACCATTGTTCATTAAAATAAATTCAACAACCCCTAACCCTGCAGGTGTCTCTTGCTCTTCGTGTGGTGCACTTGGCCTTCTGGCTTCTTTCAAAAATAAAGAAAGGCGCCAACCGCGTCCATTTCTGTATTGTGGCCTTCAGTGGTGTCAACTAAAAGTGGTTCACCTGTATGGCATAGGTGCCACGTTGACCCATAGGTCCATCCACGGGTGGTGCTTGGCCGCAAAAGAACTGCGGTCCATTGTGGGTGGCCACCAACATTGCGGTCCATATGGTGTATCGATCCAGGCAGCAAGCAGCGAAAGTGCAGGCCCACAACTGCGTAGCCAGCACCTCTCTCTCTACCCCAAAGCCAGATCCTCGGAGGTGGGAGACAAAAGAAGAAGACAAGTGAGTAAGGTGGTAAGGGCGCAAAAGTGCATGCAATATAAGATGATGCACACTGGGGGCACATGGGAACCAGGTGAGACAGGTACGTTCCTACCGTACGCCCCCCCACCCCCACCAGGTAACCTACATGGCCCCTCCCTTACCCCTTACTGTATCCACAAAACACAACACTACCCATAAACATCTACTTTACAAATCAACAAACATCCCTACTGTCTTCCTCGTTCCTCCCATAAACCAAATTCGTCTTCTCTCCCTCCTAACCAATCAAATTTGCCATTTTCAACTTTCATCAAAATTTGCCATCTCCAACTCAACATCATAATTTGCTATCACCAATTCATCATCAGTCCCTCCTAGGGAGGGAGAGATGGAAACACCCCAATGTCTCATCCACGTCGTGATGCGTCTCACAAATCCTCACAGCAATTCTCATTTCTGCAACACAAACAAAGAAAACACAGGTGTGGAGTCATCATCATCACCACAGGTAAGTGGCTGCGTATGGTGCGACAGGTTCATCAATCCTAACTATTTCCTAAATGACTTTAACAACTTTACATTACCCGGGGTCTTTCTCCTGCCAAACCATTGGCCCTCTTACACTATGGGTTCTAAAAACCAATTCCCATTGGCCAAACTGTGGTGCTTTTCAATTTGGGGTCTCACTCCCCCGATTCATCTCCCGGTGCCCTCGCACAATTTCTGGGCTGTGGCGTGTACCTCTCCCAGCGGGTCTACCCACCTGCACACCTCCACCACTGCAGTTGCCTCCGAGCTTACCTGCTCCTTACCCTAACCTAACTACCTGGGGAAGGCCCTCTGGCGCTCTCCCCACTCGGTGCCCTCTCTGGCACTGGGCTACCCGGGTCCATCCTCCGGATCCTCGGGCCCCACTGACACTAACGGCTCCCAGAGCCCACCTGCGGCCTCACCTGGCCGACATCCTCACAGTGGTGGAGTGCCCAACCAACTACACACACTAACAGGCTACACGCCCAGCCATTTCCACAACACTAATGCACCCATCCAAATACCATTCTGTCACCCGCACCACAGATGCCAATATCCAACCACAATTTACCTATACCCTCTACCTAACACTTACACTACCCGCCCCGGGTACTCGTGAAAGGGGTCCACTCTTCCCCCATCCACACCTTCGCACCATGCACACCACTCCGTACCACTTACTCCAACTCTCTCCACACACCTGTACCTGCACACCTGTGCTCTCACACCTGGTGCCACCTGCACCCTTCTCTCCCCAAGCGCATTCGCGCTGATCCACAACACTCACTACTCATACACTGCTCCACACACCTGTCCAGTTGCACACCTGTGCAATCACACCTGTTCAATTCTCACACACACGGCATCATCTCAGCTAACTACTCCCTTCTGAAACTTGCGCTTCCCAGTCGTCCCTTTAAACTATTGCGCTCCCACGTCATTATCATCCACACTAATCTACCTGCGTCCCCACTACAGGTATCAGTCACTAACTAAACTTAACGTCACCTAATGTCATCTTTCTAGATCCCTACAATATAACCTAACCCACCCGGGCTAGTTTTCACTGCCATACACCCCATAAGCTATTGCGCATTTGCCCCACTATATGGGAAGGGTGGCAGGGATGCCAGCCTTACCCACCGGGCCCATCGCTCACTACCAATTTTGCACATCAAATTTCAACAAATTAAAAATTTGCCAATCACTACCCATCATCTGCCAATCACTACTGCCAATCCCTTGCCAATCATCAAATTTTGTTTTTCTCTAATTCTGGGGCCAAAACACTAACCTCATCACACAGTCTACTCACTAATGCCTCTCGGTGCGCCAATTCCTGTCCAAAGCCCGGCTTCGTAAAGCCAAGCCATGAATGCGGGCTGTTCTGTGCCAGCGGCTGGATGCGTCCGGCACTCGGTGCAGGGACGGGGGCTTACCCGTGCCGAGATCCCACGCACCATCTCGGCACGGAGCCATCCAATGTCCCGCTCTCGACCTGCCGGCACGTCTCACCAAAAAGTGGTCGCCATGACGACCCTTTCTATCCAGCCGCCCGCTCCGCCTAGTGGAGCACGGACGCGGCCGTTCAGAGCGAGGCCCAGCACGCACCGAGGGCCCGATTCGGCTAAAAGTCGACCTAACCTCTAACCTGGTTACCGTCGATGCTTCACCTGGATGCTTACACCCCGCAGCCCGTTCCTTGCTCACACATCCAGCCGTGCCCATGCTCCTCATACCTTTCCTTACACACCCAGGTACACCCATTCCACTCACAGCCTTGGTCACACACCTGACCACCGAACACTTTGGCACACATTCGTTGGTAGCACACCTCACCAACACACCTCTTCGCGCCCCCTCCTCGGTCACCTCCTCTGTGACAATCACAGGTGTGCTCTCATTCGCACACCCAACCACGTGCCTCACCACCAACTCCAGCGTGCATTCCCACTCACGCTCTACCATTCCAGGTGTGCATCCTTCCATCCCAGGTGTACATCCTCGCTCACCTGTCACAACCAACTCACTCTCCTTGTCACTCTCACTACTCTCACCTCCATTCTTGACAGCGCACTCACCCTTACTCTTGACAGCGCACTCTTTCCTCATGCACCCGTCCGTCACACACCTTTCTCGCGCACACTCTCCCGTCACACCCTCTGTAACAGTTACCACACCGCGCTTCCATGTGCTCCCTCGCACACGCGCTACGACCGACTCACTCTCGCCAGCACCCTCACTCCTTGGCACGCACTTTTTCCTCACACACCCCAGAGTCGGACTTTCTTGCACACCTCCTTTTTCGCACACCAGACCTGTCGCACACTTCACCAACGGCCTCTCACGAACACCCGGGTCCATCTCGACCCCCAAGCTTATTAAATCACCTGGCGCATCATACGCACGACCATATTGGTCACCACTTACACCGGGTCCTCTTTCTTTTCGCTTCTCCTCCATCACCTGCGAATCCCTCATCCGGTTAATGAGCACATCATCACGATTCGAACACAGACTTTGGACCAATTCTTTTATCTCCTCTTTTATCCCTTTCTTATCCTCTCTCCGTCGCTTCTTAATTTCGCTCACCCCTTCTTCCACTTCTTCTAATTTCTGCTTCACCTCTTTTATTCCCCGGTACGTCTCCTCAAGCTCGTCCTCCAAGGCTACCTTGACCGTTTCCATGTGCGTCCTCACCTGCCAGTCCTTCGTCTCCATTACCTCTATCACCTCGTCCAACCTCGTTGTCAGTCCCTCACGTACCATCTGACATTCCCTCTTTGTCGCTATCAAGTCGTTTTTTATGTCGTTTTGTGTCGCTTTTAACCCTCCTAATACCGCAGTGTTCCTTTGAACCTGCTCCGTTAGTCCTTTTTGTCCCTCCGTCAGCTGTTCCACCTCCTGCGTCAGGTCCTCTATGCCCCCTTGTAATTTTACAGTCCCCTTTCTCACCTCCTTCTCCATGTGCTCCTTACAGTGCCTCACCTCCTCGCGCACTCCTCCGACCTCCTCACTCACACCTCTTCTGATCTCCTCTCCCATCACTTGCATCTCCTGCCCAGATGCCACCCTCATCTGCTCCATTTCCTCCCTGTGAGCATCCAGTTTAGTTTCTACCCCCATTCTGACCCCCTCTATCTGCTGCCCCATTTGGTTAACTTCCCTTTCCGCTTGGTCCCTCATGTCCCTCAATTTGCCTTCCATCCGGTTTTCTAACCCCTCTAACCCATTTCTCACCTCTTTTATCCCATTGTCTAACCCCTCAAAATTTTTGTCTACCTTCTCACCAGTACCCCTCGCTTCGTCCCTCATTACCCCCATTTGGCCCTCTAATCGCTCACTATCAACCCTCATTTGCTCATTCTGAGCCTCCATCCGGTTCCCCATTTGTCCCATACTGCTTTTCAGACCTCTAATTTGGTCTCCCAATTGCTCACCCATTTGTTCCATAAGGGCCCTCATTTGCAGGAGGAAAAGGTTCGAATCCACCAGGGGCGCTGCCACGGTCGCGGGCGCGGTGACCAGCGAGGCGCCATTTTGCGCACCCGCAACGTCGGGCGCAACGACGCTATTTTGTGCGTCTGCTACCCTCGCTGCTTCGCTCTCCTCGCGTCCCTCAATTTGGTCCTGGACCGACCCTGCCTCACTCTCCTCTACCGGAACCCAGCTGTCTTGATCCGCCATAGCGCGACTTTCAAAATTCGGGTTTTTATTTCCGTAAAACAAAATCAAATTTCGCCGTTATAATTTCGAGCGCGGGAAACGCGCTCCGGATCGAATTCTACCTCCCCAACACCAATTGTTACCCTAGTGGTACAATTGGTGTTCCAAAATTTGGGCTAAATGAATTTAGTCCCAGGTCCGAATCCGACACTCCTGACACCAATTGTTACAGACGCGGTTGTGGATGTTGGTTTACCGAGCGGTTTGGTATGACCGCGCCTGCACGTTTACCCGATTATACTCGAACCTTGGCCGAGTCGCGCTACGCTAGATCAATGAAGGAAAAGGACGCAACGGCTGGGATTAAAATGACACGACACCAGGGATACGGTTCTCAAGACCTCCGGAGGAGGTTATATTATGGCGGAAGGTTAGATTACAGAGACGAGAGGGACAGCATAGGAAGATAGGCACTTAAACACGGTCTTATACTAGCCCGACAGACGACAGATAAACAGGACAAAACTGACTCACACGGGGATTGATGGCAAGGAAAGCGGGCAGTCGATGGCTCAAGGTGCACTCTTGGCTCAGGGGCAAAATCGACCCGGTCCAGTCCAAAGATGCGGGAGGTCTCACTCAGCGCTGGAAGGTCACGTTCTTTCTCCAAGCTGGGGGCGCATCTGACGTCACGTCCGGTAAGTGGCCGCGTATATCCGGCGGGGAGTGACACGCCCTCGGCTCGTTAGCTCCGCCCCAGATGGAATCGGCCCGTTGCTTCTCATTGGGTGCGGGGGTTACCGGCTCCGCCCTTGACGAGGGGCTGACAGCCAGCCCCTTCGTGGTAACCCCGTCAGAGCGCATGGTCAATGGCGGCTAACCGAGCCGGTGTGAGGACGCACACTCCCCCGTGCCGCGCCGCCCCCATTCTCCTCTGTTGTTGTAGTTGTAGTTGTTGTTGTTGTTGTTGTTGTTGCATGGGGAAGATGGGAGGAGGTAAGGGGAGGTCCTAAACTTACTACTGGTGCCATACAATCACATTCTGGTGCAACGAAGAGTCAGAATTAATGGAAACGAGTCCTTAACTGACATAGACTAAGAATAACTAGCAAGATGACCGAAAGTTATCTACGTGAGATGCGGTGGACCTGGGCACGACATTTAATGGGGGAAAAAGGGGAAGGTCGGTTCTACAGAGTGTTATTTACAGGCAATGGGACTAGGGAATGGGGGATTGGGGATAGTTGGGGAGTATTGGGGAAATAGGGGAATATTTGCAAGCGGATATGGAGGCCAAATGCCATATCCGCAACAGTATTCTACACTGACTAAAGGTATTTTAAACAGTATCACAGTATTTTAAGCCAATTTCAATGGTTGCTTGGAGACAGGGCAGCATGTACAATCATATACTAAAGTAATCATAAGACTTTAAACAAGCAAACAAAAAAAATACCTATTTTAGGGGGTTAACCCTCCCTCCCCTCCTTCCCTCCATGACTACCTTAGGGCCTGATTTTTTTTTTAATTCCGTGAACAAGCTTTGATACATCACGGGTGATGAAGGTTGTGATCAAGTTTCATCGAAATAGTATGTGTAGTTTCAGAGGAAAAAGCAAATTCCTATTTTAGGGGATGGAGGGGTCAAACTTGGATCCACTTTGATCACGGTAGTCCCCCGAAGACCTCGACAAACTTGAGTTGCAGCATCCGAAATATCATTTGTGCCAAGTTTCGTCACAATCACAACAGCAGTTTTGGAGAAGAAGTTGCAAGTGTTTACGGACTGACGGATGGACGACGCGCCATCGCATAGGCTGACCGGAACTACGTTCCAGATGAGCTATAAAAAAAAACATGCCAAGAAAGGTGTGCAGTGTCGTGATTTGTGTGCGTGTCTTTGCAGTTGGTGCACAGCCCACCACCTTTGGAAAGGGATGCATCCTGTCTGCTGAGTACCCCAGCTCAACCAGGTATGATATCGAGTTATTTGCATTCAGAAAAAAAGGGAAAAAACAGGCATCAGGTTGCACTTTGTGTCATTTATTCCTTAAAAATAATCTCAAACTCTTTTGAAGTTTTCTTTTGCAGGCCTAAAATTTCTCTTTGTTTTCTCATTTCAACGCTTCCTCAAGATCGTATTGAAAATATGTTGATGAGGAAACATTGGATCCAAAGACGAATACATTTTTTAAGAGAATGTGTCTCTGGTCGCTGTGCAATTTCCCGTCGATGACATAGTTTTCTCCATTTTTGTTCAACCCCGTCCCAAAGACTGCAGCATCGGTGACATGAACCACTCCACTCTGGCAAAATCCAACTTGAAACTCAAAGCAGCAGCCCTGATTCACGACAGTTCAGCTGGAGGTACTGTTCATTTCTGACACCCACTCGTACACTCTCTATTGGTTTTTATTCTTTGTTACGTGCATTACTTTTTTTCTTCTTTTTTTTGTTTACAAGATTGTATTGAAAATATGTTGATGGATGAGGAAACATTGGCTCCAAAGGCGAACACATTTTTTAAGAGAATGTGTCTCTGGTCACTGTGCAATTTCCCGTCGATGAGATAGTTTTCTCCATTTTTGTTCAACCCCGTCCGAAAGACTGCAACATCGGTGTTATAAACCACTCCACTCCGGCAAAATCCAACTTTACACTCAAACCGGCAGCCCTGATCCACAACTGTTCCTCTGGAGGTACCGTTCATTTCTTACACCCACTTGTACACTCTCTATTGGTTTCTATTCTTTCTTTCGTGAATGACATTATCACAATTTTTATTGTTAATTTATCTAAGGCTTACATGGAGGAGTTCGTATTACACATATTTCACTGGTGTGCACACTCATTTTAAGCTGTCTAGCCTGGGTTTGAATTTTTTTTTTTCTTGGTATACAAGATTGAGGCTCGTGTAAGAGCTAACATTAATGACAAAAAAAACAAACGGACACATACAGTCACTTGAAAAATTAAGTACACCCCATGTACAGTTTTGGCTTTTTCAACATATTTCAACACACTGCTATTTGATCTTCATTTCAACAATATTGATAGATAAAGGTGATATAATATAACAAATATCATGAAACATTTCCATTTTGTCGTCCATTGTATAATTTAAATAAACATAAATGCAAATTTCGCATGTGGAAAAAGTAAGTACACCCTTGGCTCTAATAGGTGGTATTGCCCCCTTTGGCAGAAACAACCTCAAGTAGGCGTTTCTTATAACTGTCTACCAGTCTCTGACATCGACTCGGATAAATTTTTGCCCACTCCTCCATGCACAATTCTTTCAGCTGTGCGATGTTTGAGGGGTTTCTTGCATGCACAGCTCGTTTCAAATCCCCCCACAACATATCGATGGGATTTAGATCCGGGCTTTGACTTGGCCATTCCAGAACCCTCCATTTCTTTCTTTTCAGCCATTCCTTGGTGGATTTACTGGTATGCTTAGGGTCATTGTCATGTTGCAAGGTCCACCTTTGGTTGAGCTTCAACTCTCCAACAGATGGCCTCACATTATCCTCAGGCACCCTCTGGTACAATGAAGAATTCATAGTGGATTATATTATGGTGAGCTGCCCAGGCCCTGATGCAGCAAAGCTGCTCCAAACCATAATATTTCCACCACCATGCTTTACAGTTGGTATCAGGTTCTTGTGGTCAAATGCTGTCTTTGGTTTTCGCCAAACATGTCTTCTGGTACTGTGGCCAAATAGCTCTACCTTTGACTCATCTGTCCAGAGCACATTGTTCCAGAAGTGCTGGTCTTTGCCTAGGTGTTCATTGGCAAACTTTAGTCTTGCCCTGATGTTCTTTCTGGACAGCAAAGGTTTCCTCCTGGCACACCTCCCATGTAGATCAAATTTGTGCAGCCTCTTTCTAATGGTAGACTCGTGCACTTTGACATCAACAGTGGCAAGAGCTACCTGTAGGTCCCGTGATGACATTCTGGGGGTTCTTAGAGACTTCTTTCAGCATCTTGCGGTCTGCTCTCGGGCTGAATTTGCTGTGGTGGCCTGGCCTGAACAAGTTGGCAGTTGTTTGGAATCTTCTCCACTTGTCGATGATCTTCCGGACAGTCGAACGATTGATTTCAAATTGTTTGGAGATCTTTTTAAATCCCTTCCCAGACTCGTAGGAATATATAACCTTCTTTCTGAAGGCCTCAGAGAGCTCTTTTGATCTAGGCATGGTGATGCCGCACACTTCAACAACAAAGAGCAAACCAAACTAAATGTCTGAGGTTTAAATAAGACAGGTTCCTCCAAGATCCTCTCTAACGATGTTCTAATCATTTGCACCTGATCTGGTGCACCTGATTCTAATTTTAGGTATTTGAAGTCGTGATAAATGTAGGGGTGTACTTACTTTTTCCACATGCGAAATTTGCATTCATGTTTATTTAAATCATACAATGGACTACAAAATGTAAATGTTTCATGATATTTGTTATATTATATCACCTTTATCTATCAATATTGTAGAAATGAAGATCAAATAGCTGTATGTTGAAATGTGTTGAAAAAGTCAAAACTTTACATGGGGTCTACTTACTTTTTTATGTGACTGTAAGACGAAATAAAGGGAGTGGGAGACAAGATGGGGAAAGACGGGGAAGCACACAAGTACAACATTTGAGAGCAGGGACATCGGGAGATCTGTGGGAGGGAGAGGGCTTGGAGAGAGGAGGCATGGGAAGGGGGTGGAGTGTGAAACACACATGGACAGAGCTCGGACTTGCAGGAAAGAAGTTTGTATTTCATTAAAGTGGATCTGGGGTGAATTAACTGGGGTAGAAAAGATCAAGGTTTTGGATGGGGGAAGATAAGAGATGGTGGTGAACAGCTGTTTTGAAGACCTGGAGGGAGGAGTGGGATTGAAGAGAGTGAGAGAGTTTGTTCCAGAGGTGGGAGAAAAGAGCAATGAAAGAGTGAAGTTGAGCAGAGAGTCTTGATTTTGGCAGTTTCACCAGAAGAGGGTTGCTGGCAGATCTTGTGCGACCTGGAGGAGTATTTTGGGGGACAGAGCACAGACAGGGCTGGGGTGGGGGGGGGGGCTCGGCCAGATAGGAGTCGGTAGAAGACAGAAAGACCACCAATTTCGACCCAGCTATGAAATGGCATTTTGGCGTTTCTTGGGCAGGACGATACATCAATGTGTGTGCCGGCCCTTGGATGGACATTGAACTGGCATCACATCTGCCACCATTTATTGGTTGACATTGAAGATCCCGCAGTGTCCTTCGCGAAGAGTAGGCGAGCTATTGCACCCTCAGGCAATGATGCTGCCCTGCAGCCTTGGGTTTGTGGAAGAATTTGTAGCTGAGAGACTCACAGGACTCCAATGACCGGACACAGGTTTACAAAAGGTCTGGTTTATTAACTGGTTATTCACTTCATTCCATTTACCAAATAATACCGCATAATATAATGGATCAGGTTAACTCTTTTCGCATGGTCCTTCTCGTTCGGCTGATGTTCCTCTGCCACTCCCGTTGGTCAGAGCTTCTGGTAGCAGCTTCTCTCGACTCCACGTTTGCTCTCGTTTATATGGACAAACTGGACTTAATCCCCTCTCCGCTAATGCCCCGAGGTCATGCATGTACCAAGTCCTGGTATCAGCTCGCTCCCCTCCTGTTGTGAGTTCCGTTTACCAAACGATAGGGGGGTGCTTCAGCCAGGGGCTGTGACCAGGTGGACAAGAGATTATCATGTTCGGGCGCATTCCTGACTCATTTACAAACTCGTCTTTCACAGAGTTTGCATGTAAAATGTATCTGCTTTGTTACCAGGTTAATTAATAAGTTACCAGTGCCAATTAATAAGTTACACTGAGTTACACTTCCACAATTCCCTCATCTTTTTGTTTTTGTTTATATTAACCATTAATCTAAACATCAATATAAGTAAACAATCAATCACTACAAGTAAACATCATTACAAGTATAAGTAAATAATCAATCACTACAAGTAAACATCATTACAAGTATAAGTAAATAATCAATCATTTTGGTAATCAAATTCCCTTGGGCATACACCGTCATCCTGCAAGAATCACAAAACATTTCGTTGGTCATTGACTCCTTCTATATCGTACAATCTATTGCATTTGCATCACAAATATATTTTCAAAACAACATTTCACCATCACCAAGATACAACAATTTCACTTCATTTTCAAGTTTTGTAAAGCATCTGCACCATCTGGTAAAAAACGTTTGCCTCCACACAAATGTTGACTTTGTTTGAAAGGAAGGGCTGATCACTTGTGTTTGAATCCTGGTATGAAACATTTTCTCCTAATGTCTTCATAGCTCGTGCACTACTTCGTGTAGGATTTCGCTGTTGTGGTAACATTGCGGAGTCATAGACTGACCCTGCTCTCCTTGTAGCATTCTTGCCACTTTTTGCTGTAAACCATAGTAATTCCTGAACACGGCCTTCACCCAGTTGTAGTCGACTTGCCTCCACCCTCATTGTGAGTGGGCAGCAAGTATTGGTGTGACGTTGATTGGCCAGCAAGATGTGGAACAGGGATGCCGGATGCATCCACAATGATGTTGGGACCATGGTGTTCAGGTCATTCATGGTCCTTACCAGGAGCAACCAGCAGAATCGTGCACAGCTGTTGTGACAAGGGCACAGCCGTTTTTTGCAGCTCCATGCTGGTTCCCCGGACGTTGGTGAAGTAATAACATATGTCCCCGCATTTCACAGAGGTTGCCGGTAAAATGTCGTTGTCCTGCAACTTCTGATGTGGTGAATGTTCGAAGCCTTCAAACAAGAGTAAGTGATCGCCTTTCTTTCATATGTTGCAGTGTGATCCAGGCAAATGGTCACATAAATTTCCTTGGTGAAGGTAAGCATTCATCTCCAAGTTACACGGGAGAATGTCTTCATCATTCTTTGAGAAAGAGGGTGTATGCCACGATTAACTTCATTTTTTTAGCCACAAATTTTCTTTCTCGAACTTCTTCCCAATTCCGTTAGCAATCCCTCCAAAATGTGATCTCGTCTTATCCTTATGCTCAGTCACATCTGAATCTGCTTTCCGCACACACTGAATCAGATAGAGTACATCTTACCATGAAATCAGCATAATCATGTATACCTTCCGACAGTTTCACATTCAACAATTTGTTGTTTTTCCTTAACACAAAAAGTTATATTCATTTATATGCGTCACACAAATAATATTCAATCAGGTATGTATTTTATTACTAAACTAAGAATAGCATTGTATATGATTACAATCACAAACGGGAATACCTAATTCCCAACAACAATTTTTTCAAACCAACAAATTAAACATAATGTATTATTACCATAATTCCTCTCCACTTTTTCTTTTCCCTCTTTTTCCTAACAGTGTGTCACTCGTGGTGATATGAGTTCACTGATATTGTAATTGACACAACTCATAACATTGTCGTTATGCCATTATCTTAATTCTACTGTTTCATTTGCAACATCACTTGATTTAATCTTTTAATCTCAGTATTTATTCATATCATCATAACAATCTTTCTATTTTAGGTCCATATTTGTTTCTATTCTTATCAACCTCCTACGGTTTATCAATTTGTTCCAAAACACTGCAACCAAAGGTTTTAACCAAAGCTCTACCAAACTATTTCCAATTTGAACTCAACATGCTAATTAAACAACAATTCAAAGAATTAACTTCAATGGGTCAACAAAACTCATTTTATAAACAGATCTAATTTTCCCATCCAATAATTTTCCTTGCCAAATGTCATATTGCAACACTTTAATAAACCTTCGAAAAATGTCTCCCAAATCAATAAATTCCCTTTTTACTTCCCAAATACTCATCTGTAAATTACATATTCAATTACAGTTTTTCCCTATTTGTTCGGCCTAAATGGCCACTGAAGTGGCTGCCAACATGCAGTACCGTTTTATCTACCAAGCAAGTATTCGTCCACATAAGATCTCTACCAAAATGTTGTTTGTAAAAACAAATCTGGGATTTCTGATTACATGGATGCACACTCTCAGGACATTTCAGGCTGCTTGTTAACAATCCACTACGATTAATTAATTCCTTTACCCACAATCAAATAATTAGTACAAATTGAGGATATTATCCCTATCACATTCATTTATAGATTCATTATGTTGGATCTAAATTTTCTCCCACTGCTGCAAGGAAGAACAATAGCTCTAATAAGTCTTTGTAATATCTCACTTCATTTACCCAGCATCGAAGAATTTATTTACTATCCATTCCCATCTGTTAACCAGTGACTTTGTTTGAACTCCAAAACTTAATTTGATGAATCCCATGTGTATGGTACCACTTATTGAAACCCCTACTTTTGTAGAAAATATCCAAGTAAGTGTTTTTTTTACACCCCCTTAACTGTTGCTCATCCATTTCTATGCACCCAGTGAGTACTACTGACACCAGTATGCCAATATAGGTGTGCGAGATTAACAAATATGTTGCAGGTACACGTAACAGCGCGTTCTGAGTATAAATAACGTAACAGCGCGTTCATGTCTGCCCCTTGGTTTAAGATGCACAATGCATTCCGTTTTAAAACTCACAATTGTTCAAATCAGCAAGATTTTCTTTACTATTTTCCCATATCATCTATGCCTAATACACATCCATACATGCAGCACAATTTATATGCTGATAAAATTCAAGTTTATATATATATATATAAATCCATGAGCAGAGTATTCTGGGAAGTCAGTGTAAGACCTCTCCCAAATTTGGATAATTTTGTACTCCCTCATTTCTTTTTATGAAGCTCATATCCATAAATAGCTATTATTCTCATATAAATTCTATCAAAAATGGAATCCCCAAATTACTCACAATTTTACTATTTAATTAATGGCTGCTCATAACCCAGCACATCAAATCTTTATATTCCATCTCCCTTGACAAAAGAGATAATGTTCATAATCAAATTTTATTTCTATTTTATTTTACGGATTCTCTGCATATTCAATCCCATCCACATAAAACTATCCATTTCCAGACAGGCACACTGTCGGTGTCAACAATCTTGTAAGATTGATACACAAAACAATAAAAAAACACTAACATTGGCACACAAAAAATACACACACACATGCATTATGCGTATTTGTTTGCGTTGGAACTATTATTTACAGATCAAGATGGGTGTCAATTTTATTTCAATTTCATAAAATTTGTCCTTCAATTTTAGAAATGCTAATACACAAATGGACCAAAGCTTATTCTTAGAAAACCCCTATGATGTCACATTGAAATTACCCTTTCAGTTCCCACAATAATTTATCCAAATTTGACTACACACCCATTTACATGTCAGTCGACCACTGACTTATCAATCGTGTGGAACAATAGTCCGAAATTCCCACCTGATCATCATGTGACCCTTGTCCCTTGGTTTAAAATTTGCAAAGCAATTGTTCCAACTTTGTAAATTTAAAATTGTGTGCCCAACATAAAAGATCCAATTTCGGCATTTGATCAATTAATTATCAATTTGCTTACAAGCAAAAGAAAAAATGAATAATTCTTGCTCCGAAAACTTTTCAGACCCAAGAATCATCGACAGTTATTCATGTTTGTCCAGTAATCTAATTTGTTGAGGCCAATCGTCATTTGGGATTTGTCGCAATGAAGGCCTAATCATTGTCTGAGGTATCGGTCAGCACTGGTACCCTTGATCTTGGTTTCTTTGTCCTTGGTTTCTTTGTCCTTGGTTTCCCTGTCGAAATTGTCTTCTGCTCAGATATGGGCATCTCCTTATCCAGTGTCCCATCTCTTCACAGTTGAAGCACCGGCTTCTGTCGTTACCTGCTCTGTCCACTTGTTGACTTGTCTTTCTGGGCTGCATGTCTGGGTCTTTGGGTTGCCATTCTGACCTCTGGTTATCTCCTGATTCATAGTTGTTGTCTGTTGCATTGTTACGTTGTCGCATAGAAAACCTATTGCGTTGGTTCGTAGTCATCAGGGCTTGTGTCTGTAGTTGCATCAATTTTTCGGCATTTATAGCACTGTTCCTGGCCTGAATTTGCTGATGATGCAAAGCATAATTCAATATTTCTTGCATCGGCTTGCCTTCCCAAGCAATACACTGTCTTTCCACTTCACTCTTCAATTTCGGCAACAGACCATTAATAAAAAGGGGTTTTAGGGCATTGTCGATTTGTGCCCGGTCTATTCCCGAATATAGTCGAAAAACATCTCGCAATCTGTCTAAATAATCACTAGCATCCTCTCCTGTTTTCTGTTTGCACGTAACCACTTTATTCCAATCAGTCACGGGCGGCAATTTTTGTATGGCCTCTATTAATTTATTTATCTGTGTCATTTTAGCCTCCGTGGGTATGTCTAATTCTCCATTTACTGCATGTACCCAGTTTGCCTCACTCATTAATGTCTTCAAAGTGGTGGTATTAGGAATTACCCACTTTAAGAGTATTTCTATGTCTCTTATAGTCGGCAATTGCGTTTCCACAATCAATCGTAGCTCTTCTGCGAATTGAAGTGGATCTGTTTTGATTGATGGCATATCGCTCTGTAATGCCTTCAATTGGTGTATTTGCCAAGGTCTATACATCAAATCTGGGCGTTCCTCATTTGCCCCTGGAAATTGCCGTTGCGGGAAATTCATAACGCCACATTGTTCAAAACCTCCCTGTGGGAGAGTCAAGTTTTGAATGTTCATTGGCAGGTCATATTGATCGTTGGATAGATTGGCATTCATCACAGAACCCTTACTCCTTGTATGGTGGTATGGGCCGTATGTTGAAGTTGTTGCAGCTGGTTGTATTGCTTGCCCACTTTGAGTCGGTTCCTGTCCTCCAGTTGCACCCTCTGGGGTAGTCACCTCAACTGGGGCGCTGCTTTCACCTGTCTTCTGTCGGCTAGAGCCAATCGTTTCACTCTGTACTGGCCCTTCGGCAGGTAGAGGTACAGGTACCTGTACTTCCTGTGGCTGATATACACTATTTCGCCGATAGGGTGGAGGAGTTTCCTCTTCTATTTCATTTATCTCATATGACCTTGCGTCTGGGTACAATCTGAACTGGGATCGCTTTCCATTGCTAACTTCAAGAGGCATTTGGGTGGATACCTTTTCCAACCTATGTTGTATCTGCTTCATTTCTTTCTTCACACCCCCCATTTTCGTTTTGGTCTCCCTGTCTCTAGACTCGATGTCCCAGTAATAAAATGGTTTCCAATCCACCTTCAACTTCTGTCTGTCTCTTGCTTCTAATTCTTCTCTGAGTGTTTCCAATGTGTTCCTGTCAAACGTGCCATCCTTGGGGAATTCCTTCTTTCTCCCTTTTGTCCATTCATGCCAAGATTCCAAATCTTTAAGTGAATGTGGACCATATTGCTGATACATGTGGTTGACGCAAGCGCCTCTTTGGGACAAGTCTAGCTGACCTTGTTTGCCCTTGCAGACTCCATTTCCCATTTTGCCTGTATGTGAATACCACTCAATATTCCCTCAATGTACCAGGTAGATTACTAGGATCTGCGCTTTGGAATGCACCTGTACACACCTGTACTATATGTCCTGTAAATAAAATCTACTGGAGTTTGTTCCACCTTTTATCAAAGTAACGTTGGATGCGTTGTAGCTTGTTCCAGGTTCCTCTAAAGCTTCACTCGTACCTCCAGGAAGGATCTCTCCACCTGTTCACACGGTGATTTCCAGAAAATCTCCCTCAGCTGTGGCTTTGCACAATCCAATCTCACAGATCAGTATTTGCAGATGAGCCGGAGGGTCAGTATGAAATGGGTGAATCCTCAGGTGTCCGCTCTGTTGACGGGGAAATCACACAATGGTAACCGCACATATATATCTGTATATAAACTCACCACCTTGCTCAATTTTCCCAGGTTGTCTCCACATTGTTAATATCTCGCAAAGATATCAAAGCTTCTTTCTTGAGACCGCATTTTCATCAATCAAACAATCAATATATTCAATTCAATTTATTCAGTTAAATTTATTCAGTTAAATTTATTCAGTTAAATTTATTCAATTAAATTCAATCAATTAGATTCAATCAATTAATAATTCAATCAATTATTCAATTTCAATTAATTCATCAATATTCATCAATAAATCAAATTAATCATTTTGGATGACTCCTTGCATAAGCCCTTTCCCCAATGATGTCAGGACAGGTCCATCCATTGACCGTCACCTCTGGTTCGTACCTCATGTTAATTGATGAATCACCGTCCTGTCCTAGGGTCATATCTGACATATTTCCCCATTTTGCCTGGTCTCCACAAATTTTCTTTGCAACCACTAAAGGCAACTCATCCTTCATTCGTGAGACAGCCAAAATGGATGGCAGATATTAAAGTTCTTTGGGAAAAATATCTCATCATTTTTCTTTTAATAGTACCCAAATCTCTTGGCAATATAAATTTCGTAAAACTCCTGAAATGGGACTGTCAAATTCCTTCAATCATGCTAAATTTTGAAACTCCATCGCTTGTAATACCCAATTTATCCCATAGGGCTTGAAAGTTCTTTCCCAAGTTCATGCAGCATTCTGCATTTGAACCCTATGATATCATTCATAATAATCATCATGATTTTATAGTCATGGTCCTATCATAATCATCTATTTAAACGAACATTTCCTTTATCACCACAGCTATGTGGTATAATCAACAATAGAATAAAACTGTACATAGCAACAGGCTACCTCATGGCCACTTAGTATACCTATTGACAATAAGTCATAACAATATCGAATAATCATTGAACAATTCAAAAATCGCTTCCACTGCTCCAGCCGCAGCATCCGTGATATTTGTTTGCTCATTCACTATTCCTGATTCGTCATCAAGGATCTCCATCATCACACAGCGTACTTAATTCCGCATTTTAATGAGAATTCAACAGGAATTTACGACTCAAAGGAAAAAGAACGAGCAGACCTTTTGCAGGATGATCGTTACAAAAATCGTTACATATATTAAAGTATTTATAATGTCGACAAATCATATCTTAATTCTTACAAGATTTTGGTTCTTTGAATAAATCACAGCACCGGGAGAACCAGCTCCAAAAAATGGATCTTTGTGTTTATTCAGCACCCTAGTAATTGGCTCTTTGTGTACTAATTACACAGCACCCAGGCCCCGCTCATATGGATCTTTGTGCAGCGCTACACAGCACCTGAGCAAAAGGGGTTTCATCTACATTTTCCCTATCCGGTGTACCATCCGTGATATTTGTTTGCTCATTCACTATTCCTGATTCGTCATCAAGGATCTCCATCATCACACAGCGTACTTAATTCCGCATTTTAATGAGAGTTCAACAGGAATTTACGACTCAAAGGAAAAAGAACGAGCAGACATTTTGCAGGACGATAACTGGAATTAGTCGTGAAAATATATCCAAATACACAAAAATACACACCCACACAAATAAACAACATTTATTCCGTTTAACAGAACAAACATTTCCTCTATCATGACATGCATGTCTTCAAAATTATATGACCAAGAGAAAAAGTAAAATTAATTAAAAACTGCGAGCAGTGATAATCCGGGGACCATACCGCTCCATCCTGATTGGACGAGTGCGTGCTAGAGTCGTTAACAGCGACAGTCCAGATCCGATTGTTCAAAATTTCAACTCAATCGATCGGAAAATGAACGCAGGGATGCATTTTAAAGGTGCAGTGGCACTAACTGAGTTGCCACGAATATGGCCACGAAATTGCCAATATGGCCATCACAAAATATTTTCCTTAATCAATTGGCTCATAGCATAACCAATCTGTAAGTATTTCATCCGAAGATGTATTTCTGAGGACTTTTAATTAAATAAGTCATTTATAAATCAACGAGTTAATTTATTAAATGATTAATCAATAAATCAATATTTTCCTTGACAGCCACATCACTTGGTCAGTGTCATGTCCAAATATCAGCTTCCTTACTCAAAAGGTGCCTGAGTTAATGTAATGTAATTACTGTAATAAGATTACTGCAATTACTGTAATGATTACTGTAATTACTGTAATTACCGGAACTGTAATTACTGTAATTACCTCAGGTAATTACTGTAATGTAATTACTGTAATTTAATAAGAAATGTAATTAATTAAATGAGTACTTCATTAATCGCTCATAATTAAATAACTCGTGAATTCTTATCCGGTTTATTTAACATTTGAGTGTCCCCAAAACGTTGGAGCAAAACGTTGCAACAACGAAAGTGAAACGTTGTAGCGACGTTGTGGAAACGTCAGCAAAACCCATTGGGGCGACTTTAAATGTTCACAAAACGTTGGAGCAAAACGTTGCAACAACGAAAGTGAAACGTTGTGGCGACGTTGTGGAAACGTCAGCAAAACCCAACATTTAAATGTTCACAAAACGTTGGAGCAAAACGTTGCAACAACGAAAGTGAAACGTTGTGGCGACGTTGTGGAAACGTCAGCAAAACCCAACATTTAAATGTTCACAAAACGTTGGAGCAAAACGTTGCAACAACGAAAGTGAAACGTTGTGGCGACGTTGTGGAAACGTTAGCAAAACCCAACATTTAAATGTTCACAAAACGTTGGAGCAAAACGTTGCAACAACGAAAGTGAAACGTTGTGGCGACGTTGTGGAAACGTTAGCAAAACCCAACATTTAAATGTTCACAAAACGTTGGAGCAAAACGTTGCAACAACGAAAGTGAAACGTTGTGGCGACGTTGTGGAAACGTTAGCAAAACCCAACATTTAAATGTTCACAAAACGTTGGAGCAAAACGTTGCAACAACGAAAGTGAAACGTTGTGGATTATCCCAATGGATAATCCCAATGAATCACAATGCAATCCCATTAAAATCCCATTAAAATCCCATATCTTGTCACCCTTTGCATTGTTGAAAGCAATTAATTCCATACTCAATATTACCTCAATTTATATATACTAGGGCATGCCCGTACTATATATATATCTAAAATTATATCCCCCCCCTCTATTTACATGAAATGGTTTGGTCCATGAAATGTTTTGGTGCATTCGCAACGCCAAAGCGAACGGCGAACGCTTTACATGAAATGGTTTGGTTCATGAAATGTTTTGGTCCATTCGCAACGCCAAAGCGAACGGCGAACGGCTTGCGAGTACAGTGACAATCCCCCCCCCCCCCCTCTATTTACATGAAATGGTTTTAATTAGTTTTAAAACATAGTTTAACGCCAACATATGGCATGCCCGTACCCGTACTATCCGTAATGGCGCACGCTCTCACAGGAGCTCCGGAAGGTCGCATATCGCAGGAAAGCGAAAGAATCGCAAATTAGTTTTAATTAGTTTTAAAACATCGTTTAACGGCAACATAGTTTGCCGACGGGAAATAAATGAATACGCTCTCAAATGTGCCATCCGAGGCAGAGTCTGTTCGCCACATTCGGCACACGTGATAGCTCGCTGCTCTCTGATTGGTTGAATCGTTTTTTGGACATAGCTCGGTAAGTAATTGCCCGATTAATTTAAAACCTTGAAAAGGCACATCCTCGGGTCCCCAGCAATATACCTGGCAAGTTTCAAGTATATCGGACCCGTGGTTGTCGAGAAACAGCGGTCACAGACAAACGTACAAACAAACACACAGAGATTACTGGAATTATAGATAGACTAGGGCGTGCCCGCACGTACGTGCTTGCAAAAAAAAACATGCGTGCAAACAACAACAAAAACTTTGAAACCACGTGGCAGTAACGACCACAGAACCCCCCTCCTATTTACATGCAATGGTTTGGTCCATTCGCAAAGCCAAAACGAACGACCACAGAACCCCCCCTCTATTTACATGAAATGGTTTGGTCCATTCGCAGAGCCAAAGCGAACGGCTTGCGAGTACGGTGACCATACCTTGGGACCCACTTGTCCGATTAATTTCAAACCTTGACAAATTTTCCATTCCTTCCCTTCCTGATCTTTCGATGTAGGGCTGGGTTCTTTTTTTAGGATCATGTTGCATCGAGCATTATTTTCCAAAACAGTGTGAACATTAACCCACACCAAAACCTCTGACATCCCACCATTAACACCTATTGTAAGCGTGCCGAATCAGTAAGCATCACCCCTTCTATGAGCCTCGACCAGAGGGTGGTTGTTACTCACAAACACTCGTCGCTAGCTGTTCCATTGTCTGCCGATTCCCACTCTGCTGTTTTTGTCTCATAATCACCAAACAAGAACAGTACACATTTCCTGTAATTATCTCTCATAATCAGGATAAATTTGGAACAGCCCTTAAACTAACACCAAGCAGATCAATTTTTTATATTTAGGTTGAGGTTTCACACAAACTGGTTAACTAAATAATACAGAATTATTATTATTATTATATCTCCGCCTTGGTGAACAGTTTATGTTTTGTATCCCACTGATAGGCCGGATCTGGATTCGGACCTGAACCAAAATCCAATCATTTCGTCGTGTCACCCATGCTATTTATCTGGCAAATTTCGTTAAAAAAAAACAACAGCACTGGTTCCGTGTCACCCATGCTATTTATCTGGCAAATTTCGCCAAAAAAAAAAACAACAGCACTGGTTCCGTGTCACCCATGCTATTTATCTGGCAAATTTCGTCAAAAAAAAACAACAGCACTGGTTCCGTGTCACCCATGCTATTTATCTGGCAAATTTCGTCAAAAAAAAACAACAGCACTGGTTCCGTGTCACCCATGCTATTTATCTGGCAAATTTCGTCAAAAAAAAACAACAGCACTGGTTCCGTGTCACCCATGCTATTTATCTGGCAAATTTCGTCAAAAAAAAAACAAAAAAAACAACAGCACTGGTTCCGTGTCACCCATGCTATTTATCTGGCAAATTTCGTCAAAAAAACAAACAACAGCACTGGTTCCGTGTCACCCATGCTATTTATCTGGCAAATTTCGTCAAAAAAAAACAACAGCACTGGTTCCGTGTCACCCATGCTATTTATCACAGGTTGCATACAAACGAAGATCACTGGGAGGATGGAAAGATCGGTGTTTTTGCCTTGGATGACATTACAGGGGTGAGTGTGAAAAATAAAAAATGCATTTGGGATTTGGCCCCCCGCTCAAAGGATCACGAGCGATGTTCTTGGATGGGAACACCACACACATCGGTTTATCTGGATTATTTTGAACATTATGCTATTCGGCAAGTCACAATGTGTGCTGAAAGGGTTGTCTGCTTTTTGAGTTGTTCCACTCATACATACATAATTAGATCACATGACTGTGTGTAGATGACCTCATAAGGGACATTTGCACAATTCTTTACAGAATATTTCACCTTTAAAACACTGGAATGCAGATAAATGTTTTTTTTCTTAAAGCAAAACATTGTCTGATTTTTGCATTACAAATGTGTTGTTTAGTCATGCGGTGCATGCCCGTCTGCTAGACAAGATATAGCTGGCTGTTGCTCTTCTTTTAAGTGGTTATTTTACCTCAACTCACCCCTGCAAACAGGTGGTCGTCATCCGATGAGAGCAAATAAAAACATCCAGCAAGATGACTCTGGGTCCATCATGCCTGTGCCACTAAAGTTGGTGGATTACTTTGTACGTACTTACATCATCTTTGCCATCCACTTTGCCTTCACTCATTACATACCTGCCTGACTCAAAGGAACCAAGCAAACCGATTACTGTGCAAACCAGACCGCTCTACGTACATACACTGCATTCTTATATTTATGATGTACATGATGGTGATTTTTTTTTACTAATCCAAACTCTGATCTCCATCCATCATTATTTCCACCATGATCCCCACAACCTCTAAAGGCACATCCATCCTCCATCTACATGCAGCGCGTATCATCTTTGACCTTTCCTAGAAGCCCATGGTATTCACTGATCCAACGCTCACGACAGCAAGTGATGCTGCCAACGTGGCTGTTTCTGTACCAACTGTGACGTCCGACCGCAGAACTACATCACATCATGTCTTTCGCCGACTTCTACTCCACTTTCCTTGCATTATTTGGTCTGTGACACTTACTAGGTTCTCCTCCTTCATCATCACACATGCCCACACGGCCACATCACCTCAACCTTTTCCTCATCCCTTCTATCATTCATTGTAAAATAGGGAAAGATGATATGATTGATGGTTGGGATTACTCAAAGATAATCACTGCTATGATTTCTGGAGGAATGTAGACTCTACACTTTTTTGATACCTCACCAAACTGGCATACAGTTCCTCTGCACTGGCAGCTGTAATCATAAGGTTATCTGCAAACAACAATTCCAATGGCAAGCCTCTTCTTGCATGTGCATACAGTACATGGATTACTTCAATAAAGAGTACAGCAGATAGATGACAAAATTGTGCCTTTGATGATAAAACCAAGCCACTTGGCATGATGTAAGGAATATTAAATATATCCCGAGGGAATATTGTTGGCTATTGGGCCATTGCACATTTGTCCTGTGGCAGCCATTGCGGTGAAACTGATTGAAACCATAAACATAATGACACAAGCAATCCTGCTTCAAACTGTATACATCACGTTCATTCGATCTGAAAAATACCAAACAAAAAAGGCATTTTACATTAGGTCATGAAACATTAGGTGATGAAACTTCTATTGACGTTGGGTCATGAAACATATATCTTGACGATCATCATGACTTCGACAAATCATTAATTGCACAAATCGATCATCCATCTTACTATAATTCACCAAATGTCCGTCCGTCTGTCTGTCTGTCCGTCCGCTCCCAGGTACCGCAAAAACGGCTGAACCGATCGCAACGATACACCTCCATGCCCGTGGGATTCCCACGTGTGACCCCACTAGTATTCATAATACAATGTCCAACACAGTACAACGTTCATCTATCTATAATTCCAGTAATCTCTGTGTGTGTGTGTGTGTGTGTGTGTGTGTGTGTGTGTGTGTGTGTTTGTCTGTGACCGCTGTTTCTCGACAACCACGGGTCCGATATACTTGAAACTTGCCAGGTATATTGCTGGGGACCTGAGGATGTGCCTTTTCAAGGTTTCATATTAATCGGAGAAGTAGTTACCGAGCTATGGCGATTTAGCCGTTCGCCGTTCGCTTTGGCTTTGCGAATGGACCAAACCATTCATGTAAATAGAGGGGGGGGGGGGGGGGGGTTCTGTGGTCGTTCGCTTTGGCTTTGCGAATGGACCAAACCATTTCATGTAAATAGAGGGGGGGGGGGGTTCTGTGGTCGTTACTGCCACGCGGTTTGGAATGTTTTTCCGAACGGGCACCCACGTACGGGCACGTCCTAGTTATAAGAAACAACATTGATGCACAATGTCCACCATTTGTCCATAAAAGCATCACTTTTCCATTCATAAACTCACTTCTTTGGAAGGATGCTGGTAGGCCTATCTCTCGGTTTAGCAAACAAAAGCAGTTTAAGATGAACACTCTCTAAACTACATGGTCCAATTTCCTTCAAACTCTGCAAGCACTGTCTCCACAGATGACATATTTTTCTGGTCTACCCACCGAGTTAGAGACATCACGACTTTGAGATTGTTCCACACTCGTGTACACGTGGTCACATGACGTTGTTTGCATCGACCTCACAAAGTGTGTCACAAAAAAACATTATTCCCAAATATCATCCATTTTGATTTCCTCCATGAAACATCTTCCCCCCGATGGGGAATACACCTCATCTAGTCAGCTAGTTACCTTCTGCTGGATATATAACAGCAATCTTCGTGATTGGTCGCCGATACTCAGTTGACCATTCTGTGCCTTACTTTGACATTCCTGATTTTTTCCCGTCAGAACCAGGATACACCTGGACAACACTCCACATATTCCACTTTCTTCTGACAGCATTTGCGTCAAAAAGCATGACTACATCCTCTTCATGAACATTTAGTCTCTCCACATTCCTCATTTTTGTGGCACCAACAATGGGAACATGTTTCTGGTCCAGCGTCTCCAAAGCGAATCGACTACCTTTTACACACACTCGACTCGATGCCTCCGATTGCGTGTCTCTCTGAAGGGTCCTTGAGGGACTTCACTCGATGCTCATCTGAGCAGCATATCGTTTGGGCACAGATACACTCCACCATCTGGGTAATTGGGAACATGGCCAATGGCACATTGGTTGGTTAGGTTTGCTACATTCAGGCATGTGTATAGCTCAAAGGGCGTTAAAACCTGATCTCCGATGGCCTTTCTCAGGGCAAACTTACAGCCTTTCACCAGGGATTCCGCAGAGCCATTCTGGTGTGACGCTGCTGGGGTGATAAACCTCCAATCCATACCTCGTTCTGCACAAAACTCTCAAAGTTGATCATCACTCCATCCCTTTATCTCTCTACATTATAAAAGAAAGTTTTTGTTTGTTTGTCTGCGCAAGCTAATCTCCTGAACGGTGAAAGATAGAAGGAAACCTCTCATATATAGGTTCTCAAAGTGGTCCCTACACGTGATCCAAACTCTGATCTCCGTCCATCATTATTTCCACCATTATTACCCCCCAGTGGGCACTGGGAACTTTCAGGGGGGCGCTCGAGTCCACGGGTGGTAGGGGGGCACTGGCAATGATTTGGGGGACACTGGCGATTTAGAGGAGCAGCGGTGATTTGGAGCACTCATTGGGCTTCCTGCAGTCTGAACAGGTTACCCAGCACCATTCGGCAAATTGGCCATCCAATCAACGACCACATTCTTTCCCCCTTCGCATGGTTTTTATGATCCCATATTCGCTGATGTCGTGTCGGTATTTTCTTGTCCATACATGCTCATGCAACAAACATGATAGTGTGTGACACCAGCGAAATACTATTGCTTGCCACAACACTAATTTTTGTCACGTGGTGCCATTTCAACCAATCGGCTTGCAAGAATCTTTTTATGCAGGATATAATACTGTTGTAGTTTTAGAACCCACACTTTCTTTTAAATATCCCATCATTAAAAGGTTAAAGGTTGCACCCCAGAGTTAGGCCACAAGCAACACATAGGCCACCATAGGACTTCAGTTATTTCATTAGTATGTGTTTAGATAAGGCCGTGTTTCCAATAGTTGAATCTGCGTTGTGCCAATTAAATAAGAGTAGGTCCCCAATCCATTCATTTTGCAATCTCCCTCTCCAAGCGACGCCATTACACGCCCTCCAGTCTGCCCTATGGCTCGCCCAATTTGATACGCGCCTCTGCCAGCAGCGGCAGCCTTCGCTGCCCGTGCGCTCGCTCAACGCCGCCATAAGACACGCGGTGAGGCCCGAGAAAGGGAGCGGAACGCCAAGAAGAGGGTGTGGCCACATCATCCAGCCGTCAAAGGCGGAGCCGGTAAGCCCTCACCAGCCAACCAGGGCTGAAGGAACTTCTCCG
The DNA here is from genome assembly GCF_964187855.1 of Myxine glutinosa. Taxonomy (NCBI): domain Eukaryota; kingdom Metazoa; phylum Chordata; class Myxini; order Myxiniformes; family Myxinidae; genus Myxine; species Myxine glutinosa. The sequence continues at coordinate 209,146,959 of NC_136261.1, read as the reverse complement.
ACAGGCTTGGCTTTTGGGCTCGTGGAGCGTTTTGCTGGTCGAGATATATAAGCGAGCGCAAAGCCCTTTCAAGGACTGGTTGGAGGCATGCGCGTTGTAACAGGACTCTTTCTGGACGAATGCGTTTTAATTGCTTTGCGAAGGGACTTTACCGGGAGAGCGCACCTTTGGCTTACTTCATGAGATATACGGCGCGCTGATTAAGAGGACTTTGGAGAGGGGGCGTTTGGCACGAGAGAGCACATATTACGTATGCAGCGTACCAGCTTCCCCCCGTTATATACATTGTCCGGACGCGTTCCACTATACGCGGAGCTGCCTGCCAGGTTTCGCCGCTGGACCAAAGCCTGGACTGGGGCCGACCGGAGCCTGGACCCTATCGCCGGACCTTCCACCCAACCATCTACAATCCCCGTGTGAGTGTGTATGTTTGTCCTGGGTACTAAGAATAAGACTGTTTTAAGACTGCCCTGTGTAACTGCTTCTTCCTCTTCCTATCCTGTACATTCTTTCGTTTCCTCTTCTCCTTCTTGTACATTGTGAATAAATTGCCCTGTTCTTTCTTGGTTTCCTCTTATCCGATCGCATCCTTCTTTTCTATCATTGGGTAAATGTGGCATGATAGTAACCGCTTATAATCGGGTTTAGTCCCATTGTTAACGGCTCGGATCGCGGATTGCTATCTGCTCGGCATTTTCCATCATATCCGTGGTTCGAGCGGGAGTTATTTCCCTGCTTTACGGTCGGGTTAGTAAGTAGGTATTTGTGACTACTTTGACCAATAACCCTACCTAATACCGACCGGAAGGAGCGTATAACTTCCAGGACTCGGGTCGGCAGGACTCGGGTCGGCCAGATAGAAAGACAAGGGGATTAACTTCCCCCCCCCCCCCCCACCCCTCATAAGGGGAGAGCGCTGATGTCCGAGATCCGTAACAATTGGTAGTCAGGAGTTGGGATTTTGAACCTGGGACTAAATTTGCTTGACAAAATTTTGGACACCAATTGTGCTATTGGCCGCAACAATTGGTGTCGGGGAGTGGGATTTGGACCCGAACCAAATTTTTTATATTTTGAAAAAATTTGGTCAATTACGAGCGGCCGAAATTTTATATAACATCTAAATTTTGAATCATGCCATGGATAACCATGGCGATCGGATGTGGGGGGAAATGAGGGGGTAGAGGAAGGGTTAGAATTAACCCAGGACCCCAGGGAAGAACAATTGGGAGAGATGTAGGAGGAAAATGAAGAAGGTGCGGTAGTGGGGGTTGCAGGCGCACAAAATGGCGGCGCCTCGCACGTGGCGACGAGGGCCATGCCCTCTGCGCAAGTGGGATGGACGGATATGCAAGCTCTCATGGCGCAGATTCAGGCAGCCATACAAATGGCGGGGGACAGGACGCAGGAACAAATTGGGGGATTGAGTAAGGAGATGGGAGAAATGAGGGCCGATAGTAAGCAATTGGGAAATCAAATTGGGGGATTGAAAGAGGGGTTAAGTAATTTGGAAAACAGAATGGGGGAGCAATTGGGAAGTCAAATTGGCGGGATTAGAAAGCAAATTGGGGGGATTCGAGAACAAATTAGGGGGCCATTTGAAGGTCGTGGGTGGCCAAGCCCAGGAAATAAATGAGGGGTTAGCGAGGGAGAAAGCCAGATATGAGATAAAACAGATGGGGAAGGACAGAGACAGCAGATCAAGCGGAAAGGTTGCGGGGGTATGCGACGGGGTAGCGCGGCTTGAGAAGCGCGGGGAAAGCGAGGCTGAGCAAGGCATGGTTACGTGGACCGGGGTAGAAATCACGACTCGGGGGATAGAGAAGCCGATGACCGCAGAATTAGAAAATTTGATTTTATAAGCGCCAGCGGTCGTCGAGCTTAATAAAGAAAAAGAATTAATTCAAATTGAAAAAGAAATAACCGAAATTGGGATTGGAGAGACGGCAGGCATAGGGGCATTATCGGAGATGGAGATGGAATGCGCGCAAAGTTTGGATTCGCATCATGATGCCGTACTTCTTAACCAAATGGAAAGTTTGCAGGTGGTGGAGGAGCGAAGAAGAGGAAGCGCCAAGGTGAGTAGGGTGGTGTATGGCACGAAGAGGTTTGGCGCGAGAGGATTTTTCGCGCGCTTGGGATCCCGGCATAACGCGGGCGCTCGTAGAAGGTCTGTGGTGCGCTGTGGGAATGGAAATGGCACGCGTGTGCGAATGGCGCCGGAGCGCGAGTATGAAACCGAGAGCGAGGGAGAATGCACAAGGGAGTGTATGTGTGAGAGTGAGTGTGATACAGAGAGTGAGATGGATGGAGAGAGTGTGCGAGAATGCACACCTGGGATGGATGAGCGTGTGCGAGGAAGCACACCTGAGTTGGTTGTGGAGAGTGTGTGGGGATGCACATCAGAGCGCGTGATTAGGTGTGTGACAGGAGATTGCCCACCCATGGGTAGGTGTGCACTGAGTGGGTGTGCAGCAAAAGAGTGCACACACAGGGGTGTTACAGAGGATGTAACCAGAGAGTGTGCAAGTGGTATGGGTGCGCCAGGATGTGTGCGAGAGAGGTGTGTAACAGAGTGTGCGAATAGAATGAGTGTGCCTCAGTGGTGTGCACCTGAGTGTGGAGCGAAAGAGAATGCACGAGCGAGTGCAATGACGGAGTGTATGGGATGTATGAGAGGCGTTAGAGCGCAGAGTTTTGCGAGAGAGAAAAGGAACGCGTGGTGTGAGCATGTGAGTCAGGCATCGACGCTGACCGGGGCAGCGCTTAGGCCGACGTATAGCCGACGCGAGCTCTCGGGGCATGGTGTTCTTTGTGTGCTGCGGGGGCCGGCGGGCATCGTTGCCGCGGCGCTTCTGCAAGGAGCGCCGTGCACGATTCGGGCCGGGTCGCGCCCTGTATGGTCGGTGCCGCGTCGTAGCGGCGACCGACACGATTCCGGGGGAGAAAGGCCAGGTCGGACCTTCGCCCCCTGGCGGGCGCGGTGTTCCGACCGGGGGAGGTTGGGTCATCGGGCCGGAGACCGAAAGGGTCCGCGCCAGGATGGACCTTGGAACCTTGGCCCGAGTATGCCTCCTCCCCAGAGTCGAAAATGCCGGACGGACCCAACCTACAGGAGACAGAGCATCCGCACGCATTGCTCGGTTTATCGAAGCCGAGCAGTAAGAATGTACTCCCGCACCAAGAGGCTCAGAGTAGTGGACGAGTAGTAATGGCGATAGTGATGTAGAGGGAGGGTAGCTCTACCATCCCTCACATCCTTGGGGCAAAGGAGCTGTAGTTTTATGGGGTTTGGCGGTATGAACTAGCCAGGGAGGGTTATGATAATGTTTAGGATCTAGAAATGACTATAGGTGACCAAGAGTTAAGTCGTGACATTGTACGAGTAGTGGGGACGTAGGTAGATTAGATGGTTGATAATGACGAGGGATGTGCGTAGTATAAGGGATGACGGGGAAGCATGAGTTTTAGGGGGAAACCAGTTAGCTAGATGATGCTGTGTGTGTGAGAAATAGTGTTGAGACAAGTGGAATTGTGGTTGAGGTGTGTGAGCACAAAAGGTGTGCCAGAAAAGAGGTGTGTGGAATAAATGGTGTGGAGTGAGTGGAGTGTGGAATGAGTAGTGTGGGATACGTGGCATGGAGTGTATGGTGCGAAGGAGTTGATGGGGGAAGGATGGACCCCCTTCACGAATACCCGGTGGAGGGTAGTTTAACGTTAGGTAGACGGAGTACGAAAAATTGGTTGGATATTGATATCTGTGGTGCGGAAAGTAGCAGAGTACTGCTTGGATGGGTGCATTAGTGTGTGTAATGGCTGGGCGTGTGGCCTGTTAGTGCATATGGTTGGTTGAGCACTCCGCCACTGGTAGTCTGTCGGCCAGGTGAGGCCGCATGTAGGCTCTGGGAGCCAGGTAGAGTCAGAGTTTTGTAGAGTTCAGCGTGACCCGAGGATCCCAGGAGAGGACCCGGGTAGCCCAGTGCCAGAGAGGGCATAGAGGGGGTAAGCGCCAGGAGGGCCTTCCCCAGGATAGTGTAGTTGAGGAGCTAGGCAAGCTCGGGTGGCGACGTTCAGTGGCGGAGGTGCGCCGGTAAGTAGGACCTGCTAGGAGAGCCACACGACCCAGCCCCGAAATTGTGCGAGGGCACAGGTAGAAAGATCGGGGGAGTGAGACCCCAAATTGGAGAGTGCCACAGTATAGTCAATGGGAATTGGTTTTTCGATCCGCATGGAGTAATGATGGCCAATGGATTGGCAGGGCAAGACCCCGGGTAATTTAACTGTGTTAATGTCATTTAGAAGCATAGTTAGGATAAAATCTCTTCGCACCACCCGCATCCACTAACCGAGGTGATAGGACTCCACACCAGGTTTTGCGAATTGTTTGGAATGAAAGACGCATCAGGACGTGGGTGAGACATTGTATGTGATTCCATCTCTTCCTCCTTAGGAGGGATTGATGACGAACTTGGTATTAGGGGATGGGAAAGACAAGACGGTCGCGACGAATTTGTAAATTGTGTAAATACGGGGTAGAGGCAAGGGTAGAGTAGATGGACATGGGGGGTGGCGAACGGTTAGGGACGAGCTTTCTCAGGTCGCTCTCCCACGCCCTTCATGTCGCATTGCCTTGTTTTTATTTGTACCCTTGCGCCCTTGCCCCTCGCTAACTCTGCTTTGTCTTCCTTCCCCACTCATGGACCATATTTTGTCCGAGGGGAGTGTGCAGGTGCCCTGGATTGTGCGGCCGCACCCTTGCTGCCTACTGCCTGCACTGATGCACCATATGGACCACACGTTCTGTGGTCTGGCACCACTTATGGACCACACGTTCTGTGGCCTGGCACCTCTGCTGGGACCGACCATTGTTGCCAGCGGTGTCTGGCTTGTGGACCACGGTTTAAAGTGGCATCTATGCCCAGCAGTGGACCACCTGAGTTGGCCCTGCTGACCACAAATAAAAAAGCGGACGCGGTTTGTGCCCTTTTATTAAATAACATCAAGCAAGAATATCAAGCCAAGATACATCGGCCCAGCAGCTAAGCACAAGACAAGGCATCATTCATAACTTTGAAATGTTTTGGTGCATTTTCATGATGGTGCTTTTTGGTGCATTTTTTTTATTATGGTGCATATTGGTGCATATGGGTATGGTGTATCGGTGCAGTGCATTGCAATGGCATTTTCCTCTTTTCAAAAACATCTTCCCTTTTCCCACAAAAGAAAGGTCCTGGGTTACAGTGTAAATAATTCGTAGTGTAATGTAAATAATGCTCCCCACCGGCTCGATGTGTAGTTTGAAGACCAATCCGTAATTCGGTTAATTGTGGGCGTGAGTCAGTTAGGTAGGACGCAACGCAGCAGGTGGGACATATCTAGTGTTAAAACTGTCGCACTCAGGGTGAGGTTAAAAGTAGAGGGTGATCACACGTAAGTGTCACATTAATTTAAAAGATAGCCCTTTTGTTTCAGCTCGGTACGAGCCTGGAAAAAGGGGGGGGGGTGCCGTGTTGCGGTTTTAGAACCCACACTTTCTTGTAAATATCCCTTCATTAAAAGGTTAAAGGTTGCACCCCAAATTTAGGCCACAAGCAACACGTAGGCCACCATAGGACTTCAATTATTTAATTAGTATGTGTTTAGATAAGGCCGTGTTTCCAATAGTTGAATCTGCGTTGTGCCAATTAAATAAGAGTAGGTCCCCAATCCATTCATTTTGCAACCTACCTCTCCAAGCGACGCCATTATGCGCCCTCCAGTCTGCCCTATGGCTCTCCCAATTTGATAGGCGCCTCTGCCAGCAGCGGCAGCCTTCGCTGCCCGTGCGCTCACTCAACGCTGCCATAAGACACGCGGTGAGGCCCGAGAAAGGGGGCAGAACGCCAAGAAGAGGGTGTGGCCACATCATCCAGCCGTCAAAGGCGGAGCCGGTAAGCCCTCACCAGCCAACCAGGGCTGAAGGAACTTCGCCGACAGGCGTGGCTTTTGGGCTCGTGGAGCGTTTTGCTGGTCGAGATATATAAGCGAGCGCAAAGCCCTTTCAAGGACTGGTTGGAGGCGCGCACGTTGTAACAGGACTCTTTCTGGCGGAATGCGCTTGATTGCTTTGCGAAGCGACTTGACCGAGAGAGCGCACCTTTGGCTTACTTGATGAGATATACGGCACGCTGAATAAGAGGACTTTGGAGAGGGGGCGTTTGGCACGAGAGTGCACATATTACGTAGGCAGCGTGCCAGCTTCCCCCCGTTATATAAACTGTCCAGACGCGTTCCACTATACGCGGGCTGCCTGCCAGGTTTCGCCGCTGGACCGAAGCCTGGACTGGAGCCGACCGGAGCCTGGACCGCATCGCCGGACCTTCCACCCAACCATCTACAATCCCCATGTGAGTGCGTATGTTTGTCCTGGGTACTATGAATAAGACTGTTTTAAGACTGCCCTGTGTAACTGCTTCTTCCTCTTCCTATCCTGTACATTCTTTCGTTTCCTCTTCTCCTTCTTGTCTTCTTCTTGATCAACAAACCCAAGAAACAACTTCTTCCTCTTCTCCATGTGCAGGAGAAGTACATGGAGAAGAGGAAGAAGTTGTTTCTTGGGTTTGTTGATTTGGAGAAAGCATTCGACAGGGTTCCACGCAAAGTATTGACATGGGCATTGAGGAAGTTAGGAGTGGAGGAATGGTTGATCAGAGTAGTGATGGCAATGTATAAAAGAGCACGCACAGCTGTAAGGACGAAGGACAGGAACAGTGGTGAGTTTGAGGTGAAGATGGGAGTGTATCAGGGGTCGGTACTAGGTCCACTACTATTTGTAGCTGTGATGGAGGTGCTGGCTCAGAACGTAAAGGAGGGTTTACCGTGGGAGTTGTTGTATGCTGATGATCTGGTGTTGATTGCGGAAAGTATGGATGGACTGAAGGAAAAGATGAACAAGTGGAAGGAATGTATGGAGACAAAAGGTCTGAAGGTGAATATAGGAAAGACGAAGGTGATGGCAAGTGGTAAAGCATGTGGTGAGGTGGAAAGAACTGGGAAGTGGCAATGTGCTGTGTGCAGGAAGGGTGTCGGAGTGAACTCCATTCAATGTACAATGTGCGCTGAGTGGGGTCATCAAAAATATAGTGGTCTGAGAGGGTCATTCACCAGTGTGGCAGCTACATTCAAATGTAAGGTGTGCACAGAGGGAGCTGCAGATGGAGGAAATGTTGAGTTGGATCTTGGAGACGGCGTGAAGCTGGAAGGTGTGAAAACATTTTACCACCTCGGAGACATGCTGAATGTAGAAGGTGGAACAGACTCGGCAACGGTTGCAAGAGTGAGATGTGCATGGAAGAAGTTTTGGGAACTGAGTGGCGTGCTGATGAGGAGGGGAGTGTCGTTGAAGCTGAAGGGAAAGGTGTATGCTGCATGTGTGAGAAGTGTTATGATTTATGGGAGCGAGACATGGGTCATGAACGTAGAGCAGCAACGAAGGCTGGAAAGGGTGGAAATGCGAATGGTTCGGTGGATGTGCGGAGTATCGTTGAGAGAGAGGAAGACAAATGATGAATTGTGAAAGGTGATGGGAATAGAGCCTGTGATTGATGCTGTGAAGAGGAACAGGTTGAGATGGTTTGGTCATGTGTTGAGGAAGGATGAAAATGACTGGTTGAGAAGAGTGATGGAAATGAATGTAGAAGGAAGTAGAGGACGGGGAAGTCCGAGAAAGACTTGGCTGAAGATGGTGGAAGAAGAAATGTGGGCAAGGGGGTTAACAAGGAGAGATGCAGAAAATAGGGCAAAATGGAGAAGATTGTCATGGGGACCGCAAGGCTAACCCCCGCTCTAGCAGGGAAAATGGCCTTAAAATGCATGTTGTTGTGTTGTTGTTCTCCTTCTTGTACATTGTGAATAAATTGCCCTGTTCTTTCTTGGTTTCCTCTTATCCGATCGCATCCGTCTTTTCTATCATTGGGTAAACGTGGCACGATAGGAACCGCTTATAATCGGGTTTAGTCCCATTGTTAACGGCTCGGATCACGGATTGCTATCCGCTCGGCATTTTCCATCATATCCATTGTTCGAGTGGGAGTTATTTCCCTGCTTCGCGGTCTGTGTTCGTAATTAGGTATTTGGGACTAAATTGACCAATTACCCTGCCTAATACCGACCGGAAGGAGCGTATAACATCCAGGACTCGGGTCGGCCAGATAGAAAGACAAGGGGATTAACCCCCCCTTGTTAAGGGGAGAGCCGACGTCTGAGATCCGTAACAATACACTCCATTCGTGCTGGACTATTCACCGTGCCTGGGTCAACTTTACAGCCTGGCCTTGCCAGCACAGACATTGGGCAAGGTATGAACAGTCAGTGTTAGCGCTGGTGTCAGTCTTTCGACATTTTGGCGTGTTGATGTCGTTATTCAAAAAAGCTTCACGTCCGGTCGGCTTCAAGATGTCGGCCTCAAAGAAAAAGTGTCGTCAGTATTCCGGTGAATACATCAAGTATGGATTCATTCCATCTCCGACGTACAAACAGTTACCGATGTGTTTGTTGTGTGGTATCAAGCTGTCCAATGAAGCAATGAAACCATCTCGACTGAGCGAGCACCTGAGTAAAAAGCACAGTGATAAGGCTCGCGCAGAGGTCAGCTATTTCCAATCGCTGAAAGAGAAATTTGAGAAGCGATCCACGGTAAAGACGATGTTCGAAGCCAGCCAAAAGCTCGTGGATAAAGGACTGGAAGATAAACCCGTTTCCATGCCCTCTTCTCAACAGTGGTCGAGTTTCTGTCGGAAATTGATACGGAGCTATCGGAGAAAGTGAATGCGATTGAGCATGATGTGGCTTACTGACATATTCAGGAGCCTGAATGATGTCAACAAACAACTCCAGGGTGACCATATGACGCTGATTAAAGCAAAGAAAGTGATTTGGCACGTTCTTAACCAATACTGTAGGCATATTTGTCATGAAAAAAAAATTCGTGTATTTTTTTTGTTAAAAGCAAAAAGTCACTTGATTTTGTAAGAAGGTATCATAAGCTTTAAAAAAATTTAGGGTGGCATTTTTTCTGAACATTCTAATGGCCTGATATCCAAGATGGCCGCCACCGTAGCAAAACGCCCTAAATTTGACGCTAAAATTAACTTAATGTGGTTTAAATATTTTTGTTTTCAGCATGAACTGCTTGGAACTTGTATATAGAGGTGACTATAATAACAATAATTTCCACTTGACTACTAATCTTTTTATTTTGCACAATTTCAGACAGAGGCTGCCTTTTTTATTTCAACATGGCGGCCGGAAAATTGACGTTCGAATCCAGTCACCGGCAGCAGTTTGTTCGCTTTATAGTGTTAAGGTTCCACTTGTCCATTTTATGGTGTACTAACATATTCTTTTCTTCTTTTGCAGGTTGCAAGTACCCACAGCAACCATCACCCAGGATAACATAGCTTAGAGACCTTAGATTAACCAAAATGGCAGAGTCTTCATCTAACAAGAAGTCAAAAACGGTGGATTTTGAACTATGCTTTATTTGCCAGTTGAGCAGCAAGCAAACAGATTATACAAACTATGTGCTTCGTCCTTCTTTGCCTTCAGTAGAGAAAGTAATTACAACAACTGATGTTCGATGTTTATATGGGGAAACAGAATTCTCTACATTAAAGAATCGCATAAAAGGTTTGTCAAACTCAGTGCAGTATTTCACGAGCATGGAAACCCATTTGAATCCACTGATGAGGATGAGATCGACAACCTGCTCACCAAAGCAGTTATGAATGAAACTGCTACCAACGACATCCTTCGGCGTGATGAGATTGGGCAACAGATGTTTGAAGGTTTCGTCACTGAACGCCTAACGGAAGGAAAACTTTCTGTGTGGGACAAAATGACCAAAAAGAAACTGGGTACCTTCAAAAGTGCCAATGCAATGGCAGAAATCCGAATGGGAGACAAGGTGGTCAAAATCAAAGAAGAGCGAGGACTGTTGCAACGGTTCATTGTTATTTCAAGAAGTCGACCAGAGCTGAATCTCAAGGAATGCATCGGAACTTATGAGTTTGGTGTGGTGCCTCGATCACTATTTGCTTCAGATGGATCCCTCCTGCTGGCATACGATAAGGCATCAATACTTCATCATCTTGAGAAGCTGGACAGTAACACACAACATGTTCAAGCTGACAGAAATGAGGCAATCCAAGCAATCCAAGTACCCTTGCAGGTGGCAGACACAGCAGTGGAACATACAAATGTTGACCCAACAGATGAATCGTCAGCACACCGAGTGATCATTATTGATGGGATGGCTGTGGTAAATTCAGTTATCAAAACGTAACAAATGAAAACATGCCAAGACTTTGCAGATGCCTTTCTCCAGATAATCTGTAACATGGCAGCACAATATGATGAGGTCAGATTGGTGTTCGACCGGTACATCAAAACATCGCTCAAGGAACAGATGAGGACAAAGAGGACCAAGGGAAAGTCAACATATTACCACGTGAAGGACAACACTTTAATCCAACATATTTCCCTGAAGGACTTCTTATCAGATATCCGCGCCAAAGGACAACTGACCGACTATTTGGCTGACAAAGTTGTATGTCACAGCAAGAGCTCCAACAACAGACTGAAACAACTTATGGTGACCTCAGGAACACAAACCAAGGGCAATGTTGATATCCCAGACTCGCTCCTCACTCACAGCCAAGAAGAGGCAGACACTTTGCTTGTACTGCATGCTCTAACTGTTCTCAATGAAGCAGAACTTGTTGTCAGTTCCCCAGACACAGACGTCTTTTTGTTGCTTGTCTACATGTATCCAAACTTACCAACGTCTACAACCTTCCTTACGGGAAAGGGCAGGCTGAAGAGGAACATTGCTGTGCGGAGCATATACAACAACTTAGGACCAAAGCGCGCTTCTGCACTGTTAGGTTTTCATGCTCTGACAGGTTCCGATATGTCTGGTAGATTTGCTGGCAGAACCAAAGACTCGTGCTTCAAGGCATTTATGTCTTGTGATGATGAGATCCTGGATGCACTAGCAATGCTCGGGAATGATGACATTGATCTGCCCGCTGATGTATGCTCTCAGTTGGAACGCTTTGTCTGTATTTTGTATCGATCCAAAATCTACACAAAAGTGAATGAGCTCCGTTGGTTCCTCTACTCAAATCGTGCAGCCGAAGGAGAAAACCTACCACCAACTTCTGGTTCACTGGACTTACACATTCGTCGGGCACATTACATATCCATGATTTGGAGAAAAGCTTGTGAAACTCACCCGTGCCTCCCAGCACCACCTGCATTTGGTTGGACATTTGATGCAGTTTCAAGTCACTTCTCTCCAGTTCGCTGTTTGAATCCACCAGCTCCTGAAGCAGTATTGCACCTCATAAAGTGCGGGTGCAAACGTGGATGCGAAGGAAGGTGCAGCTGTCGCAAGAACAATATCCCATGTACGGAAGTTTGTGGATGCTGGGTTTTCAGCTGCAACAACAAAACTGTCCAACCAGGGATAAATGAAGATTGTGAAGATTGAGGTGTTACTTTCGATGACATTCACAAAATTATAATTCACTTGATATCCATTGTTAAAAATACTAAATGAAAGCCAGGCATTTAATCAGTATGACTTTTTGCATCTTCCTGTTTAAACGATTTAAGAGATTTTTTTTTTTTTTTTTTTTTTTTTTTTGTATACAATATCGAGGCTCGTGAAAGAGCGAACATTAATCACACAGAAAGACAAACCGACACATAAAACATATAACATAGGGAGCGGTAGACAAGATGGGGAGAGAGGGAGAAGGACACAAACACAACATTTGAGAGCAGGGACCGAGAGACATGGAGACATCGAGAGATCTGAGAGAGGGCGAGGGCTTTGGGGGGGGGGGGGGCATGGGAAGGGGGCAGTGGGAGAGGTATAAAACATATGGACACTGCCAGGACTTCCAGGAAAGAAGTTGGAATTTCAAACAAGGTGGATCTGGGGTGAATTAGCGGGGGTAGAAAAGATCAAGGTTTTGGATGGGGGAAGATAAGAGATGGTGGTGAACAGCTGTTTTAAAGACCTGGAGGGAGGAGTGGGATTGAAGGGAGTGAGGGAGTTTGTTCCAGAGGCGGGAGAAAAGAGGAATGAAAGAGTGAAGGTGAGCGGAGAGCCGAGATTTCGGCAGTTTAACCATCAGAGGGTTGCTGGCAGATCTTGTGCGACCTGTAGGAATATTTGGGGGACAGAGCACAGAGAGAGCTGGGGGTGCAAGGCCGGAGAGGAGTCGGTAGAAGACAGAAAGACCACCTACCTGCCTGCGGTGAGTGAGTGAAAGGCCCTCAGAGATAGCTTCATCGCGGGAGATTCCAATAATTCTGAAAGCTTTGGTTTCAACAGCGTGAAGCCGAGCTAGGTGTGAGGCAGGAGCACCGGCCCATAGGGGAGAACAGTATTCCATTGAGCTGCGGATGAAAGCCTTGTATGTGGTGAGGAGCTCAGGTGTGCCGAGGAAGGACTTCGCACGACGGAGGATGCCCAGTCGGCGACTGGCTTTGGAGGCCAGCTTGGAAATGTGGTTTTCCCAAGAAAGATCATGGCAGATAGTGAGACCCAAAATCTTGAGCGACAGAACTTCTTGGAGAGGATTGTTGAGAAAGTAGATGGGAGGGTTGTCCAGTCGATCTTTTCGGAGAGACATAGTAAGAGTGTGAGATTTGTCAGGATTGAAAGACATGTTCCACTTGTTTGACCAGTCTGTGATTTTGTCCAGGTCTTCAGAGAGTGAGGAGGCAGCAGACTGCCGATCTGAGGGAAGAGGAATGGAGCGGCAGAGAGTGGAGTCATCAGCAAAGAGATAGAGAGGATTTTCGAGAGAGTCAGAGAGATCATTGATGAAGACCAGAAAAAGCACGGGGCCCAGAACACTGCCTTGGGGAACTCCAGCCTGAACAGGAAGAGGAGATGAGAGAAACCCATTCAGGGCCACACGTTGACGACGACTAGAGAGGAAGTCCGCCAGCCATGCGTGGAGATTTCCATGGATACCAAAGGAGGAGAGTTTGGTGAGCAGAGCGGGGTGCCAGACCGTGTCGAAGGCACGTGATATGTCGAGGGAGACAGCTCTAATTTCCTGTTTGGCATTGAGGACCTCCATCCATTGTTGAGACAGCAGAAGCAGCATGTCCAGAGTAGAGTGACCTGGTCTGAAACCAAATTGATGATCAGAGATCAAGCCATTGGAGAAGAGGAAAGATTTCATATCAGAAGCAATGATGGATTCCATGACTTTGCTGATAATTGGGAGAAGGCTGATTGGTCTGTAGTTGCTAGGATCTGTTTTTGCACCTTTTTTGTGCAAAGCGGTGATGTTGACTGATTTCCAAGCAGATGGCAGTTGACCTTGAGCAAAAGAGAGGGTGAAGAGAACAGAGAGAGGGTGAGATAGAGCAGCAGAGCAGGATTTTAGGACCCGTGGGCTGATGCCGTCGGGTCCAGTTGCAGAATCAGAGTCGAGGGTTGACAGAAACTTTTCCACCTTGTCAGGAGGAAAGGACACGGAGTCCAGGAGCAGCAGGGTACGACTGGGGATGGTGGGTACAGAGAGGGATGGGTTTGGGACACAAGATTTAGAGGCAAACACAGAGTTGAGGCATTCAGCTTTTTCACGTGCGGAGTCAGCTGTGTAGCCGTTTGAGGTAAGGGAGGGGATGGAGGGGGAACAAACACCAGAAACTGATTTGACCAGACGCCACCAGGATTTGGAAGAGGGAGACAGATAAGAGAGTTCGGTCTTGAGAACGGAGAGATATTGTTTCCTGGCTCTCCTGAGGGTGGACACACACTTGTTTCGGGCTTTGTGAAAGGAAATGAGATTCCCTTCCGTTGGATTTGCTTTCCAGGAGACGAAGGCAAGTTGTTTCTGGGCAACAGCCTCACCACAAGATTCCGTGTACCATGGACGGGAGGAAGGGTATGACAACTGAAGACGAGATGGGATAAATCTGTGCATGAGAGAGAGCAATTTACTTTGGAAGAATTCCCAGGATGAGTTGATGTCAGAGGTGGTAGAGATGGGAGACCAGTCCAGATGATTGATGGCTGCTTGAAGACCGTGCCAGTTGGCCTGAGTGAAATGCCAGACTCGTCGACGCTGAGCAGGCTCCCTGAGGATGGTCAGAGAGATGTCCACTTTAACAAGGACATGATCAGATGATCCGATCGGAGCAGAAGAAGAGCAGCAGACATTTTCAGGGAAGTTAGTCATAACCAAGTCCAGAAGAGAAGATGTTCCGTTGACTGAGATCCGGGTCGGGAAATTGACAGATTGTGTCAGTCCCAGTGAGTCGCAGAAGTCCTTTGCTGAGGAGCCATGGCTGGTGAGAGAGGTACCCACACCCAGCCAACTGGCATGATGACAGTTGAAATCACCACATATGAGGAAGAGAGAGTTGGGATGAGTAGATAGAAGTTGGTCCATATCATCAGACAGCGAGATGTAGATGGAGTCATCACTGTTTGGTGGACGGTACAACACACATATGAACAAGAGGTGGGAGCGAAGGGGAAGCCGTAGCCAGAGGTATTCCTGGGGGTGAGGTGGAGAGAGTGCAGTGCAGGGCGAGTGAGGAAGAGAGTTTTTGATAAAGATAGCAACCCCGCCTCCAGGACGAGGCTCAGGTCTATCATACCGGAGGAGGGAGTAGCCCGGGAGAGATACTATGGAATCAGAGACATCATAAAGGAGGAAAGTTTCTGTTAAGCAGATCACGTCTGGTTTGACAGAAGCAACCTGTATGGAGAGATCAGTTAAGTTTGAACGAAGGCCCCGGATGTTTGAGGTCCATACCGTTAATGAAGAGGAAGGGGGAGCATCAGATACAGAACAGGGGGGAGGAGGGGTAGGGTAAGATGTGGAAGAGGTGGAAGAGGTAGGGAGAGCTGTTGAAGGTGTGTCAGAGATTTCAGAATAGCTCGGAGAAAGGGAAGGATGGGGCGGACAAAAGGTTTGATGGTGATTGGGTGAGCCACAATGAGGTGTTATTTGAGGAGGGGGAAGAGCGAGGCAGAAGGTTGGGGGAGATGGAGGTGAGAGTTTGAAGGGGGAAGAAGCGGGGAGGACGCTTTGAGGAGGGGGAGTGAGCGGGGGGAAATTGAGAAGCAATAAGGGTGGGGAGATTTGAAGGGGAGGGGTGAGGGGGGAGTTTGGGAGGGAAGGGACAAGGGGAGGGATTTGAAAGGGATGGGATATGGGGGAGATTTGGAGGGGAGGGGTGAGGCAGGAGTCTAGGAGGGGAGGGGCGAGGGGGCGTCTTGGCGGGGAGGGGTGAGGGAGTAGTTTAGGAGGGAGGGGGCAAGGGGGGAGATTTGAAAGGGATGGGTGATGGGGAAGATTTGGAGGGGAGGGGTGATGGGGAAGATTTGGAGGGGAGGGGTTATGGGGAAGATTTGGAGGGGAGGGGTGAGATTGGATTTTTGAAAGTGTACGATTTATGGGAAACGAACATTTATTGCAAAATGAGTTTCTTGTGACCTTCGAGTTAAAAATACGTTTAAGGACGCTGGATGGAGGATGGAGTGCAGGAGAGTTTAGGGAATGTAGAACAAAGGCACTATAGGAGATGGATATTTTTTTTGGGATGAATTGATTTGGTGAGCAAGTCGAAAGCAGCCTTTTAAAGAAGAAGAAGAAAAAGGTGTTATAAAATATGACGGAATACATAACTTGAGGGGAAAGTGTAAACATTGAAGGTTAATGAGTGAAAACTATCTGGGGAAATGGGGGAGAAACACGTGGTCGAAGAACGAACGAACGAATAAGAATGAATAAACGAATGAGAACAGTGAACGAATTTTTTTTTTTTTTTTTTTTTTGAGTTGAGATTTACACAAGGAAGTAGGCTATGGGTGAAAAGCCTGGGAATACAGAGAACGAAAGTTATTGGATCACAAACGACGGACCACTGAGAGAAAAACAAAGCCTCAAGGTTGTACAGTGCACACTGTACAAGGCCTTGCTCGCGACACGGCAAACAGACGATCAATTTATGAAAGATAAACACCGAGAAACAACCAAAGTTGCACACAATAACTTCACACACCGAAAGATAAATACAGTTTCGACAAATTGAACAGTAAATGTTCAATTTTGAACAGTAAATCAAGTATTTCATTTTATTTAGATCTGTTTGTTGGCTTGTTAATTATGTATTCTTTGTGAAAAATACATGTCTTTAAAGAGATACTTTGTTTGTAATTACATGCAAAGGGAGAAGGTATAGTTTACATTGTGGGTGCGCGGTGGCCATTTTGGAATTTGGCATGTAGATCATACATATAACATAAATTTGATGATTCCATTCGATTCCTGGTCTCAGAAAACATATATTTAGACACTTTATTTGTAATTGTATCACATGTACTCGCGAAGATATCGCATTATTAGTGTTCGGCGGCCATTTTGGACGCCATCTTGGATTTCATAGTCTTAGAATGTTCAGAAAAAATGCCACCCTAATTTTTTATAAAGCTTATGATACCTTCTTACAAAATCAATTGAGTTTTTGCTTTTAACAAAAAAAATACACGAAATTCCAAATATGCCTATACTACAAGGCGACTCTGCACAGGGAAACCCTCGGCCGCAGAGATATGTCCCACTTTCCCCAGTTGGCAAAGGAACCTGCTGTTTCTGATGAAGAGCTGCTCGTTTATTGCAATCACCTTGAGAAGATTCGTGGAGATATGGAGCAGCATTTCGAGACATGCTAGAACTGTTGGTGCCAGCATGGGTGATCAACCCATTCAAATGCGACATTCAAGATGTGAAGCGCGAATTACAGGACAAAATTATCAACCTCCACAATGATGATGAGGCGAAGGCAAGATTCTCGCAGCATGAATACGGCAAATTCTGGATTCTCGAGCGGGGCGAATAACCTGCAATGTGGACAGAGGCAGAACTGCTGCTGATGGCGTTCCCCACATCATACCTCGTTGAAAGAGGGTTCAGCGCTGTGATGGTGCTGCTGACCAAGTATCGAAACCGCCTTGACATTACCAAGAGGGGCGATCTGCGTCTCTTCCTCACTGAGATGGAGCCAGACGTTCGTTATCTCGCAGCGAGTCAACAGGCCCACCCTTCACACTAACGGTATTTGGGCCTAAAGCGCGGCGTTACGCGCGCTGCTTGTGAGCAAGGAGGAAGCGGACAAGCGGTAACATATAAACGTCTTTATTGTAAGAGCACACTGTAACACTGAACTGCTCCGGGCTGGTCGCCCGGTGTATATCATGAGGCCACGCCTACCCCTCGGGCGTGGCCACCGCCCACTTGGTGCGTGGAATCATGTCACCACGCCAGTGGGCTTTTGTGTCTGCCACACGCGCCCCCCCAGAATTCCCGCGCACCTGGAGGGCCAGTTTGCGGGGCAGACGAATGACCCGGCCGAAGCGCCCCCTGGCGATCGGCGGCGTCCGGGGTGCAGGGATGCCAGGTGGGATGCCCCTGGCTGCCCCTGGGATGGGTGCAGGACCGGGGGGCGGCGTGGCTGGGCGGTGCCGGGGGTCGGCCCGCAGGAGGGCGGCCCCGACGTGGGGGTCGGGCCACTGGCGGTGGATGGTCCACATCGAGGTGGGCCGGCTTGAGGCGGTCTACCGAAACGCGGTCAGGAGTACCGCCGATGTCCAGGGTGAAGTGCTTCGCCCCGGTCTCCAGCACGCGGAAAGGCCCGTCGTACGGGGGCCGCAGTGGTGTCCGATGGGCATCGTGGCGGACGAAGACGTACTCCGCCGTGCGAAGCTCCGGGGCGACGTGCGTCGGTGGGTGCCCGTGGCATGCCGTTGGCACCGGGGCGAACCTCTGGGCGGTCTCTTGCAGAGCGGAGCGCTGCTGTGCCGCGGACCATGGTGCCGTGGAGTCGGGGTGTCATGTATGCAGTGCAAATGTTCACCGTTGTATCCCTACACCGGGACCGGGTTGTATCCCTACGCCAGAGCTCGGATGGCGCTGCTGTGAATCGGGCCTTGATCGGCAGAGTGAATAAACGCGTACGACAATTGATCGCAGTTTGTCGAGATACTTTACATGGCGACGAGGATAAACATCTAGACCATGACATCTTTCGGCCATATCGATGAATTCGACCCTCATGAGGGGGATTTTGACACGTATTCTGAGCGGTTGGCTTTCTACTTCGAGGCGAACGGCATTGCGACCGAAGGCCGGATGAAGGCCGTCTTCCTGTCCGTTTGCGGAGGTGAGACGTTCACTCTCGTTAAAAACCTGATTCGGCCTCGGACAATCCAGGAGCTCACGTATGCAGAGCTCAAGGCCGCTTTGAAGGAACATTGCAACCCATCTCCTTCAGTCATCCTGTGTCGGTTTAATTTTTACATGTGCAGACAGCAGCAAGGTCAGTCGATCGCAGACTTCATTGCACACCTCAAAAAACTGTCACATCTGTGTGAGTTTGGGGACACGATCGATGACATGCTTCGTGATTTGCTGGTGGTTGGCATGTCCGATGACCGCACTCGTAGACGCCTGCTTGCTGAGAGAAGACTGACGTTCCAAAATGCCAGAGACACCGCCATTTCCATGGAAAGTGCTGAACGCAACGCTACAAGCATCGGTGCCACTCGCTCATCTGGTACCAGCCCTGCTGTGAATCGGTTGGATCATGTTCAGCCACAACGTTGGAACAAGGCTCCTCGTCAGAAGCCAGTGCAGTCTCAAACCCACAACAACTGTTTTCGGTGCAACGGAAAGCACCCTCCGGAGACGTGTCGGTTCAAAGATGCCACCTGCCATTTCTGTTCGAAAACTGGCCATATTGCTCCAGCTTGCATCACTCGCAAATCGGGAAAAGGAAAAGCTGCTGACAAGATTCATCAGTTTATCGGTTCGGAGGAACCCGAGCTTGACCAGGTGAGCTCTGTTTCCGACAACTCAGAATCGTATGACCTGCTTCATATTGATTCTCACCATAGGCGGGACCCTCTTCTTGCCAATGTTGTCGTCAACAATCGACCATTGCAAATGGAGGTCGACACTGGTGCGGCCGTCTCGCTCATCAGCCATGCTGTTTTCACAAACCTGTGGAGTGATGCTGACCGACCCCATCTGAAACCTACTACCTATGGACTCTCCACCTATACAGGTGAGAAGATTGTTCCCTGCGGTACATGTGATGTCACGGTGGGCTACGATAACCGTGAGTTTCACCTACCCCTGATCGTCATTCCTGGAAAGGGCCCTTCCTTACTCGGCAGGAACTGGTTGAGCATAATTCGACTGAAGTGGGAAAGCATTCATCAACTCCGGGCAGCCAACGTTTCTCCTACCGCAGCATACACACTCAAAAATGTGCTGGATACGTACCCGGATGTCTTCAAGGATGAGCTTGGAACCTTGAAAGGACATACGGCTAAACTCAGGGTTGACCGGGATGCCAATCCTATATTTTGCAGGGCTCGCCCAGTCCCTTTCGCCCTGCGTGAGCGGATTGACAAGGAACTGGATCATCTTGAAAATCTGGGGATCATCGAGCAAATCCAGTATGCCGAATGGGTGGCGCCCATCGTTCCGGTCATAAAATCGGACCAGTCCATCCGCATATGTGGAGATTATAAAATGACCGTGAACAGGTGTTCTTCATTGGATAAATATCCAATCCCGAGGATCGAAGACCTCTATGCTCGTCTCACGGGAGGCAAGACTTTTACGAAACTCGATCTCAAATCCGCCTATCTACAGCTCTGCTTGGACGAGAATTCGAAACAGTATCTTACCATCAACACGCATCGTGGGTTGTATAGGTACCACCGACTTAGTTTTGGAGTGAAATCTGCACCTGGAATTTATCAGCGTGTCATGGACAGTTTGTTTGCCGCCGAACGCAACGTCGTTTGTTACCAGGATGATATTCTGGTTACTGGTCGTACGGACGCGGAACATCTACAGAACCTGGAGAGAGTTCTGAAGAAGATTTCGGACTCCGGCCTACGTTTGCGTCGAGACAAGTGCAAGTTTATGGTGCCATCAGTCACGTACCTGGGTCATACGATTGATGCCGAGGGTCTACACCCGACAGATGAGAAAGTCCGAGCTATCAAGGATGCTCCTTCTCCACGAGATGTGACCGAATTGAAGTCATACCTCGGTTTGCTTCAGTTCTATGGTCGTTACATCCCGAAGGTGACCGACGTTTTGGGCCCCCTTTATCGGCTTTTGAGGAAAGGAGTCTCCTGGAGCTGGGGGTCTACTGAACAATCAGCATTCCAGACCTCTAAGGATCTGCTCAAATCGTCCAATGTTCTCGTTCATTTTGATCCAGAGAAGGATCTTGTGCTGACATGCGATGCCTGTCGGTATGGAGTGGGGAGTGTATTATCGCACGTGATGCCTGATGGTACGGAAAGACCGGTTGCATTTGCATCCAGAACGTTGTCCCCGGCAGAGAAAAACTATTTCCAACTTGACAAGGAAGGATTGGGAATCGTTTTCGGCGTCGGCAAATTTCGCCAGTACCTTCTTGGACATCATTTCACGATTCGCACTGATCACAAGCCGCTGATCAGTCTGTTTGGTCCAACTAAGGCGACATCTGACACACTACCGCCCAGGATCATCCGCTGGTCCCTGTTTCTCGCTGCTTATGACTACACCATATGTTATAAGCCCGGTTCGTCTATCACAAATGCAGATGCCATGAGTCGGTTACCCCTTCCAGAATCCGTTGATTATTCGCCTACACCAGGATCCATTATCGCACTGATGGATCATCTGGAAGATTGTGCTGTCGATTCCGGCCAGATCCGCACTCATACTCGACGAGACCCCGTTCTGTCCAGAACTGTCCAGGCTGTACAGCTTGGATGGCATTTGCTACCTGAGGGTGACCCAGATTTTGCGGCTTTTAAAGCACGTAAAAACGAACTCAGCGTGGAAAATGGTTGCCTACTCTGGGGATGTCGTGTCGTGATCCCGAAAAATCTGCGTTCCAGGGTCATGGATGAAATCCATGACTGTCACCCCGGGATTGTGAAGATGAAGTCACTCGCCAGAAACTATGTGTGGTGGCCGAATCTTGATGCTGATATCGAACATCATGTTCGACATTGTTACCCCTGCCAGAGCACCCGGAATACACCTGCGAAAGCGCCACTGCATCCCTGGGAATGGCCCAGCGAACCGTGGCATCGCCTACATCTCGATTATGCCGGGCCTATTAACGGCAGCATGATTCTAATAATTACGGACGCGCACACAAAATGGATTGATGCCTATGTGACGCGTGGTACTACGTCAGCCATTGTCATCGAAAGACTCAGACGCTGTTTCGCCACTCATGGTCTGCCCAGGATGATCGTGAGTGATAACGGTTCGTGTTTTTCCAGTACCGAGTTTGCCAAGTTCACACGTCGGAACGGCATCAAACATAAGTTTGTCAGCCCACATCACCAGGCTTCAAATGGCTTAGCCGAACGATCCGTGGGAATCATCAAATCCGGATTGCAGAAACTTCAGGAGGGAACCCTGGAAACAAAGCTGTCTCGTCTCCTGTTCAAATACCGCATCACGCCACAATCAACAACCGGTGCAGCTCCGTCTGAGTTATTGATGAAACGACACTTGAGATCGACACTTGACAATCTCAAACCAGACATATCATCAAATGTTTATCAGCGCCAGCTTAATCAAAAGTTGGTGCACGATAAGACGTCCAACAGTCGATGTATCAACATTGGAGATCCAGTGTTTGCCCGAAATTTTGGTGCAGGTGCGACGTGGCTACCGGGAGACATCATCGAGAAGCCAGGTCCACTGTCCAGTGTGATTCGCCTGCAGGACGGCCGCGAAATTCGTCGACATCAGGACCACATAACCTACCGTCACTGTGAGTCGACGGAGCCTGTAGCATCGTCACAGTCAGGACAACAGTTCGACCCGCCACTGCCGGAGATCATTGTGGCCGCTCCAGCCGGCTCGGATGCCCTGAAAACCTCTGCAAACGCTACACCCTTCGTGGAGACCAAAGGAATCACCTCGGACTCTGTATCCACTGGTACACCGCGACCCAAAGGAATCACCTCGGACTCTGTATCCACTGGTACACCGCGACGCTCAATGCGTGAGAGAAAAGCACCCGACCGGTTGAATCTTTGAAGATGTTTTTTTTTCACGTTGACACATGTTCTATTTTCACGTATTTTCATTATTCTCATAACCGTTTGCACACATATTTTCACATGTTTTGGAAATGTTGCTTTTGAAATGTCAATTCTGGAAATCTAGCACGTATTGCTCTTGGTAATTTTGGACTTAAAGGGGAGGATGTCATGTATGCAGTGCAAATGTTCACCGTTGTATCCCTACACCGGGACCGGGTTGTATCCCTACGCCAGAGCTCGGATGGCGCTGCTGTGAATCGGGCCTTGATCGGCAGAGTGAATAAACGCGTACGACAATTGATCGCAGTTTGTCGAGATACTTTACACGGGGAGGAACTCGCCCGGCACCCGCAGCGGTTGCCCGAAGACCAACTCCGCCGCGGATGCGCGCAGGTCCTCCTTGGGCGCCGTCCGGAGGCCCAGCAGGACCCAGGGGAGCCTGTCGACCCAGCCGCCGTCGCGGAGGGTGGCCCGGAGCGCGGCCTTCAATGAGCGGTGAAATCGCTCACACAGGCCGTTAGCCTGGGGGTGATAGGCCGTGGTTCGGTGCAGCCGGACCCCGAGCCCTTGCGCAACCGCCCCCCAGAGCTCCGAGGTGAACTGGGGGCCGCGGTCGGATGAGATGTCTGAGGGGGCGCCGAACCGGGCGACCCAGGTGGCGATGAAAGCCTGCGCGACATCGGCCGCCGTTGTCGACGCCAAGGGCACGGCCTCCGGCCACCGGGTGGTGCGGTCCACCATGGTGAGGATGTAGGTGAAACCCCGCGAGGGGGGCAGAGGTCCCACCAGGTCCACGTGGATGTGGTCAAACCGGCGTTCCGGCACCGTGAACGGGGCCAACGGGGCCTGGGTGTGCCGGTGCACCTTGGTGCGCTGGCACGCGAGGCACGTCCTGGCCCAGCCGCGGACGGCCTTCCGGAGGCCATGCCAGACGAACTTGTCGGCGATCAGCCTTTGGGAGGCCCTCGCGCCCGGGTGGGACAGGCCGTGGATGGCGTCAAACACCTGGCGCTGCCAGCCCGCGGGCACGATGGGGCGAGGACGCCCGAGGGAGACGTCGCACAAGAGGGCCGTGCCCGCGCCGTCAAACGGCACCTCGGTGACGCGGAGGCCCGTGATGGCGGTCCGCAAGGCCTGGACGTCGGGGTCAGCGGCCTGGTCCGCTGCCATCCGGGCATAGTCGATGCCGAGGTGGACTGCGTGGGCGACGGCCCGGGAAAGGCAATCCGCCACCGGGTTGTCCTTCCCCGCGACGTGCTCGATGTCCGTCGTGTACTCGGACACGGCCGAGAGGTGACGCTGCTGCCGGGCCGACCACGGCTCAGTGACCTTGCCCATCGCGAAGATCAGCGGCTTGTGGTCGACGAAGGCAGTGAACGCCCGGCCCTCGAGCAGATGGCGGAAGTGCCTGACCGCCAAGTGAAGTCCGAGCAACTCGCGGTCGAAGGTACTGTAACGGCGTTCGGGCGGGCGAAGCTGCCGGCTAAAGAACGCCAGCGGTTTCCAAGCTCCACGCACCCATTGCTCGTGCACCGCGCCCACCGCGTAGTCCGAGGCATCGGTGGTGAGGGCGATCGGTGCATCGGGCACCGGGTGCGCGAGCATGGTGGCGTTAGCCAAGGCGAGCTTCACGCCCGTGAACGCCGTGTCCATCTGCTCGGTCCAGGTAACGTCGCCTTTGCCCGGCTTACCTCGGAGAGCTTCGTGCAGGGGGCGCAGGAGCTGGGCGATACGGGGCAGGAACCGATGGTAAAAGTTCACCATGCCCAGGAACTCCTGCAGCCCTCTGATCGTGCGGGGGCGCGGCAACCCCTTCACCGCCTCCACCTTGGCCGGCAGGGGGACGGCTCCGTGCCTGGTGACACGGTGCCCCAGAAAATCGATTGTGGCGGCGCCGAACCGGCACTTTGCGGGGTTCACAATCAGACCATGCTGGCCAAGGCGTTCGAAGAGCGTGCGGAGGTGGCGTAGGTGCTCTTCGTGGGACGCGCTGGCGACGAGGATATCGTCCAGGTAGACGTAGACAAAATCCAAGTCGCGCAGGACGCTGTCCATCAGTCGCTGGAACGCCTGAGCCGCATTCTTCAGACCGAAGGGCATGCGCAGGAACTCGAAGTCCGAATGGCGTGATGACCGCCGTCTTCGGGACGTCCTCCGGCCTGACGGGGACCTGATGGTAGCCGCGTATGAGGTCCACCTTCGAGAAGAAGGACCTGCCCGCCAAACGGGCGGAAAAGTCCTGAATGTGGGGGACGGGGTAGCGGTCGGGAGTCGTGGCGTCATTGAGACGGCGATAGTCCCCGCACGGTCGCCATCCCCCGCCGGGCTTCGGCACGATGTGCAGCGGCGACGCCCAAGCGCTCTCTGAGCGCCGAACGATGCCGAGTCGCTCCAGGGTAGCGAACTCCGCTTTTGTCACCGCCAGCTTCGTCGGCTCGAGGCGGCGTGCCCGGGCGTAGACTGGTGGCCCGACGGTGGGGATGTGATGGGCCACCCCGTGCTTGACGGCCCCCGCCGAGAAGGTGGGCCGCGTGAGGGCCGGGAAGCCGGCGAGGAGGCGGGTGAATGCGTCCGCTGCTGGAAGCGTACAGACCAACGTGACCGGAACCGAATCGTTCGGCAAGCCGCTTGGCAAGCCGCTCGTTGAGCTGGGCAACGCACAAGCGAGCGAGCTGAACGTCTCGGCCTGGACAAGCCGTCTGCGCTTGACGTCGACCAGGAGCCCATTAGCGCACAGGAAGTCCGCGCCAAGCAGTGCCATGGGCACGTCGGCGGTGACGAACGTCCATCGGAAAACCTGCCCTCCAAACCGCAGAGAGAGGCAGCGTTTTACGTACGTACGGATGGGCGTCCCGTTCGCGGCAAGCAGCGCGGGGCCCCCACCCGCGGCGTGCTTGTCTGACGTGCCGGCGGGAATGACACTCACCTGCGCTCCCGTGTCGCACAGGTAACGGCGCCCGGAGAAGGTGTCCGTTATGAACAGCAGGCTGCTCGAACGGCCGGCGCTCATCGCCACTATTGAGCGCCGGCCCGGGCGTTTCCCGACCCATTGAAGGAGCACGGCGGATGACACCGCCGAGCTTCGTGGCCGAACTTGGCGTGGAACCAGCACCAGGTGGTGGAGCTGGAGGAGCGCGGCTGGCTCCGCCAAGCCGGTGGAGTTGGCGGGTTTCCCCGCGGTGGCGGTTTTCGCCGCGGCGGTGGGCGGGGCGTGGCGGCGTTCACGAGGTGCGTATCAGCATGCTGCTGAACATCAGCGTGCTGTAGAAGCTGATGCTGTGGAACATGCTGCTGAACATCAGCGTCGAGGGCCGTGACGGCCACGCCGACGCTCGCCCGCGTGTCCGAAGCGGCGAAGTACCTGTCCGCCTCGGCTGCCAATGCTCGGGGTTCCGTTAGCTCGGTCCCGGCCAACGCGAGGCGAACCTGCGCTGGAAGTTGGGGCCGGAAAAGCGCCCGGAATAGCGAACCGGGGGCTTCGTCGCCCAACAGTGACAGCATATGGTCCATTCGGACCGACGGGCGCGTCTCACCGAGCTCGGGGAGATCCAGGAGGCGGTCGGCCCATGCGTCGTCCGTGAGGCCGAACGTGGCTAGGAGTAGCCGCTTGAGTGCCTCGTACTTGTGGCCGTCCGGTGGGTGGCGAAGGACGGACACAACTCGAGCGGCCGTGCCGGGCCCGAGGGAGGCGACGACATGGCAGTAGCGCAGGTCGTCGTTGGTGAGGCGCCGAAGCTGAAATTGGGCTTCGGCTTGAACGAACCAGACTTCGGCCTGGGCCTCCCAAAATTCGGGAAGTTTAATCGCCATTGCCTTGTCGTTGGCCATTGCAATGGCGTCGTGTTCGGAAGGATCGCTACGGCAGATCCAACGTCGAGGGTCACCAGTAAAGCGCGGCGTTACGCGCGCTGCTTGTGAGCAAGGAGGAAGCGGACAAGCGGTAACATATAAACGTCTTTATTGTAAGAGCACACTGTAACACTGAACTGCTCCGGGCTGGTCGCCCGGTGTATATCATGAGGCCACGCCTACCCCTCGGGCGTGGCCACCGCCCACTTGGTGCGTGGAATGATGTCACCACGCCAGTGGGCTTTTGTGGCCGCCACAGGCCTGTGATAACAGATTCCCAGTTTGCCTCACCTGGACCTGTTCTGCTGAAACATTGTCGGTCGTGCGAAATAAAATAAAAAGTAAAGTAAAATAAAGTAAAATATTATTCAGAAAATATTTGGCTTCTGTTATTTTTGCTTCCTATCTGCATAAATTCTGGGTGTCCGACCATGAACGATAGGACAAGGGGGGCATTGGGCTGGTCCAAGAGGGCAGAAGGGGGCGGTCGTCCAAAAAAGTTTGAGAATGTCGGGACAGGCCCCGGGAAGGTTATTGGCTCGGTGGCTGGGCCTCGACCGGGCTGGGCCCATTTCGCAATGAAAAGCTGAGCTGAATTGTAGTAGTCAATCTTCTATGGTCACGAGTAAAAGCTGAATTATGGCAGTAAATTCATTCAAAAAGAACCAAAATGTCGGGACAGGCTCCGGGAAGGTTATTGGCTAGGTGGCGAGGCCGGTCAAGGCCGCATTGGCTGGGCTGGGCCCATTTTGCAATTAAAAGCTGAGCTGAATTATAGCGGTCAATCTTCTATGGCCGCGAGTAAAAGCTGAATTATAGTAGTAAATTCATTCAAAAATAACCCGGGCAACGCCGGGTGCTTTCAGCTAGTCTACGATATAAGAGAGTTGTCTGTCTGTCTGTCTGTCTGTCTGTGTCGCCATTTTTCTCAGAGATGGCTGAACGGATCTTGGTCAAACTTTCAGAGGTTCATCAGTGAGTGACTGGGAGTGTTTAGGCCAAAAAAAAAAACCAAAAAAAAAACATTGAGCAATAACAAGGTCGTTTTTTTTGGAGTCAGAAAAAAAATTTTGCTCGATAGTGCCTAAGCTTTTTAAAATTAATGTCAGTTATATACAAGTACACATTCGAAAAAACAAAAAAAAACAATCACCAGGCATTTGAACACAAATAAATCAAACAATTCCGGAAGTGTACGAATTTGGTAGTATGGCTTCTTCGTCTTCCTGATCGGCATCACACTTAACTCAGAAACGTGATGAACGCCACATTCACCCACCAGCATATATATGACCCCCCTTCCTCTCCTGCCTCCCCCCCTCCCCTCCCCTCCCCATCCCCCCTCTCTCCCTTCTCCCCTCCTTCCCCCCCAGCCATCCTCATCCCCCCTCTCCCCCTTCCCCCTCCTCCTCCTCCCCTCCCTCCCCCTTCCCCCTCCCTTTCCCCCTCCCCCCTACCCCCTCTCCCCGCCTCGTCCCCCCCTCCTCGTCCCCCCCTCCTCCTCCCCCTCTCCTACTCCCCCTCCCCTCCCTTTAATGACAGTTATATACAAGTACACATTCGCATAAATAATCACCAGACATTTGAATACAAATAAATCAAAGAATTCCGGAAGTGTACGAAGTTGGGAGTACGGCTTCTTCTTCTTCCTGTCTGGCATTGTGGCGGGCACAAGGGACAAGAATTCGGCGCACCAGCAGGTGGCGCGAGCGTCCAGGCGGGGAACTGTAATGCATGCCCCGCCTATCGGCCGACCGGCCACGCCCGGGGGCAAGGCGTGGCCTCGGGACATATATGCGGGCTCTAAGCTCGAGCCCGCCCAGTGCTGAAGTGCGAGCTCTTAATAAAGACTCTTTGTTTGTACCAACGCGTTGTGGCCTACCTCGCTGGCAATCGAGTCGTGTGTGCACAGCACCACACTGGTGACCCCGATTGGTTCAGCCGTTGCTGACCCCCGAACGCGCCATGGCTACCAATGCCGTCGCATTCAAACTCCCGGAGTTTTGGGAAGCGCAAGCCGCGTTGGTTTTTGCAAGCCGAAGCTCAATTTGAACTCCGGGGCATCACGGCGGACGAGACCAGGTACTACCACGTGGTCGCTGCCCTCGGGCCCGGCACTGCCACCCGAGTCGTGTCCATCCTTCGGCGACCACAAGTACGAGGCGCTCAAACGTCTCCTCCTCGCCACGTTCAGGCTCACAGAGATCGAACGTGCCGACCGCCTCCTGGACCTTCCCGCCCTCGGCGACACACGACCATCTGTCCGGATGGATTTCATGCTGTCCCTGCTTGGAGACCAGCCCCCGGATTTCTTATTCTGGGCGCTTTTCCTACGCCAGCTACCTGTACAGGTACGCCTCGCGCTGGCGGGTTCCAAAATAAAGGAACCCCGCGCCCTGGCTGGAGAGGCCAACAAGTATTTTGCGGCCTGCGGCACGCGGTCTGCGTACGGTGCTGCCGTAGTGGATCCCGGCGCGGAGGCTCCAGCGCCCCCGCTTCCCTCGTGGCCGCTGCTACGCCCCATCCACTACCGCCGCGGCCACCACCACCGCCGCCGGCACGGCCGCCGCGGGGGCCACCGCCGCAAACCTGGTGCTACTACCATGCCAGGTTCGGCCGCCAGGCTAAAACGTGCCGCCCGCCGTGTTCTTTTGATGGGTCGGGAAACGACCGGTGCTCACTTGCGGCCATGAGCATTGGCCATTCCGGCAGCCTCCTGTTCATCACGGACACCTTGTCCAGGCGCCGTTTCCTTTGCGACACAGGAGCGCAGGTAAGCGTCCTCCCCGCTTACGCGTCCGACAAGCAAGCCGCGGGCCGGGGCCCCGCTTTGCTTGCCGCCAACGGTACACCCATCCGTACATTCGGGAAGCGTTGCCTCTCACTGCGGTTCGGAGGGCAGCGCTTTCAATGGTCGTTCGTCACCGCCAGCGTGCCAATGGCCCTGCTCGGTGCGGACTTCCTATGTGCGCATGGCTTGTTGGTCGACGTTAAGCGCAGATGTCTCGCCAAGGCCGAAACCTTCAGCTCGCTCGCTTGTTCGCTGAGCGGCCCGTTGAGCGGCTCACTGAGCGGCTCACCGAGAGGCTTGCCAAGCGGCTTGCTGAAAGGTTCCGTCCCGGCGAGTTTAGTTTGCACGCTTCCGGCAGCGGACGTCTTTACCCACCTCCTAGCCAGTTTCCCGGCCCTCACGCGGCCCACCTTCTCAGCGGTGGCCGTTTGAACACGGGGTGGAGCACTACATACCCACGGTCGGGCCGCCGGTCTACGCCCGGGCACGCCGACTCGAACCCACGAAGCTCGCCGTGGCGAAGGTGGAGTTCGCCACGCTGGAACGGCTGGGTATCGTGCGGCGCTCAAACAGCGCTTGGGCCTCTCCGCTGCACATTGTGCCGAAGCCCGGCAGAGGATGGCGGCCGTGCGGTGACTACCGCCGGCTCAATGATGCCACCACCCCCGACCGCTACCCGGTCCCGCATATCCAGGACTTTTCCGCCCGGTTGGCAAACACGACCGTGTTTTCCAAGGTGGACCTCATCCGGGGCTACCACCACGTCCCCGTACAACCGGGCGATGTCCCGAAGACGGCCGTCATCACCCCTTTCAGCCTCTTCGAGTTCCTGTGAATGCCTTTCGGGTTGAAGAATGCGGCCCAGGCGTTCCAACGGCTTATGGGCAGCGTCTTGCGCGACTTACCTTTCATCTATGTCTACCTGGACGACATCCTAGTCGCGAGCGCGTCCCGGGAGGAGCACCTGCTCCACCTCCGCACACTTTTCGAACGCCTGGGCCAGCATGGCCTAATCATCAACCCCGCAAAGTGCCGTTTCGGCGTCGCCACCATCGACTACTTGGGGCACCGCATCACCAGGCACGGGGCCGTCCCTTTACCGGCCAAGGTGGAGGGGGTCAGGGATTTCCCGCGACCCCGCACGATCAAGGGGCTCCAGGAGTTCCTGGGCATGGTAAATTTTTACCACCGATTCGTGCCCCATGTCGCCCAGCTCCTCCGCCCCCTGCACGAGGCCCTCCGGGGCAAGCCGGGCAAAGGTGACATCGCCTGATCGGAGCCGATGGCCGCGGCGTTTGCGGGTGCGAAGCTGGCCCTGGCCAACGCCACCATGCTGGCGCACCCAGCGCCCGATGCACCGATCGCCCTCACCACCGACGCGTCGGACTACGTGGTGGACGGGTGCACGAGCAGTGGGTGCGTGGTGCTTGGCATCCGCTGGCGTTTTTTAGCCGGCAGCTTTGCCCGCACGAACGCCGCTACAGCACCTTCGACCGTGAGCTGCTCGGGCTCCACCTGGTGGTCCGACACTTCCGCCATCTGCTGGAGGGCCGCCCGTTCACGGCTTTCGTCGACCACAAGCCCCTTGTGTTCGCGATGGCCAAGGTCGCCGAGCCATGGTCGGCACGGCAGCAGCGTCACCTCTCTGCCGTTTCGGAGTATACGACGGACATCCGTCACGTGGCGGGTAAAGACAACCCGGTGGCGGATTGCCTTTCCCGGTCCGTCGCACACGCGGTCCACCTCGCGATCGACTATGCCCGGATGGCGGAGGCTGTGCACACACGACTCGACTCGAGTCGTGTGTGCACAGCACCACAGCATCACACTTAACGCAGAAACGGGATGAACGCGACATTCACCAGCACATATTAAACGAAAAGGTGATGAACCCCCTTCCTCCCCTTCCTCTCCTGCCTCCACCCCCTCCCCTCTACCCCCCCTTCCATCACCCCTTTCCATCCCTGTCCCCCCAACACCCCCCTCCCCAGCCCAGCAACGCTGGGTACTTCTGCTAGTCATCTACCAAAAAAATCTCGTAGTTCTCTCTCTGCACCTAACATTTGTATCCCGTTATCACTCAGCAGGTATGCTGGTTGTCCTCCAATAAAAAAAATTGGCGTAATACTTGCACGAACTCCATGGTTGAACAGTCCACTGCTAGCTCGACATTAACTGCTCCCGTATTTACAGGTGAAGATGACCCCGTCGTGTTTGGTCATCTTATTATGTCCAACCTTCACAAGGTATGGACCAAAGTCATCACAGGATGTGTAGTGGGAAGGTGGAGTAAATGGTGCCGTGTGATGCCTTGGTAAGTTGGCCATCACCTGATATTCTTCTCGATGCTCCATTTCTCGGCAAAATACACATCTTAACCTGATAGACTTGGTGAGCTGTTCGTCTGGTCTTTGCTGCCATGGTTGCCACTCCATTGTACCCATACTGGTGCATCTGATGTGTAAACAAGAAAGATATCCGATTGCGATGTGGAAGTAGTGCTGGATGCTTTGACTCACAGGACATCATAGATTCATCTGCCCTACTGCCAACTCTGATGGCTCCCTCGTCATCCAAAAAGGGGCTCAGGGTCTTGAATTCACCTCTATCAAGGCTATGTCGAAGGGTCTTCTGGGCTTCTTTGATCCAGAAACTCCCAAGCTTTTGTAACTCAAGCGGTGTAAGAGGTCCCTTTGTTTCAGTTGTGGCAATTTCTTCATTCAACTTCGTCCGACATTTAGCCTGTAGTTGGTCCCCACATCTCATTACCCTGCGCTCGCAAAGCGAAAAATGGGGTGAAGCATTCAGGTACGTACGTGTGCTGTGTGCTATATGTGTCTGCATTTTAAAAATTCATTTTCTCGGCAACCGTTGGTCCGATTGACATGAAATTTTCACCATGGGAGTGCTCTTCCTTTCGAATATTTTAATGATAATCATGACGTCATGTCATTTGGTACAGGCGCCATCTTGGAAAAAACCGAAAACCTTTGCACCTCTATCTCCAAAACCGATGAATGGAAAAAATTGAGACACAGCTCATTGTAAAGAACTCTCCATGGAGAATAACATATGTTAATGATGACGTCATTGGTGCCATAATTGTGACGTCATAATTCGACAGGTACAACACTTAGTCTGATCAGTTTAAAATGTATTGAGCGTGATGTCTGCAACAATTATATTAGAGAATTAGTGGGGCAGATATGTAACAAAAATTGCACGAGATGTTCACATCCGGCAGAAAGTTTGAAATTTTGCATACAGGGGTATTTTGACATGCTGAGTTCAAAAATTGGCGGATCCAAGAGGTCTGACCAATGGACAGGCCGCCATCTTGAATTCCAATATGGCTGCCAAGACGAAATGTTGATAATCCCTATCTTGGGTTCTAAATGACCTGTGGTGCTCAAATTTTGTACACAAGGGTATGTTGACATGCTGAGTTCAATAAGGCAATAATTTGAAATGTCTGACAAATGGTATGGCCGCCATTTTGAATTCCAATATGGCCGCCAAGACGAAATGTTGAAAATCCGGGGTTCTTTGCAAAAGCAATACCAATTCAATGGATCCTAGTTGACAAATCATATAACAAGTCAAAGAGCTCATTTCAAAGTATATTTCGTACCAGTTGGCAGCCGTAACATGCTGCAAGCTTTTTTCCATCCATTTTACTTCTCCTACTACTGCTCATCTCGGAAGCATTGTCCAGAGCAGAAACATAGTTCTGTGCATGGTAGATTAGCAGCAGGACATTTGCAATTTCCAGCACACCGTTTTTTACACTTGCACTTGATCAGCTCTCGGCACCCTTTTGACGCCTCTGGCATTACTGTCCAAAATGGATGCCAGACATCATCTGCATTTTTAGCCCATCCCCAATCTGCAGGTGAAGGCAGCTCTGGGTTAGCAATTTGGGACTGTCCCCAGATGTGACCGGCCTGAAAGACTGCCCTCTTCACATGTTGACGCAGTGCCTCTTTTGTCGGTGGAATATTTTCCGATTTCCCTGAGCAAACAGCTGCTTGTGTGCTTCGTTCACTT
Source organism: Myxine glutinosa (assembly GCF_964187855.1). NCBI lineage: Eukaryota > Metazoa > Chordata > Myxini > Myxiniformes > Myxinidae > Myxine > Myxine glutinosa. The sequence goes on along the minus strand of NC_136261.1, from coordinate 209,114,116 downwards.
TCTTCAGAGGGGAAGTTCTACTGTACAGAACAACGAAGAACCTCTCTATGTTGTCCATGTCATCATCTGTTACTTCCGCTGGTGCATGTGAGAGATGATTGAAGACCTCCCCCAAGTTTGGCATGGAATTCCATATGCTCCACACAGTCTTTTTGCCAATCCCACATATGGCAGAAACAGTATCGCATCCGGAAACAGTATGCAGGAATAGAAGCCCCCATGAGCGTTCAGGGCCAATGTGAGTCGCAATAGTGTGAGCAGCAATGTGCCTGAAATAGTTTCCATGTCCAAATGCCAACCACATTGCACAACCGTCCATAATCCTTGCCATTGCGATAGCCAACACAACCACATCCGTGTCTGTTGCATGAATGACGATACTTCTGTACCCCTGCTGATATGCATGCCAAGCATGTAGCATCATTCGTGAATCAGCCTCTTCATGCGTACATGGTTGAATTTGAGAAACATCAGAAGGGGGCTTTGATTTAACCTCTTCTTCTAAGGTTGTAAGAAGTGTTTTTCCCTCTGGAATAGGCATCGTTTGCAGGGAATCAGCAAGGAAACTGAATAATGTCTTTTTGTTGGAATCTACACGAAGGAAGCTGCTCCAGTTTCGTGGCACGGATGTCTGTTCAGTCACATGGAGTGGTATGCCAGTGCCACGACCAAGCCTGGTGCCTTCTTTGAGACTGTACGTTCTGTAGGTGTCCCACACCACATCAACACGCATCACAGTCCCCTCATTTAACTTTCGGGCAATGTACGGAAGGACCTGTTTCTGTGCATAGTCACCAAATGTCCTGATCACACTGTTGCACTTCTTAGGCTCCAAATGATGGACTAAGGCAGCCCCATCGAAAATACGAACTTCTCCTTTGGGCGCATCACGAGGACGTTGTGCTAAAGCTTCCAAACAGGGCAAAAGATCAGCCTTGCCGGTTGGTGGCCGCATTGTATTGATACCTTCAGCCAATGCAGGTGGCCACCCATGACACTCATCTATCTATAATTCCAGTAATCTCTGTTTGTACGTTTGTACGTTTGTCTGTGACCGCTGTTTCTCGACAACTACCGGTCCGATATACTTGAAACTTGCCAGGTATATTGCTAGGGACCCGAGGATGTGCCTTTTCAAGGTTTTAAATTAATCGGAGAAGTACTTACCGAGCTATGTCCAAAAAACGCTTCAACCAATCAGAGAGCAGCGAGCTATCACGTGTGCCGAACGTGGCGATCAGACTCTATTTCACGTTGGCAAACTATGTTGCCGCTATGTTGGCGTTAAACTATGTTTTAAAACTAATGAAAACCATTTCATGTAAATAGAGGGGGGGGGGGGGGGATTGTCACTGTACTCGCAAGCCGTTCGCCGTTCGCTTTGGCGTTGCGAATGGACCAAAACATTTCATGGACCAAACCATTTCATGTAAAGCGTTCGCCGTTCGCTTTGGCGTTGCGAATGGACCAAAACATTTCATGGACCAAACCATTTCATGTAAATAGAGGGGGGGGGGGGATTGTCACCGTACTCGCACCCACGTACCCACGTACGGGCATTGCACCCACGTACGGGCATGCCCTAGTATTCATAAAATGTGTTAAGATCACCATCTCTAGTTTGGCAAGAAATGTACATTCGTGAGAAGAGCTCCACATTACTTTTCATACGTGTAATCTTCGCCTCAGACTTTCCAGGTGTTTTCTTGGGCTTCGATTTCAACAGTGGCAGATTGTTCTTTGAAATGCTATCATAGAAATTGTCAGAAGGATCCTTGATTCGCTGCCCCACAAATCCGTCAAATTGTGTTTTGCCAGTGTCCTCCATGGATCGCACTGCGGCTATCACTTCATCAGGCATGATGACCTTTGTGTCAAGCACATACAAGTCATTACTGTCTTCCGCAAACGGGTTTCCAAGTTTTTCAAAGGAACTGATTGCATTATTGAGATCTGATGCAAAGGATTTCTGGACACTAGGCAATTGTTCGTGGTGGCGGACATCAGTTTGCCTCTGTCTTTGAAACTGGTCCTCAAACTCATTCAGGATTCTGGCTATTTCTGCACCAGCTACCATCCACCGGCGAAGAGCCCCTTCATTCTCAGTAATTCCAATGACTCCACCATCACCTTTCACATAAGCGTTCTGCTGTTCGTGTATCTGATCGTGTGCCATAGCAGAGAACTTGTGTGATGACTTCTGAGTGACAAAGTTCCCCTTGACAAATTCACGATGGATATCCATGGAATCGTTTGAAAGTTCCTGAAGGTCTGTTACATGCACTGTCAACCATCTGGCGTAATGGTAATGGTCCATGGCAAACATCCACGGAATGATCGCCGTGAGAGTCTCCACATAGAGCGTGTAGTTGGCTTCCCGTTGTGATCTTATGAATGCCAAGAGAAGACACTCCAACTGCAGGACTTTATTCCAGTAGCAAAACTGGGGGTACTTTGTAGCCATCTTCTTGCTCCAAAGATCAAATGATTGTAAATCTTCAGTTTCACATGTTTTCCGGTAGTCATCGTATGCCTTTCGCTGCAGAGCGTACAACGCCGCTACTGTGACTTGGTGTGCCCATTGTGACCTCGATATTTGCAAACCTTTGTGAAGACTATCTGCTCTTCCCTCTGTTGTTACACCAGCACTGGTCATTACACTTGCCCAGCCACTCCCCTCCAGGAAGCTGCCGATCGCTTTCAACAAGGCCATCTCTACATGAAGTCCTCCCATCATCACAAAAACTTGTCTTCACCATATATACCTGGCCAAGTCCATTGAATCTTCTTTGCAATTGCATAGAGTGGTTGATCAACGGTCAGAACTGGAACTTGTCCGGGGTTTACTAGTTCTGTCGCCTGCTTGATTAAATTCATTCCATGCTTCACCATTGCCAATGTGTGAGCACTCTCGCGGAACAGAGGTAGCAGTCCTGTAATTGCAGGAGGCCGAGGAACTTCAACCTGCAGATTTGCCATGTATGCTGACCAGGAGATATTATCTTCACTCTCAAGACCTTCCTTCTCCTGCAGGCTTTGTACAAACGAAAGCCACTGACTTTCTTTGTCCTGTATTCCGGAGGACACACTTGGAGTGGATGGACCTTTTGGTTTTCTTGGAATGGGATTATTAGTTGGAAATGTTTCAGGAGGCACATCACTGTAAGATGCAGGAAGGGCGGCTATGGTTTTGGAGCGCTGTTTGTTCTCATTCTCAGTGACATTCTCATGATTTCGAATGCTGCCACTTTTGTCATGTGAAACATGTTGTGTCAGTGATAACGCGGTTCCATGAAATGAACTTTGTGCTGATGCTGATGATGGGTTGTGATCTATGTTGTCTAGGTTGCCTGTTGTGAATATTCCACTTCACAATTTTGTTGGACACACAACGCCGTCATGTTTGTATATTTCTATGACTCTGTTGGCCTCATCTGTGGATACCTCCAGTATGCGATCATAGGAAACACACAAACCATGTTGAAAAAGAACGTCAACGAGATCCCGTTTCCTTGTTTTGCTATGAATGAGAAGACCCAGGTAAAGTGGCAGTGATGTTTCACGTTTCAAATTGTGACGTACTGCTGTAGTTTCCAACCTTCCTCGTTTCATAGTGTTGAATGTTACAAGTTGAGTTAAGGATTGCACAGAGACGCCTCCCTTGTTGTTTGCGTTTTGTTTTTGTATGTTTGTACCAGCAAGAATCATTTCCATCAACGCTGCCAATGATGGTGGTGAGTTGTTATATGATTCGTTAACTAGGGATCCATTGAATTGGTATTGCTTTTGCAAAATATATTTGCGCACAATCTGGGCAGCTCTCATGAGAATGACCGCGTCGTTGTCAGAGCTTTGTCTACAAGCATGCAATAAAGCTTCACCAATGTCCTCTTTGAATGACAGTGCCACTTCATGGTTGCTCTTATGTGCCTCAAGTTGCGGAAGGTGTCTGAGCAGCTTGTCCTTAAGGTGAGTTGAATTAATCCTCTTTGAGATATCACCTCCCAGTTGTGCCAGACGTTCTGTATAAAGCTTTGTGAGATCGGCTAACTTGAAAGTGTAACTGTCATCTGTACACTTCATTTCTTCCAAATAGGCTATCAATTCGGCCAAAGCTACTGATTCTGGTGGCATATTTTCACTTGAACTGGCTTCCTCATTCTTTCTTACAAATGATCTGTATCGAGTGTGGAGAACAGTCATGCACTTCTTGTGATAAACAGCATCTGATGCTGTCATATCACCTACAGACAATCTAGCCAGGAGTTTTGTATCCCTTAATTCTGTTGCCATCAATCGAACATTGGAATATACATTTTTTGTTGCCGCTCTGTGGACTATTTCTTCATCTATCTATAATTCCAGTAATCTCTGTGTGTATGTATGTCTGTATGTCTGTGTTTCTCGACAACCACGGGTCCGATATACTTTAAACTTGCCAGGTATATTGCTGGGGACCCGAGGATGTGCCTTTTCAAGGTTTCATATTAATCGGAGAAGTAGTTACCGAGCTATGTCCAAAAAACGATTCAACCAATCAGAGAGCAGCGAGCTATCACGTGTGCCGAACGTGGCGAACAGACTCTGCCTCGGACGGCACATTTGAGAGCGTATTCATTTATTTCACGTTGGCAAACTATGTTGCCGCTATGTTGGCGTTAAACTATGTTTTAAAACTAATTAAAACTAATTTGCGATTCTTTCGCTTTCCTGCGCATTTGTGCACGCTACGGCGATTTATTTACCAAACTCCGCAAGCCGTTCGCTTTGGACCAAACCATTTCATGTAAATAGAGGGGGGGGATTGTCACCGTACTCGCAAGCCGTTCGCTTTGGACCAAACCATTTCATGTATACACAAAGAATTAAGTTAAGCACCCCCTAATATATATTCTTTGTGTATATGTATACATTGGCATATATTCTAAGGTATGTGAGATCAAATAATGATTGGTATGACATTAGCAATTATCCATTGATGAAATGCAGATGAGTGCACTCATCTGTGACGCCCATCGCTCGTGCAGCACGTGTTATCATCCACGTGGTCGTGATTGACGCAAAGATCGCTAGAGGTCTTCTCAGAACAATGACTGTACGTTAGAAAACATAAACGTCATCCACACTGTCCGTGATGGACCTATAGCTCCATACTTAAATTGAGGTGAAAATATGCCTAAAATTCCCAAAAAATTTCACCTTAAATTATTCAGAATAAAATATTGAAAACGGCATGATTGTTATGTTTTTATGTGACCATAATATCACTTCTCCAGAAAATATAGCAATATCATGGGTATATGACACTGTTTTGACGACAACAAACTTGTAATGTGCGAGGTTGTAAAAAAACGGGGGGGGGGGTGCTTAACTTAATTATTTGTGTATAAATAGAGGGGGGGGATTGTCACCGTACTTGCAAGCCGTTCGCTTTGGACCAAACCATTTCATGTAAATAGAGGGGGGGGATTGTCACCGTGCTCGCAAGCCGTTCGCTTTGGCTTTGCGAATGGACCAAACCATTTCATGTAAATAGAGGGGGGGGGGATATAATTTTAGATATATATATAGTACGGGCATGCCCTAGTTACTGATAATGCTATCACAAAAGAAACATGTGCTAGCAGTACTCTGTTCAATGGATGGAGATTTGAAACTTGTTCTGAGTCTTTTCTTAACAGGCGAGTAAGTTTCTTCACCAAGTTTAAGGTCTGAACTTTGCTTTCTTTCCCTTGATTCAGCCCTGGCCACACGAGAGCTGCTGCACTGCACATAACAGTTTTTGTGCCATTTGGCAGCATGCGCAGCTAGGGTTTCTGCAATACCGCAACCATCATCTAGTCGGGAAATGTTTATCCCGCAAGGCAAGGCACCTAAATCATTCAATGCCTTGAGATTTTGAGCAAGATTCTCGTAGACGTCTAGACACGACTGATTGCTGCCCTTACGTGCATCTCTTAGTGGTTCATTTTCAGAACGTTTCTGGCAAAGAGCGCAAATGTTCCAGTCTGTTGGCATTGGAATTGTTGACGATGTTTTCTTTGATTTCGACATTGGATCTGAAAGAGAAAAAACATTAACAAAATAAATTATTGGAATGTCATGTGAATGTTCAGTTCCGGCAGAAAGTGTTAAATTTCACATACAGGGGTATTTTGGGGCGCTGAATTTCCCAAATTTCTACTGCCTTCGACAAAATTACAAACCCATCAGTAGATTTGAGATGCAACAATTTTCCAGTTATCATAATAATGCTCAAATGATTTAACATTATGACATTACCGTACACTGTGCTATTAAAGCAATGAAAACATCGATGTTTGTCTTGGCGGCCATATTGGAATTTAAAATGGCGGCCATACCGTTTGTCAGACATTTCAAATTATTGCATTATTGAACTCAGCATGTCAACATACCCTTGTGTACCAAATTTCAGCGCCACAGGTCATTTAGAACCCAAGATAGGGAATTTCAACATTTAGTCTTGGCGGCCATATTGGAATTCAAGATGGCGGCCGGTCCATTGGTTAGATCTCTTGGATCCGCCAATTTTTGAAATCAGCGCCCCAAAATACCCCTGTATGCGAAATTTCACACTTTCTGCCGGAAATGAACATCTTTTTCACATATCTGCCCCACTAAATATAAATTTATGATGTCATCGCTCATGTGGTCTGGCAGCCATATTGGATCAAATAAAAAAATGTTCAAAAACAGAAGAGTTGCCTCGCAACAAGTTGACTGCGCAGGGTAAGTGTTCGATGAATACCATGTAGTTTTTCTCTGCAACTATTGATCTAATGGACACAAAATTTTCAACATGGGGGCATCTCCTCCCATTTGGAATGATTTTCGATTTTTTTGATTGCCAGAGAGACAGGCAGACTTAATTTTTTTTTTACCTTACTGCGCATGTGTGATTGGGACAAGATTCCATACACTTTGCCAAATTCAGAGCGAAATTACTGCTAAACTGCAGGTTCGTGTTCCGATTCATGTTCTATAGTGTTCAAAATTTAACATTCAATTGAAATTAAGGATCATAATAGATCATAGACTGACGTCTGTAGACAATATGAACCAATTGCTTAACCTCGCTATTCGCTTCGTGCGCAGAGTAAAAATAATGTCGAGAAAGATATTCTGGGGAAATGATGAGCGAGTGAACTGAACCAGCAACGTGGTAAAGTCTGGCCAAGACAGTCATGCACATCAAACTCTAGCCCAGTGAAGATAACATACACAGCACGATTAAATGCCACAGAACAAGTAAGGTACATTGTGAATAAAGGACAGTAATTAGCATTTACAGTAAACAAACCATTAAGCAGATTAGTAAGATCCTCAAATTGGAGAAACACTGTTTTGCTGTTCCAATGCAGGTTCGCATTCAAAGCTGTTTCGTTCATTTCACCTGCATTTGCAGCGCACTTGGGCAGTACGTGGGACGTTCTAAAATATAAAAGATCAACGAATGATATATCCACAGTCGAAAAACGAAATCCCACAGTCGTCCAAGACACACCAACAAGCATAATAGAATGAGTTGTAGCGGCTACCGCTGGGTTTACACAATCGCCTTGCACCTACCAAGGACGCGGAGCGATCACCATGCCGGGCTCGTCCAGGACGCCCGGGCAGGCCCGCGCTCAACTTGCCAGGCCTCGGCCGGGACGCCCGGGCATGCCCGGGCATGCCCGGCCACGCCCGCTCGACTTGCCAGGCCGCGGCCAGGACCCCCGGCCACACCCCCTCTCGCCTTTCCCAGGCAAACGCTCCGGGATAATGTGTGTATATATATTGCTGCCCGATAAACGGGCTTTTCAGAGTACCCGAGTTGTTTTGTGACAATAAAGAAACTCGGACGAATTCCAGCTTTTTGTCGTGTCCATTCTTCCGACTACGTGGGAGCACAGCTCCTTCACCATCATATCTTTTCCTATGAGATGTGTTTCATATTTACACAGAAACACAATTTTAAAAAACAACAAAAAATAAATGAGCAGAGAGACTTGGTGAAGCATTAAATAGTCTGAAACCCCTCAGGTGGTTTAAGTCTGAGTTGAAGGAATTATATTCATAAAATACGTTTTTTATTTCCCTCATTTAATTGATTACCCACACACATATATACAGGGAACTCACGCCCCTCCCCTCCTCGTCCCCCCCCCCCCCACCCCCATGCTCCATGCCGCTCACTCACTCGGAACAACTCACGCCCCTCCCCTCCTCGCCCCCCCCACCACTCCCCCCCCCCCCCCCCCCCATGGTCCATGCCGCTCACTCACTCGGAACAACTCACGGCCCTCCTTACACCGTTCACTCACTCGGAACATCTCACAGCCTTCTTTATCTATCTATAATTCCAGTAATCTCTGTCTGTACGTTTGTACGTCTGAACGTCTGTTTGTCTGTGACCGCTGTTTCTCGACAACCACGGGTCCGATATACTTTTAACTTGCCAGGTATATTGCTGGGGACCCGAGGATGTGCCTTTTCAAGGTTTCATATTAATCGGACAATTACTTACCGAGCTATGTCCAAAAAACGATTCAACCAATCAGAGAGCAGCGAACGATCGCGTGTGCCGAACGTGGCGGACACACTCTGCCTCGGATGGCACATTTGAGAGCGTATTCATTTATTTCACGTTTGCAAACTATGTTGGCGCTATGTTGGCGTTAAACGATGTTTTAAAACTAATAAAAACCATTTCATGTAAATAGAGGGGGGAGGGATTGTCACTGTACTCGCACGAGCAGATGGCGGAAGTGCCTGACCGCCAAGTGAAGTCCGAGCAACTCGCGGTCGAAGGTACTGTAACGGCGTTCGGGCGGGCGAAGCTGCCGGCTAAAGAACGCCAGCGGTTGCCAAGCTCCGTTTTAAAACTAATTAAAACCCCGGGGGGATTGTCACTGTACTCGCAAGCCGTTCGCCGTTCGCTTTGGCGTTGCGAATGGACCAAAACATTTCATGGACGAAACCATTTCATGTAAAGCGTTCGCCGTTCGCTTTGGCGTTGCGAATGGACCAAAACATTTCATGGACCAAACCATTTCATGTAAATAGAGGGGGGGATATAATTTTAGATATAGATATAGTACGGGCATGCCCTAGTCTATCTATAATTCCAGCAATCTCTGTGTGTGTGTGTGTCTGTGTGTTTGTCTGTGACCGCTGTTGCTCGACAACCACGGGTCCGATATACTTTAAACTTGCCAGGTATATTGCTGGGGACCCGAGGATGTGCCTTTTCAAGGTTTTAAATTAATCGGACAAGTACTTACCGAGCTATGTCCAAAAAACGCTTCAACCAATCAGAGAGCAGCGAGCTATCACGTGTGCCGAACGTGGCGATCAGACTCTACCTCGGACGGCACATTTGACAGCGTATTCATTTATTTCACGTTGGAAAACTATGTTGCCGTTAAACTACGTTTTAAAACGAATTCAAACTGCGATTAAATTAAAACGATTCATCGTAACTGCGACGATTTGCGAACTTCCGGACAGTGAAGACTTCACTTCCGGCAGCCAATCACAGAACGCTTTGTTGCGTAGGCGTGGCAATTTCTAGGCGTGGCGTGGCAAGGCGTAACAAGTAGTTACCGAGCTATGGCGATTTCTTTACCAAACACCGCAAGCCGTTCGCTTTGGACCAAACCATTTCATGTAAATAGAGGGGGGGGGGTTCTGTGGTCGTTGCGAATGGACCAAACCATTCATGTAAATAGAGGGGGGGGGGGGGTTCTGTGGTCGTTACTGCCACGTGGTTTCAAAGTTTTTTTTTGTTGTTGTTGTTTGCACGCATGTTTTTTTGCACCCACGTACGGGCACGCCCTAGGATATTTACACACACACACCCCTACACAAATTTTTTTTTTTTTTTTTTTGGCAAGGAACGGGCATCCACGTACGGGCACGTCCTAGCTTATATATAGTACGGGCATGCCCTAGTCTATCTATAATTCCAGTAATCTCTGTGTGTGTGTGTGTGTGTATGCGACCGCTGTTTCTCGACAACTACCGGTCCGATATACTTGAAACTTGCCAGGTATATTGCTGGGGACCCGAGGATGTGCCTTTTCAAGGTTTTAAATTAATCGGACAAGTAGTTACCGAGCTATGGCGATTTCTTTACCAAACTCCGCAAGCCGTTCGCTTTGGACCAAACCATTTCATGTAAATAGAGGGGGGGGGGGGGATTGTCACCGTACTCGCAAGCCGTTCGCTTTGGACCAAACCATTTCATGTAAATAGAGGGGGGGGGGGGGGATTGTCACCGGACTCGCAAGCCGTTCGCTTTGGACCAAACCATTTCATGTAAATAGAGGGGGGGGGGGGGATTGTCACCGTACTCGCAAGCCGTCCGCTTTGGCTTTGCGAATGGACCAAACCATTTCATGTAAATAGAGGGGGGGGATATAATTTTAGATATATATATAGTACGGGCATGCCCTAGTACTGTTAATGCACACGGAAAATCACATTGTTCACACACCACTCACTCGCACAATTCACTCCACAGTTTTCCCTGCTCACTCCCTCATACCACGATATTTTGGTAAGAACAGAATAGATCACCAAATTTGGACCACGTCCAGACAGCTATTTTCATTTGTAAATGAGAAACTGCATAAAAACATTTTATTCACTCAATTTTTGGGCCGGTCAAGATCTGGGGTCGGAACAAATGCCCTATTTGCCCCCGTTATAATCCGCCATTGAGTCAGACAAGCCTGGTGTTGGCTTAGCGTTTAGGGTGCCGGCTTGGGATCCCAGGATCCTGAGTTTGAATCCCGGTCGATCGTTCAATTAATGCCAGGGGGGTTGACTCAGCCTGTCATCCTTCCGAGGTCGGCAAATTGAGTACCAGCTCTGGTAATTGGGGCACTGCATCAGTGGCACTGACGCGCTTCCAGAAAAATGATGCAATCAGCAGCCACAAGCTGCATACGAAATAACAACAACATTGACTCAGACCATAGCCTTTTCAAATAGATCAAACATGTTTGGAAATCAGCAGTTATTTGCATCGCTGATGCATGCCATTCATGCATGTGCAGACTGGGAAACTGCCATTATTTACAGTCTGTTGTGGATTGCAAGGTAACTGCAGTATGTGTAATTTACGAAGGAAAAGGGCCCAGAATAAACAGAAATATAACCCCACCCCACCCAAAAAAATTGGACCGCAGGTCCTGAAGCTCAGCTGGATCAGGAGCAACAGTCACTCAAACCCCCCACAGAGCTCCTTACACCCTGATGTTTTAATGCCGTGAACACACTTTGGTACATCATGGGCGATGAAGGTTGTGATCAAGTTTCATTGGAATTGTTTGTATAGTTTCGGAGAAGAGAGCAAATACCTATCTTGGGGTGGGCAAAAACACCCCTGTAGTTCCCCTTGATGAGCGCAGATTTTTATGCGGTCAATACACTTTCATGAGGCATCAGAAATGAAGCTTGTGGCCAAGTGAGGGGTGAAAAGGGGACTTGAGGGGGGGCACATCCCGATCTCCCGATGGACCGAGGACCGGCTGAGGATGTTGGACGAGTTACTGACGAAGAAGAAGAATGGCGTCGTGTGCTCTGAGAAAGCGTTGAGTTTAAATGAACAGTTTCGTGTCTATTTGCACTCCATGTTTAATGAAAGTTTATTGAAAATAAAGGATTCGTCACAGACTGACAGGTTCTGCTGCGACAAGTATTTTCACTGAATGGGATATTAAAAGCAGAGCAGAATCCGCAGGCGGGAATCCGCTCCTGTTTACCTCAATCCAAATCGATGTTCTGCGAACATTAATTATTATTATTATTACTAGCCGAAACCCGTGGAACATCCACGGAAGGGAGGATGTGGTGTATGGATAGAGTGTACCAATATGGATGGCATAGGGGATTTGCTTGTCCGAGTAAGAGTTAGGAAGAAAGATGAGAATGAAGTGCGTATATTAACAACGTATTTATTGCAATCTACTTGAATGACAACGCTACGATATACTTTTGAAAAATGAATGGATTCGTAATAGGAATCGGCATAGCACCACTCTGGCCATTTTTTATGAGACTATATGGTGTGGGTTGGATTTGTGTGAACAAAATCAAGAAAAAGGCGACACTTTGTAGAATCCTTTGTAGAAAACTTTGTAGAATCCAACTTACACTGTGTATAAAGTGTCACCTCCTGACTTTGTATTTTATATTGTTAGAGACAAAACAAACACTAAATAACATAGCCACATACCAAAAACGTGTATTTTCAATTTTCACTTGTGCAAAAATGCTACTCACAATTACATCGCCTGTGCGTCGGCCTGTGATTGAGCCAGAGAGTTGGCCTGTGAGTCAACTTCCTTTCCAATGTCTGCAAGAATTGAAATACTGATTGTGAATGTGTAAAATTATATGAAAGAAGAACATGCATATCAATAGACGATGCCATTGAAAAGGAGAGCAGCTGTCAATAGAAAAGGATGTCTGACTTATCAATTTGACATTATTGCACAGGAAATGACAAACAAAGAAAGTTCATTTCCATCGGGTAATATTACGATGAGAGATCAGCCGATACCTTTATTATGTCCATCAGCATCCATGGCACTTAGGAAAAAAAAAACCGTGGCATCAGCCAGCCGCAGCCAACTATCACGTACCGTCTCGAAGTCAATGCCATCCTTTTATCTCTTCGTATACACCTCACTGATTTCTACCTTATCGTGAACAGGGTAAAGCCTACTTTGATAATCATGAACGGTGGCAGATGCAGGAGCGAAACGTAAGCGTAGGCCTCGGCCCTACCTATCCAGTTGTTGTTTCCGTTGTGTAAGGGGGGAAAAAAACAAACATTTTGGTCTCAGACCTTTGAGAGTACGTCGTTCCGTGAACTTTTTGAACGGGCCTCGTATGCCATGCTTCGTCAACGTTGGGTTGTTTTAAAATGATTTGAAGGATTAACTTAAGCACCGTGAATAGAGCAGCTACTGATGGGCTGCTGATCGGTTTCACTTCGTTGTTATATATGGAAGAAATTATGGTAAACCCACCTGATGAGGTTAGCGTGCACCGCCATCGATAACACCGGCACAAATGGCGGAACAGATGGATTCTTCTTCATCGCATTGCATCGCATTCTCTTCCTGTGAAACTGTTTCATAGAACTGTGTCGTTTATGTACATTTTTATTTTATTACATTCACGTCGTTTCACATTCTCGACTTCGTGGAGCTTCAATGTGGTTCAAAAAAATAAAATAAAGATGGATTCTTCTTCATCGCATCGCATTCTCTTCCTGTGAAACTGTTTCATAGAACTGTGTCGTTTATGTACATTTTTATTTTATTACATTCACGTAGTTTCACCTTCTTGACTTCGTGGAGCTTCAATCTTTTGTGGTTCAAAAAAATAAAATAAATATGGATTCTTCTTCATCGCATCGCATTCTCTTCCTGTGAAACTGTTTCTCCATTTAACGTTTCCAAAATCAAAACTTCAAAAACTTCTTCACTTCGATTCGAAAAAACTTCAAACTTCAAAAAACGTTCCCAAAACGTCACTCCATTTAACTTTATTAAAATGACGATAAAGACCATTTGACCATCGCCTTCGCCCAGCAGACGCCAATACGATGGTGTCGTAAGATGGCGTCGTATCGGCCGATAATCGGATGCTTTTGGGTCCCAAAGTCGGCGAATTCAGATTTTTCGAGTATGGCTGTACGTGATAAACAAAGAGCGCGGTTCGTAGATGGAAAATGCATTAGTGCCGTGGGCATGGGGTCACTGGGTGCGGCGTAAAAGGGATAACAAAGTCGAGTCCTTACGGTATTATTATATAGATTACGCACGTTAAAATCACCTTATTTAAATTTCACGATGTGCAAGATAAACATTTCACAATTTACCTGGTAATTCTGATCACCCTGGGTCCTGGGACCAGTTTGTGCCCCAAGTCTTTCACGAACTAGGTGGTCATGACTGATGTTCGACTGAAGCTGGTAGAAACTTGGAAATTGATCTGGATCTCAGGGATAGGTCTCCTCACCTTCACAATGGACTCTTTAACATCCACCAACGAGGACGAGCAAACGGGATACCTAAGGGACGGCGGAACATTGGTGCAGGCCCTCCCCATTTATTTATGTTTTCGTGGAGCCCGCCATGTTATTTAAGCGGTGCCGAGCACTCCGTTCCGTTGCATGGGCGGTTTTAAATTTCAAATAAATGTTGTTTGAGCGTTAGTTGCCGCTTGGTAACTGAACACACCTGCTCAGGTGTGCATGCTGTGGTGTTCTTGTGTGGCTATTTCCGAATTCCGACAACGTTCTTCAGGAAACATCATCTCAAGGAATGTCGAGTGAAGGAAATGAAACTGAAGATAATCTCCAGAGGTGAGCGCCTTGTATAAGTCCCGACTTCCCCGTTAAGTTTGACGTAAACGGCAAGAGTGACGTCATGCATTGCATTGGCAACAGGGTCGCAACAAAACTGTTACAGTTATCTGTTATTGTGACGTCACGTCGCTTAGGCAATCTGAGCAAACGGTGAGAAGACGTTTGATTTCGAGGAGAGTTAAGAAACATTCTTAATAGATCGAAATGTTTTTGACGGAGATCCTGAAAAGGCTCGAACGGGAGAGGATGGTGAGTTCCACATCGACATCAAATACTGTGCAGACCAAAGAGCTGCTGAATGTTCCATGTGCGGTTGTTTCTTCATTTAGTATGAATGGTCGATCACAGTATGTCAGCATCACGTGCCGTTATCCCGGTCAGAATCCGACACTTTTGTTGTGGGGACGTGTGACGCATTCGCAGCCCTGTGTGCGCGCCTTGCGCATGCGTGTCCGGGTCTCTTCACACAGAACACGTTCGGCATCTATCTATAATTCCAGTAATCTCTGTTTGTACGTTTGTACGTTTGTACGTTTGTACGTTTGTACGTTTGTACGTCTGTTTGTCTGTGACCGCTGTTTCTCGACAACCACGGGTCCGATATACTTTTAACTTGCCAGGTATATTGCTGGGGACCCGAGGATGTGCCTTTTCAAGGTTTGAAATTAATCGGACAAGTACTTACCGAGCTATGGCGATTTAGCCGTTCGCCGTTCGCTTTGGCGTTGCGAATGGACCAAACCATTGCATGTAAATAGAGGGGGGGGGTTCTGTGGTCGTTGCGAATGGACCAAACCATTCATGTAAATAGAGGGGGGGGGGGTTCTGTGGTCGTTGCGAATGGACCAAACCATTTGATGTAAATAGAGGGGGGGGGGTTGTCACCGTACTCGCAAGCCGTTCGCTCTGCCTTTGGCTTTGCGAATGGACCAAACCATTCCATGTAAATAGAGGGGGGGGATATAATTTTAGATATATAAATAGTACGGGCATGCCCTAGTCTATCTATAATGCCAGTAATCTCTGTGTGTGTGTTTGTACGTTTGTCTGTGACCGCTGTTTCTCGACAACTACCGGTCCGATATACTTGAAACTTGCCAGGTATATTGCTAGGGACCCGAGGATGTGCCTTTTCAAGGTTTTAAATTAATCGGAGAAGTACTTACCGAGCTATGTCCAAAAAACGCTTCAACCAATCAGAGAGCAGCGAGCTATCGCGTGTGCCGAACGTGGCGAACACACTCTGCCTCGGACGGCACATTTGACAGCGTATTCATTTATTTCACGTTGGAAAACTATGTTGCCGCTATGTTGGCGTTAAACTATGTTTTAAAACTAATGAAAACCATTTGGGATTTGGGGTGGATTGTCACTGTACTCGCAAGCCGTTCGCCGTTCGCTTTGGCGTTGCGAATGAACCAAAACATTTCATGGACCAAACCATTTCATGTAAAGCGTTCGCCGTTCGCTTTGGCGTTGCGAATGGACCAAAACATTTCATGAACCAAACCATTTCATGTAAATAGAGGGGGGGGGGGGATATAATTTTAGATATATATATAGTACGGGCATTGGCAAGGAACGGGCACCCACGTACGGGCAATGCCCTAGTTGATTGCAAAGCACTCAGTGCATCTCTTCCGAAGTATGTTCCACAAGAACACCCTCAGCTTTATTTATTCGACCGAGCGAGGCTGTTTATTCCAGCTCCGTGAAACACCTGCGACCCATGCCAACAGAAAACAGACTTTGTGGAACACCGGTCGCATTTTACATCCAATCATGTAACTTCCTTCTTTTTTCTTTTCTTTTTTTTGCATACAAGATCGAGGCTCGTGTAAGAGCTAACATCAATCACAAAAAAAAACGGACACACAAAACAAAAAGGGAGCGGGAGACAAGATGGGTAGAGAGAGGGAAGCACACAAGTACAACAGCGGAGAGCAGGGACATTGGGAGATCTGTGGGAGGGAGAGTGCTTGCTCCCTGAAGCCTTCAATAATTCAAAAGAACCATGGGAACGTTCAATAATTCTCCCTGAGTAGGCGCTCCTACGTTGAAGCTTTCGTGTCGATTGCTCAAGCGGTTACGGAGACAACGAACGTACAAGACAAGAACCAGAAAATCATTTCGTCCTTGTCGCACAGCAAACCTCTCCGACAAATTTCGTTTGATTCTGTCCATAACTTTTTGAAATAACGTGATATATATCATTTTTGGCCCGATCTCTCAATGGTGAAGAATCGCTTAAAAATCTTGTCGGATCCGAATCCGGATTCAAATCTTCACCAAAATCTAATAATTTCGTACTTGTCACACACACAACCTGTCCAACAAATTTCATGTGAATCAGTCCATAACTTTTTGAGGTACACTATTCACAGACAGACATGGATGAAAACATAATCTCCCTCCCATAACATCCAGAGGAAAAAAGGTCAAAAAGTGAGGGCCAAAGCCGGCAATCCACAACATAGTCAAGGATGGTCGTGGACGCCTAATACTGGTTTATTACACTGCAATTGCTGCCACTATGGAGTGCTCTGTCGGAATCGGAATGAATCTTGAGCCTTTAACCTTGAATTATCCTGATTCCAGCCCTCAACGTTCTTGTTTCAGGGAACCCTGAGTCATCCATCCCTCCTGGGCAAGAAACCTGCAAATAACGGTAAATGTGCTCCTGCTCTGAATACAATTTTCTTTTTCACCTTGAGTCATGTCAAAGGCAAAGGTCATTCCTCTCTGGGGTACATCGATTACAGTAGATCAATGGTCAGGCCTCAAGAACATTGGGTGTGTGTTCATTTACCAAGTTTATTGTGGAGAGATCGCGAAGAGGTTTAAGCATTTGAGCATGCACTCCATTCAAAACCGTTAAGGAACGGCTGGCTAGGCAAGCGCTAGCGAGCTGCTTGGTAAAGGAGCACACCTCCAACTCTTGTGGGGTCTATAGATTACAGTAGATCTTCGCTCAGTTCTGGAAGTAAAACTTTACTTATGGATGTCTGGATTCCTCCAAATTTCTTTGTTTAATGTTGTAAACAGCATAAGCGACTGTTTAGAAAGCTAATCATGTGTGTTTGTGGTTTGTAATATTTTACAAGCCCGGCTTCGCCGCTGTTCGACTTGCAGACTGCGATGCAATTACAATCGTTGATGTTTAAAGTTTCTGTCACATCTGAGTTTAAAGACTGTTGGTTTTCATTGTTTTACCCTCTCCGATAATACGTGCAGATCCTGTTTATAGCTTCAGTCAGCTAAGACCATGCAGTTTTGGTATACCGTCCACCAATCCATGAACGAGCAATTTTTGCAGAGCAACTGAGGCCATCTATTTTCCACATCCGTGTGGAGTGGGGCGAGAATTATAACGTTACAATAAATAGGAGATGTACTGTTCATAAGGGAACATAAGGTAGGGGAGAGTGTGGAGGAGAAGGGTATCTTCTCTGATATGCAGCACGTTGCTGCGGGTTACATCATTCCTGTAGGTTGGGACAGGCATTTGTAATTTGTTCAGGGTGCCGATGATAACGCAAACCTACTCTTCATTGTAGGACACCGTGGGATATTTGCTCAGCATGGCTTTTATATTTACAGCGTGGCTCTTAGATGTTCTGATGTACATCAAAGATATTGCAAACAATGGGGTTCAAAAGTTAACTTCCTGATCTTTTCCTCCAACCTATCCCAAAGCGATGAAATGGTACCAGTGGCGGCGTCAGGAAAACGAGGTGAGATGTCCATCCGAACGACTCTGCCATAATTATCCCGTCCTCCAGGTAGCGGGAGATGGGTTTTGCGTGTGTGTGCAGGTTTGCTTGTGCCTCCTGGTTATGACTTTTTTGAAACCATAAGTTGAGCTTTTGTCATCAAATTTTCATAAAGCCTTTATTGTGAGATTATGGACAACACTCATTAAAAATAGGACCACGGGTCCTGAAACTCACATACATCAGCAGCAACTGTCAATGACGTCAAGTTTTGCTGCGGCTGCAATGCCCTCTGCAGGTAAGGGCAGGTATTCTTTGCGTTTTAGGCCTGATTTCAACCAGTTAATGAGCGCAGAAGTTGATGCCGTCAATGCACCTTCGTTAAGCATCAGATATGAAGCATGTTGGCATGTATCTTCAAAATCATATGTTTGGTTCAACCGAAAATGACTGAAGTGTTTACAGACTCGCTGACTTTGGCTTTTGACTTTGGCTTTCACTCACTCTCTGGCTGACTGACTTACCAATGGACACTGGTCAATCACATAAGCTCACCGGACTGAAGTCCAGGTGAGCTAATTTTGTTGCAGTTTTATTCCGTGGCATGAAGTGAAAGGTGGGGTTAAGCAATTTGGTCAGTTTGTCTGTCTGTCCACAACGTCAGTTTATGATCGAGGAACAAGTTAATCCCAATCGAACGTTATGTTTTGAACACGAGTTGCAACATGAATCAGAGACTGAACATGTAATTTAACAGTACTTTGGCCCCGAATTTGTCTTGATCGCTCATGTGCCTAGTGGAGTGAGATCATATTGTCACTCTGCCTGTCTGGCAGTCAAATAAAATTGAAAACAATTTAATCATCAAACTTACTGTTTTTGAGGATGTCAGAAAGGACACAAACAAGCACAAATAACTAATTAACGAAGAACATAACTAATATAATATAATAACTAATATATAATATAATAACTAATGATCATAATATTACTAATAATAACATATAATATAATAACTAATATAACTAATAACTAATAACAAATAACTAACGTGTGAACTAAGGTAGTGTGAAAGATGCTGCATCAACGGTGGTAAACTTTCAAAAAAATTCTACAACTTTTAAAATCGTTTTTATCTTTTTAAAAACTTTTACTTTGTTTCAATTAAAAATATATACTTGAACACTGGAGAACACAAATCGCCCTTTTGGCCACTTTCAAAAACCTTTCCTTTAGCATGAATTGGACAAAATATTACAGCATTTTACATCATCTTCACCAATCCAATTTACCGTTTGCAGCCCATGTCCATGTCCATTTTTCTCAAGAAAGCATGGCGAAAGTATTGTTGCGGTTTTGAGTTTTGGTAACAGTCAGTATAATAAAGGTTAAATTTCCCTCTCATAATTAGTCACACAAACAACATGTAGCCTCGCGATAGTATAGTGATCTCTTAGTATTTGTGAGCTTAGTCCTTTTCCTATGTTAGTTCTGCGTTGAGTAGAGTAAGGAGAATAGGTCCTACTCCTACTTCCATTGCCTGATCCCGCCTCCCTGGCCTCACGCCTCTTTGTGCGGCCTTCGATTCTTTTGGCGCGAATTAACATGAGGCAGGCCTAGGGGGGTCGGGGCGGGACCGAATGAGGGCGGCAGAAGAGCTGACGGTAAGCGCGAGCCGCCAATCAGGGCTCAGAGGGTGTGGCGGCAGCACTGCGTCACAGGGCGTGGTTGGAAGGTTCGAGAAGGTTCGGGAAGGTTCGGGACGTGTCAATATAAGCGGTTGCGCAAAGCTCCCAAGAGGACTGATGAGGAGGACTCGCGAGCACCTGCATTGAAGAGAGCAGTAAGAGGACTGGGTTGGCATTGAGTGGAGAAAGACGCACATGAACCAGGATACACGCTCACATGAAAGCAACGCTCTGTTGAGCTTGAAGCTGAGCCACGTACAGTGCATTGAGTTACGCGAGTGATAATGTGCTGTGTAACCGCCAGCCGCGCTGAGAGACGCGTATTTTCCTTCCTACCTCATCGGCTGCCTTTTGTTCGGGAGACGCTCTACGAGGATCCTTCCATCGCCTGCGTGCCTTCTTCGCGGGACGTGCTGGGACCGTGGAGAGCCGGACATGGCTGTTCCTGGACGACTAAGTCGGCGTGTTTGGCTGGAACATCAAACTGCCTGCAATTCCCTGTGTGGGTGTGATGGGCCCGAGTCTGGGGGTTCAGGATAAGACTGATTAAGTGCTTCTCTGTGTCTCTGCATACCGATCATTGTACATACGTGTGGGAATAATAATTAAACCTGTGTTCTTCCTTCCATTCGATCGTTCTTGTGATTTCCTCATTGGCTAAGCGTGGTACGAGTAGAACCGCTTTAATCGGGGTCCAAAATGTAACGGTAAATGCACGGACCACGTGGTACTCAATCCGCTCATTGTACCAAAATCACACGTGGCACGTGCGAGGCTTGCTTCCCCGCTTCCGTGGCAGTGCAGGGATTTAGGTACGAGCGAGACTTGGTCCCAAAACCCTACCTTGCGTTCGCCCGGAAGAGGCATTTCAAGTCTCTCGGTTCCGCCAAGCCCAGAAAGAACAAGGGGCTTAATCCCCCCTCAGTAAGGGTAAGAAGGGCGGCGGAGAACCGTAACAGTATTCTATGAACTCTCCAGTTGTTTTTTAAGCTGTTGCCAAGAAGGGTGTGCAATGTCGTAATTTGTGTGCGTGTCTCTGCAGTTGGTGCACAGCCCACCACCATTGGAAACAAATGCATCCTGTCTGCTGAGTACCCCAGCTCAACCAGGTATCGTATCGGGTTATTTGCATTCAGAAAAAAGGAAAAAAACAGCCATCAGGTTGTACTTTGAGTCATTTATTCCTTTAAAATAATCTCAAACACTTTTGAAGTTTTCTTTTGCAGGCCTAAAATTCTCTTTGTTTTCTCATTTCAACGCTTTCTCAAGATCGTATTGAAAATATGTTGATGAGGAAACATTGGCTCCAAAGACGAATACATTTTTTAAGAGAACGTGTCTCTGGTCACTGTGCAATTTCCCGTCGATGAGATAGTTTTCTCCATTTTTGTTCAACCCCGTCCCAAAGACTGCAGCATCAGTGATAAGAACCACTCCACTCTGGCAAAACCCAACTTTGAACTTAAACCGGCAGCCCTGATTCACGACTGTTCATTTGAAGGTACCGTTCATTTCTTGCACCCACTCATACACTCTCTATTGGTTTTTATTCTTTGTTACGGGAATAACTTCTTCTTTTTTTTTTTTTGTATACAAGATCGAGGCTTGGGTAAGAAACCAACAAAAATCACAAAAAAAACTGATACCGGTGTGTACCCTGGATAAGAATAGGTACACCGTATCCCTGCGTGTCGTAAGAGACGAATAAGAGGGTTGGCGTCAGGAAGGGCATCCGGCCATAAAAACATTGCCTCAAAAAGGGAACCATGACAATTACAACTACATATGGGCAGGGTACAGCCCGAAGTGGAGATCGGTTTCTGAGGTTTGGGACATGGAATGTAGGGACAATGACAGGGAGATCAGGAGAAGTGGTGGAAGTATTGGTCAGAAGAAGAGTGGACATATGTTGTGTGCAAGAGACGAGATGGAAGGGAAGTGGTGTGAGAATGGTGAAGGGTAGGCAGGGACAGAAATACAAGTTTGTGTGGCAAGGCTGCCCAGAGGGCGTGAATGGTGTTGGTGTCCTGTTTTCTGAGGAGTTTGTAGACAGTGTGGTGAGTGTGACTAGAGTGACGTCATCTCGGGATATGCTCCGCAGGTTGGTCGAAGCGATGAAGAAAAGGACAAGTTCTGGTGTGCGATAGAGAAGCTGATGGAAAACGTGAAAGATGAGGAAGTTGTTGTGGTAGGAGGAGACCTAAATGGACATGTGGGAAGGAGTATGGATGGTTTTGACGGAGTTCATGGGGGTTACGGATATGGTGTGAGAAATGGAGAAGGTGAAAGGATTTTGGAGTTTGCTGATGGAGCTGAATTGTTGATTTGTAATACTCAGTTCCAGAAAGAGGATAATAAGCTTCTTACATACACGTCAGGTGGGTCGACGACAACCGTTGACTACCTGATGGTGCGTAGGCGAGATAGGGGGCACCTCCGGGACACAAAGGTGATCCCGGGGGAGGAGGCTGTTTCACAGCACCACTTGGTTGTCTGCGACGTAAGGGTGAAAGGTGCGAGGAGAGCTCGGCGGGTGAAGTACCAACCGAGAATGAAGGTGTGGAGATTGAAAGAGGTGACAGTAAGGGAGGCATTAAAAGAGAGGCTGAGTAGGGTCGAGGATGATGTGGTTGAGCTTGAAAGTGGTTGGATGTCAATGAAAGCTTGTCTGTTGGGAGCCGTTGGTGAGGTATGTGGATGGACAAAAGGACCACCGAGGCACTCGGAAACATGGTGGTGGGATGATGAAGTTGGAAAGAGGATTGACGAGAAGAGGAAGAAGTTCAAGGAGTGGCAGAAGGCGAAGGGTACGGGAGCAGAAACAGCAGAGCATGAAAGTTATAAGGCAGCCAGGAAGGCTGCAAAGAAAGAGGTAGCAAAGGCGCAGGAGGCATGTAGGAAAATGTTCGGAGAACGCTTGGATTCGGAAGAGGGTCAGAAAGCAGTATTCAGGATTGCAAAGCAGATAGCGAAAGAGAGGTGTGATGTGATGGGGGTGAGTTGCTTGAAGGATGAAGTGGGACAAATCGTTGTCGACCCAGATGTAATTAAAGGAAGATGGAAAAGATATATGGAAATGCTGTTGAATACAGAGAATGAATGGGATGGCAACATAGAGAGTAACCCTGTTTTAGGACCGGCAGAGAAGATAACTGAGAAGGAAGTTGAGGAAGCGATAAAAGCAATGAAGGGTAGAAAAGCGGGAGGGCCGACGGGAGTTGTGGGAGATATGTTGAAGGCAGCAGGAAGTTGGGGTGTGAAGAGAATGACAGAGATCTGTAATCTGGTGGTGAAAGAAGGCCGCATTCCAGTGGATTGGGAACTGAGTACCCTCATTCCTCTATACAAGGGGAAAGGTGACCCTCTGGAGTGTGGCTTGTACCGAGCGATAAAGTTATTGGAGCATGGAATGAAGGTATTGGAAAGGGTGTTGGAGAGGAGGATAAGGAAGAAAGTGAAGATCGACGAAATGCAGTTTGGATTCATGCCAGGAAGAGGAACGACAGACGCGCTTTTCATTGTGAGGCAGTTGCAGGAGAAGTACATGGAGAAGAGGAAGAAGTTGTTTCTTGGGTTTGTTGATCTGGAGAAAGCATTCGATAGGGTACCACGCAAAGTATTGACATGGGCATTGAGGAAGTTAGGAGTGGAGGAATGGTTGATCAGAGTAGTGATGGCAATGTACAAAAGAGCGCGCACAGCTGTAAGGACGAAGGACGGGAACAGTGGTGAGTTTGAGGTGAAGGTGGGAGTGCATCAGGGGTCGGTACTAAGTCCACTACTATTTGTAGCTGTGATGGAGGTGCTGGCTCAGAACGTAAAGGAAGGTTTACCTTGGGAGTTGTTGTATGCAGATGATCTGGTGTTGATTGCGGAAAGTATGGATGGACTGAAGGAAAAGATGAACACGTGTAAGGAATGTATGGAGACAAAAGGTCTGAAGGTGAATATCGGAAAGACGAAGGTGATGGCAAGTGGTAAAGCATGTGGTGAGGTGGAAAGAACTGGGAAGTGGCCCTGTGCTGTGTGTAGGAAGGGTGTCGGATTGAACTCCATTCAATGTACAATGTGCGCTGAGTTGGTTCATCAAAAATGTAGTGGTCTGAGAGGGTCATTAACCAGTGTGGCAGCTACATTCAAATGTAAGGTGTGCACAGCGGGAGCTGCAGATGGCGGAAATGTTGAGTTGGATCTTGGAGACGGCGTGAAGCTGGAAGGTGTGAAAACATTTTGCTACCTCGGAGACATGCTGAATGGAGAAGGTGGATCAGACTCGGCAACGGTTGCTCGAGTGAGATGTGCATGGAAGAAGTTTCGGGAACTGGGTGGCGTGCTGATGATGAGGGGAGTGTCGTTGAAGCTGAAGGGAAAGGTGTATGCTGCATGTGTGAGAAGTGTTATGATTTATGGGAGCGAGACATGGGTAATGAACGTAGAGCAGCAACGAAGGTTGGAAAGGGTGGAAATGCGAATGGTTCGGTGGATGTGTGGAGTATCGTTGAGAGAGAGGAAGACAAATGATGAATTGCGAAAGATGATGGGAATAGAGTCTGTGATTGATGCTGTGAAGAGGAACAGGTTGAGATGGTTTGGTCATGTGTTGAGGAAGGATGAAAGTGACTGGTTGAGAAGAGTGATGGAAATGAATGTAGAAGGAAGCAGAGGACGGGGAAGACCGAAAAAGACTTGGCTAAAGATGGTGGAAGAAGAAATGCGGGCAAGGGGGTTAACAAGGAGAGATGCAGAAAATAGGGCAAAATGGAGAAGATTGTCATGGGGACCGCAAGGCTAACCCCCGCTCTAGCAGGGAAAATGGCCTTTAAAATGCATGTTGTTGTTGTTGTTGTTACGGGAATTACCTTTTTTTTTTTTTTTTGTATACAAGATCGAGGCTCGGGTAAGAAACCAACAAAAATCACAAAAAAAACTGACACACAAAACATACAATAAAGGGAGCGGGAGACAAAATTGGCAGAAAGAGGGAAGCACAGAAGTACAACAGCAGAGAAAAGCGACAACGGAAGATCAACTCCGTCGGAGGGTGGGGGCTTGGGGGGGAGGAAGCATGGAAAGGTGGGGGTGGGGGGTGGGAAAGGTATAAAACACATGGACACTGCTAGAACTTCCAGGAAAGAAAGAAGTCGGTATTTCAAAAAAAAGTGGATCTGGGGTGACTTGACGGGGGTAGAAGAGATCAAGGTTTTGGATGGGGGAAGATAAGAGAGGGTGGTGAACAGCTGTTTTAAAGACATGGAGGGAGGAGTGGAATTGAAGAGAGTGAGGGAGTTTGTTCCAGATGTGGGAGTAAAGAGGAATAAAGGAGTGAAGGTGAGAAGAGAGTCTAGATTTTGGCAGTTTAACCATAAGAGGGTTGCTGGCAGATCTTGTGCGACCTGCAGGAATATTTGGGGGACAGAGCACAGAGAGAGCTGGGGGAGCAAGGCCAGATAGGAGTCGGCAGAAGACAGAAAGACCACCAACCTGCCTGCGGTGAGTGAATGAAAGGTCCTCGGAGTCAGCTTCATCGCGGGAGATTCCAATGATTCTGAAAGGTTTGGTTTCAACAGCGTGAAGCCGCGCTGAATGTGAGGCAGGAGCACCAGCCCAGAGGGGAGAACAGTATTCCATTGAGCTGCGGATGAAAGCGTTGTATGTGGTGAGGAGCTCAGGTGTGCCAAGGAAGGACTTCACACGATAAAAAGCTAATCATGTGTGTTTGTGGTTTTTAATATTTTACCAGCATGGCTCTGCCACTGTTAGACTTTGTCTCGTTTCACAGTAACTGCAGACTGCGATGCAATTACATACGTTGATGTTTAAAGTTTCTGTTACATCTTATGGTCAGATGTGTGAGCCACACATGGACAGATGGCAGATGTCAAATGTCAGATGTGTCAGATGATGTTAGATGTGTGATTAACGAGCTTTTTAAAAATACATCATTGATTCATATTTAGAGTGGAAAACATTTATTTCCCCATTTGCATCATCCTGAGTTTAAAGCCTGTTGGTTTTCATTGTTTTATCCTCTCCGATAATACGTGCATATCTTGTTTATAGCTTCAGTCAGCTAACACCATGCAGTTTTGGTATACCGTCCACCAATCCATTGACGAGCAATTTTTGCAGAGCAGCTGAGGCCATCTATTTTCCACATCCGTGTGGAGTGGGGCTAGAATTATGAGGTTGCAATAAATAGGAGATGTACTGTTCATAAGGGAACATAAGGTAGGGGAGAGTGTAGAGGAGATGGGTATCTTCTCTGATATGCAGCACGTTGCTGCGGGTTACATCATTCCTGTAGGTTGGGACAGGCATTTGTAATTTGTTCAGGGTGCCGATGATAACGCAAACCTACTCTTCATTGTAAGACACCGTGGGATATTTGCTCAGCATGGCTTTTATATTTACAGCGTGGCTCTTAGATGTTCTGATGTACATCAAAGATATTGCAAACAATGGGGTTCAAAAGTTAACTTCCTGATCTTTTCCTCCAACCTATCCCAAAGCGATGAAATGGTACCAGTGGCGGCGTCAGGAAAACGAGGTGAGATGTCCATCCGAACGACTCTGCCATAATTATCCCGTCCTCCAGGTAGCGGGAGATGGGTTTTGCGTGTGTGTGCAGGTTTGCTTGTGCCTCCTGGTTATAACTTTTTTGAAACCATAAATTGAGCTTTTGTCATCAAATTTTCAAAAAGCCTTTATTGTGAGATTATGGACAACACTCATTAAAAATAGGAGCACGGGTCCTGAAACTCACATCCATCAGCAGCAACTGTCAATGACGTCATCAAGTTTTGCTGCTGATGCAATGCCCTCTGAAGGTAAGGGCAGGTATTCTTTGCGTTTTAGGCCTGATTTCAACCAGTTAATGAGCGCAGAAGTTGATGCTGTCAATGCACCTTCGCTAAGCATCAGATATGAAGCATGTTGTCATGTTTCATCAAAATCATATCTTTGGTTCCCCGAAAATGACTGAAGTGTTTACAGACTCTCTGACTTTGGCTTTTGACTTTGGCTTTCACTCACTCTCTGGCTGACTGACTTACCAATGGACTCTGCTCAATCACATAAGCTCACCGGACTGAAGTCCAGGTGAGCTAATTATGTTGCAGTTTTCCTCCGTGGCATGAAGTGAAAAGTGGGGTTAAGCAATTTGTTCAGTTTGTCTGTCTGTCCACAACGTCAGTTTATGATCGAGGAACAAGTTAATCCCAATCGAACGTTATATTTTGAACACGAGTTGCAACATGAATAAGAAACTGAACATGTAATTTAACAGGACTTTGGCTCCGAATTTGTCTTGATCGCTCATGTGCTGAGTGGAGTGAGATCATATTGTCACTCTGCCTGTCTGGCAGTCAAATAGAATTGAAAACAATTTAATCATCAAACTTACTGTTTTTGAGGATGTCAGAAAGGATACAAACAAGCACAAATAACTTATTAACTCATGACATAACTAATATAATATAATAACTAATATATAATGTAATAACTAATGATCATAATATTACTCATAATAATATATAATATAATAACTAATATAACTAATAACAAATAACTAACGTGTTAACTAAGGTGGTGTGAAAGACGCTGCATCAACGGTGGTAAACTTCCAAAAAAATCTACAACTTTTAAAATCTTTTTTATCTTTTTAAAAACTTTTACTTTGTTTCAATTGAAAATATATATTTGAACACTGGAGAACACAAATCGCCCTTTTGGCCACTTTCAAAAACCTTTCCTTTAGCAGTAATTGGACAAAATATTACAGCATTTTACATCATCTTGACCAATCCAATTTGCCGCTTCCAGCCCATGTCCACGTCCTTTTTTCTCAAGAAAGCATGGCGAAAGTATTCTATGAACTCTCCAGTTGTTTTTTAAGCTGTTGTTTTCATATAGTTTCGTTCGAGTACAAATCAGATGCGGATGGGCTTTTCATTTTAAGATACATTTTTAGTTTTTTTCACTTTTATTGCTTGAGCTGTAACAAAATTAAGTTCGTCCTGTTAGCCAGTTCGTCTTGTTTGTTTCAGAATGTTTCATGTTCATTTCTATTGATCTTCACACCTTTTCACCGAAAGGACTATTGTAATCGATCTGGACGTCAGTGAGTGTGTCCACGCACAGATCTACCTTGATATAGATCGTTTACTCTCAGCCATTCCTGAAGGGATGAGAGAGTCTATTGTCGTCTATCTGTCAGTCAGTGAGTGTAACTTCGTACAGAGATTTACTTTTGAAATAATAATTAATTATATCGTATAATTATCTAGTGGTTGGTGTTATCTATCGTATATTATGATATCGTATATTATCGATATCGTGTCGATAGAATTATCTATCGCATAATTATCTATAAGCCTGGTGTTGCCTTAGCGGTTCGGGTGCAGGCTTGGGATCATAGGATCCTGGATTCGAATCCCGATCTATCGCTGAATTAACGTCAGGGGGGTTGACTCAGCCTGTCATCCTTCCGAGGTCGGCAAATTGAGTACCAGCTTGCTGGGATGAATGATCACGGTGTGTACCCCGATTTAGAATAGGTACACCATATACCTGCGCATCATAAGAGGCGACCAAGGGTTGGCGTCAGGAAGGGCATCCTGCCATAAAAACATTGCCTCAAACAGGGAACCATGAGGTCATGGGGCCCGCAAGGCTAACCCCCGCTCTCGTGGGGAAAAATGGCGTCAAAACGATCATTCATTCATATTTCATTCAATTATCTATGATTATATGATATAACTAGCACAGCACCTGGTAGCGAGCATACCTCCGCCTGGTGAACAGTTTACGTTTTGTATCCCACTGATAGGCCGGATCTGGATTCGGACCTGAACCAAAATCTAATCGGCTTGTTCTTGTCACCTAACCAACTCGTTCCTCCATGTTTATTCATAACTCGTCCATAACTTTTTTAAATATCAGGTTATATATCAGTTTTAACCCGATCTATCAATGGTGAAGCATCACTTAGAAAAATTAAATAATTCTCATATCCGAATCCATTTTCAGATATTCACCAAAATCGAATCCATTAGTCCTTGTCACACACACAACCTGTCTACCAAGGTTCATCCAAATCCGTCGATAACTTTTTGAGATATCCTGCTATGTATCATTTTTGGCCCAATCTCCCAATGGTGAAGAATCACATAAAAAATTGTAGTAGCCGGATCCGAATCTGGATCTTCACCAAAATCTAATCATTTCATCCTTGTCACATACGCTACCTCTCTGCCAGGTTTCGTCCGAATCCGGCCACAACGTTTTTTGAGATACTTGTTCACAAACAGACAGACAGACAGAGGTGAAAACATAACCTCCATCAACCTTTGGTCGCGGAGGTAATAATATTTCCCCGTCTCCCTCACCTCTTTTTGTCTGTTAGTTGCCGGTTAGTTTGTTCCTTTCCTGTTTCGTCCCCGCTTTTCCCCTTCCCATTCTAGCTGTGTTACATTCAGTTTGTCTACAAAATTGTACATACTTTTCTGCAAGTGCATGATGGTCTGTGGACCAATATACAATATAATCAATGTAGATTTTTTAAAAATAGGGGCAATACCCCCATGGCACTCACCTGGTAGAATAAGACAGTATTCTACACTGACTAAAGGTATTTTAAACAGTATCACAGTATTTTAAGCCAATTTCAATGGTTGCTTGGAGACAGGGCAGCATGTACAATCATATACTAAAGTAATCATAAGACTTTAAACAAGCAAACAAAAAAAATACCTATTTAAGGGGGTTAACCCTCCCTCCCCTCCTTCCCTCCATGACTACCTTAGGGCCTGATTTTTTTTTTAATTCCGTGAACAAGCTTTGATACATCACGGGTGATGAAGGTTGTGATCAAGTTTCATCGAAATAGTATGTGTAGTTTCAGAGGAAAAAGCAAATTCCTATTTTAGGGGATGGAGGGGTCAAACTTGGATCCACTTTGATCACGGTAGTCCCCCGAAGACCTCGACAAACTTGAGTTGCAGCATCCGAAATATCATTTGTGCCAAGTTTCGTCACAA
Source organism: Myxine glutinosa (assembly GCF_964187855.1). Classification (NCBI taxonomy): domain Eukaryota; kingdom Metazoa; phylum Chordata; class Myxini; order Myxiniformes; family Myxinidae; genus Myxine; species Myxine glutinosa. The sequence goes on along the minus strand of NC_136261.1, from coordinate 209,084,286 downwards.
TCACAACAGCAGTTTTGGAGAAGAAGTTGCAAGTGTTTACGGACTGACGGATGGACGACGCGCCATCGCATAGGCTGACCGGAACTACGTTCCAGATGAGCTATAAAAAAAACATGCCAAGAAAGGTGTGCAGTGTCGTGATTTGTGTGCGTGTCTTTGCAGTTGGTGCACAGCCCACCACCTTTGGAAACGGATGCATCCTGTCTGCTGAGTACCGCAGCTCAACCAGGTATCGTATCGAGTTATTTGCATTCAGAAAATTCAGGTTGCACTTTTTATCATTTATTCCTTAAAAATAATCTCAAACCCTTTTGACGTTTTCTTTTGCAGGCATAAAATTTCTTTTTGTTTTATTATTTCAGTGCTTTCTCAAGATCGTGTTGAAAATATGTTGATGAGGAAACATTGGCTCCAAAGACGAATACATTTTTTAAGAGAATGTGTCTCCGGTCATTGTGCATTTTCCCGTCGATGAGATAGTTTTCTCCATTTTTGTTCAACCCCGTCCCAAAGACTGCAACATCGGTGATAAGAACCACTCCACTCTGGCAAAACGCAACTTTGAACTAAAACCGGCAGCCCTGATTCACGACTGTTCATTTGAAGGTACCGTTCATTTCTTACACCCACTCGTACACTCTCTATTGGTTTTTATTCTTTGTTACGTGAATAACCTTCTTTGTTTTTTTTTTGGATACAAGATCGAGGCTCGGGTAAGAATCCAACAAAAATCACAAAAAAAAACTGACACAGAAAACATACAATAAAGGGAGCGGGAGACAAAATTGGCAGAAAGAGGGAAGCACAGAAGTACAACAGCAGAGAATAGGGACAACGGAAGATCAACTCCGTCGGACGGTGGGGGCTTGGGGGGGAGGAAGCATAGAAAGGTGGGGGGGGGGGGGGTGGTAAAGGTATAAAACACATGGACACTGTTAGAACTTCCAGGAAAGAAAGAAGTCGGTATTTCAAAAAAAAAGTGGATCTGGGGTGAATAGACGGGGGTAGAAGAGATCAAGGTTTTGGATGGGGGAAGATAAGAGAGGGTGGTGAACAGCTGTTTTAAAGACCTGGAGGGAGGAGTGGGATTGAAGAGAGTGAGGGAGTTTGTTCCAGGGATGGGAGTAATGAGGAATAAAGGAGTGAAGGTGAGAAGAGAGTCTAGATTTTGGCAGTTTAACCATAAGAGGGTTGCTGGCAGATCTTGTGCGACCTGCAGGAATATTTGGGGGACAGAGCACAGAGAGAGCTGGGGGAGCAAGGCCAGATAGGAGTCGGCAGAAGACAGAAAGACCACCAACCTGCCTGCGGTGAGTGAATGAAAGGTCCTCGGAGTCAGCTTCATCGCGGGAGATTCCAATGATTCTGAAAGCTTTGGTTTCAACAGCGTGAAGCCGAGCTAGGTGTGAGGCAGGAGCACCGGCCTAGAGGGGAGAACAGTTTTTCATTGAGCTGCGGATGAAAGCCTTGTATGTGGTGAGGAGCTCAGGTGTGCCAAGTAAGAACTTCACACGATAAAAAGCTAATCATGTGTGTTTGTGGTTTATAATATTTTACAAGCCTGGCTACGCTGCTGTTAGAGTTTGTCTCGTTTTACAGTAACTGCAGACTGCGATGCAATTACATACGTTGATGTTTAAAGTTTCTGTTACATCTTATGGTCAGATGTGTGAGCCACACATGGACAGATGTCAGATGTGGTCAGATGTGTCAGATGTGTGATTATCGAGTTTTAAAAAAATACATCATTGATTCATATTTGGAGTGGAAAACATTTATTTCCCCATTTGCATCATCCTGAGTTTAAAGCCTGTTGGTTTTCATTGTTTTATCCTCTCCGATAATACGTGCATATCTTGTTTATAGCTTCAGTCAGCTAACACCATGCAGTTTTGGTATACCGTCCACCAATCCATTGACGAGCAATTTTTGCAGAGCAGCTGAGGCCATCTATTTTACACATACGTATGGATTGGGGCGAGAATGTATGGAGTGGGGCTAGAATTATAAGGTTGCAATAAATAGGAGATGTACTGTTCATAAGGGAACATAAGGTAGGGTAGAGGGTAGAGGAGAAGGGTATCTTCTCTGATATGCAGCACGTTGCTGCGGGTTACATCATTCCTGTAGGTTGGGACAGGGATTTGTATTTTGTTCAGGATGCCGATGATAACGCAAACCTACTCTTCATTGTAAGACACTGTGGGATATTTGCTCAGCATGGCTTTTATATTTACAGCGTGGCTCTTAGATGTTCTGATGTACATCAAAGATATTGCAAACAATGGGGTTCAAAAGTTAACTTCCTGATCTTCTCCTCCAACCTATCCCAAAGCGATGAAATGGTACCAGTGGCGTCGTCAGGAAAACGAGGTGAGATATCCATCCGAACGACTCTGCCATAATTATCCCGTCCTCCAGGTAGCGGGAGATGGGTTTTGCGTGTGTGTGCAGGTTTGCTTGTGCCTCCTGGTTATAACTTTTTTGAAACCATAAATTGAGCATTTGTCATCAAATTTTCAAAAAGCCTTTATTGTGAGATTATGGACAACACTCATTAGAAATAGGAGCACGGGTCCTGAAACTCACATACGTCAGCAGCAATCGCCAATGACGTCATCAAGTTTTGCTGCTGATGCAATGCCCTCTGTCGGTAAGGGCAGGTATTTTTTTGCGTTTTCGGCCTGATTTCAACCAGTTAATGAGCGCAGATGTTGATGCTGTCAATGCACCTTCGTTAAGCATCAGATATGAAGGATGAGGTCAAGTTTCATCAAAATCATATGTTTGGTTCAACCGAAAATGACTGAAGTGTTTACAGACTCTGACTTTGGCTCTTGACTTTAGCTTTCACTCACTCTCTGGCTGACTGACTTACCAATGGACTCTGCTCAATCACATAAGCTCACTGGATTGAAGTCCAGGTGAGCTAATTATGTTACATTTTTATTCCGTGGCATGAAGTGAAAAGTGGGCTTAAGCAATTTGTTCAGTTTGTCTGTCTGTCCACAACGTCAGTTTATGATCGAGGAACAAGTTAATCCCAATCGAACGTTATATTTTGAACACGAGTTGCAACATGAATCAGAAACTGAACATGTAATTTAACAGGACTTTGGCTCCGAATTTGTCTTGATCGCTCATGTGCTGAGTGGAGTGAGATCATATTGTCACTCTGCCTGTCTGGCAGTCAAATAGAATTGAAAAGAATTGAATCATCAAACTTACTGTTTTTGAGGATGTCAGAAAGGACACAAACAAGCACAAATAACTAATTAAGGAAGAACAGAACTAATATAATATAATAATTAATATATAATATAATAACTAATAACAATAATATTACTCATAATAATATATAATATAATAACTCATATAACTAATAACAAATAACTAACGTGTTAACTAATGTGGTGTGAAAGACGCTGCATCAACGGTGGTAAACTTCCCAAAAAATTCTTCAACTTTTAAAATATTTTTCATCATTTTTGAAAACTTTTACTTTGTTTCAATTGAAAATACTAGGGCATGCCCGTACTATATATATATCTAAAATTATATCCCCCCCCCCTCTATTTACATGAAATGGTTTGGTCCATTCGCAAAGCCAAAGCGAACGGCTTGTGAGTACGGTGACAATCCCCCCCCTCTATTTACATGAAATGGTTTGGTCCAAAGCGAACGGCTTGCAAGTACGGTGACAATCCCCCCCCCTCTATTTACATGAAATGGTTTGGTCCAAAGCGAACGGCTTGCGAGTACGGTGACAATCCCCCCCCCCCCCCCCTCTATTTACATGAAATGGTTTGGTCCAAAGCGAACGGCTTGCGGAGTTTGGTAAAGAAATCGCCATAGCGTGCACAAATGCGCAGGAAAGCGAAAGAATCGCAAATTAGTTTTAATTAGTTTTAAAACATAGTTTAATGCCAACATAGCGGCAACATAGTTTGCCAACGTGAAATAAATGAATACGCTCTCAAATGTGCCGTCCGAGGCAGAGTCTGTTCGCCACGTTCGGCACACGTGATAGCTCGCTGCTCTCTGATTGGTTGAATCGTTTTTTGGACATAGCTCGGTAACTACTTCTCCGATTAATATGAAACCTTGAAAAGGCACATCCTCGGGTCCCCAGCAATATACCTGGCAAGTTTAAAGTATATCGGACCCGTGGTTGTCGAGAAACACAGACATACATACACACAGAGATTACTGGAATTATAGATAGACTAGGGCATGCCCGTACTATATATAAGCTAGGACGTGCCCGTACGTGGGTGCCCGTTCCTTGCCAAAAAAAAAAAAAAAAAAATTTGTGTAGGGGTGTGTGTGTGTAAACATCCTAGGGCGTGCCCGTACGTGGGTGCAAAAAAACATGCGTGCAAACAACAACAACAAAAAAAAACTTTGAAACCACGTGGCAGTAACGACCACAGAACCCCCCCCCTCTATTTACATGAATGGTTTGGTCCATTCGCAACGACCACAGAACCCCCCCCCCTCTATTTACATGAAATGGTTTGGTCCAAAGCGAACGGCTTGCGGTGTTTGGTAAAGAAATCGCCATAGCTCGGTAACTACTTGTCCGATTAATTTAAAACCTTGAAAAGGCACATCCTCGGGTCCCCAGCAATATACCTGGCAAGTTTCAAGTATATCGGACCGGTAGTTGTCGAGAAACAGTTGTCAGCTCGTAACGCGCTCAGCTCCGCTCGCGCTCACATCGGCCACGCCTACGCAACAAAGCGTTCTGTGATTGGCTGCCGGAAGTGAAGTCTTCACTGTCCGGAAGTTCGCAAATCGCAGTTAGGATGAATCGTTTTAATTTAATCGCAGTTTGAATTCGTTTTAAAACATAGTTTAACGGCAACATAGTTTTCCAACGTGAAATAAATGAATACGCTGTCAAATGTGCCGTCCGAGGCAGAGTCTGATCGCCACGTTCGGCACACGTGATAGCTCGCTGCTCTCTGATTGGTTGAAGCGTTTTTTGGACATAGCTCGGTAAGTACTTCTCCGATTAATTTAAAACCTTGAAAAGGCACATCCTCGGGTCCCCAGCAATATACCTGGCAAGTTTCAAGTATATCGGACCCGTGGTTGTCGAGAAACAGCGGTCACAGACACACAGACACACAGACACACAGACACACAGACACACAGAGATTGCTGGAATTATAGATAGATATATTTGAACACTGGAGAACACAAATCGTCCTTTTTGCCACTTTCAAAAACCTTTCCTTTGGCAGTAATTGGACAAAATATTACAGCATTTTACATCATCTTGACCAATCCAATTTGCTGCTTACAGCCCATGTCCATGTCCTTTTTTCTCAAGAAAGCATGGCGAAAGTATTCTATGAACTCTCTAGTTGTTTTTAAAGCTGTTGCCAAGAAGGGTGTGCAATGTCGTAATTTGTGTGCGTCTCTGCAGTTGGTGCACAGCCCACCACCTTTGGAAACGGATGCATCCTGTCTGCTGAGTACCCCAGCTCAACCAGGTATGATATCGAGTTATTTGCATTCAGAAAAAAAGGAAAAAACAGGCATCAGGTTGCACTTTGTGTCATTTATTCCTTAAAAATAATCTCAAACTCTTTTGAAGTTTTCTTTTGCAGGCCTAAAATTTCTCTGTTTTCTCATTTCAACGCTTTCTCAAGATCGTATTGAAAATATGTTGATGAGGAAACATTGGCTCCAAAGACGAATACATTTTTTAAGAGAATGTGTCTCTGGTCGCTGTGCAATTTCCCGTCGATGACATAGTTTTCTCCATTTTTGTTCAACCCCGTCCCAAAGACTGCAACATCGGTGACATGAACCACTCCAATCTGGCAAAATCCAACTTGAAACTCAAAGCAGCAGCCCTGATTCACGACAGTTCAGCTGGAGGTACTGTTCATTTCTGACACCCACTCGTACACTCTCTATTGGTTTTTATTCTTTGTTACGTGCATTACTTTTTTTCTTCTTTTTTTTGTTTACAAGATTGTATTGAAAATATGTTGATGGATGAGGAAACATTGGCTCCAAAGGCGAACACATTTTTTAAGAGAATGTGTCTCTGGTCGCTGTGCAATTTCCCGTCGATGACATAGTTTTCTCCATTTTTGTTCAACCCCGTCCCAAAGACTGCAACATCGGTGTTATAAACCACTCCACTCCGGCAAAATCCAACTTTACACTCAAACCGGCAGCCCTGATCCACAACTGTTCCTCTGGAGGTACCGTTCATTTCTTACACCCACTTGTACACTCTCTATTGGTTTCTATTCTTTCTTTCGTGAATGACATTATCACAATTTTTATTGTTAATTTATCTAAGGCTTACATGGAGGAGTTCGTATTACACATATTTCACTGGTGTGCACACTCATTTTAAGCTGTCTAGCCTGGGTTTGAATTTTTTTCTTTCTTGGTATACAAGATTGAGGCTCGTGTAAGAGCTAACATTAATGACAAAAAAAACAAACGGACACATACAGTCACTTGAAAAATTAAGTACACCCCATGTACAGTTTTGGCTTTTTCAACATATTTCAACACACTGCTATTTGATCTTCATTTCAACAATATTGATAGATAAAGGTGATATAATATAACAAATATCATGAAACATTTCCATTTTGTCGTCCATTGTATAATTTAAATAAACATAAATGCAAATTTCGCATGTGGAAAAAGTAAGTACACCCTTGGCTCTAATAGGTGGTATTGCCCCCTTTGGCAGAAACAACCTCAAGTAGGCGTTTCTTATAACTGTCTACCAGTCTCTGACATCGACTCGGATAAATTTTTGCCCACTCCTCCATGCACAATTCTTTCAGCTGTGCGATGTTTGAGGGGTTTCTTGCATGCACAACCACCGTTTAGAGGCCATTTTTCCCCGCAAAGCGGGGGTTGGCCTTTTCGGGGACCGTGGTAGTTGTTGTTTTTTGGTCCCCTTTTTGAAGCAATGTTTTACGGCCGGATGCCCTTCCTGACGCCAACCCTTTTTGCCGCCTTCAACGACAAACAGGATAAACAGACAGTTTCTTGCATGCACAGCTCGTTTCAAATCCCCCCACAACATATCGATGGGATTTAGATCCGGGCTTTGACTTGGCCATTCCAGAACCCTCCATTTCTTTCTTTTCAGCCATTCCTTGGTGGATTTACTGGTATGCTTAGGGTCATTGTCATGTTGCAAGGTCCACCTTTGGTTGAGCTTCAACTCTCCAACAGATGGCCTCACATTATCCTCAGGCACCCTCTGGTACAATGAAGAATTCATAGTGGATTATATTATGGTGAGCTGCCCAGGCCCTGATGCAGCAAAGCTGCTCCAAACCATAATATTTCCACCACCATGCTTTACAGTTGGTATCAGGTTCTTGTGGTCAAATGCTGTCTTTGGTTTTCGCCAAACATGTCTTCTGGTACTGTGGCCAAATAGCTCTACCTTTGACTCATCTGTCCAGAGCACATTGTTCCAGAAGTGCTGGTCTTTGCCTAGGTGTTCATTGGCAAACTTTAGTCTTGCCCTGATGTTCTTTCTGGACAGCAAAGGTTTCCTCCTGGCACACCTCCCATGTAGATCAAATTTGTGCAGCCTCTTTCTAATGGTAGACTCGTGCACTTTGACATCAACAGTGGCAAGAGCTACCTGTAGGTCCCGTGATGACATTCTGGGGGTTCTTAGAGACTTCTTTCAGCATCTTGCGGTCTGCTCTCGGGCTGAATTTGCTGGGGCGGCCTGGCCTGAACAAGTTGGCAGTTGTTTGGAATCTTCTCCACTTGTCGATGATCTTCCGGACAGTCGAACGATTGATTTCAAATTGTTTGGAGATCTTTTTAAATCCCTTCCCAGACTCGTAGGAATATATAACCTTCTTTCTGAAGGCCTCAGAGAGCTCTTTTGATCTAGGCATGGTGATGCCGCACACTTCAACAACAAAGAGCAAACCAAACTAAATGTCTGAGGTTTAAATAAGACAGGTTCCTCCAAGATCCTCTCTAACGATGTTCTAATCATTTGCACCTGAGCTGGTGCACCTGATTCTAATTTTAGGTATTTGAAGTCGTGATAAATGTAGGGGTGTACTTACTTTTTCCACATGCGAAATTTGCATTCATGTTTATTTAAATCATACAATGGACTACAAAATGTAAATGTTTCATGATATTTGTTATATTATATCACCTTTATCTATCAATATTGTAGAAATGAAGATCAAATAGCTGTATGTTGAAATGTGTTGAAAAAGTCGCAATGAAAGAGTGAAGTTGAGCAGAGAGTCTTGATTTTGGCAGTTTCACCAGAAGAGGGTTGCTGGCAGATCTTGTGCGACCTGGAGGAGTATTTTGGGGGACAGAGCACAGACAGGGCTGGGGTGGGGGGGGGGGGGGCTCGGCCAGATAGGAGTCGGTAGAAGACAGAAAGACCACCAATTTCGACCCAGCTATGAAATGGCATTTTGGCGTTTCATGGGCAGGACGATACATCAATGTGTGTGCCGGCCCTTGGATGGACATTGAACTGGCATCACATCTGCCACCATTTATTGGTTGACATTGAAGATCCCGCAGTGTCCTTCGCGAAGAGTAGGCGAGCTATTGCACCCTCAGGCAATGATGCTGCCCTGCAGCCTTGGGTTGCATACAAACGAAGATCACTGGGAGGATGGAAAGATCGGTGTTTTTGCCTTGGATGACATTACAGGGGTGAGTGTGAAAAATAAAAAATGCATTTGGGATTTGGCCCCCCGCTCAAAGGATCACGAGCGATGTTCTTGGATGGGAACACCACACACATCGGTTTATCTGGATTATTTTGAACATTATGCTATTCGGCAAGTCACAATGTGTGCTGAAAGGGTTGTCTGCTTTTTGAGTTGTTCCACTCATACATACATAATTAGATCACATGACTGTGTGTAGATGACCTCATAAGGGACATTTGCACAATTCTTTACAGAATATTTCACCTTTAAAACACTGGAATGCAGATAAATGTTTTTTTTCTTAAAGCAAAACATTGTCTGATTTTTGCATTACAAATGTGTTGTTTAGTCATGCGGTGCATGCCCGTCTGCTAGACAAGATATAGCTGGCTGTTGCTCTTCTTTTAAGTGGTTATTTTACCTCAACTCACCCCTGCAAACAGGTGGTCGTCATCCGATGAGAGCAAATAAAAACATCCAGCAAGATGACTCTGGGTCCATCATGCCTGTGCCACTAAAGTTGGTGGATTACTTTGTACGTACTTACATCATCTTTGCCATCCACTTTGCCTTCACTCATTACATACCTGCCTGACTCAAAGGAACCAAGCAAACCGATTACTGTGCAAACCAGACCGCTCTACGTACATACACTGCATTCTTATATTTATGATGTACATGATGGTGATTTTTTTTTACTAATCCAAACTCTGATCTCCATCCATCATTATTTCCACCATGATCCCCACAACCTCTAAAGGCACATCCATCCTCCATCTACATGCAGCGCGTATCATCTTTGACCTTTCCTAGAAGCCCATGGTATTCACTGATCCAACGCTCACGACAGCAAGTGATGCTGCCAACGTGGCTGTTTCTGTACCAACTGTGACGTCCGACCGCAGAACTACATCACATCATGTCTTTCGCCGACTTCTACTCCACTTTCCTTGCATTATTTGGTCTGTGACACTTACTAGGTTCTCCTCCTTCATCATCACACATGCCCACACGGCCACATCACCTCAACCTTTTCCTCATCCCTTCTATCATTCATTGTAAAATAGGGAAAGATGATATTATTGATGGTTGGGATTACTCAAAGATAATCACTGCTATGATTTCTGGAGGAATGTAGACTCTACACTTTTTTGATACCTCACCAAACTGGCATACAGTTCCTCTGCACTGGCAGCTGTAATCATAAGGTTATCTGCAAACAACAATTCCAATGGCAAGCCTCTTCTTGCATGTGCATACAGTACATGGATTACTTCAATAAAGAGTACAGCAGATAGATGACAAAATTGTGCCTTTGATGATAAAACCAAGCCACTTGGCATGATGTAAGGAATATTAAATATATCCCGAGGGAATATTGTTGGCTATTGGGCCATTGCACATTTGTCCTGTGGCAGCCATTGCGGTGAAACTGATTGAAACCATAAACATAATGACACAAGCAATCCTGCTTCAAACTGTATACATCACGTTCATTCGATCTGAAAAATACCAAACAAAAAAGGCATTTTACATTAGGTCATGAAACATTAGGTGATGAAACTTCTATTGACGTTGGGTCATGAAACATATATCTTGACGATCATCATGACTTCGACAAATCATTAATTGCACAAATCGATCATCCATCTTACTATAATTCACCAAATGTCCGTCCGTCTGTCTGTCTGTCCGTCCGCTCCCAGGTACCGCAAAAACGGCTGAACCGATCGCAACGATACACCTCCATGCCCGTGGGATTCCCACGTGTGACCCCACTAGTATTCATAATACAATGTCCAACACAGTACAACGTTCATTATAAGAAACAACATTGATGCACAATGTCCACCATTTGTCCATAAAAGCATCACTTTTCCATTCATAAACTCACTTCTTTGGAAGGATGCTGGTAGGCCTATCTCTCGGTTTAGCAAACAAAAGCAGTTTAAGATGAACACTCTCTAAACTACATGGTCCAATTTCCTTCAAACTCTGCAAGCACTGTCTCCACAGATGACATATTTTTCTGGTCTACCCACCGAGTTAGAGACATCACGACTTTGAGATTGTTCCACACTCGTGTACACGTGGTCACATGACGTTGTTTGCATCGACCTCACAAAGTGTGTCACAAAAAAACATTATTCCCAAATATCATCCATTTTGATTTCCTCCATGAAACATCTTCCCCCCGATGGGGAATACACCTCATCTAGTCAGCTAGTTACCTTCTGCTGGATATATAACAGCAATCTTCGTGATTGGTCGCCGATACTCAGTTGACCATTCTGTGCCTTACTTTGACATTCCTGATTTTTTTCCGTCAGAACCAGGATAAACCTGGACAACACTCCACATATTCCACTTTCTTCTGACAGCATTTGCGTCAAAAAGCATGACCACATCCTCTTCATGAACATTTAGTCTCTCCACATTCCTCATTTTTGTGGCACCAACAATGGGAACATGTTTCTGGTCCAGCGTCTCCAAAGCGAATCGACTACCTTTTACACACACTCGACTCGATGCCTCGGATTGCGTGTCTCTCTGAAGGGTCCTTGAGGGACTTCACTCGATGCTCATCTGAGCAGCATATCGTTTGGGCACAGATACACTCCACCATCTGGGTAATTGGGAACATGGCCAATGGCACATTGGTTGGCTAGGTTTGCTACATTCAGGCATGTGTATAGCTCAAAGGGCGTTAAAACCTGATCTCCGATGGCCTTTCTCAGTGCAAACTTACAGCCTTTCACCAGGGATTCCGCAGAGCCATTCTGGTGTGACGCTGCTGGGGTGATAAACCTCCAATCCATACCTCGTTCTGCACAAAACTCTCAAAGTTGATCATCACTCCATCCCTTTATCTCTCTACATTATAAAAGAAAGTTTTTGTTTGTTTGTCTGCGCAAGCTAATCTCCTGAACGGTGAAAGATAGAAGGAAACCTCTCATATATAGGTTCTCAAAGTGGTCCCTACACGTGATCCAAACTCTGATCTCCATCCATCATTATTTCCACCATTATTACCCCCCAGTGGGCACTGGGAACTTTCAGGGGGGCGCTCGAGAGTCCACGGGTGGTAGGGGGGCACTGGCAATGATTTGGGGGGCACTGGCGATTTAGAGGAGCAGCGGTGATTTGGAGCACTCATTGGGCTTCCTGCAGTCTGAACAGGTTACCCAGCGCCATTCGGCAAATTGGCCATCCAATCAACGACCACATTCTTTCCCCCTTCGCATGGTTTTTATGATCCCATATTCGCTGATGTCGTGTCGGTATTTTCTTGTCCATACATGCTCATGCAACAAACATGATAGTGTGTGACACCAGCGAAATACTATTGCTTGCCACAACACTAATTTTTGTCACGTGGTGCCATTTCAACCAATCGGCTTGCAAGAATCTTTTTATGCAGGATATAATACTGTTGCAGTTTTAGAACCCACACTTTCTTTTAAATATCCCATCATTAAAAGGTTAAAGGTTGCACCCCAGAGTTAGGCCACAAGCAACACATAGGCCACCATAGGACTTCAGTTATTTCATTAGTATGTGTTTAGATAAGGCCGTGTTTCCAATAGTTGAATCTGCGTTGTGCCAATTAAATAAGAGTAGGTCCCCAATCCATTCATTTTGCAATCTCCCTCTCCAAGCGACGCCATTACACGCCCTCCAGTCTGCCCTATGGTTCGCCCAATTTGATACGCGCCTCTGCCAGCAGCGGCAGCCTTCGCTGCCCGTGCGCTCGCTCAACGCCGCCATAAGACACGCGGTGAGGCCCGAGAAAGGGAGCGGGACGCCAAGAAGAGGGTGTGGCCACATCATCCAGCCGTCAAAGGCGGAGCCGGTAAGCCCTCACCAGCCAACCAGGGCTGAAGGAACTTCTCCGACAGGCTTGGCTTTTGGGCTCGTGGAGCGTTTTGCTGGTCGAGATATATAAGCGAGCGCAAAGCCCTTTCAAGGACTGGTTGGAGGCGTGCGCGTTGTAACAGGACTCTTTCTGGACGAATGCGTTTTAATTGCTTTGCGAAGGGACTTTACCGGGAGAGCGCACCTTTGGCTTACTTCATGAGATATACGGCGCGCTGATTAAGAGGACTTTGGAGAGGGGGCGTTTGGCACGAGAGAGCACATATTACGTATGCAGCGTACCAGCTTCCCCCCCCGTTATATACATTGTCCGGACGCGTTCCACTATACGCGGAGCTGCCTGCCAGGTTTCGCCGCTGGACCAAAGCCTGGACTGGGGCCGACCGGAGCCTGGACCCAATCGCCGGACCTTCCACCCAACCATCTACAATCCCCGTGTGAGTGTGTATGTTTGTCCTGGGTACTAAGAATAAGACTGTTTTAAGACTGCCCTGTGTAACTGCTTCTTCCTCTTCCTATCCTGTACATTCTTTCGTTTCCTCTTCTCCTTCTTGTACATTGTGAATAAATTGCCCTGTTCTTTCTTGGTTTCCTCTTATCCGATCGCATCCTTCTTTTCTATCATTGGGTAAATGTGGCATGATAGTAACCGCTTATAATCGGGTTTAGTCCCATTGTTAACGGCTCGGATCGCGGATTGCTATCTGCTCGGCATTTTCCATCATATCCGTGGTTCGAGCGGGAGTTATTGCCCTGCTTTACGGTCGGGTTAGTAAGTAGGTATTTGTGACTACTTTGACCAATAACCCTACCTAATACCGACCGGAAGGAGCGTATAACTTCCAGGACTCGGGTCGGCAGGACTCGGGTCGGCCAGATAGAAAGACAAGGGGATTAACTCCCCCCCCCCCCCCCCCACCCCTCATAAGGGGAGAGCGCTGATGTCCGAGATCCGTAACAATTGGTAGTCAGGAGTTGGGATTTTGAACCTGGGACTAAATTTGCTTGACAAAATTTTGGACACCAATTGTGCTATTGGCCGCAACAATTGGTGTCGGGGAGTGGGATTTGGACCCGAACCAAATTTTTTATATTTTGAAAAAATTTGGTCAATTACGAGCGGCCGAAATTTTATATAACATCTAAATTTTGAATCATGCCATGGATAACCATGGCGATCGGATGTGGGGGGAAATGAGGGGGTAGAGGAAGGGTTAGAATTAACCCAGGACCCCAGGGAAGAACAATTGGGAGAGATGGAGGAGGAAAATGAAGAAGGTGCGGTAGTGGGGGTTGCAGGCGCACAAAATGGCGGCGCCTCGCACGTGGCGACGAGGGCCGTGCCCTCTGCGCAAGTGGGATGGACGGATATGCAAGCTCTCATGGCGCAGATTCAGGCAGCCATACAAATGGCGGGGGACAGGACGCAGGAACAAATTGGGGGATTGAGTAAGGAGATGGGAGAAATGAGGGCCGATAGTAAGCAATTGGGAAATCAAATTGGGGGATTGAAAGAGGGGTTAAGTAATTTGGAAAACAGAATGGGGGAGCAATTGGGAAGTCAAATTGGCGGGATTAGAAAGCAAATTGGGGGGATTCGAGAACAAATTAGGGGGCCATTTGAAGGTCGTGGGTGGCCAAGCCCAGGAAATAAATGAGGGGTTAGCGAGGGAGAAAGCCAGATATGAGATAAAACAGATGGGGAAGGACAGAGACAGCAGATCAAGCGGAAAGGTTGCGGGGGTATGCGATGGGGTAGCGCGGCTTGAGAAGCGCGGGGAAAGCGAGGCTGAGCAAGGCATGGTTACGTGGACCGGGGTAGAAATCACGACTCGGGGGATAGAGAAGCCGATGACCGCAGAATTAGAAAATTTGATTTTATAAGCGCCAGCGGTCATCGAGCTTAATAAAGAAAAAGAATTAATTCAAATTGAAAAAGAAATAACCGAAATTGGGATTGGAGAGACGGCAGGCATAGGGGCATTATCGGAGATGGAGATGGAATGCGCGCAAAGTTTGGATTCGCATCATGATGCCGTACTTATTAACCAAATGGAAAGTTTGCAGGTGGTGGAGGAGCGAAGAAGAGGAAGCGCCAAGGTGAGTAGGGTGGTGTATGGCGCGAAGAGGTTTAGCGCGAGAGGATTTTTCGCGCGCTTGGGATCCCGGCATAACCCGGGCGCTCGTAGAAGGTCTGTGGTGCGCTGTGGGAATGGAAATGGCACGCGTGTGCGAATGGCGCCGGAGCGCGAGTATGAAACCGAGAGCGAGGGAGAATGCACAAGGGAGTGTATGTGTGAGAGTGAGTGTGATACAGAGAGTGAGATGGATGGAGAGAGTGTGCGAGAATGCACACCTGGGATGGATGAGCGTGTGCGAGGAAGCACACCTGAGTTGGTTGTGGAGAGTGTGTGGGGATGCACATCAGAGCGCGTGATTAGGTGTGTGACAGGAGATTGCCCACCCGTGGGTAGGTGTGCACTGAGTGGGTGTGCAGCAAAAGAGTGCACACACAGGGGTGTTACAGAGGATGTAACCAGAGAGTGTGCAAGTGGTATGGGTGCGCCAGGATGTGTGCGAGAGAGGTGTGTAACAGAGTGTGCGAATAGAATGAGTGTGCCTCAGTGGTGTGCACCTGAGTGTGGAGCGAAAGAGAATGCACGAGCGAGTGCAATGACGGAGTGTATGGGATGTACGAGAGGCGTTAGAGCGCAGAGTTTTGCGAGAGAGAAAAGGAACGCGTGGTGTGAGCATGTGAGTCAGGCATCGACGCTGACCGGGGCAGCGCTTAGGCCGACGTATAGCCGACGCGAGCTCTCGGGGCATGGTGTTCTTTGTGTGCTGCGGGGGCCGGCGGGCATCGTTGCCGCGGCGCTTCTGCAAGGAGCGCCGTGCACGATTCGGGCCGGGTCGCGCCCTGTATGGTCGGTGCCGCGTTGTAGCGGCGACCGACACGATTCCGGGGGAGAAAGGCCAGGTCTGACCTTCGCCCCCTGGCGGGCGCGGTGTTCCGACCGGGGGAGGTTGGGTCATCGGGCCGGAGACCGAAAGGGTCCGCGCCAGGATGGACCTTGGAACCTTGGCCCGAGTATGCCTCCTCCCCAAAGTCGAAAATGCCGGACGGACCCAACCTACAGGAGACAGAGCATCCGCACGCATTGCTCGGTTTATCGAAGCCGAGCAGTAAGAATGTACTCCCGCACCAAGAGGCTCAGAGTAGTGGACGAGTAGTAATGGCGATAGTGATGTAGAGGGAGGGTAGCTCTACCATCCCTCACATCCTTGGGGCAAAGGAGCTGTAGTTTTATGGGGTTTGGCGGTATGAACTAGCCAGGGACGGTTATGATAATGTTTAGGATCTATAAATGACTATAGGTGACCAAGAGTTAAGTCGTGACATTGTACGAGTAGTGGGGACGTAGGTAGATTAGATGGTTGATAATGACGAGGGATGTGCGTAGTATAAGGGATGACGGGGAAGCATGAGTTTTAGGGGGAAACCAGTTAGCTAGATGATGCTGTGTGTGTGAGAAATAGTGTTGAGACAAGTGGAATTGTGGTTGAGGTGTGTGAGCACAAAAGGTGTGCCAGAAAAGAGGTGTGTGGAATAAATGGTGTGGAGTGAGTGGAGTGTGGAATGAGTAGTGTGGGATACGTGGCATGGAGTGTATGGTGCGAAGGAGTGGATGGGGGAAGGATGGACCCCCTTCACGAATACCCGGTGGAGGGTAGTTTAACGTTAGGTAGACCGAGTACGAAAAATTGGTTGGATATTGATATCTGTGGTGCGGAAAGTAGCAGAGTACTGCTTGGATGGGTGCATTAGTGTGTGTAATGGCTGGGCGTGTGGCCTGTTAGTGCATATGGTTGGTTGAGCACTCCGCCACTGGTAGTCTGTCGGCCAGGTGAGGCCGCATGTAGGCTCTGGGAGCCAGGTAGAGTCAGAGTTTTGTAGAGTTCAGCGTGACCCGAGGATCCCAGGAGAGGACCCGGGTAGCCCAGTGCCAGAGAGGGCATAGAGGGGGTAAGCGCCAGGAGGGCCTTCCCCAGGATAGTGTAGTTGAGGAGCTAGGCAAGCTCGGGTGGCGAAGTTCAGTGGCGGAGGTGCGCCGGTAAGTAGGACCTGCTAGGAGAGCCACACGACCCAGCCCCGAAATTGTGCGAGGGCACAGGTAGAAAGATCGGGGGAGTGAGACCCCAAATTGGAGAGTGCCACAGTATGGTCAATGGGAATTGGTTTTTCGATCCGCATGGAGTAATGATGGCCAATGGATTGGCAGGGCAAGACCCCGGGTAATTTAACTGTGTTAATGTCATTTAGAAGCATAGTTAGGATAAAATCTCTTCGCACCACCCGCATCCACTAACCGAGGTGATAGGACTCCACACCAGGTTTTGCGAATTGTTTGGAATGAAAGACGCATCAGGACGTGGGTGAGACATTGTATGTGATTCCATCTCTTCCTCCTTAGGAGGGATTGATGACGAATTTGGTATTAGGGGATGGGAAAGACAAGACGGTCGCGACGAATTTGTAAATTGTGTAAATACGGGGTAGAGGCAAGGGTAGAGTAGATGGACATGGGGGGTGGCGAACGGTTAGGGACGAGCTTTCTCAGGTCGCTCTCCCACGCCCTTCATGTCGCATTGCCTTGTTTTTATTTGTACCCTTGCGCCCTTGCCCCTCGCTAACTCTGCTTTGTCTTCCTTCCCCACTCATGGACCATATTTCGTCCGAGGGGAGTGTGCAGGTGCCCTGGATTGTGCGGCCGCACCCTTGCTGCCTACTGCCTGCACTGATGCACCATATGGACCACACGTTCTGTGGTCTGGCACCACTTATGGACCACACGTTCTGTGGCCTGGCACCTCTGCTGGGACCGACCATTGTTGCCAGCGGTGTCTGGCTTGTGGACCACGGTTTAAAGTGGCATCTATGCCCAGCAGTGGACCACCTGAGTTGGCCCTGCTGGCCACAAATAAAAAAGCGGACGCGGTTTGTGCCCTTTTATTAAATAACATCAAGCAAGAAGATCAAGCCAAGATACATCGGCCCAGCAGATAAGCACAAGACAAGGCATCATTCATAACTTTGAAATGTTTTGGTGCATTTTCATGATGGTGCTTTTTGGTGCATTTTTTTATTATGGTGCATATTGGTGCATATGGGTATGGTGTATCGGTGCAGTGCATTGCAATGGCATTTTCCTCTTTTCAAAAACATCTTCCCTTTTCCCACAAAAGAAAGGTCCTGGGTTACAGTGTAAATAATTCGTAGTGTAATGTAAATAATGCTCCCCACCGGCTCGATGTGTAGTTTGAAGACCAATCCGTAATTCGGTTAATTGTGGGCATGAGTCAGTTAGGTAGGACGCAACGCAGCAGGTGGGACATATCTAGTGTTAAAACTGTCGCACTCAGGGTGAGGTTAAAAGTAGAGGGTGATCACACGTAAGTGTCACATTAATTTAAAAGATAGCCCTTTTGTTTCAGCTCGGTACGAGCCTGGAAAAAGGGGGGGTGCCGTGTTGCGGTTTTAGAACCCACACTTTCTTGTAAATATCCCTTCATTAAAAGGTTAAAGGTTGCACCCCATATTTAGGCCACAAGCAACACGTAGGCCACCATAGGACTTCAATTATTTAATTAGTACGTGTTTAGATAAGGCCGTGTTTCCAATAGTTGAATCTGCGTTGTGCCAATTAAATAAGAGTAGGTCCCCAATCCATTCATTTTGCAACCTACCTCTCCAAGCGACGCCATTACGCGCCCTCCAGTCTGCCCTATGGCTCTCCCAATTTGATAGGCGCCTCTGCCAGCGGCAGCCTTCGCTGCCCGTGCGCTCACTCAACGCTGCCATAAGACACGCGGTGAGGCCCGAGAAAGGGGGCAGAACGCCAAGAAGAGGGTGTGGCCACATCATCCAGCCGTCAAAGGCGGAGCCGGTAAGCCCTCACCAGCCAACCAGGGCCGAAGGAACTTCGCCGACAGGCGTGGCTTTTGGGCTCGTGGAGCGTTTTGCTGGTCGAGATATATAAGCGAGCGCAAAGCCCTTTCAAGGACTGGTTGGAGGCGCGCACGTTGTAACAGGACTCTTTCTGGCGGAATGCGCTTGATTGCTTTGCGAAGCGACTTGACCGAGAGAGCGCACCTTTGGCTTACTTGATGAGATATACGGCACGCTGAATAAGAGGACTTTGGAGAGGGGGCGTTTGGCACGAGAGTGCACATATTACGTACGCAGCGTGCCAGCTTCCCCCCGTTATATAAACTGTCCAGACGCGTTCCACTATACGCGGGCTGCCTGCCAGGTTTCGCCGCTGGACCGAAGCCTGGACTGGAGCCGACCGGAGCCTGGACCGCATCGCCGGACCTTCCACCCAACCATCTACAATCCCTATGTGAGTGCGTATGTTTGTCCTGGGTACTAAGAATAAGACTGTTTTAAGACTGCCCTGTGTAACTGCTTCTTCCTCTTCCTATCCTGTACATTCTTTCGTTTCCTCTTCTCCTTCTTGTCTTCTTCTTGATCAACAAACCCAAGAAACAACTTCTTCCTCTTCTCCATGTGCAGGAGAAGTACATGGAGAAGAGGAAGAAGTTGTTTCTTGGGTTTGTTGATTTGGAGAAAGCATTCGACAGGGTTCCACGCAAAGTATTGACATGGGCATTGAGGAAGTTAGGAGTGGAGGAATGGTTGATCAGAGTAGTGATGGCAATGTATAAAAGAGCACGCACAGCTGTAAGGACGAAGGACAGGAACAGTGGTGAGTTTGAGGTGAAGATGGGAGTGTATCAGGGGTCGGTACTAGGTCCACTACTATTTGTAGCTGTGATGGAGGTGCTGGCTCAGAACGTAAAGGAGGGTTTACCGTGGGAGTTGTTGTATGCTGATGATCTGGTGTTGATTGCGGAAAGTATGGATGGACTGAAGGAAAAGATGAACACGTGGAAGGAATGTATGGAGACAAAAGGTCTGAAGGTGAATATAGGAAAGACGAAGGTGATGGCAAGTGGTAAAGCATGTGGTGAGGTGGAAAGAACTGGGAAGTGGCAATGTGCTGTGTGCAGGAAGGGTGTCGGAGTGAACTCCATTCAATGTACAATGTGCGCTGAGTGGGGTCATCAAAAATATAGTGGTCTGAGAGGGTCATTCACCAGTGTGGCAGCTACATTCAAATGTAAGGTGTGCACAGAGGGAGCTGCAGATGGAGGAAATGTTGAGTTGGATCTTGGAGACGGCGTGAAGCTGGAAGGTGTGAAAACATTTTACCACCTCGGAGACATGCTGAATGTAGAAGGTGGAACAGACTCGGCAACGGTTGCAAGAGTGAGATGTGCATGGAAGAAGTTTTGGGAACTGAGTGGCGTGCTGATGAGGAGGGGAGTGTCGTTGAAGCTGAAGGGAAAGGTGTATGCTGCATGTGTGAGAAGTGTTATGATTTATGGGAGCGAGACATGGGTCATGAACGTAGAGCAGCAACGAAGGCTGGAAAGGGTGGAAATGCGAATGGTTCGGTGGATGTGCGGAGTATCGTTGAGAGAGAGGAAGACAAATGATGAATTGTGAAAGGTGATGGGAATAGAGCCTGTGATTGATGCTGTGAAGAGGAACAGGTTGAGATGGTTTGGTCATGTGTTGAGGAAGGATGAAAATGACTGGTTGAGAAGAGTGATGGAAATGAATGTAGAAGGAAGTAGAGGACGGGGAAGTCCGAGAAAGACTTGGCTGAAGATGGTGGAAGAAGAAATGTGGGCAAGGGGGTTAACAAGGAGAGATGCAGAAAATAGGGCAAAATGGAGAAGATTGTCATGGGGACCGCAAGGCTAACCCCCGCTCTAGCAGGGAAAATGGCCTTAAAATGCATGTTGTTGTGTTGTTGTTCTCCTTCTTGTACATTGTGAATAAATTGCCCTGTTCTTTCTTGGTTTCCTCTTATCCGATCGCATCCGTCTTTTCTATCATTGGGTAAACGTGGCACGATAGGAACTGCTTATAATCGGGTTTAGTCCCATTGTTAACGGCTCGGATCACGGATTGCTATCCGCTCGGCATTTTCCATCATATCCATGGTTCGAGTGGGAGTTATTTCCCTGCTTCGCGGTCTGTGTTCGTAATTAGGTATTTGGGACTAAATTGACCAATAACCCTGCCTAATACCGACCGGAAGGAGCGTATAACATCCAGGACTCGGGTCGGCCAGATAGAAAGACAAGGGGATTAACGCCCCCTTGTTAAGGGGAGAGCCGACGTCTGAGATCCGTAACAATACACTCGATTCGTGCTGGACTATTCAACGTGCCTGGGTCAACTTTACAGCCTGGCCTTGCCAGCACAGACATTGGGCAAGGTATGAACAGTCAGTGTTAGCGCTGGTGTCAGTCTTTCGACATTTTGGCGTGTTGATGTCGTTATTCAAAAAAGCTTCACGTCCGGTCGGCTTCAAGATGTCGGCCTCAAAGAAAAAGTGTCGTCAGTATTCCGGTGAATACATCAAGTATGGATTCATTCCATCTCCGACGTACAAACAGTTACCGATGTGTTTGTTGTGTGGTATCAAGCTGTCCAATGAAGCAATGAAACCATCTCGACTGAGCGAGCACCTGAGTAAAAAGCACAGTGATAAGGCTCGCGCAGAGGTCAGCTATTTCCAATCGCTGAAAGAGAAATTTGAGAAGCGATCCACGGTAAAGACGATGTTCGAAGCCAGCCAAAAGCTCGTGGATAAAGGACTGGAAGATAAACCCGTTTCCATGCCCTCTTCTCAACAGTGGTCGAGTTTCTGTCGGAAATTGATACGGAGCTATCGGAGAAAGTGAATGCGATTGAGCATGATGTGGCTTACTGACATATTCAGGAGCCTGAATGATGTCAACAAACAACTCCAGGGTGACCATATGACGCTGATTAAAGCAAAGAAAGTGATTCGGCACGTTCTTAACCAATACTGTAGGCATATTTGTCATGAAAAAAAAATTCGTGTATTTTTTTTGTTAAAAGCAAAAAGTCACTTGATTTTGTAAGAAGGTATCATAAGCTTTAAAAAAATTTAGGGTGGCATTTTTTCTGAACATTCTAATGGCCTGATATCCAAGATGGCCGCCACCGTAGCAAAACGCCCTAAATTTGACGCTAAAATTAACTTAATGTGGTTTAAATATTTTTGTTTTCAGCATGAACTGCTTGGAACTTGTATATAGAGGTGACTATAATAACAATAACTTCCACTTGACTACTAATCTTTTTATTTTGCACAATTTCAGACAGAGGCTGCCTTTTTTATTTCAACATGGCGGCCGGAAAATTGACGTTCGAATCCAGTCACCGGCAGCAGTTTGTTCGCTTTATAGTGTTAAGGTTCCACTTGTCCATTTTATGGTGTACTAACATATTCTTTTCTTCTTTTGCAGGTTGCAAGTACCCACAGCAACCATCACCCAGGATAACATAGCTTAGAGACCTTAGATTAACCAAAATGGCAGAGTCTTCATCTAACAAGAAGTCAAAAACGGTGGATTTTGAACTATGCTTTATTTGCCAGTTGAGCAGCAAGCAAACAGATTATACAAACTATGTGCTTCGTCCTTCTTTGCCTTCAGTAGAGAAAGTAATTACAACAACTGATGTTCGATGTTTATATGGGGAAACAGAATTCTCTACATTAAAGAATCGCATAAAAGGTTTGTCAAACTCAGTGCAGTATTTCACGAGCATGGAAACCCATTTGAATCCACTGATGAGGATGAGATCGACAACCTGCTCACCAAAGCAGTTATGAATGAAACTGCTACCAACGACATCCTTCGGCGTGATGAGATTGGGCAACAGATGTTTGAAGGTTTCGTCACTGAACGCCTAACGGAAGGAAAACTTTCTGTGTGGGACAAAATGACCAAAAAGAAACTGGGTACCTTCAAAAGTGCCAATGCAATGGCAGAAATCCGAATGGGAGACAAGGTGGTCAAAATCAAAGAAGAGCGAGGACTGTTGCAACGGTTCATTGTTATTTCAAGAAGTCGACCAGAGCTGAATCTCAAGGAATGCATCGGAACTTATGAGTTTGGTGTGGTGCCTCGATCACTATTTGCTTCAGATGGATCCCTCCTGCTGGCATACGATAAGGCATCAATACTTCATCATCTTGAGAAGCTGGACAGTAACACACAACATGTTCAAGCTGACAGAAATGAGGCAATCCAAGCAATCCAAGTACCCTTGCAGGTGGCAGACACAGCAGTGGAACATACAAATGTTGACCCAACAGATGAATCGTCAGCACACCGAGTGATCATTATTGATGGGATGGCTGTGGTAAATTCAGTTATCAAAACGTAACAAATGAAAACATGCCAAGACTTTGCAGATGCCTTTCTCCAGATAATCTGTAACATGGCAGCACAATATGATGAGGTCAGATTGGTGTTCGACCGGTACATCAAAACATCGCTCAAGGAACAGATGAGGACAAAGAGGACCAAGGGAAAGTCAACATATTACCACGTGAAGGACAACACTTTAATCCAACATATTTCCCTGAAGGACTTCTTATCAGATATCCGCGCCAAAGGACAACTGACCGACTATTTGGCTGACAAAGTTGTATGTCACAGCAAGAGCTCCAACAACAGACTGAAACAACTTATGGTGACCTCAGGAACACAAACCAAGGGCAATGTTGATATCCCAGACTCGCTCCTCACTCACAGCCAAGAAGAGGCAGACACTTTGCTTGTACTGCATGCTCTAACTGTTCTAAATGAAGCAGAACTTGTTGTCAGTTCCCCAGACACAGACGTCTTTTTGTTGCTTGTCTACATGTATCCAAACTTACCAACGTCTACAACCTTCCTTACGGGAAAGGGCAGGCTGAAGAGGAACATTTCTGTGCGGAGCATATACAACAACTTAGGACCAAAGCGCGCTTCTGCACTGTTAGGTTTTCATGCTCTGACAGGTTCCGATATGTCTGGTATATTTGCTGGCAGAACCAAAGACTCGTGCTTCAAGGCATTTATGTCTTGTGATGATGAGATCCTGGATGCACTAGCAATGCTCGGGAATGATGACATTGATCTGCCCGCTGATGTATGCTCTCAGTTGGAACGCTTTGTCTGTATTTTGTATCGATCCAAAATCTACACAAAAGTGAATGAGCTCCGTTGGTTCCTCTACTCAAATCGTGCAGCCGAAGGAGAAAACCTACCACCAACTTCTGGTTCACTGGACTTACACATTCGTCGGGCACATTACATATCCATGATTTGGAGAAAAGCTTGTGAAACTCACCCGTGCCTCCCAGCACCACCTGCATTTGGTTGGACATTTGATGCAGTTTCAAGTCACTTCTCTCCAGTTCGCTGTTTGAATCCACCAGCTCCTGAAGCAGTATTGCACCTCATAAAGTGCGGGTGCAAACGTGGATGCGAAGGAAGGTGCAGCTGTCGCAAGAACAATATCCCATGTACGGAAGTTTGTGGATGCTGGGTTTTCAGCTGCAACAACAAAACTGTCCAACCAGGGATAAATGAAGATTGTGAAGATTGAGGTGTTACTTTCGATGACATTCACAAAATTATAATTCACTTGATATCCATTGTTAAAAATACTAAATGAAAGCCAGGCATTTAATCAGTATGACTTTTTGCATCTTCCTGTTTAAACGATTTAAGAGATTGAACAGTAAATCAAGTATTTCATTTTATTTAGATCTGTTTGTTGGCTTGTTAATTATGTATTCTTTGTGAAAAATACATGTCTTTAAATAGATACTTTGTTTGTAATTACATGCGAAGGGAGAAGGTATAGTTTACATTGTGGGTGCGCGGTGGCCATTTTGGAATTTGGCATGTAGATCATACATATAACATAAATTTGATGATTCCATTCGATTCCTGGTCTCAGAAAACATATATTTAGACACTTTATTTGTAATTGTATCACATGTACTCGCGAAGATATCGCATTATTAGTGTTCGGCGGCCATTTTGGACGCCATCTTGGATTTCATAGTCTTAGAATGTTCAGAAAAAATGCCACCCTAATTTTTTTTAAAGCTTATGATACCTTCTTACAAAATCAATTGAGTTTTTGCTTTTAACAAAAAAAATACACGAAATTCCAAATATGCCTATACTACAAGGCGACTCTGCACAGGGAAACCCTCGGCCGCAGAGATATGTCCCACTTTCCCCAGTTGGCAAAGGAACCTGCTGTTTCTGATGAAGAGCTGCTCGTTTATTGCAATCACCGTGAGAAGATTCGTGGAGATATGGAGCAGCATTTCGAGACATGCTAGAACTGTCGGTGCCAGCATGGGTGATCAACCCATTCAAATGCGACATTCAAGATGTGAAGCGCGAATTACAGGACAAAATTATCAACCTCCACAATGATGATGAGGCGAAGGCAAGATTCTCGCAGCATGAATACGGCAAATTCTGGATTCTGGAGCGGGGCGAATAACCTGCAATGTGGACAGAGGCAGAACTGCTGCTGATGGCGTTCCCCACATCATACCTCGTTGAAAGAGGGTTCAGCGCCGTGATGGTGCTGCTGACCAAGTATCGAAACCGCCTTGACATTACCAAGAGGGGCGATCTGCGTCTCTTCCTCACCGAGATGGAGCCAGACGTTCGTAATCTCGCAGCGAGTCAACAGGCCCACCCTTCACACTAACGGTATTTGGGCCTGTGATAACAGAGTCCCAGTTTGCCTCACCTGGACCTGTTCTGCTGAAACATTGTCGGTCGTGCAAAATAAAATAAAAAGTAAAGTAAAATAAAGTAAAATATTATTCAGAAAATATTTGGCTTCTGTTATTTTTGCTTCCTATCTGCATAAATTCTGGGTGTCCGACCATGAACGATAGGACAAGGGGGGCATTGGGCTGGTCCAAGAGGGCAGAAGGGGGCGGTCGTCCAAAAAAGTTTGAGAATGTCGGGACAGGCCCCGGGAAGGTTATTGGCTCGGTGGCTGGGCCTCGACCGGGCTGGGCCCATTTCGCAATGAAAAGCTGAGCTGAATTGTAGTAGTCAATCTTCTATGGTCACGAGTAAAAGCTGAATTATGGCAGTAAATTCATTCAAAAAGAACCAAAATGTCGGGACAGGCTCCGGGAAGGTTATTGGCTAGGTGGCGAGGCCGGTCAAGGCCGCATTGGCTGGGCTGGGCCCATTTTGCAATTAAAAGCTGAGCTGAATTATAGCGGTCAATCTTCTATGGCCGCGAGTAAAAGCTGAATTATAGTAGTAAATTCATTCAAAAATAACCCGGGCAACGCCGGGTGCTTTCAGCTAGTCTACTATATAAGAGAGTTGTCTGTCTGTCTGTCTGTCTGTCTGTGTCGCCATTTTTCTCAGAGATGGCTGAACGGATCTTGGTCAAACTTTCAGAGGTTCATCAGTGAGTGACTGGGAGTGTTTAGGCCAAAAAAAAAAACCAAAAAAAAAACATTGAGCAATAACAAGGTCGTTTTTTTTGGAGTCAGAAAAAAAATTTGCTCGATAGTGCCTAAGCTTTTTAAAATTAATGTCAGTTATATACAAGTACACATTCGAAAAAACAAAAAAAAACAATCACCAGGCATTTGAACACAAATAAATCAAACAATTCCGGAAGTGTACGAATTTGGTAGTATGGCTTCGTCTTCCTGATCGGCATCACACTTAACTCAGAAACGTGATGAACGCCACATTCACCCACCAGCATATATATGACCCCCCTTCCTCTCCTGCCTCCCCCCCTCCCCTCCCCTTCCACCCTCCCGTCCCCATCCCCCCTCTCCCTTCTCCCCTCCTTCCCCCCCAGCCATCCTCATCCCCCCTCTCCCCCTTCCCCCCTCCCCCTCCTCCTCCTCCCCTCCCTCCCCCTCCCTTTCCCCCTCCCCCCTACCCCCTCTCCCCGCCTCGTCCCCCCCTCCTCGTCCCCCCCTCCTACTCCCTCTCCCCTCCCTTTAATGACAGTTATATACAAGTACACATTCGCATAAATAAATACAAAACAATCACCAGACATTTGAATACAAATAAATCAAAGAATTCCGGAAGTGTACGAAGTTGGGAGTACGGCTTCTTCTTCTTCCTGTCTGGCATTGTGGCGGGCACAAGGGACAAGAATTCCGCACACCAGCAGGTGGCGCGAGCGTCCAGGCGGGGAACTGTAATGCATGCCCCGCCTATCGGCCGACCGGCCACGCCCGGGGGCAAGGCGTGGCCTCGGGACATATATGCGGGCTCTAAGCTCGAGCCCGCCCAGTGCTGAAGTGCGAGCTCTTAATAAAGACTCTTTGTTTGTACCAACGCGTTGTGGCCTACCTCTCTGGCAATCGAGTCGTGTGTGCACAGCACCACACTGGTGACCCCGATTGGTTCAGCCGTTGCTGACCCCCGAACGCGCCATGGCTACCAACGCCGTCGCATTCAAACTCCCGGAGCTTTGGGAAGCGCAAGCCGACGTTTGGTTTTTGCAAGCCGAAGCTCAATTTGAACTCCGGGGCATCACGGCGGACGAGACCAGGTACTACCACGTGGTCGCTGCCCTCGGGCCCGGCACTGCCGCCCGAGTCGTGTCCATCCTTCGGCGACCACAAGTACGAGGCGCTCAAACGTCTCCTCCTCGCCACATTCAGGCTCACAGAGATCGAACGTGCCGACCGCCTCCTGGACCTTCCCGCCCTCGGCGACACACGACCATCTGTCCGGATGGATTTCATGCTGTCCCTGCTTGGAGACCAGCCCCCGGATTTCTTATTCCGGGCGCTTTTCCTACGCCAGCTACCTGTACAGGTACGCCTCGCGCTGGCCGGTTCCAAAATAAAGGAACCCCGCGCCCTGGCTGGAGAGGCCGACAAGTATTTCGCGGCCTGCGGCACGCGGTCGGCGTACGGTGCTGCCGTAGTGGATCCCGGCACGGCGGCTCCAGCGCCCCCGCTTCTTCCCTCGTGGCCGCTGCTACGCCCCATCCACTACCGCCGCGGCCACCACCACCGCCGCCGGCACGGCCGCCGCGGGGGCCACCGCCGCAAACCTGGTGCTACTACCATGCCAGGTTCGGCCGCCAGGCTAAAACGTGCCGCCCGCCGTGTTCTTTTGATGGGTCGGGAAACGACCGGCGCTCACTTGCGGCCATGAGCATTGGCCATTCCGGCAGCCTCCTGTTCATCACGGACACCTTGTCCAGGCGCCGTTTCCTTTGCGACACAGGAGCGCAGGTAAGCGTCCTCCCCGCTTACGCGTCCGACAAGCAAGCCGCGGGCCGGGGCCCCGCTTTGCTTGCCGCCAACGGTACACCCATCCGTACATTCAGGAAGCGTTGCCTCTTACTGCGGTTCGGAGGGCAGCGCTTTCAATGGTCGTTCGTCACCGCCAGCGTGCCAATGGCCCTGCTCGGTGCGGACTTCCTATGTGCGCATTCAGCGCTTGTTGGTCGACGTTAAGCGCAGACGTCTCGCCAAGGCCGAAACCTTCAGCTCGCTCGCTTGTTCGCTGAGCGGCCCGTTGAGCGGCTCACTGAGCGGCTCACCGAGCGGCTTGCCAAGCGGCTTGCTGAAAGGTTCCGTCCCGGCGAGTTTAGTTTGCACGCTTCCGGCAGCGGACGACTTTACCCACCTCCTAGCCAGTTTCCCGGCCCTCACGCGGCCCACCTTCTCAGCGGTGGCCGTTTGAACATGGGGTGGAGCACTACATACCCACGGTCGGGCCGCCGGTCTACGCCCGGGCACGCCGACTCGAACCCACGAAGCTCGCCGTGGCGAAGGCGGAGTTCGCCACGCTGGAACGGCTGGGTATCGTGCGGCGCTCAAACAGCGCTTGGGCCTCTCCGCTGCACATTGTGCCGAAGCCCGGCGGAGGATGGCGGCCGTGCGGTGACTACCGCCGGCTCAATGATGCCACCACCCCCGACCGCTACCCGGTCCCGCATATCCAGGACTTTTCCGCCCGGTTGGCGAACACGACCGTGTTTTCCAAGGTGGACCTCATCCGGGGCTACCACCACGTCCCCGTACAACCGGGCGATGTCCCGAAGACGGCCGTCATCACCCATTTCGGCCTCTTCGAGTTCCTGCGAATGCCTTTCGGGTTGAAGAATGCGGCCCAGGTGTTCCAACGGCTTATGGACAGCGTCTTGCGCGACTTACCTTTCATCTATGTCTACCTGGACGACATCCTAGTCGCGAGCGCGTCCCGGGAGGAGCACCTGCTCCACCTCCGCACGCTTTTCGAACGCCTGGGCCAGCATGGCCTAATCATCAACCCCGCAAAGTGCCGTTTTGGCGTCGCCACCATCGACTACTTGGGGCACCGCATCACCAGGCACGGGGCCGTCCCTTTACCGGCCAAGGTGGAGGGGGTCAGGGATTTCCCGCGACCCCGCACGATCAAGGGACTCCAGGAGTTCCTGGGCATGGTAAATTTTTACCACC
The DNA here is from genome assembly GCF_964187855.1 of Myxine glutinosa. Lineage (NCBI taxonomy): Eukaryota > Metazoa > Chordata > Myxini > Myxiniformes > Myxinidae > Myxine > Myxine glutinosa. The sequence goes on along the minus strand of NC_136261.1, from coordinate 209,055,287 downwards.
GATTCGTGCCCCATGTCGCCCAGCTCCTCCGCCCCCTGCACGAGGCCCTCCGGGGCAAGCCGGGCAAAGGTAACATCGCCTGATCGGAGCCGATGGCCGCGGCGTTTGCGGGCGTGAAGCTGGCCCTGGCCAACGCCACCATGCTGGCGCACCCAGCGCCCGATGCACCGATCGCCCTCACCACCGACGCGTCGGACTACGTGGTGGGCGGGTGCATGAGCAGTGGGTGCGTGGTGCTTGGCAGCCGCTGGCGTTTTTTAGCCGGCAGCTTTGCCCGCACGAACGCCGCTACAGCACCTTCGACCGTGAGCTGCTCGGGCTCCACCTGGTGGTCCGACACTTCCGCCATCTGCTGGAGGGCAACCCGTTCACGGCTTTCGTCGACCACAAGCCCCTTGTGTTCGCGATGGCCAAGGTCGCCGAGCCATGGTCGGCACGGCAGCAGCGTCACCTCTCTGCCGTGTCGGAGTATACGACGGACATCCGTCACGTGGCGGGTAAAGACAACCCGGTGGCGGATTGCCTTTCCCGGTCCGTCGCGCACGCGGTCCACCTCGCGATCGACTATGCCCGGATGGCGGAGGCTGTGCACACACGACTCGACTCGAGTCGTGTGTGCACAGCACCACAGCATCACACTTAACGCAGAAACGGGATGAACGCGACATTCACCAGCACATATTAAACGAAAAGGTGATGAACCCCCTTCCTCCCCTTCCTCTCCTGCCTCCACCCCTCCCCCCTACCCCCCCCCTTCCATCACCCCTTTCCCCCCTGTCCCCCCAACACTACTTCTGCTAGTCATCTACCAAAAAAATCTCGTAGTTCTCTCTCTGCACCTAACATTTGTATCCCGTTATCACTCAGCAGGTATGCTGGTTGTCCTCCAATACAAAAAATTGGTGTAATACTTGCACGAACTCCATGGTTGAACAGTCCACTGCTAGCTCGACATTAACTGCTCCCGTATTTACAGGTGAAGATGACCCCGTCGTGTTTGGTCATCTTATTATGTCCAACCTTCACAAGGTATGGACCAAAGTCATCACAGGATGTGTAGTGGGAAGGTGGAGTAAATGGTGCCGTGTGATGCCTTGGTAAGTTGGCCATCACCTGATATTCTTCTCGATGCTCCATTTCTCGGCAAAATACACATCTTAACCTGATAGACTTGGTGAGCTGTTCGTCTGGTCTTTGCTGCCATGGTTGCCACTCCATTGTACCCATACTGGTGCATCTGATGTGTAAACAAGAAAGATATCCGATTGCGATGTGGAAGTAGTGCTGGATGCTTTGACTCACAGGACATCATAGATTCATCTGCCCTACTGCCAACTCTGATGGCTCCCTCGTCATCCAAAAAGGGGCTCAGGGTCTTGAATTCACCTCTATCAAGGCTATGTCGAAGGGTCTTCTGGGCTTCTTTGATCCAGAAACTCCCAAGCGTTTGTAACTCATGCGGTGTAAGAGGTCCCTTTGTTTCAGTTGTGGCAATTTCTTCATTCAACTTCGTCCGACATTTAGCCTGTAGTTGGTCCCCACATCTCATTACCCTGCGCTCGCAAAGCGAAAAACGGGGTGAAGCATTCAGGTACGTACGTGTGCTGTGTGCCATATGTGTCTGCATTTTAAAAATTCATTTTCTCGGCAACCGTTGGTCCGATTGACATGAAATTTTCACCATGGGAGTGCTCTTCCTTTAGAATATTTTAATGATAATCATGACGTCATGTCATTTGGTACAGGCGCCATCTTGGAAAAAACCGAAAACCTTTGCACCTCTATATCTCCAAAACCGATGAATGGAAAAAATTGAGACACAGCTCATTGTAAAGAACTCTCCATGGAGAATAACATATGTTAATGATGACGTCATTGGTGCCATAATTGTGACGTCATAATTCGACAGGGACAACACTTAGTCTGATCAGTTTAAAATGTATTGAGCGTGATGTCTGCAACAATTATATTAGAGAATTAGTGGGGCAGATATGTAACAAAAATTGCACGAGATGTTCACATCCGGCAGAAAGTTTGAAATTTTGCATACAGGGGTATTTTGACATGCTGAGTTCAAAAATTGGCGGATCCAAGAGGTCTGACCAATGGACAGGCCGCCATCTTGAATTCCAATATGGCTGCCAAGACGAAATGTTGATAATCCCTATCTTGGGTTCTAAATGACCTGTGGTGCTCAAATTTTGTACACAAGGGTATGTTGACATGCTGAGTTCAATAAGGCAATAATTTGAAATGTCTGACAAATGGTATGGCCGCCATTTTGAATTCCAATATGGCCGCCAAGACGAAATGTTGAAAATCCGGGGTTCTTTGCAAAAGCAATACCAATTCAATGGATCCTAGTTGACAAATCATATAACAAGTCAAAGAGCTCATTTCAAAGTATATTTCGTACCAGTTGGCAGCCGTAACATGCTGCAAGCTTTTTTCCATCCATTTTACTTCTCCTACTACTGCTCATCTCGGAAGCATTGTCCAGAGCAGAAACATAGTTCTGTGCATGGTAGATTAGCAGCAGGACATTTGCAATTTCCAGCACACCGTTTTTTACACTTGCACTTGATCAGCTCTCGGCACCCTTTTGACGCCTCTGGCATTACTGTCCAAAATGGATGCCAGACATCATCTGCCTTTTTAGCCCATCCCCAATCTGCAGGTGAAGGCAGCTCTGGGTTAGCAATTTGGGACTGTCCCCAGATGTGACCGGCCTGAAAGACTGCCCTCTTCACATGTTGACGCAGTGCCTCTTTTGTCGGTGGAATATTTTCCGATTTCCCTGAGCAAACAGCTGCTTGTGTGCTTCGTTCACTTTCTTCAGAGGGGAAGTTCTACTGTACAGAACAACGAAGAACCTCTCTATGTTGTCCATGTCATCATCTGTTACTTCCGCTGGTGCATGTGAGAGATGATTGAAGACCTCCCCCAAGTTTGGCATGGAATTCCATATGCTCCACACAGTCTTTTTGCCAATCCCACATATGGCAGAAACAGTATCGCATCCGGAAACAGTATGCAGGAATAGAAGCCCCCATGAGCGTTCAGGGCCAATGTGAGTCGCAATAGTGTGAGCAGCAATGTGCCTGAAATAGTTTCCATGTCCAAATGCCAACCACATTGCACAACCGTCCATAATCCTTGCCATTGCGATAGCCAACACAACCACATCCGTGTCTGTTGCATGAATGACGATACTTCTGTACCCCTGCTGATATGCATGCCAAGCATGTAGCATCATTCGTGAATCAGCCTCTTCATGCGTACATGGTTGAATTTGAGAAACATCAGAAGGGGGCTTTGATTTAACCTCTTCTTCTAAGGTTGTAAGAAGTGTTTTTCCCTCTGGAATAGGCATCGTTTGCAGGGAATCAGCAAGGAAACTGAATAATGTCTTTTTGTTGGAATCTACACGAAGGAAGCTGCTCCAGTTTCGTGGCACGGATGTCTGTTCAGTCACATGGAGTGGTATGCCAGTGCCACGACCAAGCCTGGTGCCTTCTTTGAGACTGTCCGTTCTGTAGGTGTCCCACACCACATCAACACGCATCACAGTCCCCTCATTTAACTTTCGGGCAATGTACGGAAGGACCTGTTTCTGTGCATAGTCACCAAATGTCCTGATCACACTGTTGCACTTCTTAGGCTCCAAATGATGGACTAAGGCAGCCCCATCGAAAATACGAACTTCTCCTTTGGGCGCATCACGAGGACGTTGTGCTAAAGCTTCCAAACAGGGCAAAAGATCAGCCTTGCCGGTTGGTGGCCGCATTGTATTGATACCTTCAGCCAATGCAGGTGGCCACCCATGACACTCATATTCATAAAATGTGTTAAGATCACCATCTCTAGTTTGGCAAGAAATGTACATTCGTGAGAAGAGCTCCACATTACTTTTCATACGTGTAATCTTCGCCTCAGACTTTCCAGGTGTTTTCTTGGGCTTCGATTTCAACAGTGGCAGATTGTTCTTTGAAATGCTATCATAGAAATTGTCAGAAGGATCCTTGATTCGCTGCCCCACAAATCCGTCAAATTGTGTTTTGCCAGTGTCCTCCATGGATCGCACTGCGGCTATCACTTCATCAGGCATGATGACCTTTGTGTCAAGCACATACAAGTCATTACTGTCTTCCGCAAACGGGTTTCCAAGTTTTTCAAAGGAACTGATTGCATTATTGAGATCTGATGCAAAGGATTTCTGGACACTAGGCAATTGTTCGTGGTGGCGGACATCAGTTTGCCTCTGTCTTTGAAACTGGTCCTCAAACTCATTCAGGATTCTGGCTATTTCTGCACCAGCTACCATCCACCGGCGAAGAGCCCCTTCATTCTCAGTAATTCCAATGACTCCACCATCACCTTTCACATAAGCGTTCTGCTGTTCGTGTATCTGATCGTGTGCCATAGCAGAGAACTTGTGTGATGACTTCTGAGTGACAAAGTTCCCCTTGACAAATTCACGATGGATATCCATGGAATCGTTTGAAAGTTCCTGAAGGTCTGTTACATGCACTGTCAACCATCTGGCGTAATGGTAATGGTCCATGGCAAACATCCACGGAATGATCGCCGTGAGAGTCTCCACATAGAGCGTGTAGTTGGCTTCCCGTTGTGATCTTATGAATGCCAAGAGAAGACACTCCAACTGCAGGACTTTATTCCAGTAGCAAAACTGGGGGTACTTTGTAGCCATCTTCTTGCTCCAAAGATCAAATGATTGTAAATCTTCAGTTTCACATGTTTTCCGGTAGTCATCGTATGCCTTTCGCTGCAGAGCGTACAACGCCGCTACTGTGACTTGGTGTGCCCATTGTGACCTCGATATTTGCAAACCTTTGTGAAGACTATCTGCTCTTCCCTCTGTTGTTACACCAGCACTGGTCATTACACTTGCCCAGCCACTCCCCTCCAGGAAGCTGCCGATCGCTTTCAACAAGGCCATCTCTACATGAAGTCCTCCCATCATCACAAAAACTTGTCTTCACCATATATACCTGGCCAAGTCCATTGAATCTTCTTTGCAATTGCATAGAGTGGTTGATCAACGGTCAGAACTGGAACTTGTCCGGGGTTTACTAGTTCTGTCGCCTGCTTGATTAAATTCATTCCATGCTTCACCATTGCCAATGTGTGAGCACTCTCGCGGAACAGAGGTAGCAGTCCTGTAATTGCAGGAGGCCGAGGAACTTCAACCTGCAGATTTGCCATGTATGCTGACCAGGAGATATTATCTTCACTCTCAAGACCTTCCTTCTCCTGCAGGCTTTGTACAAACGAAAGCCACTGACTTTCTTTGTCCTGTATTCCGGAGGACACACTTGGAGTGGATGGACCTTTTGGTTTTCTTGGAATGGGATTATTAGTTGGAAATGTTTCAGGAGGCACATCACTGTAAGATGCAGGAAGGGCGGCTATGGTTTTGGAGCGCTGTTTGTTCTCATTCTCAGTGACATTCTCATGATTTCGAATGCTGCCACTTTTGTCATGTGAAACATGTTGTGTCAGTGATAACGCGGTTCCATGAAATGAACTTTGTGCTGATGCTGATGATGGGTTGTGATCTATGTTGTCTAGGTTGCCTGTTGTGAATATTCCACTTCACAATTTTGTTGGACACACAACGCCGTCATGTTTGTATATTTCTATGACTCTGTTGGCCTCATCTGTGGATACCTCCAGTATGCGATCATAGGAAACACACAAACCATGTTGAAAAAGAACGTCAACGAGATCCCGTTTCCTTGTTTTGCTATGAATGAGAAGACCCAGGTAAAGTGGCAGTGATGTTTCACGTTTCAAATTGTGACGTACTGCTGTAGTTTCCAACCTTCCTCGTTTCATAGTGTTGAATGTTACAAGTTGAGTTAAGGATTGCACAGAGACGCCTCCCTTGTTGTTTGCGTTTTGTTTTTGTATGTTTGTACCAGCAAGAATCATTTCCATCAACGCTGCCAATGATGGTGGTGAGTTGTTATATGATTCGTTAACTAGGGATCCATTGAATTGGTATTGCTTTTGCAAAATATATTTGCGCACAATCTGGGCAGCTCTCATGAGAATGACCGCGTCGTTGTCAGAGCTTTGTCTACAAGCATGCAATAAAGCTTCACCAATGTCCTCTTTGAATGACAGTGCCACTTCATGGTTGCTCTTATGTGCCTCAAGTTGCGGAAGGTGTCTGAGCAGCTTGTCCTTAAGGTGAGTTGAATTAATCCTCTTTGAGATATCACCTCCCAGTTGTGCCAGACGTTCTGTATAAAGCTTTGTGAGATCGGCTAACTTGAAAGTGTAACTGTCATCTGTACACTTCATTTCTTCCAAATAGGCTATCAATTCGGCCAAAGCTACTGATTCTGGTGGCATATTTTCACTTGAACTGGCTTCCTCATTCTTTCTTACAAATGATCTGTATCGAGTGTGGAGAACAGTCATGCACTTCTTGTGATAAACAGCATCTGATGCTGTCATATCACCTACAGACAATCTAGCCAGGAGTTTTGTATCCCTTAATTCTGTTGCCATCAATCGAACATTGGAATATACATTTTTTGTTGCCGCTCTGTGGACTATTTCTTCATCTATCTATAATTCCAGTAATCTCTGTGTGTATGTATGTCTGTATGTCTGTGTTTCTCGACAACCACGGGTCCGATATACTTTAAACTTGCCAGGTATATTGCTGGGGACCCGAGGATGTGCCTTTTCAAGGTTTCATATTAATCGGAGAAGTAGTTACCGAGCTATGTCCAAAAAACGATTCAACCAATCAGAGAGCAGCGAGCTATCACGTGTGCCGAACGTGGCGAACAGACTCTGCCTCGGACGGCACATTTGAGAGCGTATTCATTTATTTCACGTTGGCAAACTATGTTGCCGCTATGTTGGCGTTAAACTATGTTTTAAAACTAATTAAAACTAATTTGCGATTCTTTCGCTTTCCTGCGCATTTGTGCACGCTACGGCGATTTATTTACCAAACTCCGCAAGCCGTTCGCTTTGGACCAAACCATTTCATGTAAATAGAGGGGGGGGATTGTCACCGTACTCGCAAGCCGTTCGCTTTGGACCAAACCATTTCATGTATACACAAAGAATTAAGTTAAGCACCCCCTAATATATATTCTTTGTGTATATGTATACATTGGCATATATTCTAAGGTATGTGAGATCAAATAATGATTGGTATGACATTAGCAATTATCCATTGATGAAATGCAGATGAGTGCACTCATCTGTGACGCCCATCGCTCGTGCAGCACGTGTTATCATCCACGTGGTCGTGATTGACGCAAAGATCGCTAGAGGTCTTCTCAGAACAATGACTGTACGTTAGAAAACATAAACGTCATCCACACTGTCCGTGATGGACCTATAGCTCCATACTTAAATTGAGGTGAAAATATGCCTAAAATTCCCAAAAAATTTCACCTTAAATTATTCAGAATAAAATATTGAAAACGGCATGATTGTTATGTTTTTATGTGACCATAATATCACTTCTCCAGAAAATATAGCAATATCATGGGTATATGACACTGTTTTGACGACAACAAACTTGTAATGTGCGAGGTTGTAAAAAAACGGGGGGGGGGGGGGGTGCTTAACTTAATTATTTGTGTATAAATAGAGGGGGGGGATTGTCACCGTACTTGCAAGCCGTTCGCTTTGGACCAAACCATTTCATGTAAATAGAGGGGGGGGATTGTCACCGTGCTCGCAAGCCGTTCGCTTTGGCTTTGCGAATGGACCAAACCATTTCATGTAAATAGAGGGGGGGGGGATATAATTTTAGATATATATATAGTACGGGCATGCCCTAGTTACTGATAATGCTATCACAAAAGAAACATGTGCTAGCAGTACTCTGTTCAACGGATGGAGATTTGAAACTTGTTCTGAGTCTTTTCTTAACAGGCGAGTAAGTTTCTTCACCAAGTTTAAGGTCTGAACTTTGCTTTCTTTCCCTTGATTCAGCCCTGGCCACACGAGAGCTGCTGCACTGCACATAACAGTTTTTGTGCCATTTGGCAGCATGCGCAGCTAGGGTTTCTGCAATACCGCAACCATCATCTAGTCGGGAAATGTTTATCCCGCAAGGCAAGGCACCTAAATCATTCAATGCCTTGAGATTTTGAGCAAGATTCTCGTAGACGTCTAGACACGACTGATTGCTGCCCTTACGTGCATCTCTTAGTGGTTCATTTTCAGAACGTTTCTGGCAAAGAGCGCAAATGTTCCAGTCTGTTGGCATTGGAATTGTTGACGATGTTTTCTTTGATTTCGACATTGGATCTGAAAGAGAAAAAACATTAACAAAATAAATTATTGGAATGTCATGTGAATGTTCAGTTCCGGCAGAAAGTGTTAAATTTCACATACAGGGGTATTTTGGGGCGCTGAATTTCCCAAATTTCTACTGCCTTCGACAAAATTACAAACCCATCAGTAGATTTGAGATGCAACAATTTTCCAGTTATCATAATAATGCTCAAATGATTTAACATTATGACATTACCGTACACTGTGCTATTAAAGCAATGAAAACATCGATGTTTGTCTTGGCGGCCATATTGGAATTTAAAATGGCGGCCATACCGTTTGTCAGACATTTCAAATTATTGCATTATTGAACTCAGCATGTCAACATACCCTTGTGTACCAAATTTCAGCGCCACAGGTCATTTAGAACCCAAGATAGGGAATTTCAACATTTAGTCTTGGCGGCCATATTGGAATTCAAGATGGCGGCCGGTCCATTGGTTAGATCTCTTGGATCCGCCAATTTTTGAAATCAGCGCCCCAAAATACCCCTGTATGCGAAATTTCACACTTTCTGCCGGAAATGAACATCTTTTTCACATATCTGCCCCACTAAATATAAATTTATGATGTCATCGCTCATGTGGTCTGGCAGCCATATTGGATCAAATAAAAAAATGTTCAAAAACAGAAGAGTTGCCTCGCAACAAGTTGACTGCGCAGGGTAAGTGTTCGATGAATACCATGTAGTTTTTCTCTGCAACTATTGATCTAATGGACACAAAATTTTCAACATGGGGGCATCTCCTCCCATTTGGAATGATTTTCGATTTTTTTGATTGCCAGAGAGACAGGCAGACTTAATTTTTTTTTTACCTTACTGCGCATGTGTGATTGGGACAAGATTCCATACACTTTGCCAAATTCAGAGCGAAATTACTGCTAAACTGCAGGTTCGTGTTCCGATTCATGTTCTATAGTGTTCAAAATTTAACATTCAATTGAAATTAAGGATCATAATAGATCATAGACTGACGTCTGTAGACAATATGAACCAATTGCTTAACCTCGCTATTCGCTTCGTGCGCAGAGTAAAAATAATGTCGAGAAAGATATTCTGGGGAAATGATGAGCGAGTGAACTGAACCAGTAACGTGGTAAAGTCTGGCCAAGACAGTCATGCACATCAAACTCTAGCCCAGTGAAGATAACATACACAGCACGATTAAATGCCACAGAACAAGTAAGGTACATTGTGAATAAAGGACAGTAATTAGCATTTACAGTAAACAAACCATTAAGCAGATTAGTAAGATCCTCAAATTGGAGAAACACTGTTTTGCTGTTCCAATGCAGGTTCGCATTCAAAGCTGTTTCGTTCATTTCACCTGCATTTGCAGCGCACTTGGGCAGTACGTGGGACGTTCTAAAATATAAAAGATCAACGAATGATATATCCACAGTCGAAAAACGAAATCCCACAGTCGTCCAAGACACACCAACAAGCATAATAGAATGAGTTGTAGCGGCTACCGCTGGGTTTACACAATCGCCTTGCACCTACCAAGGACGCGGAGCGATCACCATGCCGGGCTCGTCCAGGACGCCCGGGCAGGCCCGCGCTCAACTTGCCAGGCCTCGGCCGGGACGCCCGGGCATGCCCGGGCATGCCCGGCCACGCCCGCTCGACTTGCCAGGCCGCGGCCAGGACCCCCGGCCACACCCCCTCTCGCCTTTCCCAGGCAAACGCTCCGGGATAATGTGTGTATATATATTGCTGCCCGATAAACGGGCTTTTCAGAGTACCCGAGTTGTTTTGTGACAATAAAGAAACTCGGACGAATTCCAGCTTTTTGTCGTGTCCATTCTTCCGACTACGTGGGAGCACAGCTCCTTCACCATCATATCTTTTCCTATGAGATGTGTTTCATATTTACACAGAAACACAATTTTAAAAAATAACAAAAAATAAATGAGCAGAGAGACTTGGTGAAGCATTAAATAGTCTGAAACCCCTCAGGTGGTTTAAGTCTGAGTTGAAGGAATTATATTCATAAAATACGTTTTTTATTTCCCTCATTTAATTGATTACCCACACACATATATACAGGGAACTCACGCCCCTCCCCTCCTCGTCCCCCCCCCCCCCCCACCCCCATGCTCCATGCCGCTCACTCACTCGGAACAACTCACGCCCCTCCCCTCCTCGCCCCCCCCACCACTCCCCCCCCCCCCCCCCATGGTCCATGCCGCTCACTCACTCGGAACAACTCACGGCCCTCCTTACACCGTTCACTCACTCGGAACATCTCACAGCCTTCTTTATCTATCTATAATTCCAGTAATCTCTGTCTGTACGTTTGTACGTCTGTACGTCTGTTTGTCTGTGACCGCTGTTTCTCGACAACCACGGGTCCGATATACTTTTAACTTGCCAGGTATATTGCTGGGGACCCGAGGATGTGCCTTTTCAAGGTTTCATATTAATCGGACAATTACTTACCGAGCTATGTCCAAAAAACGATTCAACCAATCAGAGAGCAGCGAACGATCGCGTGTGCCGAACGTGGCGGACACACTCTGCCTCGGATGGCACATTTGAGAGCGTATTCATTTATTTCACGTTTGCAAACTATGTTGGCGCTATGTTGGCGTTAAACGATGTTTTAAAACTAATAAAAACCATTTCATGTAAATAGAGGGGGGAGGGATTGTCACTGTACTCGCACGAGCAGATGGCGGAAGTGCCTGACCGCCAAGTGAAGTCCGAGCAACTCGCGGTCGAAGGTACTGTAACGGCGTTCGGGCGGGCGAAGCTGCCGGCTAAAGAACGCCAGCGGTTGCCAAGCTCCGTTTTAAAACTAATTAAAACCCCGGGGGGATTGTCACTGTACTCGCAAGCCGTTCGCCGTTCGCTTTGGCGTTGCGAATGGACCAAAACATTTCATGGACGAAACCATTTCATGTAAAGCGTTCGCCGTTCGCTTTGGCGTTGCGAATGGACCAAAACATTTCATGGACCAAACCATTTCATGTAAATAGAGGGGGGGATATAATTTTAGATATAGATATAGTACGGGCATGCCCTAGTCTATCTATAATTCCAGCAATCTCTGTGTGTGTGTGTGTCTGTGTGTTTGTCTGTGACCGCTGTTGCTCGACAACCACGGGTCCGATATACTTTAAACTTGCCAGGTATATTGCTGGGGACCCGAGGATGTGCCTTTTCAAGGTTTTAAATTAATCGGACAAGTACTTACCGAGCTATGTCCAAAAAACGCTTCAACCAATCAGAGAGCAGCGAGCTATCACGTGTGCCGAACGTGGCGATCAGACTCTACCTCGGACGGCACATTTGACAGCGTATTCATTTATTTCACGTTGGAAAACTATGTTGCCGTTAAACTACGTTTTAAAACGAATTCAAACTGCGATTAAATTAAAACGATTCATCGTAACTGCGACGATTTGCGAACTTCCGGACAGTGAAGACTTCACTTCCGGCAGCCAATCACAGAACGCTTTGTTGCGTAGGCGTGGCAATTTCTAGGCGTGGCGTGGCAAGGCGTAACAAGTAGTTACCGAGCTATGGCGATTTCTTTACCAAACACCGCAAGCCGTTCGCTTTGGACCAAACCATTTCATGTAAATAGAGGGGGGGGGTTCTGTGGTCGTTGCGAATGGACCAAACCATTCATGTAAATAGAGGGGGGGGGGGGGTTCTGTGGTCGTTACTGCCACGTGGTTTCAAAGTTTTTTTTTGTTGTTGTTGTTTGCACGCATGTTTTTTTGCACCCACGTACGGGCACGCCCTAGGATATTTACACACACACACCCCTACACAAATTTTTTTTTTTTTTTTTTTGGCAAGGAACGGGCATCCACGTACGGGCACGTCCTAGCTTATATATAGTACGGGCATGCCCTAGTCTATCTATAATTCCAGTAATCTCTGTGTGTGTGTGTGTGTGTGTGTATGCGACCGCTGTTTCTCGACAACTACCGGTCCGATATACTTGAAACTTGCCAGGTATATTGCTGGGGACCCGAGGATGTGCCTTTTCAAGGTTTTAAATTAATCGGACAAGTAGTTACCGAGCTATGGCGATTTCTTTACCAAACTCCGCAAGCCGTTCGCTTTGGACCAAACCATTTCATGTAAATAGAGGGGGGGGGGGGGATTGTCACCGTACTCGCAAGCCGTTCGCTTTGGACCAAACCATTTCATGTAAATAGAGGGGGGGGGGGGGATTGTCACCGGACTCGCAAGCCGTTCGCTTTGGACCAAACCATTTCATGTAAATAGAGGGGGGGGGGGGGATTGTCACCGTACTCGCAAGCCGTCCGCTTTGGCTTTGCGAATGGACCAAACCATTTCATGTAAATAGAGGGGGGGGGATATAATTTTAGATATATATATAGTACGGGCATGCCCTAGTACTGTTAATGCACACGGAAAATCACATTGTTCACACACCACTCACTCGCACAATTCACTCCACAGTTTTCCCTGCTCACTCCCTCATACCACGATATTTTGGTAAGAACAGAATAGATCACCAAATTTGGACCACGTCCAGACAGCTATTTTCATTTGTAAATGAGAAACTGCATAAAAACATTTTATTCACTCAATTTTTGGGCCGGTCAAGATCTGGGGTCGGAACAAATGCCCTATTTGCCCCCGTTATAATCCGCCATTGAGTCAGACAAGCCTGGTGTTGGCTTAGCGTTTAGGGTGCCGGCTTGGGATCCCAGGATCCTGAGTTTGAATCCCGGTCGATCGTTCAATTAATGCCAGGGGGGTTGACTCAGCCTGTCATCCTTCCGAGGTCGGCAAATTGAGTACCAGCTCTGGTAATTGGGGCACTGCATCAGTGGCACTGACGCGCTTCCAGAAAAATGATGCAATCAGCAGCCACAAGCTGCATACGAAATAACAACAACATTGACTCAGACCATAGCCTTTTCAAATAGATCAAACATGTTTGGAAATCAGCAGTTATTTGCATCGCTGATGCATGCCATTCATGCATGTGCAGACTGGGAAACTGCCATTATTTACAGTCTGTTGTGGATTGCAAGGTAACTGCAGTATGTGTAATTTACGAAGGAAAAGGGCCCAGAATAAACAGAAATATAACCCCACCCCACCCAAAAAAATTGGACCGCAGGTCCTGAAGCTCAGCTGGATCAGGAGCAACAGTCACTCAAACCCCCCACAGAGCTCCTTACACCCTGATGTTTTAATGCCGTGAACACACTTTGGTACATCATGGGCGATGAAGGTTGTGATCAAGTTTCATTGGAATTGTTTGTATAGTTTCGGAGAAGAGAGCAAATACCTATCTTGGGGTGGGCAAAAACACCCCTGTAGTTCCCCTTGATGAGCGCAGATTTTTATGCGGTCAATACACTTTCATGAGGCATCAGAAATGAAGCTTGTGGCCAAGTGAGGGGTGAAAAGGGGACTTGAGGGGGGGCACATCCCGATCTCCCGATGGACCGAGGACCGGCTGAGGATGTTGGACGAGTTACTGACGAAGAAGAAGAATGGCGTCGTGTGCTCTGAGAAAGCGTTGAGTTTAAATGAACAGTTTCGTGTCTATTTGCACTCCATGTTTAATGAAAGTTTATTGAAAATAAAGGATTCGTCACAGACTGACAGGTTCTGCTGCGACAAGTATTTTCACTGAATGGGATATTAAAAGCAGAGCAGAATCCGCAGGCAGGAATCCGCTCCTGTTTACCTCAATCCAAATCGATGTTCTGCGAACATTAATTATTATTATTATTACTAGCCGAAACCCGTGGAACATCCACGGAAGGGAGGATGTGGTGTATGGATAGAGTGTACCAATATGGATGGCATAGGGGATTTGCTTGTCCGAGTAAGAGTTAGGAAGAAAGATGAGAATGAAGAGTGCGTATATTAACAACGTATTTATTGCAATCTACTTAAATGACAACGCTACGATATACTTTTGAAAAATGAATGGATTCGTAATAGGAATCGGCATAGCACCACTCTGGCCATTTTTTATGAGACTATATGGTGTGGGTTGGATTTGTGTGAACAAAATCAAGAAAAAGGCGACACTTTGTAGAATCCTTTGTAGAAAACTTTGTAGAATGCAACTTACACTGTGTATAAAGTGTCACCTCCTGACTTTGTATTTTATATTGTTAGAGACAAAACAAACACTAAATAACATAGCCACATACCAAAAACGTGTATTTTCAATTTTCACTTGTGCAAAAATGCTACTCACAATTACATCGCCTGTGCGTCGGCCTGTGATTGAGCCAGAGAGTTGGCCTGTGAGTCAACTTCCTTTCCAATGTCTGCAAGAATTGAAATACTGATTGTGAATGTGTAAAATTATATGAAAGAAGAACATGCATATCAATAGACGATGCCATTGAAAAGGAGAGCAGCTGTCAATAGAAAAGGATGTCTGACTTATCAATTTGACATTATTGCACAGGAAATGACAAACAAAGAAAGTTCATTTCCATCGGGTAATATTACGATGAGAGATCAGCCGATACCTTTATTATGTCCATCAGCATCCATGGCACTTAGGAAAAAAAAAACCGTGGCATCAGCCAGCCGCAGCCAACTATCACGTACCGTCTCGAAGTCAATGCCATCCTTTTATCTCTTCGTATACACCTCACTGATTTCTACCTTATCGTGAACAGGGTAAAGCCTACTTTGATAATCATGAACGGTGGCAGATGCAGGAGCGAAACGTAAGCGTAGGCCTCGGCCCTACCTATCCAGTTGTTGTTTCCGTTGTGTAAGGGGGGAAAAAAACAAACATTTTGGTCTCAGACCTTTGAGAGTACGTCGTTCCGTGAACTTTTTGAACGGGCCTCGTATGCCATGCTTCGTCAACGTTGGGTTGTTTTAAAATGATTTGAAGGATTAACTTAAGCACCGTGAATAGAGCAGCTACTGATGGGCTGCTGATCGGTTTCACTTCGTTGTTATATATGGAAGAAATTATGGTAAACCCACCTGATGAGGTTAGCGTGCACCGCCATCGATAACACCGGCACAAATGGCGGAACAGATGGATTCTTCTTCATCGCATCGCATCGCATTCTCTTCCTGTGAAACTGTTTCATAGAACTGTGTCGTTTATGTACATTTTTATTTTATTACATTCACGTAGTTTCACCTTCTTGACTTCGTGGAGCTTCAATCTTTTGTGGTTCAAAAAAATAAAATAAATATGGATTCTTCTTCATCGCATCGCATTCTCTTCCTGTGAAACTGTTTCTCCATTTAACGTTTCCAAAATCAAAACTTCAAAAACTTCTTCACTTCGATTCGAAAAAACTTCAAACTTCAAAAAACGTTCCCAAAACGTCACTCCATTTAACTTTATTAAAATGACGATAAAGACCATTTGACCATCGCCTTCGCCCAGCAGACGCCAATACGATGGTGTCGTAAGATGGCGTCGTATCGGCCGATAATCGGATGCTTTTGGGTCCCAAAGTCGGCGAATTCAGATTTTTCGAGTATGGCTGTACGTGATAAACAAAGAGCGCGGTTCGTAGATGGAAAATGCATTAGTGCCGTGGGCATGGGGTCACTGGGTGCGGCGTAAAAGGGATAACAAAGTCGAGTCCTTACGGTATTATTATATAGATTACGCACGTTAAAATCACCTTATTTAAATTTCACGATGTGCAAGATAAACATTTCACAATTTACCTGGTAATTCTGATCACCCTGGGTCCTGGGACCAGTTTGTGCCCCAAGTCTTTCACGAACTAGGTGGTCATGACTGATGTTCGACTGAAGCTGGTAGAAACTTGGAAATTGATCTGGATCTCAGGGATAGGTCTCCTCACCTTCACAATGGACTCTTTAACATCCACCAACGAGGACGAGCAAACGGGATACCTAAGGGACGGCGGAACATTGGTGCAGGCCCTCCCCATTTATTTATGTTTTCGTGGAGCCCGCCATGTTATTTAAGCGGTGCCGAGCACTCCGTTCCGTTGCATGGGCGGTTTTAAATTTCAAATAAATGTTGTTTGAGCGTTAGTTGCCGCTTGGTAACTGAACACACCTGCTCAGGTGTGCATGCTGTGGTGTTCTTGTGTGGATGTTTCCGAATTCCGACAACGTTCTTCAGGAAACATCATCTCAAGGAATGTCGAGTGAAGGAAATGAAACTGAAGATAATCTCCAGAGGTGAGCGCCTTGTATAAGTCCCGACTTCCCCGTTAAGTTTGACGTAAACGGCAAGAGTGACGTCATGCATTGCATTGGCAACAGGGTCGCAACAAAACTGTTACAGTTATCTGTTATTGTGACGTCACGTCGCTTAGGCAATCTGAGCAAACGGTGAGAAGACGTTTGATTTCGAGGAGAGTTAAGAAACATTCTTAATAGATCGAAATGTTTTTGACGGAGATCCTGAAAAGGCTCGAACGGGAGAGGATGGTGAGTTCCACATCGACATCAAATACTGTGCAGACCAAAGAGCTGCTGAATGTTCCATGTGCGGTTGTTTCTTCATTTAGTATGAATGGTCGATCACAGTATGTCAGCATCACGTGCCGTTATCCCGGTCAGAATCCGACACTTTTGTTGTGGGGACGTGTGACGCATTCGCAGCCCTGTGTGCGCGCCTTGCGCATGCGTGTCCGGGTCTCTTCACACAGAACACGTTCGGCATCTATCTATAATTCCAGTAATCTCTGTTTGTACGTTTGTACGTTTGTACGTTTGTACGTTTGTACGTCTGTTTGTCTGTGACCGCTGTTTCTCGACAACCACGGGTCCGATATACTTTTAACTTGCCAGGTATATTGCTGGGGACCCGAGGATGTGCCTTTTCAAGGTTTGAAATTAATCGGACAAGTACTTACCGAGCTATGGCGATTTAGCCGTTCGCCGTTCGCTTTGGCGTTGCGAATGGACCAAACCATTGCATGTAAATAGAGGGGGGGGTTCTGTGGTCGTTGCGAATGGACCAAACCATTCATGTAAATAGAGGGGGGGGGGGGGGTTCTGTGGTCGTTGCGAATGGACCAAACCATTTGATGTAAATAGAGGGGGGGGATTGTCACCGTACTCGCAAGCCGTTCGCTCTGCCTTTGGCTTTGCGAATGGACCAAACCATTCCATGTAAATAGAGGGGGGGGGATATAATTTTAGATATATATATAGTACGGGCATGCCCTAGTCTATCTATAATGCCAGTAATCTCTGTGTGTGTGTTTGTACGTTTGTCTGTGACCGCTGTTTCTCGACAACTACCGGTCCGATATACTTGAAACTTGCCAGGTATATTGCTAGGGACCCGAGGATGTGCCTTTTCAAGGTTTTAAATTAATCGGAGAAGTACTTACCGAGCTATGTCCAAAAAACGCTTCAACCAATCAGAGAGCAGCGAGCTATCGCGTGTGCCGAACGTGGCGAACACACTCTGCCTCGGACGGCACATTTGACAGCGTATTCATTTATTTCACGTTGGAAAACTATGTTGCCGCTATGTTGGCGTTAAACTATGTTTTAAAACTAATGAAAACCATTTGGGATTTGGGGTGGATTGTCACTGTACTCGCAAGCCGTTCGCCGTTCGCTTTGGCGTTGCGAATGAACCAAAACATTTCATGGACCAAACCATTTCATGTAAAGCGTTCGCCGTTCGCTTTGGCGTTGCGAATGGACCAAAACATTTCATGAACCAAACCATTTCATGTAAATAGAGGGGGGGGGGATATAATTTTAGATATATATATAGTACGGGCATTGGCAAGGAACGGGCACCCACGTACGGGCAATGCCCTAGTTGATTGCAAAGCACTCAGTGCATCTCTTCCGAAGTATGTTCCACAAGAACACCCTCAGCTTTATTTATTCGACCGAGCGAGGCTGTTTATTCCAGCTCCGTGAAACACCTGCGACCCATGCCAACAGAAAACAGACTTTGTGGAACACCGGTCGCATTTTACATCCAATCATGTAACTTCCTTCTTTTTTCTTTTCTTTTTTTTGCATACAAGATCGAGGCTCGTGTAAGAGCTAACATCAATCACAAAAAAAAACGGACACACAAAACAAAAAGGGAGCGGGAGACAAGATGGGTAGAGAGAGGGAAGCACACAAGTACAACAGCGGAGAGCAGGGACATTGGGAGATCTGTGGGAGGGAGAGTGCTTGCTCCCTGAAGCCTTCAATAATTCTCCCTGAGTAGGCGCTCCTACGTTGAAGCTTTCGTGTCGATTGCTCAAGCGGTTACGGAGACAACGAACGTACAAGACAAGAACCAGAAAATCATTTCGTCCTTGTCGCACAGCAAACCTCTCCGACAAATTTCGTTTGATTCTGTCCATAACTTTTTGAAATAACGTGATATATATCATTTTTGGCCCGATCTCTCAATGGTGAAGAATCGCTTAAAAATCTTGTCGGATCCGAATCCGGATTCAAATCTTCACCAAAATCTAATAATTTCGTACTTGTCACACACACAACCTGTCCAACAAATTTCATGTGAATCAGTCCATAACTTTTTGAGGTACACTATTCACAGACAGACATGGATGAAAACATAATCTCCCTCCCATAACATCCAGAGGAAAAAAGGTCAAAAAGTGAGGGCCAAAGCCGGCAATCCACAACATAGTCAAGGATGGTCGTGGACGCCTAATACTGGTTTATTACACTGCAATTGCTGCCACTATGGAGTGCTCTGTCGGAATCGGAATGAATCTTGAGCCTTTAACCTTGAATTATCCTGATTCCAGCCCTCAACGTTCTTGTTTCAGGGAACCCTGAGTCATCCATCCCTCCTGGGCAAGAAACCTGCAAATAACGGTAAATGTGCTCCTGCTCTGAATACAATTTTCTTTTTCACCTTGAGTCATGTCAAAGGCAAAGGTCATTCCTCTCTGGGGTACATCGATTACAGTAGATCAATGGTCAGGCCTCAAGAACATTGGGTGTGTGTTCATTTACCAAGTTTATTGTGGAGAGATCGCGAAGAGGTTTAAGCATTTGAGCATGCACTCCATTCAAAACCGTTAAGGAACGGCTGGCTAGGCAAGCGCTAGCGAGCTGCTTGGTAAAGGAGCACACCTCCAACTCTTGTGGGGTCTATAGATTACAGTAGATCTTCGCTCAGTTCTGGAAGTAAAACTTTACTTATGGATGTCTGGATTCCTCCAAATTTCTTTGTTTAATGTTGTAAACAGCATAAGCGACTGTTTAGAAAGCTAATCATGTGTGTTTGTGGTTTGTAATATTTTACAAGCCCGGCTTCGCCGCTGTTCGACTTGCAGACTGCGATGCAATTACAATCGTTGATGTTTAAAGTTTCTGTCACATCTGAGTTTAAAGCCTGTTGGTTTTCATTGTTTTATCCTCTCCGATAATACGTGCATATCTTGTTTATAGCTTCAGTCAGCTAACACCATGCAGTTTTGGTATACCGTCCACCAATCCATTGACGAGCAATTTTTGCAGAGCAGCTGAGGCCATCTATTTTCCACATCCGTGTGGAGTGGGGCTAGAATTATGAGGTTGCAATAAATAGGAGATGTACTGTTCATAAGGGAACATAAGGTAGGGGAGAGTGTAGAGGAGATGGGTATCTTCTCTGATATGCAGCACGTTGCTGCGGGTTACATCATTCCTGTAGGTTGGGACAGGCATTTGTAATTTGTTCAGGGTGCCGATGATAACGCAAACCTACTCTTCATTGTAAGACACCGTGGGATATTTGCTCAGCATGGCTTTTATATTTACAGCGTGGCTCTTAGATGTTCTGATGTACATCAAAGATATTGCAAACAATGGGGTTCAAAAGTTAACTTCCTGATCTTTTCCTCCAACCTATCCCAAAGCGATGAAATGGTACCAGTGGCGGCGTCAGGAAAACGAGGTGAGATATCCATCCGAACGACTCTGCCATAATTATCCCGTCCTCCAGGTAGCGGGAGATGGGTTTTGCGTGTGTGTGCAGGTTTGCTTGTGCCTCCTGGTTATAACTTTTTTGAAACCATAAATTGAGCTTTTGTCATCAAATTTTCAAAAAGCCTTTATTGTGAGATTATGGACAACACTCATTAAAAATAGGAGCACGGGTCCTGAAACTCACATCCATCAGCAGCAACTGTCAATGACGTCATCAAGTTTTGCTGCTGATGCAATGCCCTCTGAAGGTAAGGGCAGGTATTCTTTGCGTTTTAGGCCTGATTTCAACCAGTTAATGAGCGCAGAAGTTGATGCTGTCAATGCACCTTCGCTAAGCATCAGATATGAAGCATGTTGTCATGTTTCATCAAAATCATATCTTTGGTTCCCCGAAAATGACTGAAGTGTTTACAGACTCTCTGACTTTGGCTTTTGACTTTGGCTTTCACTCACTCTCTGGCTGACTGACTTACCAATGGACTCTGCTCAATCACATAAGCTCACCGGACTGAAGTCCAGGTGAGCTAATTATGTTGCAGTTTTCCTCCGTGGCATGAAGTGAAAAGTGGGGTTAAGCAATTTGTTCAGTTTGTCTGTCTGTCCACAACGTCAGTTTATGATCGAGGAACAAGTTAATCCCAATCGAACGTTATATTTTGAACACGAGTTGCAACATCAATAAGAAACTGAACATGTAATTTAACAGGACTTTGGCTCCGAATTTGTCTTGATCGCTCATGTGCTGAGTGGAGTGAGATCATATTGTCACTCTGCCTGTCTGGCAGTCAAATAGAATTGAAAACAATTTAATCATCAAACTTACTGTTTTTGAGGATGTCAGAAAGGATACAAACAAGCACAAATAACTTATTAACTCATGACATAACTAATATAATATAATAACTAATATATAATGTAATAACTAATGATCATAATATTACTCATAATAATATATAATATAATAACTAATATAACTAATAACAAATAACTAACGTGTTAACTAAGGTGGTGTGAAAGACGCTGCATCAACGGTGGTAAACTTCCAAAAAAATCTACAACTTTTAAAATCTTTTTTATCTTTTTAAAAACTTTTACTTTGTTTCAATTGAAAATATATATTTGAACACTGGAGAACACAAATCGCCCTTTTGGCCACTTTCAAAAACCTTTCCTTTAGCAGTAATTGGACAAAATATTACAGCATTTTACATCATCTTGACCAATCCAATTTGCCGCTTCCAGCCCATGTCCACGTCCTTTTTTCTCAAGAAAGCATGGCGAAAGTATTCTATGAACTCTCCAGTTGTTTTTTAAGCTGTTGTTTTCATATAGTTTCGTTCGAGTACAAATCAGATGCGGATGGGCTTTTCATTTTAAGATACATTTTTAGTTTTTTTCACTTTTATTGCTTGAGCTGTAACAAAATTAAGTTCGTCCTGTTAGCCAGTTCGTCTTGTTTGTTTCAGAATGTTTCATGTTCATTTCTATTGATCTTCACACCTTTTCACCGAAAGGACTATTGTAATCGATCTGGACGTCAGTGAGTGTGTCCACGCACAGATCTACCTTGATATAGATCGTTTACTCTCAGCCATTCCTGAAGGGATGAGAGAGTCTATTGTCGTCTATCTGTCAGTCAGTGAGTGTAACTTCGTACAGAGATTTACTTTTGAAATAATAATTAATTATATCGTATAATTATCTAGTGGTTGGTGTTATCTATCGTATATTATGATATCGTATATTATCGATATCGTGTCGATAGAATTATCTATCGCATAATTATCTATAAGCCTGGTGTTGCCTTAGCGGTTCGGGTGCAGGCTTGGGATCATAGGATCCTGGATTCGAATCCCGATCTATCGCTGAATTAACGTCAGGGGGGTTGACTCAGCCTGTCATCCTTCCGAGGTCGGCAAATTGAGTACCAGCTTGCTGGGATGAATGATCACGGTGTGTACCCCGATTTAGAATAGGTACACCATATACCTGCGCATCATAAGAGGCGACTAAGGGTTGGCGTCAGGAAGGGCATCCTGCCATAAAAACATTGCCTCAAACAGGGAACCATGAGGTCATGGGGCCCGCAAAGCTAACCCCCGCTCTCGTGGGGAAAAATGGCGTCAAAACGATCATTCATTCATATTTCATTCAATTATCTATGATTATATGATATAACTAGCACAGCACCTGGTAGCGAGCATACCTCCGCCTGGTGAACAGTTTACGTTTTGTATCCCACTGATAGGCCGGATCTGGATTCGGACCTGAACCAAAATCTAATCGGCTTGTTCTTGTCACCTAACCAACTCGTTCCTCCATGTTTATTCATAACTCGTCCATAACTTTTTTAAATATCAGGTTATATATCAGTTTTAACCCGATCTATCAATGGTGAAGCATCACTTAGAAAAATTAAATAATTCTCATATCCGAATCCATTTTCAGATATTCACCAAAATCGAATCCATTAGTCCTTGTCACACACACAACCTGTCTACCAAGGTTCATCCAAATCCGTCGATAACTTTTTGAGATATCCTGCTATGTATCATTTTTGGCCCAATCTCCCAATGGTGAAGAATCACATAAAAAATTGTAGTAGCCGGATCCGAATCTGGATCTTCACCAAAATCTAATCATTTCATCCTTGTCACATACGCTACCTCTCTGCCAGGTTTCGTCCGAATCCGGCCACAACGTTTTTTGAGATACTTGTTCACAAACAGACAGACAGACAGTGGTGAAAACATAACCTCCATCAACCTTTGGTCGCGGAGGTAATAATATTTCCCCGTCTCCCTCACCTCTTTTTGTCTGTTAGTTGCCGGTTAGTTTGTTCCTTTCCTGTTTCGTCCCCGCTTTTCCCCTTCCCATTCTAGCTGTGTTACATTCAGTTTGTCTACAAAATTGTACATACTTTTCTGCAAGTGCATGATGGTCTGTGGACCAATATACAATATAATCAATGTAGATTTTTTTAAAATAGGGGCAATACCCCCATGGCACTCACCTGGTAGAATAAGACAGTATTCTACACTGACTAAAGGTATTTTAAACAGTATCACAGTATTTTAAGCCAATTTCAATGGTTGCTTGGAGACAGGGCAGCATGTACAATCATATACTAAAGTAATCATAAGACTTTAAACAAGCAAACAAAAAAAATACCTATTTAAGGGGGTTAACCCTCCCTCCCCTCCTTCCCTCCATGACTACCTTAGGGCCTGATTTTTTTTTTAATTCCGTGAACAAGCTTTGATACATCACGGGTGATGAAGGTTGTGATCAAGTTTCATCGAAATAGTATGTGTAGTTTCAGAGGAAAAAGCAAATTCCTATTTTAGGGGATGGAGGGGTCAAACTTGGATCCACTTTGATCACGGTAGTCCCCCGAAGACCTCGACAAACTTGAGTTGCAGCATCCGAAATATCATTTGTGCCAAGTTTCGTCACAATCACAACAGCAGTTTTGGAGAAGAAGTTGCAAGTGTTTACGGACTGACGGATGGACGACGCGCCATCGCATAGGCTGACCGGAACTACGTTCCAGATGAGCTATAAAAAAAACATGCCAAGAAAGGTGTGCAGTGTCGTGATTTGTGTGCGTGTCTTTGCAGTTGGTGCACAGCCCACCACCTTTGGAAACGGATGCATCCTGTCTGCTGAGTACCGCAGCTCAACCAGGTATCGTATCGAGTTATTTGCATTCAGAAAATTCAGGTTGCACTTTTTATCATTTATTCCTTAAAAATAATCTCAAACCCTTTTGACGTTTTCTTTTGCAGGCATAAAATTTCTTTTTGTTTTATTATTTCAGTGCTTTCTCAAGATCGTGTTGAAAATATGTTGATGAGGAAACATTGGCTCCAAAGACGAATACATTTTTTAAGAGAATGTGTCTCCGGTCATTGTGCATTTTCCCGTCGATGAGATAGTTTTCTCCATTTTTGTTCAACCCCGTCCCAAAGACTGCAACATCGGTGATAAGAACCACTCCACTCTGGCAAAACGCAACTTTGAACTAAAACCGGCAGCCCTGATTCACGACTGTTCATTTGAAGGTACCGTTCATTTCTTACACCCACTCGTACACTCTCTATTGGTTTTTATTCTTTGTTACGTGAATAACCTTCTTTGTTTTTTTTTTGGATACAAGATCGAGGCTCGGGTAAGAATCCAACAAAAATCACAAAAAAAAACTGACACAGAAAACATACAATAAAGGGAGCGGGAGACAAAATTGGCAGAAAGAGGGAAGCACAGAAGTACAACAGCAGAGAATAGGGACAACGGAAGATCAACTCCGTCGGACGGTGGGGGCTTGGGGGGGAGGAAGCATAGAAAGGTGGGGGGGGGGGGTGGTAAAGGTATAAAACACATGGACACTGTTAGAACTTCCAGGAAAGAAAGAAGTCGGTATTTCAAAAAAAAAGTGGATCTGGGGTGAATAGACGGGGGTAGAAGAGATCAAGGTTTTGGATGGGGGAAGATAAGAGAGGGTGGTGAACAGCTGTTTTAAAGACCTGGAGGGAGGAGTGGGATTGAAGAGAGTGAGGGAGTTTGTTCCAGGGATGGGAGTAATGAGGAATAAAGGAGTGAAGGTGAGAAGAGAGTCTAGATTTTGGCAGTTTAACCATAAGAGGGTTGCTGGCAGATCTTGTGCGACCTGCAGGAATATTTGGGGGACAGAGCACAGAGAGAGCTGGGGGAGCAAGGCCAGATAGGAGTCGGCAGAAGACAGAAAGACCACCAACCTGCCTGCGGTGAGTGAATGAAAGGTCCTCGGAGTCAGCTTCATCGCGGGAGATTCCAATGATTCTGAAAGCTTTGGTTTCAACAGCGTGAAGCCGAGCTAGGTGTGAGGCAGGAGCACCGGCCTAGAGGGGAGAACAGTTTTTCATTGAGCTGCGGATGAAAGCCTTGTATGTGGTGAGGAGCTCATGTGTGCCAAGGAAGAACTTCACACGATAAAAAGCTAATCATGTGTGTTTGTGGTTTATAATATTTTACAAGCCTGGCTACGCTGCTGTTAGAGTTTGTCTCGTTTTACAGTAACTGCAGACTGCGATGCAATTACATACGTTGATGTTTAAAGTTTCTGTTACATCTTATGGTCAGATGTGTGAGCCACACATGGACAGATGTCAGATGTGGTCAGATGTGTCAGATGTGTGATTATCGAGTTTTTAAAAAATACATCATTGATTCATATTTGGAGTGGAAAACATTTATTTCCCCATTTGCATCATCCTGAGTTTAAAGACTGTTGGTTTTCATTGTTTTATCCTCTCCGATAATACGTGCATATCTTGTTTATAGCTTCAGTCAGCTAACACCATGCAGTTTTGGTATACCGTCCACCAATCCATTGACGAGCAATTTTTGCAGAGCAACTGAGGCCATCTATTTTACACATACGTATGGATTGGGGCGAGAATGTATGGAGTGGGGCTAGAATTATAAGGTTGCAATAAATAGGAGATGTACTGTTCATAAGGGAACATAAGGTAGGGTAGAGGGTAGAGGAGAAGGGTATCTTCTCTGATATGCAGCACGTTGCTGCGGGTTACATCATTCCTGTAGGTTGGGACAGGGATTTGTATTTTGTTCAGGATGCCGATGATAACGCAAACCTACTCTTCATTGTAAGACACTGTGGGATATTTGCTCAGCATGGCTTTTATATTTACAGCGTGGCTCTTAGATGTTCTGATGTACATCAAAGATATTGCAAACAATGGGGTTCAAAAGTTAACTTCCTGATCTTCTCCTCCAACCTATCCCAAAGCGATGAAATGGTACCAGTGGCGTCGTCAGGAAAACGAGGTGAGATATCCATCCGAACGACTCTGCCATAATTATCCCGTCCTCCAGGTAGCGGGAGATGGGTTTTGCGTGTGTGTGCAGGTTTGCTTGTGCCTCCTGGTTATAACTTTTTTGAAACCATAAATTGAGCATTTGTCATCAAATTTTCAAAAAGCCTTTATTGTGAGATTATGGACAACACTCATTAGAAATAGGAGCACGGGTCCTGAAACTCACATACGTCAGCAGCAATCGCCAATGACGTCATCAAGTTTTGCTGCTGATGCAATGCCCTCTGTCGGTAAGGGCAGGTATTTTTTTGCGTTTTCGGCCTGATTTCAACCAGTTAATGAGCGCAGATGTTGATGCTGTCAATGCACCTTCGTTAAGCATCAGATATGAAGGATGAGGTCAAGTTTCATCAAAATCATATGTTTGGTTCAACCGAAAATGACTGAAGTGTTTACAGACTCTGACTTTGGCTCTTGACTTTAGCTTTCACTCACTCTCTGGCTGACTGACTTACCAATGGACTCTGCTCAATCACATAAGCTCACTGGATTGAAGTCCAGGTGAGCTAATTATGTTACATTTTTATTCCGTGGCATGAAGTGAAAAGTGGGCTTAAGCAATTTGTTCAGTTTGTCTGTCTGTCCACAACGTCAGTTTATGATCGAGGAACAAGTTAATCCCAATCGAACGTTATATTTTGAACACGAGTTGCAACATGAATCAGAAACTGAACATGTAATTTAACAGGACTTTGGCTCCGAATTTGTCTTGATCGCTCATGTGCTGAGTGGAGTGAGATCATATTGTCACTCTGCCTGTCTGGCAGTCAAATAGAATTGAAAAGAATTGAATCATCAAACTTACTGTTTTTGAGGATGTCAGAAAGGACACAAACAAGCACAAATAACTAATTAAGGAAGAACAGAACTAATATAATATAATAATTAATATATAATATAATAACTAATAACAATAATATTACTCATAATAATATATAATATAATAACTCATATAACTAATAACAAATAACTAACGTGTTAACTAATGTGGTGTGAAAGACGCTGCATCAACGGTGGTAAACTTCCCAAAAAATTCTTCAACTTTTAAAATATTTTTCATCATTTTTGAAAACTTTTACTTTGTTTCAATTGAAAATACTAGGGCATGCCCGTACTATATATATATCTAAAATTATATCCCCCCCCCCCCTCTATTTACATGAAATGGTTTGGTCCATTCGCAAAGCCAAAGCGAACGGCTTGCGAGTACGGTGACAATCCCCCCCCTCTATTTACATGAAATGGTTTGGTCCAAAGCGAACGGCTTGCAAGTACGGTGACAATCCCCCCCCCCTCTATTTACATGAAATGGTTTGGTCCAAAGCGAACGGCTTGCGAGTACGGTGACAATCCCCCCCCCCCCCCTCTATTTACATGAAATGGTTTGGTCCAAAGCGAACGGCTTGCGGAGTTTGGTAAAGAAAACGCCATAGCGTGCACAAATGCGCAGGAAAGCGAAAGAATCGCAAATTAGTTTTAATTAGTTTTAAAACATAGTTTAACGCCAACATAGCGGCAACATAGTTTGCCAACGTGAAATAAATGAATACGCTCTCAAATGTGCCGTCCGAGTCAGAGTCTGTTCGCCACGTTCGGCACACGTGATAGCTCGCTGCTCTCTGATTGGTTGAATCGTTTTTTGGACATAGCTCGGTAACTACTTCTCCGATTAATATGAAACCTTGAAAAGGCACATCCTCGGGTCCCCAGCAATATACCTGGCAAGTTTAAAGTATATCGGACCCGTGGTTGTCGAGAAACACAGACATACATACACACAGAGATTACTGGAATTATAGATAGACTAGGGCATGCCCGTACTATATATAAGCTAGGACGTGCCCGTACGTGGGTGCCCGTTCCTTGCCAAAAAATAAAATAAAAAAATTTGTGTAGGGGTGTGTGTGTGTAAACATCCTAGGGCGTGCCCGTACGTGGGTGCAAAAAAACATGCGTGCAAACAACAACAACAAAAAAAAACTTTGAAACCACGTGGCAGTAACGACCACAGAACCCCCCCCCCCCTCTATTTACATGAATGGTTTGGTCCATTCGCAACGACCACAGAACCCCCCCCCCCTCTATTTACATGAAATGGTTTGGTCCAAAGCGAACGGCTTGCGGTGTTTGGTAAAGAAATCGCCATAGCTCGGTAACTACTTGTCCGATTAATTTAAAACCTTGAAAAGGCACATCCTCGGGTCCCCAGCAATATACCTGGCAAGTTTCAAGTATATCGGACCGGTAGTTGTCGAGAAACAGTTGTCAGCTCGTAACGCGCTCAGCTCCGCTCGCGCTCACATCGGCCACGCCTACGCAACAAAGCGTTCTGTGATTGGCTGCCGGAAGTGAAGTCTTCACTGTCCGGAAGTTCGCAAATCGCAGTTAGGATGAATCGTATTAATTTAATCGCAGTTTGAATTCGTTTTAAAACATAGTTTAACGGCAACATAGTTTTCCAACGTGAAATAAATGAATACGCTGTCAAATGTGCCGTCCGAGGCAGAGTCTGATCGCCACGTTCGGCACACGTGATAGCTCGCTGCTCTCTGATTGGTTGAAGCGTTTTTTGGACATAGCTCGGTAAGTACTTCTCCGATTAATTTAAAACCTTGAAAAGGCACATCCTCGGGTCCCCAGCAATATACCTGGCAAGTTTCAAGTATATCGGACCCGTGGTTGTCGAGAAACAGCGGTCACAGACACACAGACACACAGACACACAGACACACAGACACACAGAGATTGCTGGAATTATAGATAGATATATTTGAACACTGGAGAACACAAATCGTCCTTTTTGCCACTTTCAAAAACCTTTCCTTTGGCAGTAATTGGACAAAATATTACAGCATTTTACATCATCTTGACCAATCCAATTTGCTGCTTACAGCCCATGTCCATGTCCTTTTTTCTCAAGAAAGCATGGCGAAAGTATTCTATGAACTCTCTAGTTGTTTTTAAAGCTGTTGCCAAGAAGGGTGTGCAATGTCGTAATTTGTGTGCGTCTCTGCAGTTGGTGCACAGCCCACCACCTTTGGAAACGGATGCATCCTGTCTGCTGAGTACCCCAGCTCAACCAGGTATGATATCGAGTTATTTGCATTCAGAAAAAAAGGAAAAAACAGGCATCAGGTTGCACTTTGTGTCATTTATTCCTTAAAAATAATCTCAAACTCTTTTGAAGTTTTCTTTTGCAGGCCTAAAATTTCTCTGTTTTCTCATTTCAACGCTTTCTCAAGATCGTATTGAAAATATGTTGATGAGGAAACATTGGCTCCAAAGACGAATACATTTTTTAAGAGAACGTGTCTCTGGTCACTGTGCAATTTCCCGTCGATGACATAGTTTTCTCCATTTTTGTTCAACCCCGTCCCAAAGACTGCAACATCGGTGACATGAACCACTCCAATCTGGCAAAATCCAACTTGAAACTCAAAGCAGCAGCCCTGATTCACGACAGTTCAGCTGGAGGTACTGTTCATTTCTGACACCCACTCGTACACTCTCTATTGGTTTTTATTCTTTGTTACGTGCATTACTTTTTTTCTTCTTTTTTTTGTTTACAAGATTGTATTGAAAATATGTTGATGGATGAGGAAACATTGGCTCCAAAGGCGAACACATTTTTTAAGAGAATGTGTCTCTGGTCGCTGTGCAATTTCCCGTCGATGACATAGTTTTCTCCATTTTTGTTCAACCCCGTCCCAAAGACTGCAACATCGGTGTTATAAACCACTCCACTCCGGCAAAATCCAACTTTACACTCAAACCGGCAGCCCTGATCCACAACTGTTCCTCTGGAGGTACCGTTCATTTCTTACACCCACTTGTACACTCTCTATTGGTTTCTATTCTTTCTTTCGTGAATGACATTATCACAATTTTTATTGTTAATTTATCTAAGGCTTACATGGAGGAGTTCGTATTACACATATTTCACTGGTGTGCACACTCATTTTAAGCTGTCTAGCCTGGGTTTGAATTTTTTTCTTTCTTGGTATACAAGATTGAGGCTCGTGTAAGAGCTAACATTAATGACAAAAAAAACAAACGGACACATACAGTCACTTGAAAAATTAAGTACACCCCATGTACAGTTTTGGCTTTTTCAACATATTTCAACACACTGCTATTTGATCTTCATTTCAACAATATTGATAGATAAAGGTGATATAATATAACAAATATCATGAAACATTTCCATTTTGTCGTCCATTGTATAATTTAAATAAACATAAATGCAAATTTCGCATGTGGAAAAAGTAAGTACACCCTTGGCTCTAATAGGTGGTATTGCCCCCTTTGGCAGAAACAACCTCAAGTAGGCGTTTCTTATAACTGTCTACCAGTCTCTGACATCGACTCGGATAAATTTTTGCCCACTCCTCCATGCACAATTCTTTCAGCTGTGCGATGTTTGAGGGGTTTCTTGCATGCACAACCACCGTTTAGAGGCCATTTTTCCCCGCAAAGCGGGGGTTGGCCTTTTCGGGGACCGTGGTAGTTGTTGTTTTTTGGTCCCCTTTTTGAAGCAATGTTTTACGGCCGGATGCCCTTCCTGACGCCAACCCTTTTTGCCGCCTTCAACGACAAACAGGATAAACAGACAGTTTCTTGCATGCACAGCTCGTTTCAAATCCCCCCACAACATATCGATGGGATTTAGATCCGGGCTTTGACTTGGCCATTCCAGAACCCTCCATTTCTTTCTTTTCAGCCATTCCTTGGTGGATTTACTGGTATGCTTAGGGTCATTGTCATGTTGCAAGGTCCACCTTTGGTTGAGCTTCAACTCTCCAACAGATGGCCTCACATTATCCTCAGGCACCCTCTGGTACAATGAAGAATTCATAGTGGATTATATTATGGTGAGCTGCCCAGGCCCTGATGCAGCAAAGCTGCTCCAAACCATAATATTTCCACCACCATGCTTTACAGTTGGTATCAGGTTCTTGTGGTCAAATGCTGTCTTTGGTTTTCGCCAAACATGTCTTCTGGTACTGTGGCCAAATAGCTCTACCTTTGACTCATCTGTCCAGAGCACATTGTTCCAGAAGTGCTGGTCTTTGCCTAGGTGTTCATTGGCAAACTTTAGTCTTGCCCTGATGTTCTTTCTGGACAGCAAAGGTTTCCTCCTGGCACACCTCCCATGTAGATCAAATTTGTGCAGCCTCTTTCTAATGGTAGACTCGTGCACTTTGACATCAACAGTGGCAAGAGCTACCTGTAGGTCCCGTGATGACATTCTGGGGGTTCTTAGAGACTTCTTTCAGCATCTTGCGGTCTGCTCTCGGGCTGAATTTGCTGGGGCGGCCTGGCCTGAACAAGTTGGCAGTTGTTTGGAATCTTCTCCACTTGTCGATGATCTTCCGGACAGTCGAACGATTGATTTCAAATTGTTTGGAGATCTTTTTAAATCCCTTCCCAGACTCGTAGGAATATATAACCTTCTTTCTGAAGGCCTCAGAGAGCTCTTTTGATCTAGGCATGGTGATGCCGCACACTTCAACAACAAAGAGCAAACCAAACTAAATGTCTGAGGTTTAAATAAGACAGGTTCCTCCAAGATCCTCTCTAACGATGTTCTAATCATTTGCACCTGAGCTGGTGCACCTGATTCTAATTTTAGGTATTTGAAGTCGTGATAAATGTAGGGGTGTACTTACTTTTTCCACATGCGAAATTTGCATTCATGTTTATTTAAATCATACAATGGACTACAAAATGTAAATGTTTCATGATATTTGTTATATTATATCACCTTTATCTATCAATATTGTAGAAATGAAGATCAAATAGCTGTATGTTGAAATGTGTTGAAAAAGTCGCAATGAAAGAGTGAAGTTGAGCAGAGAGTCTTGATTTTGGCAGTTTCACCAGAAGAGGGTTGCTGGCAGATCTTGTGCGACCTGGAGGAGTATTTTGGGGGACAGAGCACAGACAGGGCTGGGGTGGGGGGGGGGGGCTCGGCCAGATAGGAGTCGGTAGAAGACAGAAAGACCACCAATTTCGACCCAGCTATGAAATGGCATTTTGGCGTTTCATGGGCAGGACGATACATCAATGTGTGTGCCGGCCCTTGGATGGACATTGAACTGGCATCACATCTGCCACCATTTATTGGTTGACATTGAAGATCCCGCAGTGTCCTTCGCGAAGAGTAGGCGAGCTATTGCACCCTCAGGCAATGATGCTGCCCTGCAGCCTTGGGTTGCATACAAACGAAGATCACTGGGAGGATGGAAAGATCGGTGTTTTTGCCTTGGATGACATTACAGGGGTGAGTGTGAAAAATAAAAAATGCATTTGGGATTTGGCCCCCCGCTCAAAGGATCACGAGCGATGTTCTTGGATGGGAACACCACACACATCGGTTTATCTGGATTATTTTGAACATTATGCTATTCGGCAAGTCACAATGTGTGCTGAAAGGGTTGTCTGCTTTTTGAGTTGTTCCACTCATACATACATAATTAGATCACATGACTGTGTGTAGATGACCTCATAAGGGACATTTGCACAATTCTTTACAGAATATTTCACCTTTAAAACACTGGAATGCAGATAAATGTTTTTTTTCTTAAAGCAAAACATTGTCTGATTTTTGCATTACAAATGTGTTGTTTAGTCATGCGGTGCATGCCCGTCTGCTAGACAAGATATAGCTGGCTGTTGCTCTTCTTTTAAGTGGTTATTTTACCTCAACTCACCCCTGCAAACAGGTGGTCGTCATCCGATGAGAGCAAATAAAAACATCCAGCAAGATGACTCTGGGTCCATCATGCCTGTGCCACTAAAGTTGGTGGATTACTTTGTACGTACTTACATCATCTTTGCCATCCACTTTGCCTTCACTCATTACATACCTGCCTGACTCAAAGGAACCAAGCAAACCGATTACTGTGCAAACCAGACCGCTCTACGTACATACACTGCATTCTTATATTTATGATGTACATGATGGTGATTTTTTTTTACTAATCCAAACTCTGATCTCCATCCATCATTATTTCCACCATGATCCCCACAACCTCTAAAGGCACATCCATCCTCCATCTACATGCAGCGCGTATCATCTTTGACCTTTCCTAGAAGCCCATGGTATTCACTGATCCAACGCTCACGACAGCAAGTGATGCTGCCAACGTGGCTGTTTCTGTACCAACTGTGACGTCCGACCGCAGAACTACATCACATCATGTCTTTCGCCGACTTCTACTCCACTTTCCTTGCATTATTTGGTCTGTGACACTTACTAGGTTCTCCTCCTTCATCATCACACATGCCCACACGGCCACATCACCTCAACCTTTTCCTCATCCCTTCTATCATTCATTGTAAAATAGGGAAAGATGATATTATTGATGGTTGGGATTACTCAAAGATAATCACTGCTATGATTTCTGGAGGAATGTAGACTCTACACTTTTTTGATACCTCACCAAACTGGCATACAGTTCCTCTGCACTGGCAGCTGTAATCATAAGGTTATCTGCAAACAACAATTCCAATGGCAAGCCTCTTCTTGCATGTGCATACAGTACATGGATTACTTCAATAAAGAGTACAGCAGATAGATGACAAAATTGTGCCTTTGATGATAAAACCAAGCCACTTGGCATGATGTAAGGAATATTAAATATATCCCGAGGGAATATTGTTGGCTATTGGGCCATTGCACATTTGTCCTGTGGCAGCCATTGCGGTGAAACTGATTGAAACCATAAACATAATGACACAAGCAATCCTGCTTCAAACTGTATACATCACGTTCATTCGATCTGAAAAATACCAAACAAAAAAGGCATTTTACATTAGGTCATGAAACATTAGGTGATGAAACTTCTATTGACGTTGGGTCATGAAACATATATCTTGACGATCATCATGACTTCGACAAATCATTAATTGCACAAATCGATCATCAATCTTACTATAATTCACCAAATGTCCGTCCGTCTGTCTGTCTGTCCGTCCGCTCCCAGGTACCGCAAAAACGGCTGAACCGATCGCAACGATACACCTCCATGCCCGTGGGATTCCCACGTGTGACCCCACTAGTATTCATAATACAATGTCCAACACAGTACAACGTTCATTATAAGAAACAACATTGATGCACAATGTCCACCATTTGTCCATAAAAGCATCACTTTTCCATTCATAAACTCACTTCTTTGGAAGGATGCTGGTAGGCCTATCTCTCGGTTTAGCAAACAAAAGCAGTTTAAGATGAACACTCTCTAAACTACATGGTCCAATTTCCTTCAAACTCTGCAAGCACTGTCTCCACAGATGACATATTTTTCTGGTCTACCCACCGAGTTAGAGACATCACGACTTTGAGATTGTTCCACACTCGTGTACACGTGGTCACATGACGTTGTTTGCATCGACCTCACAAAGTGTGTCACAAAAAAACATTATTCCCAAATATCATCCATTTTGATTTCCTCCATGAAACATCTTCCCCCCGATGGGGAATACACCTCATCTAGTCAGCTAGTTACCTTCTGCTGGATATATAACAGCAATCTTCGTGATTGGTCGCCGATACTCAGTTGACCATTCTGTGCCTTACTTTGACATTCCTGATTTTTTTCCGTCAGAACCAGGATAAACCTGGACAACACTCCACATATTCCACTTTCTTCTGACAGCATTTGCGTCAAAAAGCATGACCACATCCTCTTCATGAACATTTAGTCTCTCCACATTCCTCATTTTTGTGGCACCAACAATGGGAACATGTTTCTGGTCCAGCGTCTCCAAAGCGAATCGACTACCTTTTACACACACTCGACTCGATGCCTCGGATTGCGTGTCTCTCTGAAGGGTCCTTGAGGGACTTCACTCGATGCTCATCTGAGCAGCATATCGTTTGGGCACAGATACACTCCACCATCTGGGTAATTGGGAACATGGCCAATGGCACATTGGTTGGCTAGGTTTGCTACATTCAGGCATGTGTATAGCTCAAAGGGCGTTAAAACCTGATCTCCGATGGCCTTTCTCAGTGCAAACTTACAGCCTTTCACCAGGGATTCCGCAGAGCCATTCTGGTGTGACGCTGCTGGGGTGATAAACCTCCAATCCATACCTCGTTCTGCACAAAACTCTCAAAGTTGATAATCACTCCATCCCTTTATCTCTCTACATTATAAAAGAAAGTTTTTGTTTGTTTGTCTGCGCAAGCTAATCTCCTGAACGGTGAAAGATAGAAGGAAACCTCTCATATATAGGTTCTCAAAGTGGTCCCTACACGTGATCCAAACTCTGATCTCCATCCATCATTATTTCCACCATTATTACCCCCCAGTGGGCACTGGGAACTTTCAGGGGGGCGCTCGAGAGTCCACGGGTGGTAGGGGGGCACTGGCAATGATTTGGGGGGCACTGGCGATTTAGAGGAGCAGCGGTGATTTGGAGCACTCATTGGGCTTCCTGCAGTCTGAACAGGTTACCCAGCGCCATTCGGCAAATTGGCCATCCAATCAACGACCACATTCTTTCCCCCTTCGCATGGTTTTTATGATCCCATATTCGCTGATGTCGTGTCGGTATTTTCTTGTCCATACATGCTCATGCAACAAACATGATAGTGTGTGACACCAGCGAAATACTATTGCTTGCCACAACACTAATTTTTGTCACGTGGTGCCATTTCAACCAATCGGCTTGCAAGAATCTTTTTATGCAGGATATAATACTGTTGCAGTTTTAGAACCCACACTTTCTTTTAAATATCCCATCATTAAAAGGTTAAAGGTTGCACCCCAGAGTTAGGCCACAAGCAACACATAGGCCACCATAGGACTTCAGTTATTTCATTAGTATGTGTTTAGATAAGGCCGTGTTTCCAATAGTTGAATCTGCGTTGTGCCAATTAAATAAGAGTAGGTCCCCAATCCATTCATTTTGCAATCTCCCTCTCCAAGCGACGCCATTACACGCCCTCCAGTCTGCCCTATGGTTCGCCCAATTTGATACGCGCCTCTGCCAGCAGCGGCAGCCTTCGCTGCCCGTGCGCTCGCTCAACGCCGCCATAAGACACGCGGTGAGGCCCGAGAAAGGGAGCGGAACGCCAAGAAGAGGGTGTGGCCACATCATCCAGCCGTCAAAGGCGGAGCCGGTAAGCCCTCACCAGCCAACCAGGGCTGAAGGAACTTCTCCGACAGGCTTGGCTTTTGGGCTCGTGGAGCGTTTTGCTGGTCGAGATATATAAGCGAGCGCAAAGCCCTTTCAAGGACTGGTTGGAGGCGTGCGCGTTGTAACAGGACTCTTTCTGGACGTATGCGTTTTAATTGCTTTGCGAAGGGACTTTACCGGGAGAGCGCACCTTTGGCTTACTTCATGAGATATACGGCGCGCTGATTAAGAGGACTTTGGAGAGGGGGCGTTTGGCACGAGAGAGCACATATTACGTATGCAGCGTACCAGCTTCCCCCCCGTTATATACATTGTCCGGACGCGTTCCACTATACGCGGAGCTGCCTGCCAGGTTTCGCCGCTGGACCAAAGCCTGGACTGGGGCCGACCGGAGCCTGGACCCAATCGCCGGACCTTCCACCCAACCATCTACAATCCCCGTGTGAGTGTGTATGTTTGTCCTGGGTACTAAGAATAAGACTGTTTTAAGACTGCCCTGTGTAACTGCTTCTTCCTCTTCCTATCCTGTACATTCTTTCGTTTCCTCTTCTCCTTCTTGTACATTGTGAATAAATTGCCCTGTTCTTTCTTGGTTTCCTCTTATCCGATCGCATCCTTCTTTTCTATCATTGGGTAAATGTGGCATGATAGTAACCGCTTATAATCGGGTTTAGTCCCATTGTTAACGGCTCGGTTCGCGGATTGCTATCTGCTCGGCATTTTCCATCATATCCGTGGTTCGAGCGGGAGTTATTTCCCTGCTTTACGGTCGGGTTAGTAAGTAGGTATTTGTGACTACTTTGACCAATAACCCTACCTAATACCGACCGGAAGGAGCGTATAACTTCCAGGACTCGGGTCGGCAGGACTCGGGTCGGCCAGATAGAAAGACAAGGGGATTAACTCCCCCCCCCCCCCCACCCCTCATAAGGGGAGAGCGCTGATGTCCGAGATCCGTAACAATTGGTAGTCAGGAGTTGGGATTTTGAACCTGGGACTAAATTTGCTTGACAAAATTTTGGACACCAATTGTGCTATTGGCCGCAACAATTGGTGTCGGGGAGTGGGATTTGGACCCGAACCAAATTTTTTATATTTTGAAAAAATTTGGTCAATTACGAGCGGCCGAAATTTTATATAACATCTAAATTTTGAATCATGCCATGGATAACCATGGCGATCGGATGTGGGGGGAAATGAGGGGGTAGAGGAAGGGTTAGAATTAACCCAGGACCCCAGGGAAGAACAATTGGGAGAGATGGAGGAGGAAAATGAAGAAGGTGCGGTAGTGGGGGTTGCAGGCGCACAAAATGGCGGCGCCTCGCACGTGGCGACGAGGGCCGTGCCCTCTGCGCAAGTGGGATGGACGGATATGCAAGCTCTCATGGCGCAGATTCAGGCAGCCATACAAATGGCGGGGGACAGGACGCAGGAACAAATTGGGGGATTGAGTAAGGAGATGGGAGAAATGAGGGCCGATAGTAAGCAATTGGGAAATCAAATTGGGGGATTGAAAGAGGGGTTAAGTAATTTGGAAAACAGAATGGGGGAGCAATTGGGAAGTCAAATTGGCGGGATTAGAAAGCAAATTGGGGGGATTCGAGAACAAATTAGGGGGCCATTTGAAGGTCGTGGGTGGCCAAGCCCAGGAAATAAATGAGGGGTTAGCGAGGGAGAAAGCCAGATATGAGATAAAACAGATGGGGAAGGACAGAGACAGCAGATCAAGCGGAAAGGTTGCGGGGGTATGCGATGGGGTAGCGCGGCTTGAGAAGCGCGGGGAAAGCGAGGCTGAGCAAGGCATGGTTACGTGGACCGGGGTAGAAATCACGACTCGGGGGATAGAGAAGCCGATGACCGCAGAATTAGAAAATTTGATTTTATAAGCGCCAGCGGTCATCGAGCTTAATAAAGAAAAAGAATTAATTCAAATTGAAAAAGAAATAACCGAAATTGGGATTGGAGAGACGGCAGGCATAGGGGCATTATCGGAGATGGAGATGGAATGCGCGCAAAGTTTGGATTCGCATCATGATGCCGTACTTATTAACCAAATGGAAAGTTTGCAGGTGGTGGAGGAGCGAAGAAGAGGAAGCGCCAAGGTGAGTAGGGTGGTGTATGGCGCGAAGAGGTTTAGCGCGAGAGGATTTTTCGCGCGCTTGGGATCCCGGCATAACCCGGGCGCTCGTAGAAGGTCTGTGGTGCGCTGTGGGAATGGAAATGGCACGCGTGTGCGAATGGCGCCGGAGCGCGAGTATGAAACCGAGAGCGAGGGAGAATGCACAAGGGAGTGTATGTGTGAGAGTGAGTGTGATACAGAGAGTGAGATGGATGGAGAGAGTGTGCGAGAATGCACACCTGGGATGGATGAGCGTGTGCGAGGAAGCACACCTGAGTTGGTTGTGGAGAGTGTGTGGGGATGCACATCAGAGCGCGTGATTAGGTGTGTGACAGGAGATTGCCCACCCGTGGGTAGGTGTGCACTGAGTGGGTGTGCAGCAAAAGAGTGCACACACAGGGGTGTTACAGAGGATGTAACCAGAGAGTGTGCAAGTGGTATGGGTGCGCCAGGATGTGTGCGAGAGAGGTGTGTAACAGAGTGTGCGAATAGAATGAGTGTGCCTCAGTGGTGTGCACCTGAGTGTGGAGCGAAAGAGAATGCACGAGCGAGTGCAATGACGGAGTGTATGGGATGTACGAGAGGCGTTAGAGCGCAGAGTTTTGCGAGAGAGAAAAGGAACGCGTGGTGTGAGCATGTGAGTCAGGCATCGACGCTGACCGGGGCAGCGCTTAGGCCGACGTATAGCCGACGCGAGCTCTCGGGGCATGGTGTTCTTTGTGTGCTGCGGGGGCCGGCGGGCATCGTTGCCGCGGCGCTTCTGCAAGGAGCGCCGTGCACGATTCGGGCCGGGTCGCGCCCTGTATGGTCGGTGCCGCGTTGTAGCGGCGACCGACACGATTCCGGGGGAGAAAGGCCAGGTCTGACCTTCGCCCCCTGGCGGGCGCGGTGTTCCGACCGGGGGAGGTTGGGTCATCGGGCCGGAGACCGAAAGGGTCCGCGCCAGGATGGACCTTGGAACCTTGGCCCGAGTATGCCTCCTCCCCAAAGTCGAAAATGCCGGACGGACCCAACCTACAGGAGACAGAGCATCCGCACGCATTGCTCGGTTTATCGAAGCCGAGCAGTAAGAATGTACTCCCGCACCAAGAGGCTCAGAGTAGTGGACGAGTAGTAATGGCGATAGTGATGTAGAGGGAGGGTAGCTCTACCATCCCTCACATCCTTGGGGCAAAGGAGCTGTAGTTTTATGGGGTTTGGCGGTATGAACTAGCCAGGGACGGTTATGATAATGTTTAGGATCTATAAATGACTATAGGTGACCAAGAGTTAAGTCGTGACATTGTACGAGTAGTGGGGACGTAGGTAGATTAGATGGTTGATAATGACGAGGGATGTGCGTAGTATAAGGGATGACGGGGAAGCATGAGTTTTAGGGGGAAACCAGTTAGCTAGATGATGCTGTGTGTGTGAGAAATAGTGTTGAGACAAGTGGAATTGTGGTTGAGGTGTGTGAGCACAAAAGGTGTGCCAGAAAAGAGGTGTGTGGAATAAATGGTGTGGAGTGAGTGGAGTGTGGAATGAGTAGTGTGGGATACGTGGCATGGAGTGTATGGTGCGAAGGAGTGGATGGGGGAAGGATGGACCCCCTTCACGAATACCCGGTGGAGGGTAGTTTAACGTTAGGTAGACCGAGTACGAAAAATTGGTTGGATATTGATATCTGTGGTGCGGAAAGTAGCAGAGTACTGCTTGGATGGGTGCATTAGTGTGTGTAATGGCTGGGCGTGTGGCCTGTTAGTGCATATGGTTGGTTGAGCACTCCGCCACTGGTAGTCTGTCGGCCAGGTGAGGCCGCATGTAGGCTCTGGGAGCCAGGTAGAGTCAGAGTTTTGTAGAGTTCAGCGTGACCCGAGGATCCCAGGAGAGGACCCGGGTAGCCCAGTGCCAGAGAGGGCATAGAGGGGGTAAGCGCCAGGAGGGCCTTCCCCAGGATAGTGTAGTTGAGGAGCTAGGCAAGCTCGGGTGGCGAAGTTCAGTGGCGGAGGTGCGCCGGTAAGTAGGACCTGCTAGGAGAGCCACACGACCCAGCCCCGAAATTGTGCGAGGGCACAGGTAGAAAGATCGGGGGAGTGAGACCCCAAATTGGAGAGTGCCACAGTATGGTCAATGGGAATTGGTTTTTCGATCCGCATGGAGTAATGATGGCCAATGGATTGGCAGGGCAAGACCCCGGGTAATTTAACTGTGTTAATGTCATTTAGAAGCATAGTTAGGATAAAATCTCTTCGCACCACCCGCATCCACTAACCGAGGTGATAGGACTCCACACCAGGTTTTGCGAATTGTTTGGAATGAAAGACGCATCAGGACGTGGGTGAGACATTGTATGTGATTCCATCTCTTCCTCCTTAGGAGGGATTGATGACGAATTTGGTATTAGGGGATGGGAAAGACAAGACGGTCGCGACGAATTTGTAAATTGTGTAAATACGGGGTAGAGGCAAGGGTAGAGTAGATGGACATGGGGGGTGGCGAACGGTTAGGGACGAGCTTTCTCAGGTCGCTCTCCCACGCCCT
Source organism: Myxine glutinosa (assembly GCF_964187855.1). Lineage (NCBI taxonomy): Eukaryota > Metazoa > Chordata > Myxini > Myxiniformes > Myxinidae > Myxine > Myxine glutinosa. The sequence goes on along the minus strand of NC_136261.1, from coordinate 209,014,393 downwards.
TCATGTCGCATTGCCTTGTTTTTATTTGTACCCTTGCGCCCTTGCCCCTCGCTAACTCTGCTTTGTCTTCCTTCCCCACTCATGGACCATATTTCGTCCGAGGGGAGTGTGCAGGTGCCCTGGATTGTGCGGCCGCACCCTTGCTGCCTACTGCCTGCACTGATGCACCATATGGACCACACGTTCTGTGGTCTGGCACCACTTATGGACCACACGTTCTGTGGCCTGGCACCTCTGCTGGGACCGACCATTGTTGCCAGCGGTGTCTGGCTTGTGGACCACGGTTTAAAGTGGCATCTATGCCCAGCAGTGGACCACCTGAGTTGGCCCTGCTGGCCACAAATAAAAAAGCGGACGCGGTTTGTGCCCTTTTATTAAATAACATCAAGCAAGAAGATCAAGCCAAGATACATCGGCCCAGCAGATAAGCACAAGACAAGGCATCATTCATAACTTTGAAATGTTTTGGTGCATTTTCATGATGGTGCTTTTTGGTGCATTTTTTTATTATGGTGCATATTGGTGCATATGGGTATGGTGTATCGGTGCAGTGCATTGCAATGGCATTTTCCTCTTTTCAAAAACATCTTCCCTTTTCCCACAAAAGAAAGGTCCTGGGTTACAGTGTAAATAATTCGTAGTGTAATGTAAATAATGCTCCCCACCGGCTCGATGTGTAGTTTGAAGACCAATCCGTAATTCGGTTAATTGTGGGCATGAGTCAGTTAGGTAGGACGCAACGCAGCAGGTGGGACATATCTAGTGTTAAAACTGTCGCACTCAGGGTGAGGTTAAAAGTAGAGGGTGATCACACGTAAGTGTCACATTAATTTAAAAGATAGCCCTTTTGTTTCAGCTCGGTACGAGCCTGGAAAAAGGGGGGGTGCCGTGTTGCGGTTTTAGAACCCACACTTTCTTGTAAATATCCCTTCATTAAAAGGTTAAAGGTTGCACCCCATATTTAGGCCACAAGCAACACGTAGGCCACCATAGGACTTCAATTATTTAATTAGTACGTGTTTAGATAAGGCCGTGTTTCCAATAGTTGAATCTGCGTTGTGCCAATTAAATAAGAGTAGGTCCCCAATCCATTCATTTTGCAACCTACCTCTCCAAGCGACGCCATTACGCGCCCTCCAGTCTGCCCTATGGCTCTCCCAATTTGATAGGCGCCTCTGCCAGCGGCAGCCTTCGCTGCCCGTGCGCTCACTCAACGCTGCCATAAGACACGCGGTGAGGCCCGAGAAAGGGGGCAGAACGCCAAGAAGAGGGTGTGGCCACATCATCCAGCCGTCAAAGGCGGAGCCGGTAAGCCCTCACCAGCCAACCAGGGCCGAAGGAACTTCGCCGACAGGCGTGGCTTTTGGGCTCGTGGAGCGTTTTGCTGGTCGAGATATATAAGCGAGCGCAAAGCCCTTTCAAGGACTGGTTGGAGGCGCGCACGTTGTAACAGGACTCTTTCTGGCGGAATGCGCTTGATTGCTTTGCGAAGCGACTTGACCGAGAGAGCGCACCTTTGGCTTACTTGATGAGATATACGGCACGCTGAATAAGAGGACTTTGGAGAGGGGGCGTTTGGCACGAGAGTGCACATATTACGTACGCAGCGTGCCAGCTTCCCCCCGTTATATAAACTGTCCAGACGCGTTCCACTATACGCGGGCTGCCTGCCAGGTTTCGCCGCTGGACCGAAGCCTGGACTGGAGCCGACCGGAGCCTGGACCGCATCGCCGGACCTTCCACCCAACCATCTACAATCCCCATGTGAGTGCGTATGTTTGTCCTGGGTACTAAGAATAAGACTGTTTTAAGACTGCCCTGTGTAACTGCTTCTTCCTCTTCCTATCCTGTACATTCTTTCGTTTCCTCTTCTCCTTCTTGTCTTCTTCTTGATCAACAAACCCAAGAAACAACTTCTTCCTCTTCTCCATGTGCAGGAGAAGTACATGGAGAAGAGGAAGAAGTTGTTTCTTGGGTTTGTTGATTTGGAGAAAGCATTCGACAGGGTTCCACGCAAAGTATTGACATGGGCATTGAGGAAGTTAGGAGTGGAGGAATGGTTGATCAGAGTAGTGATGGCAATGTATAAAAGAGCACGCACAGCTGTAAGGACGAAGGACAGGAACAGTGGTGAGTTTGAGGTGAAGATGGGAGTGTATCAGGGGTCGGTACTAGGTCCACTACTATTTGTAGCTGTGATGGAGGTGCTGGCTCAGAACGTAAAGGAGGGTTTACCGTGGGAGTTGTTGTATGCTGATGATCTGGTGTTGATTGCGGAAAGTATGGATGGACTGAAGGAAAAGATGAACACGTGGAAGGAATGTATGGAGACAAAAGGTCTGAAGGTGAATATAGGAAAGACGAAGGTGATGGCAAGTGGTAAAGCATGTGGTGAGGTGGAAAGAACTGGGAAGTGGCAATGTGCTGTGTGCAGGAAGGGTGTCGGAGTGAACTCCATTCAATGTACAATGTGCGCTGAGTGGGGTCATCAAAAATATAGTGGTCTGAGAGGGTCATTCACCAGTGTGGCAGCTACATTCAAATGTAAGGTGTGCACAGAGGGAGCTGCAGATGGAGGAAATGTTGAGTTGGATCTTGGAGACGGCGTGAAGCTGGAAGGTGTGAAAACATTTTACCACCTCGGAGACATGCTGAATGTAGAAGGTGGAACAGACTCGGCAACGGTTGCAAGAGTGAGATGTGCATGGAAGAAGTTTTGGGAACTGAGTGGCGTGCTGATGAGGAGGGGAGTGTCGTTGAAGCTGAAGGGAAAGGTGTATGCTGCATGTGTGAGAAGTGTTATGATTTATGGGAGCGAGACATGGGTCATGAACGTAGAGCAGCAACGAAGGCTGGAAAGGGTGGAAATGCGAATGGTTCGGTGGATGTGCGGAGTATCGTTGAGAGAGAGGAAGACAAATGATGAATTGTGAAAGGTGATGGGAATAGAGCCTGTGATTGATGCTGTGAAGAGGAACAGGTTGAGATGGTTTGGTCATGTGTTGAGGAAGGATGAAAATGACTGGTTGAGAAGAGTGATGGAAATGAATGTAGAAGGAAGTAGAGGACGGGGAAGTCCGAGAAAGACTTGGCTGAAGATGGTGGAAGAAGAAATGTGGGCAAGGGGGTTAACAAGGAGAGATGCAGAAAATAGGGCAAAATGGAGAAGATTGTCATGGGGACCGCAAGGCTAACCCCCGCTCTAGCAGGGAAAATGGCCTTAAAATGCATGTTGTTGTGTTGTTGTTCTCCTTCTTGTACATTGTGAATAAATTGCCCTGTTCTTTCTTGGTTTCCTCTTATCCGATCGCATCCGTCTTTTCTATCATTGGGTAAACGTGGCACGATAGGAACTGCTTATAATCGGGTTTAGTCCCATTGTTAACGGCTCGGATCACGGATTGCTATCCGCTCGGCATTTTCCATCATATCCATGGTTCGAGTGGGAGTTATTTCCCTGCTTCGCGGTCTGTGTTCGTAATTAGGTATTTGGGACTAAATTGACCAATAACCCTGCCTAATACCGACCGGAAGGAGCGTATAACATCCAGGACTCGGGTCGGCCAGATAGAAAGACAAGGGGATTAACGCCCCCTTGTTAAGGGGAGAGCCGACGTCTGAGATCCGTAACAATACACTCGATTCGTGCTGGACTATTCAACGTGCCTGGGTCAACTTTACAGCCTGGCCTTGCCAGCACAGACATTGGGCAAGGTATGAACAGTCAGTGTTATAGTGGGGGGGCCAATGTAGCAGATTGAAATGCCCGGTGAAATTGCTTGTTAATTTTTGGACACTGGTTGGGCTGTCTTTAGGGATGATATAAGTTCTAGAAAAAATATGTCTCCAATTGTTTCAAGTTCTTTATGGCGGCCATTTTGGATTTTCAAAATGGCGGATGTCGAAAACGTAAAATTCCATTATCTTGGCTTCTAAATGACCTAGAGTTTCGATTCTGGTGTCCAGTTGTACATTTTTGGGGATAGAGAATTGAATGAAACCTTCTTTAATAACCTACAAGGGATAAAAATAGGTTTTTATGGCACAGCCGAACCAGTGTCCAAAATCTAACTTAATGCACATCTATCTTAATTGTTATTTGTTATTTGTATGTTCCAGATTCGTGACCCTGAGCTATGATGGAGCCAAAAAGCAAGAAAACCAAGAAAGAAACTGATTTCACACTTTGCATTCAGTGCCAGGATCCCCAAGGTGCACTAGTGACTGAGCCAGCACTGGGCTCATATGCAAAGTTTCTCCAGTTCATCCAGGAGAGGGCACGATATGGTGATGCCGACTTCAAACAGATCAGCGAACGATTAAGCTGTTTCACTGCCACTGACTTGAGGAACAATAAAGCAAAGTGGCACCGGGCATGTTATGGATCTACATGCAACACTGCTCACCTGGAGCGTGCTAGAGTTCGCCACCAGAAAGCCTGCGAACATGGCGACACCCAGCATCTTCATAAGAGGTGTGGACGTCCTTCTTCTGCACCTGCCGCTGCAAGTACCTCAGGTTCTACGCAAGACGAGACTCTTCGCTTCACACGTTCATCATCAACTCCATTCAACAGAGACCTTTGTTTCTTCTGTCAAGAGGTCACTAAGGAAAGTGTACATGTTGTATGCACGTTCAACGCAGGTAAACAGCTGAAGAAAGCTGTTGAAGAAGGCAGCAACCACAAGTGGAAAGTTCAGCTGAGTGCTGCCATCAGTGCACATGATGCTCATGCGATCGACGTCAAGTATCATCTCCCATGCTGGGTGCAGAATGTCCAACGTGCTCCCAAGAGTGGGACATCAAGTGATGACAAAGAACACATACTGCAAGAAACTAATGTTATCAAAATAGCCGCAGACATTGAGTTTGTCAGCCTTGTTCGCTCTCTACTCCAAGCTGGTGAAATTCTCAACATGTCTGACCTGAAGTCGGTTTACTCCAGGATTCTTGACAATAATGGTGTGCACAATGTCCCATCACCTACTACCCAAGGCATGAAGGAGAAAATCAACTCTCACATTGATGACGTTCACTTCATGAAACCAAAACGTCGAAACGAGTCAGACTGTGTATTCTCCACTGCCGTGCGTGATGCAGCTGTCGAAGATGCAATGACGAAGACAAATGAAAAAAACATCGAACAACTGTTTGAGAGTGCCTCTGTTCTCCGCAGTGCCATTGCTTGTCAGAACAAGCACCCATGGCAATTTGAAGGAGAAATGAACACTGATGATGCTGAAAAGCATGTACCCAAAGTACTCTATGCTTTCCTCCGCTGGCTACTGGAAGGACCAGCCACGAGCATTGAGCCAGAGACTATGCGCTCAGCCACTATTCATCGAGATGTTATAACCATCAGTCAGAACATCATGTACGGCTACAAGTCAAAACGCCAAGTCACGTACAAGCCCAAAGAGCCAGATGCACCATTCCGCCATCGCTTAGAATGGCCACAGCAGCTTGCCGTTGCCATTGTAGTCCATCAGTCCACCAGAAACAAGAAGCTTCTGGATTTCCTGCATGGGTTCGGTCTGTCTGTTGATTATAGTCGGATCTTGCGGTTGGAGACACAGCTGGCCAACTCAGTCATAGAGTCTACGACAGAACAGGGTGTATACTTTCCAAGAACCATGCGCATAGGGACGTTTGTCTTCTTTGCAGTGGACAACAGTGACTTCAATGAAGACACACCTGATGGGAAGCGGACACTCCATGCTACAGCCTGGGCACTCTACCAACGACGGGAACATGCACCCTCCACAGATGAACATAGAACACTGACACTACATGACCGAAAGGCCAGACACCGCTCACTCAAGGTTCTGACTGCTCCAGACTTTGTTCCTTGCCAAGCACCAAACAAACAATCTGCCACAGGTACCACATATAGCTTCAAGACACGGTCAAACCCAGATGTCACCAAGCCGTACTCTGCGACGGACACAGTGTGGCTACTTTCACGCACAATCATGCGAACAGCTGAAGCTGAGGACGTACAAGACGACATCATCCCACCAGATGACCAGCTGCAAGCTGCAGAACCCCAGCATGCTGACCCTGTTGGGTCACTCGTCCACGATCCAAAACAACCACCTGGCAGTAGGATCAAGCATCACGATATCCCAACTTGGACAGCCTACAACTCACTGCTCTCCTCTTCGAAGCCTCTGACAGAGGTCAACGCCCTGCCATTGGTAGCAGCACCAGCCCATGAATGGCAAACACTGATAACAGTCTTGAAACAGACACAGCAAATCAACTGCATGGTCATGGGTCCCGATAGGAAGACAGTGATCACCTTAGACATGGCCCTGTATGAGCGAGCCAAACAGCTGGAGATGACTAGAGATGACTGCAAAGGCAAGTGGGTACTGCGACTAGGGGAGATGCACACTGTGATGGCTGCACTGAGGGCTGCTGGGAATGCCATAGAGGACAGTGGTCTTGACGAGGCTTGGTCTGAGGCTGATATCTATGGCCCAACAACGACCAGACAAATACTGGAAGCCAAGCACATGAAGAGGGCTTTGGAGGCCCACATCACCACTGTCCAAGCCCTCTTCGACCTCTATGTGGACGAATTCTTCCAAGAGCATCCCCATCTGAGGGGCCCATGTACCCAGTCAGCACAACAGGTTGCCCAGAGCTGTCATCTACACAACCGAGAGGAGATGACAAGCGCGCAGAACAACATGCTAGCTGTCCTCGAGTCAAACGAAGTCCTGGAGGCCATGGCAAAGTTTGATGAGAGGAAAGAAGCCAAGAGTCCACTGTTCAAGTTTGTGCGACGCTACATGCGGATGATAATGCTGATATACACATTCATCCGTGCCACCCGTGATGGACAATTTGAGCTTCACCTGTCTTCACTGGATGAGATGTGCATATACTTATTTGCACATGACAAACAGAAATATGCCAGGCTGACTCCCCGGTACCTTGCAGAGATGAAGGCCCTGAAGATGACAGATCCAGGGATCTACCAAGAGTTCATGGATGGGAACTTCAGTGTCCATAAGAATGAAATCCCCTTCTGTGCTGTAGGTGTGGACCATGCACTGGAGCACATCAACAGGATCATGAAGGTGACAGGGGGTATTGTGGGCATTACCCAGAATGCCAGTGCCCGCGAAAGGTGCCCATCATGAAGGTGACAGGGGGTATTGTGGGCATTACCCAGAATGCCAGTGCCCGCGAAAGGTTCTTTCTGACAGCACCAGAGCTGAGTAGGCTTGCTGAAGAAGCCCGTCAGATGGCTGGCTCACAATCAGCTACACGCAAGGAGCACCACGACCTATCAACCACAGTCTGGGCATAAGTGCATATATATATATGTGTATATATATGTATATGTATGTGTAAAAAAAAAAATATATGTGTTGGCATAAGTGCGTGAAAATCCAAGATGGCTGCCATAAGAACCCTTTTGATCATATGTAGGTGTATAAATGTGTGTTTATTGGATTAAGTATCCGCAAATATGTACATTTGGACACCAAAATTAACACTCTAGGTCATTTAGAAGCCAAGATAATGACAATTTCGGTTTTCAACAAACGCCATTTTGATAATCCAAAATGGCCGCTATAAAGAACTTGAAAAAAATGGAGACATATTTTTTCTACAACTTCTATCATCCCTAAAGACAACCCAACCAGTGTCCACAAATTAACATTTGAATTCAACGGGAAAACATTGGCCCCCCCACTATTAGCGCTGGTGTCAGTCTTTCGACATTTTGGCGTGTTGATGTCGTTATTCAAAAAAGCTTCACGTCCGGTCGGCTTCAAGATGTCGGCCTCAAAGAAAAAGTGTCGTCAGTATTCCGGTGAATACATCAAGTATGGATTCATTCCATCTCCGACGTACAAACAGTTACCGATGTGTTTGTTGTGTGGTATCAAGCTGTCCAATGAAGCAATGAAACCATCTCGACTGAGCGAGCACCTGAGTAAAAAGCACAGTGATAAGGCTCGCGCAGAGGTCAGCTATTTCCAATCGCTGAAAGAGAAATTTGAGAAGCGATCCACGGTAAAGACGATGTTCGAAGCCAGCCAAAAGCTCGTGGATAAAGGACTGGAAGATAAACCCGTTTCCATGCCCTCTTCTCAACAGTGGTCGAGTTTCTGTCGGAAATTGATACGGAGCTATCGGAGAAAGTGAATGCGATTGAGCATGATGTGGCTTACTGACATATTCAGGAGCCTGAATGATGTCAACAAACAACTCCAGGGTGACCATATGACGCTGATTAAAGCAAAGAAAGTGATTCGGCACGTTCTTAACCAATACTGTAGGCATATTTGTCATGAAAAAAAAATTCGTGTATTTTTTTTGTTAAAAGCAAAAAGTCACTTGATTTTGTAAGAAGGTATCATAAGCTTTAAAAAAATTTAGGGTGGCATTTTTTCTGAACATTCTAATGGCCTGATATCCAAGATGGCCGCCACCGTAGCAAAACGCCCTAAATTTGACGCTAAAATTAACTTAATGTGGTTTAAATATTTTTGTTTTCAGCATGAACTGCTTGGAACTTGTATATAGAGGTGACTATAATAACAATAACTTCCACTTGACTACTAATCTTTTTATTTTGCACAATTTCAGACAGAGGCTGCCTTTTTTATTTCAACATGGCGGCCGGAAAATTGACGTTCGAATCCAGTCACCGGCAGCAGTTTGTTCGCTTTATAGTGTTAAGGTTCCACTTGTCCATTTTATGGTGTACTAACATATTCTTTTCTTCTTTTGCAGGTTGCAAGTACCCACAGCAACCATCACCCAGGATAACATAGCTTAGAGACCTTAGATTAACCAAAATGGCAGAGTCTTCATCTAACAAGAAGTCAAAAACGGTGGATTTTGAACTATGCTTTATTTGCCAGTTGAGCAGCAAGCAAACAGATTATACAAACTATGTGCTTCGTCCTTCTTTGCCTTCAGTAGAGAAAGTAATTACAACAACTGATGTTCGATGTTTATATGGGGAAACAGAATTCTCTACATTAAAGAATCGCATAAAAGGTTTGTCAAACTCAGTGCAGTATTTCACGAGCATGGAAACCCATTTGAATCCACTGATGAGGATGAGATCGACAACCTGCTCACCAAAGCAGTTATGAATGAAACTGCTACCAACGACATCCTTCGGCGTGATGAGATTGGGCAACAGATGTTTGAAGGTTTCGTCACTGAACGCCTAACGGAAGGAAAACTTTCTGTGTGGGACAAAATGACCAAAAAGAAACTGGGTACCTTCAAAAGTGCCAATGCAATGGCAGAAATCCGAATGGGAGACAAGGTGGTCAAAATCAAAGAAGAGCGAGGACTGTTGCAACGGTTCATTGTTATTTCAAGAAGTCGACCAGAGCTGAATCTCAAGGAATGCATCGGAACTTATGAGTTTGGTGTGGTGCCTCGATCACTATTTGCTTCAGATGGATCCCTCCTGCTGGCATACGATAAGGCATCAATACTTCATCATCTTGAGAAGCTGGACAGTAACACACAACATGTTCAAGCTGACAGAAATGAGGCAATCCAAGCAATCCAAGTACCCTTGCAGGTGGCAGACACAGCAGTGGAACATACAAATGTTGACCCAACAGATGAATCGTCAGCACACCGAGTGATCATTATTGATGGGATGGCTGTGGTAAATTCAGTTATCAAAACGTAACAAATGAAAACATGCCAAGACTTTGCAGATGCCTTTCTCCAGATAATCTGTAACATGGCAGCACAATATGATGAGGTCAGATTGGTGTTCGACCGGTACATCAAAACATCGCTCAAGGAACAGATGAGGACAAAGAGGACCAAGGGAAAGTCAACATATTACCACGTGAAGGACAACACTTTAATCCAACATATTTCCCTGAAGGACTTCTTATCAGATATCCGCGCCAAAGGACAACTGACCGACTATTTGGCTGACAAAGTTGTATGTCACAGCAAGAGCTCCAACAACAGACTGAAACAACTTATGGTGACCTCAGGAACACAAACCAAGGGCAATGTTGATATCCCAGACTCGCTCCTCACTCACAGCCAAGAAGAGGCAGACACTTTGCTTGTACTGCATGCTCTAACTGTTCTAAATGAAGCAGAACTTGTTGTCAGTTCCCCAGACACAGACGTCTTTTTGTTGCTTGTCTACATGTATCCAAACTTACCAACGTCTACAACCTTCCTTACGGGAAAGGGCAGGCTGAAGAGGAACATTTCTGTGCGGAGCATATACAACAACTTAGGACCAAAGCGCGCTTCTGCACTGTTAGGTTTTCATGCTCTGACAGGTTCCGATATGTCTGGTATATTTGCTGGCAGAACCAAAGACTCGTGCTTCAAGGCATTTATGTCTTGTGATGATGAGATCCTGGATGCACTAGCAATGCTCGGGAATGATGACATTGATCTGCCCGCTGATGTATGCTCTCAGTTGGAACGCTTTGTCTGTATTTTGTATCGATCCAAAATCTACACAAAAGTGAATGAGCTCCGTTGGTTCCTCTACTCAAATCGTGCAGCCGAAGGAGAAAACCTACCACCAACTTCTGGTTCACTGGACTTACACATTCGTCGGGCACATTACATATCCATGATTTGGAGAAAAGCTTGTGAAACTCACCCGTGCCTCCCAGCACCACCTGCATTTGGTTGGACATTTGATGCAGTTTCAAGTCACTTCTCTCCAGTTCGCTGTTTGAATCCACCAGCTCCTGAAGCAGTATTGCACCTCATAAAGTGCGGGTGCAAACGTGGATGCGAAGGAAGGTGCAGCTGTCGCAAGAACAATATCCCATGTACGGAAGTTTGTGGATGCTGGGTTTTCAGCTGCAACAACAAAACTGTCCAACCAGGGATAAATGAAGATTGTGAAGATTGAGGTGTTACTTTCGATGACATTCACAAAATTATAATTCACTTGATATCCATTGTTAAAAATACTAAATGAAAGCCAGGCATTTAATCAGTATGACTTTTTGCATCTTCCTGTTTAAACGATTTAAGAGATTGAACAGTAAATCAAGTATTTCATTTTATTTAGATCTGTTTGTTGGCTTGTTAATTATGTATTCTTTGTGAAAAATACATGTCTTTAAATAGATACTTTGTTTGTAATTACATGCGAAGGGAGAAGGTATAGTTTACATTGTGGGTGCGCGGTGGCCATTTTGGAATTTGGCATGTAGATCATACATATAACATAAATTTGATGATTCCATTCGATTCCTGGTCTCAGAAAACATATATTTAGACACTTTATTTGTAATTGTATCACATGTACTCGCGAAGATATCGCATTATTAGTGTTCGGCGGCCATTTTGGACGCCATCTTGGATTTCATAGTCTTAGAATGTTCAGAAAAAATGCCACCCTAATTTTTTTTAAAGCTTATGATACCTTCTTACAAAATCAATTGAGTTTTTGCTTTTAACAAAAAAAATACACGAAATTCCAAATATGCCTATACTACAAGGCGACTCTGCACAGGGAAACCCTCGGCCGCAGAGATATGTCCCACTTTCCCCAGTTGGCAAAGGAACCTGCTGTTTCTGATGAAGAGCTGCTCGTTTATTGCAATCACCGTGAGAAGATTCGTGGAGATATGGAGCAGCATTTCGAGACATGCTAGAACTGTCGGTGCCAGCATGGGTGATCAACCCATTCAAATGCGACATTCAAGATGTGAAGCGCGAATTACAGGACAAAATTATCAACCTCCACAATGATGATGAGGCGAAGGCAAGATTCTCGCAGCATGAATACGGCAAATTCTGGATTCTGGAGCGGGGCGAATAACCTGCAATGTGGACAGAGGCAGAACTGCTGCTGATGGCGTTCCCCACATCATACCTCGTTGAAAGAGGGTTCAGCGCCGTGATGGTGCTGCTGACCAAGTATCGAAACCGCCTTGACATTACCAAGAGGGGCGATCTGCGTCTCTTCCTCACCGAGATGGAGCCAGACGTTCGTAATCTCGCAGCGAGTCAACAGGCCCACCCTTCACACTAACGGTATTTGGGCCTGTGATAACAGAGTCCCAGTTTGCCTCACCTGGACCTGTTCTGCTGAAACATTGTCGGTCGTGCAAAATAAAATAAAAAGTAAAGTAAAATAAAGTAAAATATTATTCAGAAAATATTTGGCTTCTGTTATTTTTGCTTCCTATCTGCATAAATTCTGGGTGTCCGACCATGAACGATAGGACAAGGGGGGCATTGGGCTGGTCCAAGAGGGCAGAAGGGGGCGGTCGTCCAAAAAAGTTTGAGAATGTCGGGACAGGCCCCGGGAAGGTTATTGGCTCGGTGGCTGGGCCTCGACCGGGCTGGGCCCATTTCGCAATGAAAAGCTGAGCTGAATTGTAGTAGTCAATCTTCTATGGTCACGAGTAAAAGCTGAATTATGGCAGTAAATTCATTCAAAAAGAACCAAAATGTCGGGACAGGCTCCGGGAAGGTTATTGGCTAGGTGGCGAGGCCGGTCAAGGCCGCATTGGCTGGGCTGGGCCCATTTTGCAATTAAAAGCTGAGCTGAATTATAGCGGTCAATCTTCTATGGCCGCGAGTAAAAGCTGAATTATAGTAGTAAATTCATTCAAAAATAACCCGGGCAACGCCGGGTGCTTTCAGCTAGTCTACTATATAAGAGAGTTGTCTGTCTGTCTGTCTGTCTGTCTGTGTCGCCATTTTTCTCAGAGATGGCTGAACGGATCTTGGTCAAACTTTCAGAGGTTCATCAGTGAGTGACTGGGAGTGTTTAGGCCAAAAAAAAAAACCAAAAAAAAAACATTGAGCAATAACAAGGTCGTTTTTTTTGGAGTCAGAAAAAAAATTTGCTCGATAGTGCCTAAGCTTTTTAAAATTAATGTCAGTTATATACAAGTACACATTCGAAAAAACAAAAAAAAACAATCACCAGGCATTTGAACACAAATAAATCAAACAATTCCGGAAGTGTACGAATTTGGTAGTATGGCTTCGTCTTCCTGATCGGCATCACACTTAACTCAGAAACGTGATGAACGCCACATTCACCCACCAGCATATATATGACCCCCCTTCCTCTCCTGCCTCCCCCCCTCCCCTCCCCTTCCACCCTCCCGTCCCCATCCCCCCTCTCCCTTCTCCCCTCCTTCCCCCCCAGCCATCCTCATCCCCCCTCTCCCCCTTCCCCCCTCCCCCTCCTCCTCCTCCCCTCCCTCCCCCTCCCTTTCCCCCTCCCCCCTACCCCCTCTCCCCGCCTCGTCCCCCCCTCCTCGTCCCCCCCTCCTACTCCCTCTCCCCTCCCTTTAATGACAGTTATATACAAGTACACATTCGCATAAATAAATACAAAACAATCACCAGACATTTGAATACAAATAAATCAAAGAATTCCGGAAGTGTACGAAGTTGGGAGTACGGCTTCTTCTTCTTCCTGTCTGGCATTGTGGCGGGCACAAGGGACAAGAATTCCGCACACCAGCAGGTGGCGCGAGCGTCCAGGCGGGGAACTGTAATGCATGCCCCGCCTATCGGCCGACCGGCCACGCCCGGGGGCAAGGCGTGGCCTCGGGACATATATGCGGGCTCTAAGCTCGAGCCCGCCCAGTGCTGAAGTGCGAGCTCTTAATAAAGACTCTTTGTTTGTACCAACGCGTTGTGGCCTACCTCTCTGGCAATCGAGTCGTGTGTGCACAGCACCACACTGGTGACCCCGATTGGTTCAGCCGTTGCTGACCCCCGAACGCGCCATGGCTACCAACGCCGTCGCATTCAAACTCCCGGAGCTTTGGGAAGCGCAAGCCGACGTTTGGTTTTTGCAAGCCGAAGCTCAATTTGAACTCCGGGGCATCACGGCGGACGAGACCAGGTACTACCACGTGGTCGCTGCCCTCGGGCCCGGCACTGCCGCCCGAGTCGTGTCCATCCTTCGGCGACCACAAGTACGAGGCGCTCAAACGTCTCCTCCTCGCCACATTCAGGCTCACAGAGATCGAACGTGCCGACCGCCTCCTGGACCTTCCCGCCCTCGGCGACACACGACCATCTGTCCGGATGGATTTCATGCTGTCCCTGCTTGGAGACCAGCCCCCGGATTTCTTATTCCGGGCGCTTTTCCTACGCCAGCTACCTGTACAGGTACGCCTCGCGCTGGCCGGTTCCAAAATAAAGGAACCCCGCGCCCTGGCTGGAGAGGCCGACAAGTATTTCGCGGCCTGCGGCACGCGGTCGGCGTACGGTGCTGCCGTAGTGGATCCCGGCACGGCGGCTCCAGCGCCCCCGCTTCTTCCCTCGTGGCCGCTGCTACGCCCCATCCACTACCGCCGCGGCCACCACCACCGCCGCCGGCACGGCCGCCGCGGGGGCCACCGCCGCAAACCTGGTGCTACTACCATGCCAGGTTCGGCCGCCAGGCTAAAACGTGCCGCCCGCCGTGTTCTTTTGATGGGTCGGGAAACGACCGGCGCTCACTTGCGGCCATGAGCATTGGCCATTCCGGCAGCCTCCTGTTCATCACGGACACCTTGTCCAGGCGCCGTTTCCTTTGCGACACAGGAGCGCAGGTAAGCGTCCTCCCCGCTTACGCGTCCGACAAGCAAGCCGCGGGCCGGGGCCCCGCTTTGCTTGCCGCCAACGGTACACCCATCCGTACATTCAGGAAGCGTTGCCTCTTACTGCGGTTCGGAGGGCAGCGCTTTCAATGGTCGTTCGTCACCGCCAGCGTGCCAATGGCCCTGCTCGGTGCGGACTTCCTATGTGCGCATTCAGCGCTTGTTGGTCGACGTTAAGCGCAGACGTCTCGCCAAGGCCGAAACCTTCAGCTCGCTCGCTTGTTCGCTGAGCGGCCCGTTGAGCGGCTCACTGAGCGGCTCACCGAGCGGCTTGCCAAGCGGCTTGCTGAAAGGTTCCGTCCCGGCGAGTTTAGTTTGCACGCTTCCGGCAGCGGACGACTTTACCCACCTCCTAGCCAGTTTCCCGGCCCTCACGCGGCCCACCTTCTCAGCGGTGGCCGTTTGAACATGGGGTGGAGCACTACATACCCACGGTCGGGCCGCCGGTCTACGCCCGGGCACGCCGACTCGAACCCACGAAGCTCGCCGTGGCGAAGGCGGAGTTCGCCACGCTGGAACGGCTGGGTATCGTGCGGCGCTCAAACAGCGCTTGGGCCTCTCCGCTGCACATTGTGCCGAAGCCCGGCGGAGGATGGCGGCCGTGCGGTGACTACCGCCGGCTCAATGATGCCACCACCCCCGACCGCTACCCGGTCCCGCATATCCAGGACTTTTCCGCCCGGTTGGCGAACACGACCGTGTTTTCCAAGGTGGACCTCATCCGGGGCTACCACCACGTCCCCGTACAACCGGGCGATGTCCCGAAGACGGCCGTCATCACCCATTTCGGCCTCTTCGAGTTCCTGCGAATGCCTTTCGGGTTGAAGAATGCGGCCCAGGTGTTCCAACGGCTTATGGACAGCGTCTTGCGCGACTTACCTTTCATCTATGTCTACCTGGACGACATCCTAGTCGCGAGCGCGTCCCGGGAGGAGCACCTGCTCCACCTCCGCACGCTTTTCGAACGCCTGGGCCAGCATGGCCTAATCATCAACCCCGCAAAGTGCCGTTTTGGCGTCGCCACCATCGACTACTTGGGGCACCGCATCACCAGGCACGGGGCCGTCCCTTTACCGGCCAAGGTGGAGGGGGTCAGGGATTTCCCGCGACCCCGCACGATCAAGGGACTCCAGGAGTTCCTGGGCATGGTAAATTTTTACCACCGATTCGTGCCCCATGTCGCCCAGCTCCTCCGCCCCCTGCACGAGGCCCTCCGGGGCAAGCCGGGCAAAGGTGACATCGCCTGATCGGAGCCGATGGCCGCGGCGTTTGCGGGCGCGAAGCTGGCCCTGGCCAACGCCACCATGCTGGCGCACCCAGCGCCCGATGCACCGATCGCCCTCACCACCGACGCGTCGGACTACGTGGTGGGCGGGTGCATGAGCAGTGGGTGCGTGGTGCTTGGCAGCCGCTGGCGTTTTTTAGCCGGCAGCTTTGCCCGCACGAACGCCGCTACAGCACCTTCGACCGTGAGCTGCTCGGGCTCCACCTGGTGGTCCGACACTTCCGCCATCTGCTGGAGGGCAACCCGTTCACGGCTTTCGTCGACCACAAGCCCCTTGTGTTCGCGATGGCCAAGGTCGCCGAGCCATGGTCGGCACGGCAGCAGCGTCACCTCTCTGCCGTGTCGGAGTATAAGACGGACATCCGTCACGTGGCGGGTAAAGACAACCCGGTGGCGGATTGCCTTTCCCGGTCCGTCGCGCACGCGGTCCACCTCGCGATCGACTATGCCCGGATGGCGGAGGCTGTGCACGAGTCGTGTGTGCACAGCACCACAGCATCACACTTAACGCAGAAACGGGATGAACGCGACATTCACCAGCACATATTAAACGAAAAGGTGATGAACCCCCTTCCTCCCCTTCCTCTCCTGCCTCCACCCCTCCCCCCTACCCCCCCCTTCCATCACCCCTTTCCCCCCTGTCCCCCCAACACTACTTCTGCTAGTCATCTACCAAAAAAATCTCGTAGTTCTCTCTCTGCACCTAACATTTGTATCCCGTTATCACTCAGCAGGTATGCTGGTTGTCCTCCAATACAAAAAATTGGTGTAATACTTGCACGAACTCCATGGTTGAACAGTCCACTGCTAGCTCGACATTAACTGCTCCCGTATTTACAGGTGAAGATGACCCCGTCGTGTTTGGTCATCTTATTATGTCCAACCTTCACAAGGTATGGACCAAAGTCATCACAGGATGTGTAGTGGGAAGGTGGAGTAAATGGTGCCGTGTGATGCCTTGGTAAGTTGGCCATCACCTGATATTCTTCTCGATGCTCCATTTCTCGGCAAAATACACATCTTAACCTGATAGACTTGGTGAGCTGTTCGTCTGGTCTTTGCTGCCATGGTTGCCACTCCATTGTACCCATACTGGTGCATCTGATGTGTAAACAAGAAAGATATCCGATTGCGATGTGGAAGTAGTGCTGGATGCTTTGACTCACAGGACATCATAGATTCATCTGCCCTACTGCCAACTCTGATGGCTCCCTCGTCATCCAAAAAGGGGCTCAGGGTCTTGAATTCACCTCTATCAAGGCTATGTCGAAGGGTCTTCTGGGCTTCTTTGATCCAGAAACTCCCAAGCGTTTGTAACTCATGCGGTGTAAGAGGTCCCTTTGTTTCAGTTGTGGCAATTTCTTCATTCAACTTCGTCCGACATTTAGCCTGTAGTTGGTCCCCACATCTCATTACCCTGCGCTCGCAAAGCGAAAAACGGGGTGAAGCATTCAGGTACGTACGTGTGCTGTGTGCCATATGTGTCTGCATTTTAAAAATTCATTTTCTCGGCAACCGTTGGTCCGATTGACATGAAATTTTCACCATGGGAGTGCTCTTCCTTTAGAATATTTTAATGATAATCATGACGTCATGTCATTTGGTACAGGCGCCATCTTGGAAAAAACCGAAAACCTTTGCACCTCTATATCTCCAAAACCGATGAATGGAAAAAATTGAGACACAGCTCATTGTAAAGAACTCTCCATGGAGAATAACATATGTTAATGATGACGTCATTGGTGCCATAATTGTGACGTCATAATTCGACAGGGACAACACTTAGTCTGATCAGTTTAAAATGTATTGAGCGTGATGTCTGCAACAATTATATTAGAGAATTAGTGGGGCAGATATGTAACAAAAATTGCACGAGATGTTCACATCCGGCAGAAAGTTTGAAATTTTGCATACAGGGGTATTTTGACATGCTGAGTTCAAAAATTGGCGGATCCAAGAGGTCTGACCAATGGACAGGCCGCCATCTTGAATTCCAATATGGCTGCCAAGACGAAATGTTGATAATCCCTATCTTGGGTTCTAAATGACCTGTGGTGCTCAAATTTTGTACACAAGGGTATGTTGACATGCTGAGTTCAATAAGGCAATAATTTGAAATGTCTGACAAATGGTATGGCCGCCATTTTGAATTCCAATATGGCCGCCAAGACGAAATGTTGAAAATCCGGGGTTCTTTGCAAAAGCAATACCAATTCAATGGATCCTAGTTGACAAATCATATAACAAGTCAAAGAGCTCATTTCAAAGTATATTTCGTACCAGTTGGCAGCCGTAACATGCTGCAAGCTTTTTTCCATCCATTTTACTTCTCCTACTACTGCTCATCTCGGAAGCATTGTCCAGAGCAGAAACATAGTTCTGTGCATGGTAGATTAGCAGCAGGACATTTGCAATTTCCAGCACACCGTTTTTTACACTTGCACTTGATCAGCTCTCGGCACCCTTTTGACGCCTCTGGCATTACTGTCCAAAATGGATGCCAGACATCATCTGCATTTTTAGCCCATCCCCAATCTGCAGGTGAAGGCAGCTCTGGGTTAGCAATTTGGGACTGTCCCCAGATGTGACCGGCCTGAAAGACTGCCCTCTTCACATGTTGACGCAGTGCCTCTTTTGTCGGTGGAATATTTTCCGATTTCCCTGAGCAAACAGCTGCTTGTGTGCTTCGTTCACTTTCTTCAGAGGGGAAGTTCTACTGTACAGAACAACGAAGAACCTCTCTATGTTGTCCATGTCATCATCTGTTACTTCCGCTGGTGCATGTGAGAGATGATTGAAGACCTCCCCCAAGTTTGGCATGGAATTCCATATGCTCCACACAGTCTTTTTGCCAATCCCACATATGGCAGAAACAGTATCGCATCCGGAAACAGTATGCAGGAATAGAAGCCCCCATGAGCGTTCAGGGCCAATGTGAGTCGCAATAGTGTGAGCAGCAATGTGCCTGAAATAGTTTCCATGTCCAAATGCCAACCACATTGCACAACCGTCCATAATCCTTGCCATTGCGATAGCCAACACAACCACATCCGTGTCTGTTGCATGAATGACGATACTTCTGTACCCCTGCTGATATGCATGCCAAGCATGTAGCATCATTCGTGAATCAGCCTCTTCATGCGTACATGGTTGAATTTGAGAAACATCAGAAGGGGGCTTTGATTTAACCTCTTCTTCTAAGGTTGTAAGAAGTGTTTTTCCCTCTGGAATAGGCATCGTTTGCAGGGAATCAGCAAGGAAACTGAATAATGTCTTTTTGTTGGAATCTACACGAAGGAAGCTGCTCCAGTTTCGTGGCACGGATGTCTGTTCAGTCACATGGAGTGGTATGCCAGTGCCACGACCAAGCCTGGTGCCTTCTTTGAGACTGTCCGTTCTGTAGGTGTCCCACACCACATCAACACGCATCACAGTCCCCTCATTTAACTTTCGGGCAATGTACGGAAGGACCTGTTTCTGTGCATAGTCACCAAATGTCCTGATCACACTGTTGCACTTCTTAGGCTCCAAATGATGGACTAAGGCAGCCCCATCGAAAATACGAACTTCTCCTTTGGGCGCATCACGAGGACGTTGTGCTAAAGCTTCCAAACAGGGCAAAAGATCAGCCTTGCCGGTTGGTGGCCGCATTGTATTGATACCTTCAGCCAATGCAGGTGGCCACCCATGACACTCATATTCATAAAATGTGTTAAGATCACCATCTCTAGTTTGGCAAGAAATGTACATTCGTGAGAAGAGCTCCACATTACTTTTCATACGTGTAATCTTCGCCTCAGACTTTCCAGGTGTTTTCTTGGGCTTCGATTTCAACAGTGGCAGATTGTTCTTTGAAATGCTATCATAGAAATTGTCAGAAGGATCCTTGATTCGCTGCCCCACAAATCCGTCAAATTGTGTTTTGCCAGTGTCCTCCATGGATCGCACTGCGGCTATCACTTCATCAGGCATGATGACCTTTGTGTCAAGCACATACAAGTCATTACTGTCTTCCGCAAACGGGTTTCCAAGTTTTTCAAAGGAACTGATTGCATTATTGAGATCTGATGCAAAGGATTTCTGGACACTAGGCAATTGTTCGTGGTGGCGGACATCAGTTTGCCTCTGTCTTTGAAACTGGTCCTCAAACTCATTCAGGATTCTGGCTATTTCTGCACCAGCTACCATCCACCGGCGAAGAGCCCCTTCATTCTCAGTAATTCCAATGACTCCACCATCACCTTTCACATAAGCGTTCTGCTGTTCGTGTATCTGATCGTGTGCCATAGCAGAGAACTTGTGTGATGACTTCTGAGTGACAAAGTTCCCCTTGACAAATTCACGATGGATATCCATGGAATCGTTTGAAAGTTCCTGAAGGTCTGTTACATGCACTGTCAACCATCTGGCGTAATGGTAATGGTCCATGGCAAACATCCACGGAATGATCGCCGTGAGAGTCTCCACATAGAGCGTGTAGTTGGCTTCCCGTTGTGATCTTATGAATGCCAAGAGAAGACACTCCAACTGCAGGACTTTATTCCAGTAGCAAAACTGGGGGTACTTTGTAGCCATCTTCTTGCTCCAAAGATCAAATGATTGTAAATCTTCAGTTTCACATGTTTTCCGGTAGTCATCGTATGCCTTTCGCTGCAGAGCGTACAACGCCGCTACTGTGACTTGGTGTGCCCATTGTGACCTCGATATTTGCAAACCTTTGTGAAGACTATCTGCTCTTCCCTCTGTTGTTACACCAGCACTGGTCATTACACTTGCCCAGCCACTCCCCTCCAGGAAGCTGCCGATCGCTTTCAACAAGGCCATCTCTACATGAAGTCCTCCCATCATCACAACAAACTTGTCTTCACCATATATACCTGGCCAAGTCCATTGAATCTTCTTTGCAATTGCATAGAGTGGTTGATCAACGGTCAGAACTGGAACTTGTCCGGGGTTTACTAGTTCTGTCGCCTGCTTGATTAAATTCATTCCATGCTTCACCATTGCCAATGTGTGAGCACTCTCGCGGAACAGAGGTAGCAGTCCTGTAATTGCAGGAGGCCGAGGAACTTCAACCTGCAGATTTGCCATGTATGCTGACCAGGAGATATTATCTTCACTCTCAAGACCTTCCTTCTCCTGCAGGCTTTGTACAAACGAAAGCCACTGACTTTCTTTGTCCTGTATTCCGGAGGACACACTTGGAGTGGATGGACCTTTTGGTTTTCTTGGAATGGGATTATTAGTTGGAAATGTTTCAGGAGGCACATCACTGTAAGATGCAGGAAGGGCGGCTATGGTTTTGGAGCGCTGTTTGTTCTCATTCTCAGTGACATTCTCATGATTTCGAATGCTGCCACTTTTGTCATGTGAAACATGTTGTGTCAGTGATAACGCGGTTCCATGAAATGAACTTTGTGCTGATGCTGATGATGGGTTGTGATCTATGTTGTCTAGGTTGCCTGTTGTGAATATTCCACTTCACAATTTTGTTGGACACACAACGCCGTCATGTTTGTATATTTCTATGACTCTGTTGGCCTCATCTGTGGATACCTCCAGTATGCGATCATAGGAAACACACAAACCATGTTGAAAAAGAACGTCAACGAGATCCCGTTTCCTTGTTTTGCTATGAATGAGAAGACCCAGGTAAAGTGGCAGTGATGTTTCACGTTTCAAATTGTGACGTACTGCTGTAGTTTCCAACCTTCCTCGTTTCATAGTGTTGAATGTTACAAGTTGAGTTAAGGATTGCACAGAGACGCCTCCCTTGTTGTTTGCGTTTTGTTTTTGTATGTTTGTACCAGCAAGAATCATTTCCATCAACGCTGCCAATGATGGTGGTGAGTTGTTATATGATTCGTTAACTAGGGATCCATTGAATTGGTATTGCTTTTGCAAAATATCTTTGCGCACAATCTGGGCAGCTCTCATGAGAATGACCGCGTCGTTGTCAGAGCTTTGTCTACAAGCATGCAATAAAGCTTCACCAATGTCCTCTTTGAATGACAGTGCCACTTCATGGTTGCTCTTATGTGCCTCAAGTTGCGGAAGGTGTCTGAGCAGCTTGTCCTTAAGGTGAGTTGAATTAATCCTCTTTGAGATATCACCTCCCAGTTGTGCCAGACGTTCTGTATAAAGCTTTGTGAGATCGGCTAACTTGAAAGTGTAACTGTCATCTGTACACTTCATTTCTTCCAAATAGGCTATCAATTCGGCCAAAGCTACTGATTCTGGTGGCATATTTTCACTTGAACTGGCTTCCTCATTCTTTCTTACAAATGATCTGTATCGAGTGTGGAGAACAGTCATGCACTTCTTGTGATAAACAGCATCTGATGCTGTCATATCACCTACAGACAATCTAGCCAGGAGTTTTGTATCCCTCAATTCTGTTGCCATCAATCGAACATTGGAATCTACATTTTTTGTTGCCGCTCTGTGGACTATTTCTTCATCTATCTATAATTCCAGCAATCTCTGTGTGTCTGTGTGTCTGTGTGTCTGTGTGTCTGTGTGTCTGTGTGTCTGTGACCGCTGTTTCTCGACAACCACGGGTCCGATATACTTGAAACTTGCCAGGTATATTGCTGGGGACCCGAGGATGTGCCTTTTCAAGGTTTTAAATTAATCGGAGAAGTACTTACCGAGCTATGTCCAAAAAACGCTTCAACCAATCAGAGAGCAGCGAGCTATCACGTGTGCCGAACGTGGCGATCAGACTCTGCCTCGGACGGCACATTTGACAGCGTATTCATTTATTTCACGTTGGAAAACGATGTTGCCGTTAAACTATGTTTTAAAACGAATTCAAACTGCGATTAAATTAAAACGATTCATCCTAACTGCGATTTGCGAACTTCCGGACAGTGAAGACTTCACTTCCGGCAGCCAATCACAGAACGCTTTGTTGCGTAGGCGTGGCCGATGTGAGCGCGAGCGGAGCTGAGCGCGTTACGAGCTGACAACTGTTTCTCGACAACTACCGGTCCGATATACTTGAAACTTGCCAGGTATATTGCTGGGGACCCGAGGATGTGCCTTTTCAAGGTTTTAAATTAATCGGACAAGTAGTTACCGAGCTATGGCGATTTCTTTACCAAACACCGCAAGCCGTTCGCTTTGGACCAAACCATTTCATGTAAATAGAGGGGGGGGGGGTTCTGTGGTCGTTGCGAATGGACCAAACCATTCATGTAAATAGAGGGTGGGGTTCTGTGGTCGTTACTGCCACGTGGTTTCAAAGTTTTTTTTTGTTGTTGTTGTTTGCACGCATGTTTTTTTGCACCCACGTACGGGCACGCCCTAGGATGTTTACACACACACACCCCTACACAAATTTTTTTTTTTTTTTTTTTGGCAAGGAACGGGCACCCACATACGGGCACGTCCTAGCTTATATATAGTACGGGCATGCCCTAGTCTATCTATAATTCCAGTAATCTCTGTGTGTATGTATGTCTGTATGTCTGTGTTTCTCGACAACCACGGGTCCGATATACTTTAAACTTGCCAGGTATATTGCTGGGGACCCGAGGATGTGCCTTTTCAAGGTTTCATATTAATCGGAGAAGTAGTTACCGAGCTATGTCCAAAAAACGATTCAACCAATCAGAGAGCAGCGAGCTATCACGTGTGCCGAACGTGGCGAACAGACTCTGCCTCGGACGGCACATTTGAGAGCGTATTCATTTATTTCACGTTGGCAAACTATGTTGCCGCTATGTTGGCGTTAAACTATGTTTTAAAACTAATTAAAACTAATTTGCGATTCTTTCGCTTTCCTGCGCATTTGTGCACGCTATGGCGATTTCTTTACCAAACTCCGCAAGCCGTTCGCTTTGGACCAAACCATTTCATGTAAATAGAGGGGGGGGGGGGGATTGTCACCGTACTCGCAAGCCGTTCGCTTTGGACCAAACCATTTCATGTAAATAGAGGGGGGGGATTGTCACCGTACTTGCAAGCCGTTCGCTTTGGACCAAACCATTTCATGTAAATAGAGGGGGGGGGATTGTCACCGTACTCGCAAGCCGTTCGCTTTGGCTTTGCGAATGGACCAAAC
Source organism: Myxine glutinosa (assembly GCF_964187855.1). NCBI lineage: Eukaryota > Metazoa > Chordata > Myxini > Myxiniformes > Myxinidae > Myxine > Myxine glutinosa. Next base: position 208,990,437 of record NC_136261.1, on the reverse strand, counting down.
CATTTCATGTAAATAGAGGGGGGGGGGATATAATTTTAGATATATATATAGTACGGGCATGCCCTAGTTACTGATAATGCTATCACAAAAGAAACATGTGCTAGCAGTACTCTGTTCAACGGATGGAGATTTGAAACTTGTTCTGAGTCTTTTCTTAACAGGCCAGTAAGTTTCTTCACCAAGTTTAAGGTCTGAACTTTGCTTTCTTTCCCTTGATTCAGCCCTGGCCACACGAGAGCTGCTGCACTGCACATAACAGTTTTTGTGCCATTTGGCAGCATGCGCAGCTAGGGTTTCTGCAATACCGCAACCATCATCTAGTCGGGAAATGTTTATCCCGCAAGGCAAGGCACCTAAATCATTCAATGCCTTGAGATTTTGAGCAAGATTCTCGTAGACGTCTAGACACGACTGATTGCTGCCCTTACGTGCATCTCTTAGTGGTTCATTTTCAGAACGTTTCTGGCAAAGAGCGCAAATGTTCCAGTCTGTTGGCATTGGAATTGTTGACGATGTTTTCTTTGATTTCGACATTGGATCTGAAAGAGAAAAAACATTAACAAAATAAATTATTGGAATGTCATGTGAATGTTCAGTTCCGGCAGAAAGTGTTAAATTTCACATACAGGGGTATTTTGGGGCGCTGAATTTCCCAAATTTCTACTGCCTTCGACAAAATTTCAAACCCATCAGTAGATTTGAGATGCAACAATTTTCCAGTTATCATAATAATGCTCAAATGATTTAACATTATGACATTACCGTACACTGTGCTATTAAAGCAATGAAAACATCGATGTTTGTCTTGGCGGCCATATTGGAATTTAAAATGGCGGCCATACCGTTTGTCAGACATTTCAAATTATTGCATTATTGAACTCAGCATGTCAACATACCCTTGTGTACCAAATTTCAGCGCCACAGGTCATTTAGAACCCAAGATAGGGAATTTCAACATTTCGTCTTGGCGGCCATATTGGAATTCAAGATGGCGGCCGGTCCATTGGTTAGATCTCTTGGATCCGCCAATTTTTGAAATCAGCGCCCCAAAATACCCCTGTATGCGAAATTTCACACTTTCTGCCGGAAATGAACATCTTTTTCACATATCTGCCCCACTAAATATAAATTTATGATGTCATCGCTCATGTGGTCTGGCAGCCATATTGGATCAAATAAAAAAATGTTCAAAAACAGAAGAGTTGCCTCGCAACAAGTTGACTGCGCAGGGTAAGTGTTCGATGAATACCATGTAGTTTTTCTCTGCAACTATTGATCTAATGGACACAAAATTTTCAACATGGGGGCACCTCCTCCCATTTGGAATGATTTTCGATTTTTTTGATTGCCAGAGAGACAGGCAGACTTAATTTTTTTTTTTACCTTACTGCGCATGTGTGATTGGGACAAGATTCCATACACTTTGCCAAATTCAGAGCGAAATTACTGCTAAACTGCAGGTTCGTGTTCCGATTCATGTTCTATAGTGTTCAAAATTTAACATTCAATTGAAATTAAGGATCATAATAGATCATAGACTGACGTCTGTAGACAATATGAACCAATTGCTTAACCTCGCTATTCGCTTCGTGCGCAGAGTAAAAATAATGTCGAGAAAGATATTCTGGGGAAATGATGAGCGAGTGAACTGAACCAGCAACGTGGTAAAGTCTGGCCAAGACAGTCATGCACATCAAACTCTAGCCCAGTGAAGATAACATACACAGCACGATTAAATGCCACAGAACAAGTAAGGTACATTGTGAATAAAGGACAGTAATTAGCATTTACAGTAAACAAACCATTAAGCAGATTAGTAAGATCCTCAAATTGGAGAAACACTGTTTTGCTGTTCCAATGCAGGTTCGCATTCAAAGCTGTTTCGTTCATTTCACCTGCATTTGCAGCGCACTTGGGCAGTACGTGGGACGTTCTAAAATATAAAAGATCAACGAATGATATATCCACAGTCGACAAACGAAATCCCACAGTCGTCCAAGACACACCAACAAGCATAATAGAATGAGTTGTAGCGGCTACCGCTGGGTTTACACAATCGCCTTGCACCTACCAAGGACGCGGAGCGATCACCATGCCGGGCTCGTCCAGGACGCCCGGGCAGGCCCGCGCTCAACTTGCCAGGCCGCGTCCGGGACGCCCGGGCATGCCCGGGCATGCCCGCCCTCGACTTGCCAGGCCGCGGCCAGGACCCCCGGCCACACCCCCTCTCGCCTTTCCCAGGCAAACGCTCCGGGATAATGTGTGTATATATATTGCTGCCCGATAAACGGGCTTTTCAGAGTACCCGAGTTGTTTTGTGACAATAAAGAAACTCGGACGAATTCCAGCTTTTTGTCGTGTCCATTCTTCCGACTACGTGGGAGCACAGCTCCTTCACCATCATATCTTTTCCTATGAGATGTGTTTCATATTTACACAGAAACACAATTTTAAAAAATAACAAAAAATAAATGAGCAGAGAGACTTGGTGAAGCATTAAATAGTCTGAAACCCCTCAGGTGGTTTAAGTCTGAGTTGAAGGAATTATATTCATAAAATACGTTTTTTATTTCCCTCATTTAATTGATTACCCACACACATATATACAGGGAACTCACGCCCCTCCCCTCCTCGTCCCCCCCCCCCCCACCCCCATGCTCCATGCCGCTCACTCACTCGGAACAACTCACGCCCCTCCCCTCCTCGCCCCCCCCCCACCACTCCCCCCCCCCCATGGTCCATGCCGCTCACTCACTCGGAACAACTCACGGCCCTCCTTACACCGTTCACTCACTCGGAACATCTCACAGCCTTCTTTATACTGTTAATGCACACGGAAAATCACATTGTTCACACACCACTCACTCGCACAATTCACTCCACAGTTTTCCCTGCTCACTCCCTCATACCACGATATTTTGGTAAGAACAGAATAGATCACCAAATTTGGACCACGTCCAGACAGCTATTTTCATTTGTAAATGAGAAACTGCATAAAAACATTTTATTCACTCAATTTTTGGGCCGGTCAAGATCTGGGGTCGGAACAAATGCCCTATTTGCCCCCGTTATAATCCGCCATTGAGTCAGACAAGCCTGGTGTTGGCTTAGCGTTTAGGGTGCCGGCTTGGGATCCCAGGATCCTGAGTTTGAATCCCGGTCGATCGTTCAATTAATGCCAGGGGGGTTGACTCAGCCTGTCATCCTTCCGAGGTCGGCAAATTGAGTACCAGCTCTGGTAATTGGGGCACTGCATCAGTGGCACTGACGCGCTTCCAGAAAAATGATGCAATCAGCAGCCACAAGCTGCATACGAAATAACAACAACATTGACTCAGACCATAGCCTTTTCAAATAGATCAAACATGTTTGGAAATCAGCAGTTATTTGCATCGCTGATGCATGCCATTCATGCATGTGCAGACTGGGAAACTGCCATTATTTACAGTCTGTTGTGGATTGCAAGGTAACTGCAGTATGTGTAATTTACGAAGGAAAAGGGCCCAGAATAAACAGAAATATAACCCCACCCCACCCAAAAAAATTGGACCGCAGGTCCTGAAGCTCAGCTGGATCAGGAGCAACAGTCACTCAAACCCCCCACAGAGCTCCTTACACCCTGATGTTTTAATGCCGTGAACACACTTTGGTACATCATGGGCGATGAAGGTTGTGATCAAGTTTCATTGGAATTGTTTGTATAGTTTCGGAGAAGAGAGCAAATACCTATCTTGGGGTGGGCAAAAACACCCCTGTAGTTCCCCTTGATGAGCGCAGATTTTTATGCGGTCAATACACTTTCATGAGGCATCAGAAATGAAGCTTGTGGCCAAGTGAGGGGTGGAAAGGGGACTTGAGGGGGGGCACATCCCGATCTCCCGATGGACCGAGGACCGGCTGAGGATGTTGGACGAGTTACTGACGAAGAAGAAGAATGGCGTCGTGTGCTCTGAGAAAGCGTTGAGTTTAAATGAACAGTTTCGTGTCTATTTGCACTCCATGTTTAATGAAAGTTTATTGAAAATAAAGGATTCGTCACAGACTGACAGGTTCTGCTGCGACAAGTATTTTCACTGAATGGGATATTAAAAGCAGAGCAGAATCCGCAGGCAGGAATCCGCTCCTGTTTACCTCAATCCAAATCGATGTTCTGCGAACATTAATTATTATTATTATTATTACTAGCCGAAACCCGTGGAACATCCACGGAAGGGAGGATGTGGTGTATGGATAGAGTGTACCAATATGGATGGCATAGGGGATTTGCTTGTCCGAGTAAGAGTTAGGAAGAAAGATGAGAATGAAGAGTGCGTATATTAACAACGTATTTATTGCAATCTACTTAAATGACAACGCTACGATATACTTTTGAAAAATGAATGGATTCGTAATAGGAATCGGCATAGCACCACTCTGGCCATTTTTTATGAGACTATATGGTGTGGGTTGGATTTGTGTGAACAAAATCAAGAAAAAGGCGACACTTTGTAGAATCCTTTGTAGAAAACTTTGTAGAATCCAACTTACACTGTGTATAAAGTGTCACCTCCTGACTTTGTATTTTATATTGTTAGAGACAAAACAAACACTAAATAACATAGCCACATACTAAAAACGTGTATTTTCAATTTTCACTTGTGCAAAAATGCTACTCACAATTACATCGCCTGTGCGTCGGCCTGTGATTGAGCCAGAGAGTTGGCCTGTGAGTCAACTTCCTTTCCAATGTCTGCAAGAATTGAAATACTGATTGTGAATGTGTAAAATTATATGAAAGAAGAACATGCATATCAATAGACGATGCCATTGAAAAGGAGAGCAGCTGTCAATATAAAAGGATGTCTGACTTATCAATTTGACATTATTGCACAGGAAATGACAAACAAAGAAACAGTTCATTTCCATCGGGTAATATTACGATGAGAGATCAGCCGATACCTTTATTATGTCCATCAGCATCCATGGCACTTAGGAAAAAAAAAACCGTGGCATCAGCCAGCCGCAGCCAACTATCACGTACCGTCTCGAAGTCAATGCCATCCTTTTATCTCTTCGTATACACCTCACTGATTTCTACCTTATCGTGAACAGGGTAAAGCCTACTTTGATAATCATGAACGGTGGCAGATGCAGGAGCGAAACGTAAGCGTAGGCCTCGGCCCTACCTATCCAGTTGTTGTTTCCGTTGTGTAAGGGGGGAAAAAAACAAACATTTTGGTCTCAGACCTTTGAGAGTACGTCGTTCCGTGAACTTTTTGAACGGGCCTCGTATGCCATGCTTCGTCAACGTTGGGTTGTTTTAAAATGATTTGAAGGATTAACTTAAGCACCGTGAATAGAGCAGATACTGATGGGCTGCTGATCGGTTTCACTTCGTTGTTATATATGGAAGAAATTATGGTAAACCCACCTGATGAGGTTAGCGTGCACCGCCATCGATGACACCGGCACAAATGGCGGAACAGATGGATTCTTCTTCATCGCATTGCATCGCATTCTCTTCCTGTGAAACTGTTTCATAGAACTGTGTCGTTTATGTACATTTTTATTTTATTACATTCACGTCGTTTCACATTCTCGACTTCGTGGAGCTTCAATGTGGTTCAAAAAAATAAAATAAAGATGGATTCTTCTTCATCGCATCGCATTCTCTTCCTGTGAAACTGTTTCATAGAACTGTGTCGTTTATGTACATTTTTATTTTATTACATTCACGTAGTTTCACATTCTTGACTTCGTGGAGCTTCAATCTTTTGTGGTTCAAAAAAATAAAATAAATATGGATTCTTCTTCATCGCATCGCATTCTCTTCCTGTGAAACTGTTTCTCCATTTAACGTTTCCAAAATCAAAACTTCAAAAACTTCTTCACTTCGATTCGAAAAAACTTCAAACTTCAAAAAACGTTCCCAAAACGTCCCTCCATTTAACTTTATTAAAATGACGATAAAGACCATTTGACCATCGCCTTCGCCCAGCAGACGCCAATACGATGGTGTCGTAAGATGGCGTCGTATCGGCCGATAATCGGATGCTTTTGGGTCCCAAAGTCGGCGAATTCAGATTTTTCGAGTATGGCTGTACGTGATAAACAAAGAGCGCGGTTCGTAGATGGAAAATGCATTAGTGCCGTGGGCATGGGGTCACTGGGTGCGGCGTAAAAGGGATAACAAAGTCGAGTCCTTACGGTATTATTATATAGATTACGCACGTTAAAATCACCTTATTTAAATTTCACGATGTGCAAGATAAACATTTCACAATTTACCTGGTAATTCTGATCACCCTGGGTCCTGGGACCAGTTTGTGCCCCAAGTCTTTCACGAACTAGGTGGTCATGACTGATGTTCGACTGAAGCTGGTAGAAACTTGGAAATTGATCTGGATCTCAGGGATAGGTCTCCTCACCTTCACAATGGACTCTTTAACATCCACCAACGAGGACGAGCAAACGGGATACCTAAGGGACGGCGGAACATTGGTGCAGGCCCTCCCCATTTATTTATGTTTTCGTGGAGCCCGCCATGTTATTTAAGCGGTGCCGAGCACTCCGTTCCGTTGCATGGGCGGTTTTAAATTTCAAATAAATGTTGTTTGAGCGGTTTTAAATTTCAAATAAATGTTGTTTGAGCGGTTTTAAATTTCAAATAAATGTTGTTTGAGCGGTTTTAAATTTCAAATAAATGTTGTTTGAGCGTTAGTTGCCGCTTGGTAACTGAACACACCTGCTCAGGTGTGCATGCTGTGGTGTTCTTGTGTGGATGTTTCCGAATTCCGACAACGTTCTTCAGCAAACATCATCTCAAGGAATGTCGAGTGAAGGAAATGAAACTGAAGATAATCTCCAGAGGTGAGCGCCTTGTATAAGTCCCGACTTCCCCGTTAAGTTTGACGTAAACGGCAAGAGTGACGTCATGCATTGCATTGGCAACAGAGTCGCAACAAAACTGTTACAGTTATCTGTTATTGTGACGTCACGTCGCTTAGGCAATCTGAGCAAACGGTGAGAAGACGTTTGATTTCGAGGAGAGTTAAGAAACATTCTTAATAGATCGAAATGTTTTTGACGGAGATCCTGAAAAGGCTCGAACGGGAGAGGATGGTGAGTTCCACATCGACATCAAATACTGTGCAGACCAAAGAGCTGCTGAATGTTCCATGTGCGGTTGTTTCTTCATTTAGTATGAATGGTCGATCACAGTATGTCAGCATCACGTGCCGTTATCCCGGTCAGAATCCGACACTTTTGTTGTGGGGAAGTGTGACGCATTCGCAGCCCTGTGTGCGCGCCCTGCGCATGCGTGTCCGGGTCTCTTCACACAGAACACGTTCGGCATTGATTGCAAAGCACTCAATGCATCTCTTCCGAAGTATGTTCCACAAGAACACCCTCAGCTTTATTTATTCGACCGAGCGAGGCTGTTTATTCCAGCTCCGTGAAACACCTGCGACCCATGCCAACAGAAAACAGACTTTGTGGAACACCGGTCGCATTTTACATCCAATCATGTAACTTCCTTCTTTTTTCTTTTCTTTTTTTTGCATACAAGATCGAGGCTCGTGTAAGAGCTAACATCAATCACAAAAAAAAACGGACACACAAAACAAAAAGGGAGCGGGAGACAAGATGGGTAGAGAGAGGGAAGCACACAAGTACAACAGCGGAGAGCAGGGACATTGGGAGATCTGTGGGAGGGAGAGTGCTTGCTCCCTGAAGCCTTCAATAATTCTCCCTGAGTAGGCGCTCCTACGTTGAAGCTTTCGTGTCGATTGCTCAAGCGGTTACGGAGACAACGAACGTACAAGACAAGAACCAGAAAATCATTTCGTCCTTGTCGCACAGCAAATCTCTCCGACAAATTTCGTTTGATTCTGTCCATAACTTTTTGAAATAACGTGATATATATCATTTTTGGCCCGATCTCTCAATGGTGAAGAATCGCTTAAAAATCTTGTCGGATCCGAATCCGGATTCAAATCTTCACCAAAATCTAATAATTTCGTACTTGTCACACACACAACCTGTCCAACAAATTTCATGTGAATCAGTCCATAACTTTTTGAGGTACACTATTCACAGACAGACATGGATGAAAACATAATCTCCCTCCCATAACATCCAGAGGAAAAAAGGTCAAAAAGTGAGGGCCAAAGCCGGCAATCCACAACATAGTCAAGGATGGTCGTGGACGCCTAATACTGGTTTATTACACTGCAATTGCTGCCACTATGGAGTGCTCTGTCGGAATCGGAATGAATCTTGAGCCTTTAACCTTGAATTATCCTGATTCCAGCCCTCAACGTTCTTGTTTCAGGGAACCCTGAGTCATCCATCCCTCCTGGGCAAGAAACCTGCAAATAACGGTAAATGTGTTCCTGCTCTGAATACAATTTTCTCTTTCACCTTGAGTCATGTCAAAGGCAAAGGTCATTCCTCTCTGGGGTACATCGATTACAGTAGATCAATGGTCAGGCCTCAAGAACATTGGGTGTGTGTTCATTTACCAAGTTTATTGTGGAGAGATCGCGAAGAGGTTTAAGCATTTGAGCATGCACTCCATTCAAACCCGTTAAGGAACGGCTGGCTAGGCAAGCGCTAGCGAGCTGCTTGGTAAAGGAGCACACCTCCAACTCTTGTGGGGTCTATAGATTACAGTAGATCTTCGCTCAGTTCTGGAAGTAAAACTTTACTTATGGATGTCTGGATTCCTCCAAATTTCTTTGTTTAATGTTGTAAACAGCATAAGCGACTGTTTAGAAAGCTAATCATGTGTGTTTGTGGTTTGTAATATTTTACAAGCCCGGCTTCGCCGCTGTTCGACTTGCAGACTGCGATGCAATTACAATCGTTGATGTTTAAAGTTTCTGTCACATCTGAGTTTAAAGACTGTTGGTTTTCATTGTTTTATCCTCTCCGATAATACGTGCAGATCCTGTTTATAGCTTCAGTCAGCTAAGACCATGCAGTTTTGGTATACCGTCCACCAATCCATGAACGAGCAATTTTTGCAGAGCAGCTGAGGCCATCTATTTTCCACATCCGTGTGGAGTGGGGCGAGAATTATAAGGTTACAATAAATAGGAGATGTACTGTTCATAAGGGAACATAAGGTAGGGGAGAGTGTGGAGGAGAAGGGTATCTTCTCTGATATGCAGCACGTTGCTGCGGGTTACATCATTCCTGTAGGTTGGGACAGGCATTTGTAATTTGTTCAGGGTGCCGATGATAACGCAAACCTACTCTTCATTGTAGGACACCGTGGGATATTTGCTCAGCATGGCTTTTATATTTACAGCGTGGCTCTTAGATGTTCTGATGTACATCAAAGATATTGCAAACAATGTGGTTCAAAAGTTAACTTCCTGATCTTTTCCTCCAACCTATCCCAAAGCGATGAAATGGTACCAGTGGCGGCGTCAGGAAAACGAGGTGAGATGTCCATCCGAACGACTCTGCCATAATTATCCCGTCCTCCAGGTAGCGGGAGATGGGTTTTGCGTGTGTGTGCAGGTTTGCTTGTGCCTCCTGGTTATGACTTTTTTGAAACCATAAGTTGAGCTTTTGTCATCAAATTTTCATAAAGCCTTTATTGTGAGATTATGGACAACACTCATTAAAAATAGGACCACGGGTCCTGAAACTCACATACATCAGCAGCAACTGTCAATGACGTCAAGTTTTGCTGCGGCTGCAATGCCCTCTGCAGGTAAGGGCAGGTATTCTTCTCAGGACTGAAGGATGCAATACTTCAATACAATACAATGCAATACTGCTCATACTCAGGACTGAAGTCCAGGTGAGCTAATTTTGTTGCAGTTTTCCTCCGTGGCATGAAGTGAAAGGTGGGGTTAAGCAATTTGTTCAGTTTGTCTGTCTGTCCACAACGTCAGTTTATGATCGAGGAACAAGTTAATCCCAATCGAACGTTATATTTTGAACACGAGTTGCAACATGAATAAGAAACTGAACATGTAATTTAACAGGACTTTGGCTCCGAATTTGTCTTGATCGCTCATGTGCTGAGTGGAGTGAGATCATATTGTCACTCTGCCTGTCTGGCAGTCAAATAAAATTGAAAATAATTGAATCATCAAACTTACTGTTTTTGAGGATGTCAGAAAGGACACAAACAAGCACAAATAACTAATTAACTCATGACATAACTAATATAATAGAATAACTAATATATAATCTATATGATAATACCGTAAGGACTCGACTTTGTTATCCCTTTTACGCCGCACCCAGTGACCCCATGCCCACGGCACTAATGCATTTTCCATCTACGAACCGCGCTCTTTGTTTATCACGTACAGCCATACTCGAAAAATCTGAATTCGCCGACTTTGGGACCCAAAAGCATCCGATTATCGGCCGATACGACGCCATCTTACGACACCATCGTATTGGCGTCTGCTGGGCGAAGACGATGCGTGGTGTGATGGGTGGTGTGAACCAAATGGTCTTTATCGTCATTTTAATAAAGTTAAATGGAGTGACGTTTTGGAAACGTTTTTTGAAGTTTGAAGTTTTTTCGAATCGAAGTGAAGAAGTTTTTGAAGTTTTGATTTTGGAAACGTTAAATGGAGAAACAGTTTCACAGGAAGAGAATGCGATGCGATGAAGAAGAATGCAAAACCTTATTTTATTTTTTTGAACCACATTGAAGCTCCACGAAGTCAAGAATGTGAAACTACGTGAATGTAATAAAAAAAAAATGTACATAAACGACACAGTTATATGAAACAGTTTCACAGGAAGAGAATGCGATGCAATGCGATGAAGAAGAATCCATCTGTTCCGCCATTTGTGGCGGTGTCATCGATGGCGGTGTACGCTAACCTCATCAGGTGGGTTTACCATAATTTCTTCCATATACTGTGATAACAACGAAGTGAAACCGATCAGCAGCCCATCAGTATCTGCTTTATTCACGGTGCTTAAGTTAATCCTTCAAATCATTTAAAAACAACCCAACGTTGACGAAGCATGGCATACGAGGCCCGTTCAAAAAGTCCACGGAACGACGTACTCTCAACGGTCTGAGGCCAAAATGTTTGTTTCCCCCCCCCCCCCCCCCTTACACAACGGAAACAGGGCCGAGGCCTACGCCGACGTTTCGCTCCTGCATCTGCCACCGTTCATGATTATCAAAGTAGGCTTTACCCTGTTCACGATAAGGTAGAAATCAGTGAGGTGTATACGAACACCGAAATAAACTGTGACGGAGGATCAAAGGGGTGAGAAGGAAACAGAGTAGGGTAAGGGTGGGGGTTCGGAGGGGATCGATCATTAGACTAGAGAGCCACAAAAAGGAGTTCTATAAAAGGTTTACCATTTGGGGCGCTTTCTTTCCCTCCACCACCAAAGGTGGATGGAGGTTGTGTTTTCACCGCCGCCGGTCTGTTTGTCTATGAACAGGATATCTCAAAAAGTTGTGGATGGATTCGGACGAAACGTGGTGACCAGGTTAGGTATATGACGAGGATGAATTGATTCAATTTTGGTGAGGATTCGAATCCGGATCCGGATACGGGAATTTTTAATTTATTAAGCGATTCATGACCATTGAGAGATGGGGCCCTAAAACGATATATAGCATATTTCAAAAAGTTGTGTACGAGTTGGTTAAATGAGTTGTTTCGATGACAAGAACAAGCTGATTCGATTTTGGTTCAAGTCGGATCCAGATCCAGCCTATCAGTGGATACGAATCATAAAATGTCCACCTGGTGGAGGTATGCGCTCTACTGAGTGCCACCACTGAGTGGACAATCCAGAGCATGCATTTGTGCTGGTGTCGGCGATCGTTGTGCATATACGCACTCTTCATTCTCATCTTTCTTCCTAACTCTTACTCGGGCAAGCAAATCCCCTATGCCATCCATATTGGTACACTCTATCCATACACCACATCCTCCCTTCCGTGGATGTTCCACGGGTTTCGGCTAGTATAATAACTAATAACAATAATATTACTCATAATAATATATAATATAATAACTAATATAACTAATAACAAATAACTAACGTGTTAACTAATGTGGTGTGAAAGACGCTGCATCAACGGTGGTAAACTTCCCAAAAAATTCTTCAACTTTTAAAATATTTTTCATCATTTTTGAAAACTTTTACTTTGTTTCAATTGAAAATATATATTTGAACACTGGAGAATACAAATCGCCCTTTTTGCCACTTTCAAAAACCTTTCCTTTAGCAGTAATTGGACAAAATATTACAGCATTTTACATCATCTTGACCAATCCAATTTGCCGCTTACAGCCCATGTCCATGTCCTTTTTTCTCAAGAAAGCATGGGGAAAGTATTCTATGAACTCTCTAGTTGTTTTTTAAGCTGTTGCCAAGAAGGGTGTGCAATGTCGTAATTTGTGTGCGTGTCTCTGCAGTTGGTGCACAGCCCACCACCTTTGGAAACGGATGCATCCTGTCTGCTGAGTACCCCAGCTCAACCAGGTATGATATCGAGTTATTTGCATTCAGAAAAAAAGGAAAAAACAGGCATCAGGTTGCACTTTGTATCATTTATTCCTTAAAAATAATCTCAAACTCTTTTGAAGTTTTCTTTTGCAGGCCTAAAATTTCTCTTTGTTTTCTCATTTCAACGCTTTCTCAAGATCGTATTGAAAATATGTTGATGAGGAAACATTGGATCCAAAGACGAATACATTTTTTAAGAGAATGTGTCTCTGGTCGCTGTGCAATTTCCCGTCGATGACATAGTTTTCTCCATTTTTGTTCAACCCCGTCCCAAAGACTGCAACATCGGTGACATGAACCACTCCACTCTGGCAAAACCCAACTTGAAACTCAAAGCAGCAGCCCTGATTCACGACAGTGCATCTGGAGGTACTGTTCATTTCTGACACCCACTCGTACACTCTCTATTGGTTTTTATTCTTTGTTACGTGCATGACTTTTTTTCTTCTTTTTTTTGTATACAAGATTGTATTGAAAATATGTTGATGGATGAGGAAACATTGGCTCCAAAGACGAATACATTTTTTAAGAGAATGTGTCTCTGGTCGCTGTGCAATTTCCCGTCGATGAGATAGTTTTCTCCATTTTTGTTCAACCCCGTCCCAAAGACTGCAACATCGGTGTTATAAACCACTCCACTCCGGCAAAATCCAACTTTACACTCAAACCGGCAGCCCTGATCCACAACTGTTACTCTGGAGGTACCGTTCATTTCTTACACCCACTTGTACACTCTCTATTGGTTTCTATTCTTTCTTTCGTGAATGACATTATCACAATTTTTATTCTTAATTTATCTAAGGCTTACATGGAAGAGTTCGTATGACACATATTTCACTGGTGTGCACACTCATTTTAAGCTGTCTAGCCTGGGTTTGAATTTTTTTCTTTCTTGGTATACAAGATTGAGGCTCGTGTAAGAGCTAACATTAATGACAAAAAAAACAAACGGACACATACAGTCACTTGAAAAATTAAGTACACCCCATGTAGTCCTTGAGCCAGACCAAAAGTAATGCTCCGGCGGGGGGAGTAATTCTCATTATGATTTTCCATTAGACCAATGTCTCAAGTGTCAGAAAAGGTGTGATGGACATCTGAGAACGGTAGCTTAGTGCCCGGATGGACGCCATCTTTGAAACCACCCAGCTCGAAAATGCCCATTTGGTGGGGTACATTGTTGCACGTGTATCTGGACTTCTATACTAGCTATCGATGTGCGGTTGACGACTAAATATACGTCCGATGTGTACCGTCTAAATAAAAAATTATATGAAGCATTTTGTTTTAGATTAATTATTATAAAAATCAATTATCGAAAAAAAATCATATATTTTTCAATATTTTATTATTAGACTTGTACTTTTTTTAGTGAAACAACACTGGTATGATTTTCCAAATTATGCATTGTGCTACACCGTTTATCTGTCTATAAAAATAACTCAAAAACTAAAACATATCATCCACACGAGTTTACAACAAATAAATGTAAAGAGGCATAAAATGACTTAGGCCGCCGCTGGCATTATCTATTCTGACGATAACGCAAGTTAGGAATGTCGTACGGAGAGGATTTTAACACCATACGATATCTAATAAGCAGGCGGAAATTGTTACATAGGAAATCTGCACTTTGGTGGCCATCTTGGATTTCAAAATGGCCGCCAATTATATTAATTATTCATTACTAGAGTTTGGAAAGACGTATGGAGCTGATTTTAACACCATACGATATATATTCCTAATAAGCAAGCGGAGGTATCATTGAACATGTCATGTTTTAGTCAAATAACACCGGTATGATCTTCCAAATTATACATTTTGCTAAACCGTTTATCTGTCTATAAAGATTTTCAGGCAATTTGGCCTGCATTATAATAGAGAACAACATATGCTATACAATATACAGTGCACACAAAGTTAATCATCAGAGTCGCCATCAGAGTCATTGGCATCCTGAGCCACGATAGCATCATCCTGCACCATGTTGGAGCATCCCTGCAGCTTACACACAACAGTGCACTTCAACCCATTCAGTATGCAGGAGCAATCTGACGGTCGACACGTCCTTCTGCATGTGCATGAGATGAGATTCAAGACGACATCTGGAGCTGGTAGACCCGCCATCCATCGGATTGTGAGCGAACCGCCATCATCGAGTTCCCAACCATGTCCTGCTGATGGTGTTGGGACGTCTGGTAGGTTTTCAAGGCTGCGTCGCCAGATAGCCGCCTGATAGTTGGCCCTAAGCGTATGTTGCATCAAGGAGTCTTCACAAGGCGGCAATTGTCCAGATTCGATCTGGCCCTTCTTTGCACAGAACATGTGATAACGGAGCGAATTAACACCGACGATCTTCGTGTTCTTGGCGTACAGCTGACACGTGAAGGCCTGAATGCTATTGAAGACGTTTGTTGGTACATTCCACGAAGATCCCAGATCTGTGAATGCTTGAAGATACAGCTCATTCGCTTGCACAAGCTTCAAAGCCTTTATCTTTCCTTGGCTAGCCAGAGCACTCACAGTGTCACACCCGCTCCATGCATGAAGCCCTGGCAATGCACTGCAAACTCCAGACCCCAATACCGCAGCCAACTTTCCAACGTCGATCATTCTGACTCGAACCTTTGTTCCTCGTCTGATGAAGAGCTGACTATCGATGGTTCTGCTGAGATGAAGACTGATGATCAGAACGTCGGTGTCATCTGCCACTAAGATGATCGTCTTGTAGTGGGTAGCGGCGTGCTTTGCGTGGAGAAACATACGCGTGTTTGCTTCCTCGTGGCTACATTCGAGTGCTTGCACCAACTTCCACCTATCGCGGGTCAGTACCAGACATTTTTCACCACAGGTGACATACAGTGTTCTGTTGCCTAGCTTTTCGCGATTTGTTTCATGTTTCCACAACTCCGCCAGAAACACAACCAGTTTCTCCTTTGTCTGGCTGCAAGCAAGGAGACACCGCCAGTTCATGATTTTGTGTGCGGGTCTGATCTCGCTGAAACTGATGCCTTAATTTGAACCGCGGTTCACACGCTCAGCTGCTTTGATGGATTCTTCTGTGTATGTGTCAAAGACAACATCGATGCGCTCACTGCCTTGACCAGCGTGAAGCGCTGCAGCAAGGATGCGGTCAGATAGTTCTTCGAACGTGTCGTTCTCGCCATGCATCTTTTGTATGAGAGCCATCGCATCAATTATTGTTGCACTTCGCTTGTCAACGTTCTCGGCTGGTTCCACAAGACCTTCCATGTGTTTCGCAAGTGCAGCTTTGTTCGTTTTTTTCATTGTCCCATCAACATTTGCCAAAGACCATGGTAACGGCCCTAGTGGGTGACAAAGGACAAGTTGCATGTCGAGGTTCCTTGTCTTGGCGATGAGTATCATGGTGGCAAACAGTTGTCTGTCAGCTCTCAGGACGATCTCCTTGTTTGTGCCCTTCACAACTTTCTGCTTGATCTTACCAAAGGTCTTCAAGTTTAGCTTGTTCAATGTGTCATGAAAGCCTGTTCCCTCTTCAAGACGTTTCTGGAAGCTTTGATACGCCGCTTCCCCCTTTTGCAGGGTGTTGAGTAGGTCATTAGAAACGTCCTCCCTCGCAGCCGCTCCGGTAGATATTGTTACAGACGTGGCTTAGATGTTAGTTTACCGAGCGGTTTTGGTATGACCACGTCTGCACAAGTTACCGATTATACTCGACGTTGACGAAGCCGCGCCACGCTGGCTCAATAAGGAAAAAGAAGACACACGGCTGAATTATAATGACAGACACCAGGGATACGGTTCTCAAGACCTCCGGAGGAGATTATATTCGTTACGGAAAAGGTTAGATTACAGGGGCTAGAGGTACAACATAGAAAGACAAGCACTTAGACACAATCTTATATTATTCCCCAACAGACAACAGGCAAACGGGACAATGGCTGACTCACACGGGGGTTGATGGAAAGGACAGGCGGGTAGCGATGGCTCCAGGTGCACCTGTGCTCAAAGGTTAGAATCGACCCGGTCCGGTCCAGAGATGCGGGGAGGTCTCGTCGCAGCGCTCAGAGGTGACGTTCTTTCTCAGGCGGGTTCTCTTCCTCTCAGCGGTCGTAGGCAAGGCAACGTTCTTTCTCCAGCTGGGGGCGCATCTCACTCACATCCGGCGCGTGGCCGCGTATATCCGGCGGGGAGTGACACGCCCTCGGCTCGTTAGCTCCGCCTCGTGGAATCGGCACGTTGCTTCTCATTGGGTGCGTGCGGGGGGTTTACCAGGCTCCGCCCTTGACGAGGAGCTGACAAGGAGCCCCTTCGTGGTAACCCCGTGGAGCGCATGGTCTGGAGCGCATCGTCTGGAGCGCATCGTCGATGGCGGCGAACCGAGCCGGTGGGAGGACGCACACTCCCCCCCGCGCAGCGCCGTGCCCCTCTGTTGTTGTAGACGGGGAAGAAGATGGGAGGAGGTATGGGAAAGGTCCTAAACTCACTACTGGTGCCATATAATCACATTCTGGTGCAACGAAGAGTCATAATTAATGGAGACGAGGCCTTAACTGACATAGAATAAGAATAACTAGGAAGATGTCCGAAAGTTGTCTACGTGTGGTGCGGTGGACCTGGGCACGACATTTAATGGGGGAATAAGGGGAAGGTCGGCTCTACTGATTGTTATTTACATGCAATGGGACTAGGGAATGGGGGATTGGGGAAAGTTGGGGAGTATTGGAGAAAATAGGGGAATATTTACAAGCGGATATGGAGGCCAAATTCCATATTCGCAACAATATACTGAGAAGACATGACGGATCATCGGCGAATGGATTGGTCCAGTCATTTTCCAGTAGATCACAGATAGCTGTGACGCCAGACTCATCACGTTTGATGCGAGAAGTGGACAAGTCAGGGTGCTTGGTGTGAGATGTGTCGCTGCCATTCACAAGGATAGTTTCTCGTAGTTGCCTCAGTGCAGTAGCCCGATTTTCTGCAGTTAGATAGTATCGTGACACAGCCCCTTGTCGAAGACTAAAACCTTTGTGAGTGAAGTCTGATCTACAAGCCCTATGGTATAATATTGGAATATTAGGAAGTTCAACTGCGCCTTCTTGGACTAGCTTTAGAATTGGATAAAAGTTTCTAACTGCAGCTGCGTCACACAATGTCTTCCAAGAACTGTTGCCCGCTGCCTTGCTTAGTTCAGAGAGTGGCGACTTCTTGCTGCACAGGATGCACGTTCCGGACTCAGGTTCAATCTTCGCCCGTTTCGCCTCGACACCGGCCATCTCAGCTGAAAGAACAAAAAGACTGACGTTAGATTACTCCGATATCCGAAAAGCTCGCCAGCTTACATAGACATACTCATCCAAGTCAGTGAACATGTTAGATGGCGCCACAATACAACTCTATAATAGAGTTGTATGTGGCGCCATCTAACATGTTCACTTTTAGTTCTTAAGCCACCCACCCCCCCCCCCCCCCCTCAGAAATTAATCAGGTCACCGCAACAAATCTCAGACTGAGATATAGAATATAGAATATAGATATAGAATAGACTGACGTCACTTTCGGCACTGGGTTCTGTGGGTTGATTATCGGCGGGAAATTCCAACTGACATAGTTTCGGTTTGTGGAAAGTGCATGCCTTTTCATATATTTTTTGTGTACACTCGTGGTGGATGATATGTTTTAGTTTTTGAGTTATTTTTATAGACAGATAAACGGTGTAGCACAATGCATAATTTGGAAAATCATACCAGTGTTGTTTCACTAAAAAAAGTACAAGTCTAATAATAAAATATTGAAAAATATATGATTTTTTTTCGATAATTGATTTTTATAATAATTAATCTAAAACAAAATGCTTCATATTATTTTTTATTTAGACGGTACACATCGGACGTATATTTAGTCGTCAACCGCACATCGATAGCTAGTATAGAAGTCCAGATACACGTGCAACAATGTACCCCACCAAATGGGCATTTTCGAGCTGGGTGGTTTCAAAGATGGCGTCCATCCGGGCACTAAGCTACCGTTCTCAGATGTCCATCACACCTTTTCTGACACTTGAGACATTGGTCTAATGGAAAATCATAATGAGAATTACTCCCCCCGCCGGAGCATTCACTTCAAAATATGGCCGGTTGGCTCAAGGACTAATGTACAGTTTTGGCTTTTTCAACATATTTCAACACACTGCTATTTGATCTTCATTTCAACAATATTGATAGATAAAGGTGATATAATATAACAAATATCATGAAACATTTCCATTTTGTCGTCCATTGTATAATTTAAATAAACATAAATGCAAATTTCGCATGTGGAAAAAGTAAGTACACCCTTGGCTCTAATAGGTGGTATTGCCCCCTTTGGCAGAAACAACCTCAAGTAGGCGTTTCTTATAACTGTCTACCAGTCTCTGACATCGACTCGGATAAATTTTTGCCCACTCCTCCATGCACAATTCTTTCAGCTGTGCGATGTTTGAGGGGTTTCTTGCATGCACAGCTCGTTTCAAATCCCCCCACAACATATCGATGGGATTTAGATCCGGGCTTTGACTTGGCCATTCCAGAACCCTCCATTTCTTTCTTTTCAGCCATTCCTTGGTGGATTTACTGGTATGCTTAGGGTCATTGTCATGTTGCAAGGTCCACCTTTGGTTGAGCTTCAACTCTCCAACAGATGGCCTCACATTATCCTCAGGCACCCTCTGGTACAATGAAGAATTCATAGTGGATTCTATGATGGTGAGCTGCCCAGGCCCTGATGCAGCAAAGCTGCTCCAAACCATAATATTTCCACCACCATGCTTTACAGTTGGTATCAGGTTCTTGTGGTCAAATGCTGTC
Organism: Myxine glutinosa; assembly: GCF_964187855.1. Taxonomy (NCBI): domain Eukaryota; kingdom Metazoa; phylum Chordata; class Myxini; order Myxiniformes; family Myxinidae; genus Myxine; species Myxine glutinosa. Next base: position 208,971,106 of record NC_136261.1, on the reverse strand, counting down.
TTTGGTTTTCGCCAAACATGTCTTCTGGTACTGTGGCCAAATAGCTCTACCTTTGACTCATCTGTCCAGAGCACATTGTTCCAGAAGTGCTGGTCTTTGCCTAGGTGTTCATTGGCAAACTTTAGTCTTGCCCTGATGTTCTTTCTGGACAGCAAAGGTTTCCTCCTGGCACACCTCCCATGTAGATCAAATTTGTGCAGCCTCTTTCTAATGGTAGACTCGTGCACTTTGACATCAACAGTGGCAAGAGCTACCTGTAGGTCCCGTGATGACATTCTGGGGGTTCTTAGAGACTTCTTTCAGCATCTTGCGGTCTGCTCTCGGGCTGAATTTGCTGGGGCGGCCTGGCCTGAACAAGTTGGCAGTTGTTTGGAATCTTCTCCACTTGTCGATGATCTTCCGGACAGTCGAACGATTGATTTCAAATTGTTTGGAGATCTTTTTAAATCCCTTCCCAGACTCGTAGGAATATATAACCTTCTTTCTGAAGGCCTCAGAGAGCTCTTTTGATCTAGGCATGGTGATGCCGCACACTTCAACAACAAAGAGCAAACCAAACTAAATGTCTGAGGTTTAAATAAGACAGGTTCCTCCAAGATCCTCTCTAACGATGTTCTAATCATTTGCACCTGAGCTGGTGCACCTGATTCTAATTTTAGGTATTTGAAGTCGTGATAAATGTAGGGGTGTACTTACTTTTTCCACATGCGAAATTTGCATTCATGTTTATTTAAATCATACAATGGACTACAAAATGTAAATGTTTCATGATATTTGTTATATTATATCACCTTTATCTATCAATATTGTAGAAATGAAGATCAAATAGCTGTATGTTGAAATGTGTTGAAAAAGTCAAAACTTTACATGGGGTCTACTTACTTTTTTATGTGACTGTAAGACGAAATAAAGGGAGTGGGAGACAAGATGGGGAAAGACGGGGAAGCACACAAGTACAACATTTGAGAGCAGGGACATCGGGAGATCTGTGGGAGGGAGAGGGCTTGGAGAGAGGAGGCATGGGAAGGGGGTGGAGTGTGAAACACACATGGACAGAGCTCGGACTTGCAGGAAAGAAGTTTGTATTTCATTAAAGTGGATCTGGGGTGAATTAACTGGGGTAGAGAAGATCAAGGTTTTGGATGGGGGAAGATAAGAGATGGTGGTGAACAGCTGTTTTGAAGACCTGGAGGGAGGAGTGGGATTGAAGAGAGTGAGAGAGTTTGTTCCAGAGGTGGGAGAAAAGAGCAATGAAAGAGTGAAGTTGAGCAGAGAGTCTTGATTTTGGCAGTTTCACCAGAAGAGGGTTGCTGGCAGATCTTGTGCGACCTGGAGGAGTATTTTGGGGGACAGAGCACAGACAGGGCTGGGGTGGGGGGGGGGGGCTCGGCCAGATAGGAGTCGGTAGAAGACAGAAAGACCACCAATTTCGACCCAGCTATGAAATGGCATTTTGGCGTTTCATGGGCAGGACGATACATCAATGTGTGTGCCGGCCCTTGGATGGACATTGAACTGGCATCACATCTGCCACCATTTATTGGTTGACATTGAAGATCCCGCAGTGTCCTTCGCGAAGAGTAGGCGAGCTATTGCACCCTCAGGCAATGATGCTGCCCTGCAGCCTTGGGTTGCATACAAACGAAGATCACTGGGAGGATGGAAAGATCGGTGTTTTTGCCTTGGATGACATTACAGGGGTGAGTGTGAAAAATAAAAAATGCATTTGGGATTTGGCGCCCCGCTCAAAGGATCACGAGCGATGTTCTTGGATGGGAACACCACACACATCGGTTTATCTGGATTATTTTGAACATTATGCTATTCGGCAAGTCACAATGTGTGCTGAAAGGGTTGTCTGCTTTTTGAGTTGTTCCACTCATACATACATAATTAGATCACATGACTGTGTGTAGATGACCTCATAAGGGACATTTGCACAATTCTTTACAGAATATTTCACCTTTAAAACACTGGAATGCAGATAAATGTTTTTTTTCTTAAAGCAAAACATTGTCTGATTTTTGCATTACAAATGTGTTGTTTAGTCATGCGGTGCATGCCCGTCTGCTAGACAAGATATAGCTGGCTGTTGCTCTTCTTTTAAGTGGTTATTTTACCTCAACTCACCCCTGCAAACAGGTGGTCGTCATCCGATGAGAGCAAATAAAAACATCCAGCAAGATGACTCTGGGTCCATCATGCCTGTGCCACTAAAGTTGGTGGATTACTTTGTACGTACTTACATCATCTTTGCCATCCACTTTGCCTTCACTCATTACATACCTGCCTGACTCAAAGGAACCAAGCAAACCGATTACTGTGCAAACCAGACCGCTCTACGTACATACACTGCATTCTTATATTTATGATGTACATGATGGTGATTTTTTTTTACTAATCCAAACTCTGATCTCCATCCATCATTATTTCCACCATGATCCCCACAACCTCTAAAGGCACATCCATCCTCCATCTACATGCAGCGCGTATCATCTTTGACCTTTCCTAGAAGCCCATGGTATTCACTGATCCAACGCTCACGACAGCAAGTGATGCTGCCAACGTGGCTGTTTCTGTACCAACTGTGACGTCCGACCGCAGAACTACATCACATCATGTCTTTCGCCGACTTCTACTCCACTTTCCTTGCATTATTTGGTCTGTGACACTTACTAGGTTCTCCTCCTTCATCATCACACATGCCCACACGGCCACATCACCTCAACCTTTTCCTCATCCCTTCTATCATTCATTGTAAAATAGGGAAAGATGATATGATTGATGGTTGGGATTACTCAAAGATAATCACTGCTATGATTTCTGGAGGAATGTAGACTCTACACTTTTTTGATACCTCACCAAACTGGCATACAGTTCCTCTGCACTGGCAGCTGTAATCATAAGGTTATCTGCAAACAACAATTCCAATGGCAAGCCTCTTCTTGCATGTGCATACAGTACATGGATTACTTCAATAAAGAGTACAGCAGATAGATGACAAAATTGTGCCTTTGATGATAAAACCAAGCCACTTGGCATGATGTAAGGAATATTAAATATATCCCGAGGGAATATTGTTGGCTATTGGGCCATTGCACATTTGTCCTGTGGCAGCCATTGTGGTGAAACTGATTGAAACCATAAACATAATGACACAAGCAATCCTGCTTCAAACTGTATACATCACGTTCATTCGATCTGAAAAATACCAAACAAAAAAGGCATTTTACATTACGTCATGAAACATTAGGTGATGAAACTTCTTTTGACGTTAGGTCATGAAACATATATCTTGACGATCATCATGACTTCGACAAATCATTAATTGCACAAATCGATCATCCATCTTACTATAATTCACCAAATGTCCGTCCGTCTGTCTGTCTGTCCGTCCGCTCCCAGGTACCGCAAAAACGGCTGAACCGATCGCAACGATACACCTCCATGCCCGTGGGATTCCCACGTGTGACCCCACTAGTATTCATAATACAATGTCCAACACAGTACAACGTTCATTATAAGAAACAACATTGATGCACAATGTCCACCATTTGTCCATAAAAGCATCACTTTTCCATTCATAAACTCACTTCTTTGGGAGGATGCTGGTTGGCCTATCTCTCGGTTTAGCAAACAAAAGCAGTTTAAGATGAACACTCTCTAAACTACATGGTCCAATTTCCTTCAAACTCTGCAAGCACTGTCTCCACAGATGACATATTTTTCTGGTCTACCCACCGAGTTAGAGACATCACGACTTTGAGATTGTTCCACACTCGTGTACACGTGGTCACATGACGTTGTTTGCATCGACCTCACAACAGTGTGTCACAAAAAAACATTATTCCCAAATATCATCCATTTTGATTTCCTCCATGAAACATCTTCCCCCCGATGGGGAATACACCTCATCTAGTCAGCTAGTTACCTTCTGCTGGATATATAACAGCAATCTTCGTGATTGGTCGCCGATACTCAGTTGACCATTCTGTGCCTTACTTTGACATTCCTGATTTTTTTCTGTCAGAACCAGGATACACCTGGACAACACTCCACATATTCCACTTTCTACTGACAGCATTTGCGTCAAAAAGCATGACCACATCCTCTTCATGAACATTTAGTCTCTCCACATTCCTCATTTTTGTGGCACCAACAATGGGAACATGTTTCTGGTCCAGCGTCTCCAAAGCGAATCGACTACCTTTTACACACACTCGACTCGATGCCTCGGATTGCATGTCTCTCTGAAGGGTCCTTGAGGGACTTCACTCGATGCTCATCTGAGCAGCATATCGTTTGGGCACAGATACACTCCACCATCTGGGTAATTGGGAACATGGCCAATGGCACATTGGTTGGCTAGGTTTGCTACATTCAGGCATGTGTATAGCTCAAAGGGCGTTAAAACCTGATCTCCGATGGCCTTTCTCAGTGCAAACTTACAGCCTTTCACCAGGGATTCCGCAGAGCCATTCTGGTGTGACGCTGCTGGGGTGATAAACCTCCAATCCATACCTCGTTCTGCACAAAACTCTCAAAGTTGATCATCACTCCATCCCTTTATCTCTCTACATTATAAAAGAAAGTTTTTGTTTGTTTGTCTGCGCAAGCTAATCTCCTGAACGGTGAAAGATGGAAGGAAACCTCTCATATATAGGTTCTCAAAGTGGTCCCTACACGTGATCCAAACTCTGATCTCCATCCATCATTATTTCCACCATTATTACCCCCCAGTGGGCACTGGGAACTTTCAGGGGGGCGCTCGAGAGTCCACGGGTGGTAGGGGGGCACTGGCAATGATTTGGGGGGCACTGGCGATTTAGAGGAGCAGCGGTGATTTGGAGCACTCATTGGGCTTCCTGCAGTCTGAACAGGTTACCCAGCGCCATTCGGCAAATTGGCCATCCAATCAACGACCACATTCTTTCCCCCTTCGCATGGTTTTTATGATCCCATATTCGCTGATGTCGTGTCGGTATTTTCTTGTCCATACATGCTCATGCAACAAACATGATAGTGTGTGCCACCAGCGAAATACTATTGCTTGCCACAACACTAATTTTTGTCACGTGGTGCCATTTCAACCAATCGGCTTGCAAGAATCTTTTTATGCAGGATATAATACTGTTGCAGTTTTAGAACCCACACTTTTTTAAAATATCCCATCATTAAAAGGTTAAAGGTTGCACCCCAGAGTTAGGCCACAAGCAACACATAGGCCACCATAGGACTTCAGTTATTTCATTAGTATGTGTTTAGATAAGGCCGTGTTTCCAATAGTTGAATCTGCGTTGTGCCAATTAAATAAGAGTAGGTCCCCAATCCATTCATTTTGCAATCTCCCTCTCCAAGCGACGCCATTACACGCCCTCCAGTCTGCCCTATGGCTCACCCAATTTGATACGTGCCTCTGCCAGCAGCGGCAGCCTTCGCTGCCCGTGCGCTCGCTCAACGCCGCCATAAGACACGCGGTGAGGCCCGAGAAAGGGAGCGGAACGCCAAGAAGAGGGTGTGGCCACATCATCCAGCCGTCAAAGGCGGAGCCGGTAAGCCCTCACCAGCCAACCAGGGCTGAAGGAACTTCTCCGACAGGCTTGGCTTTTGGGCTCGTGGAGCGTTTTGCTGGTCGAGATATATAAGCGAGCGCAAAGCCCTTTCAAGGACTGGTTGGAGGCGTGCGCGTTGTAACAGGACTCTTTCTGGACGAATGCGTTTTAATTGCTTTGCGAAGGGACTTTACCGGGAGAGCGCACCTTTGGCTTACTTCATGAGATATACGGCGCGCTGATTAAGAGGACTTTGGAGAGGGGGCGTTTGGCACGAGAGAGCACATATTACGTATGCAGCGTACCAGCTTCCCCCCGTTATATACATTGTCCGGACGCGTTCCACTATACGCGGAGCTGCCTGCCAGGTTTCGCCGCTGGACCAAAGCCTGGACTGGGGCCGACCGGAGCCTGGACCCCATCGCCGGACCTTCCACCCAACCATCTACAATCCCCGTGTGAGTGTGTATGTTTGTCCTGGGTACTAAGAATAAGACTGTTTTAAGACTGCCCTGTGTAACTGCTTCTTCCTCTTCCTATCCTGTACATTCTTTCGTTTCCTCTTCTCCTTCTTGTACATTGTGAATAAATTGCCCTGTTCTTTCTTGGTTTCCTCTTATCCGATCGCATCCTTCTTTTCTATCATTGGGTAAATGTGGCATGATAGTAACCGCTTATAATCGGGTTTAGTCCCATTGTTAACGGCTCGGATCGCGGATTGCTATCTGCTCGGCATTTTCCATCATATCCGTGGTTCGAGCGGGAGTTATTTCCCTGCTTTACGGTCGGGTTAGTAAGTAGGTATTTGTGACTACTTTGACCAATAACCCTACCTAATACCGACCGGAAGGAGCGTATAACTTCCAGGACTCGGGTCGGCAGGACTCAGGTCGGCCAGATAGAAAGACAAGGGGATTATCTCCCCCCCCCCCCCCACCCCTCATATGGGGAGAGCGCTGATGTCCGAGATCCGTAACAATTGGTAGTCAGGAGTTGGGATTTTGAACCTGGGACTAAATTTGCTTGACAAAATTTTGGACACCAATTGTGCTATTGGCCGCAACAATTGGTGTCGGGGAGTGGGATTTGGACCCGAACAAAATTTTTTATATTTTGAAAAAATTTGGTCAATTACGAGCGGCCGAAATTTTATATAACATCTAAATTTTGAATCATGCCATGGATAACCATGGCGATCGGATGTGGGGGGAAATGAGGGGGTAGAGGAAGGGTTAGAATTAACCCAGGACCCCAGGGAAGAACAATTGGGAGAGATGGAGGAGGAAAATGAATAAGGTGCGGTAGTGGGGGTTGCAGGCGCACAAAATGGCGGCGCCTCGCACGTGGCGACGAGGGCCGTGCCCTCTGCGCAAGTGGGATGGACGGATATGCAAGCTCTCATGGCGCAGATTCAGGCAGCCATACAAATGGCGGGGGACAGGACGCAGGAACAAATTGGGGGATTGAGTAAGGAGATGGGAGAAATGAGGGGCCGATAGTAAGCAATTGGGAAATCAAATTGGGGGATTGAAAGAGGGGTTAAGTAATTTGGAAAACAGAATGGGGGAGCAATTGGGAAGTCAAATTGGCGGGATTGGAAAGCAAATTGGGGGGATTCGAGAACAAATTAGGGGGCCATTTGAAGGTCGTGGGTGGTCAAGCCGAGGAAATAAATGAGGGGTTAGCGAGGGAGAAAGCCAGATATGAGATAAAACAGATGGGGAAGGACAGAGACAGCAGATCAAGCGGAAAGGTTGCGGGGGTATGCGACGGGGTAGCGCGGCTTGAGAAGCGCGGGGAAAGCGAGGCTGAGCAAGGCATGGTTACGTGGACCGGGGTAGAAATCACGACTCGGGGGATAGAGAAGCCGATGACCGCAGAATTAGAAAATTTGATTTTATAAGCGCCAGCGGTCGTCGAGCTTAATAAAGAAAAAGAATTAATTCAAATTGAAAAAGAAATAACCGAAATTGGGATTGGAGAGACGGCAGGCATAGGGGCATTATCGGAGATGGAGATGGAATGCGCGCAAAGTTTGGATTCGCATCATGATGCCGTACTTCTTAACCAAATGGAAAGTTTGCAGGTGGTGGAGGAGCGAAGAAGAGGAAGCGCCAAGGTGAGTAGGGTGGTGTATGGCGCGAAGAGGTTTGGCGCGAGAGGATTTTTCGCGCGCTTGGGATCCCGGCATAACCCGGGTGCTCGTAGAAGGTCTGTGGTGCGCTGTGGGAATGGAAATGGCACGCGTGTGCGAATGGCGCCGGAGCGCGAGTATGAAACCGAGAGCGAGGGAGAATGCACAAGGGAGTGTATGTGTGAGAGTGAGTGTGATACAGAGAGTGAGATGGATGGAGAGAGTGTGCGAGAATGCACACCTGGGATGGATGAGCGTGTGCGAGGAAGCACACCTGAGTTGGTTGTGGAGAGTGTGTGGGGATGCACATCAGAGCGCGTGATTAGGTGTGTGACAGGAGATTGCCCACCCGTGGGTAGGTGTGCACTGAGTGGGTGTGCAGCAAAAGAGTGCACACACAGGGGTGTTACAGAGGATGTAACCAGAGAGTGTGCAAGTGGTATGGGTGCGCCAGGATGTGTGCGAGAGAGGTGTGTAACAGAGTGTGCGAATAGAATGAGTGTGCCTCAGTGGTGTGCACCTGAGTGTGGAGTGAAAGAGAATGCACGAGCGAGTGCAATGACGGAGTGTATGGGATGTACGAGAGGCGTTAGAGCGCAGAGTTTTGCGAGAGAGAAAAGGAACGCGTGGTGTGAGCATGTGAGTCAGGCATCGACGCTGACCGGGGCAGCGCTTAGGCCGACGTATAGCCGACGCGAGCTCTTGGGGGATGGTGTTCTTTGTGTGCTGCGGGGGCCGGCGGGCATCGTTGCCGCGGCGCTTCTGCAAGGAGCGCCGTGCACGATTCGGGCCGGGTCGCGCCCTGTATGGTCGGTGCCGCGTCGTAGCGGCGACCGACACGATTCCGGGGGAGAAAGGCCAGGTCGGACCTTCGCCCCCTGGCGGGCGCGGTGTTCCGACCGGGGGAGGTTGGGTCATCGGGCCGGAGACCGAAAGGGTCCGCGCCAGGATGGACCTTGGAACCTTGGCCCGAGTATGCCTCCTCCCCAGAGTCGAAAATGCCGGACGGACCCAACCTACAGGAGACAGAGCATCCGCACGCATTGCTCGGTTTATCGAAGCCGAGCAGTAAGAATGTACTCCCGCACCAAGAGGCTCAGAGTAGTGGACGAGTAGTAATGGCGATAGTGATGTAGAGGGAGGGTAGCTCTACCATCCCTCACATCCTTGGGGCAAAGGAGCTGTAGTTTTATGGGGTTTGGCGGTATGAACTAGCCAGGGAGGGTTATGATAATGTTTAGGATCTAGAAATGACTATAGGTGACCAAGAGTTAAGTCGTGACATTGTACGAGTAGTGGGGACGTAGGTAGATTAGATGGTTGATAATGACGAGGGATGTGCGTAGTATAAGGGATGACGGGGAAGCATGAGTTTTAGGGGGAAACCAGTTAGCTAGATGATGCTGTGTGTGTGAGAAATAGTGTTGAGACAAGTGGAATTGTGGTTGAGGTGTGTGAGCACAAAAGGTGTGCCAGAAAAGAGGTGTGTGGAATAAATGGTGTGGAGTGAGTGGAGTGTGGAATGAGTAGTGTGGGATACGTGGCATGGAGTGTATGGTGCGAAGGAGTGGATGGGGGAAGGATGGACCCCCTTCACGAATACCCGGTGGAGGGTAGTTTAACGTTAGGTAGACCGAGTACGAAAAATTGGTTGGATATTGATATCTGTGGTGCGGAAAGTAGCAGAGTACTGCTTGGATGGGTGCATTAGTGTGTGTAATGGCTGAGCGTGTGGCCTGTTAGTGCATATGGTTGGTTGAGCACTCCGCCACTGGTAGTCTGTCGGCCAGGTGAGGCCGCATGTAGGCTCTGGGAGCCAGGTAGAGTCAGAGTTTTGTAGAGTTCAGCGTGACCCGAGGATCCCAGGAGAGGACCCAGGTAGCCCAGTGCCAGAGAGGGCATAGAGGGGGTAAGCGCCAGGAGGGCCTTCCCCAGGATAGTGTAGTTGAGGAGCTAGGCAAGCTCGGGTGGCGACGTTCAGTGGCGGAGGTGCGCCGGTAAGTAGGACCTGCTAGGAGAGCCACACGACCCAGCCCTGAAATTGTGCGAGGGCACAGGTAGAAAGATCGGGGGAGTGAGACCCCAAATTGGAGAGTGCCACAGTATGGTCAATGGGAATTGGTTTTTCGATCCGCATGGAGTAATGATGGCCAATGGATTGGCAGGGCAAGACCTCGGGTAATTTAACTGTGTTAATGTCATTTAGAAGCATAGTTAGGATAAAATCTCTTCGCACCACCCGCATCCACTAACCGAGGTGATAGGACTCCACACCAAGTTTTGCGAATTGTTTGGAATGAAAGACGCATCAGGACGTGGGTGAGACATTGTATGTGATTCCATCTCTTCCTCCTTAGGAGGGATTGATGACGAATTTGGTATTAGGGGATGGGAAAGACAAGACGGTCGCGACGAATTTGTAAATTGTGTAAATACGGGGCAGAGGCAAGGGTAGAGTAGATGGACATGGGGGGTGGCGAACGGTTAGGGACGAGCTTTCTCAGGTCGCTCTCCCACGCCCTTCATGTCGCATTGCCTTGTTTTTATTTGTACCCTTGCGCCCTTGCCCCTCGCTAACTCTGCTTTGTCTTCCTTCCCCACTCATGGACCATATTTTGTCCGAGGGGAGTGTGCAGGTGCCCTGGATTGTGCGGCCGCACCCTTGCTGCCTACTGCCTGCACTGATGCACCATATGGACCACACGTTCTGTGGTCTGGCACCACTTATGGACCACACGTTCTGTGGCCTGGCACCTCTGCTGGGACCGACCATTGTTGCCAGCGGTGTCTGGCTTGTGGACCACGGTTTAAAGTGGCATCTATGCCCAGCAGTGGACCACCTGAGTTGGCCCTGCTGGCCACAAATAAAAAAGCGGACGCGGTTTGTGCCCTTTTATTAAATAACATCAAGCAAGAAGTTCAAGCCAAGATACATCGGCCCAGCAGATAAGCACAAGACAAGGCATCATTCATAACTTTGAAATGTTTTGGTGCATTTTCATGATGGTGCTTTTTGGTGCATTTTTTTATTATGGTGCATATTGGTGCATATGGGTATGGTGTATCGGTGCAGTGCATTGCAATGGCATTTTCCTCTTTTCAAAAACATCTTCCCTTTTCCCACAAAAGAAAGGTCCTGGGTTACAGTGTAAATAATTCGTAGTGTAATGTAAATAATGCTCCCCACCGGCTCGATGTGTAGTTTGAAGACCAATCCGTAATTCGGTTAATTGTGGGCATGAGTCAGTTAGGTAGGACGCAACGCAGCAGGTGGGACATATCTAGTGTTAAAACTGTCGCACTCAGGGTGAGGTTAAAAGTAGAGGGTGATCACACGTAAGTGTCACATTAATTTAAAAGATAGCCCTTTTGTTTCAGCTCGGTACGAGCCTGGAAAAAGGGGGGGTGCCGTGTTGCGGTTTTAGAACCCACACTTTCTTGTAAATATCCCTTCATTAAAAGGTTAAAGGTTGCACCCCATATTTAGGCCACAAGCAACACGTAGGCCACCATAGGACTTCAATTATTTAATTAGTATGTGTTTAGATAAGGCCGTGTTTCCAATAGTTGAATCTGCGTTGTGCCAATTAAATAAGAGTAGGTCCCCAATCCATTCATTTTGCAACCTACCTCTCCAAGCGACGCCATTACGCGCCCTCCAGTCTGCCCTATGGCTCTCCCAATTTGATAGGCGCCTCTGCCAGCAGCGGCAGCCTTCGCTGCCCGTGCGCTCACTCAATGCTGCCATAAGACACGCGGTGAGGCCCGAGAAAGGGGGCAGAACGCCAAGAAGAGGGTGTGGCCACATCATCCAGCCATCAAAGGCGGAGCCGGTAAGCCCTCACCAGCCAACCAGGGCCGAAGGAACTTCGCCGACAGGCGTGGCTTTTGGGCTCGTTGAGCGTTTTGCTGGTCGAGATATATAAGCGAGCGCAAAGCCCTTTCAAGGACTGGTTGGAGGCACGCACGTTGTAACAGGACTCTTTCTGGCGGAATGCGCTTGATTGCTTTGCGAAGCGACTTGACTGAGAGAGCGCACCTTTGGCTTACTTGATGAGATATACGGCGCGCTGAATAAGAGGACTTTGGAGAGGGGGCGTTTGGCACGAGAGTGCACATATTACGTACGCAGCGTGCCAGCTTCCCCCCGTTATATAAACTGTCCAGACGCGTTCCACTATACGCGGGCTGCCTGCCAGGTTTCGCCGCTGGACCGAAGCCTGGACTGGAGCCGACCGGAGCCTGGACCGCATCGCCGGACCTTCCACCCAACCATCTACAATCCCCATGTGAGTGCGTATGTTTGTCCTGGGTACTAAGAATAAGACTGTTTTAAGACTGCCCTGTGTAACTGCTTCTTCCTCTTCCTATCCTGTACATTCTTTCGTTTCCTCTTCTCCTTCTTGTCTTCTTCTTGATCAACAAACCCAAGAAACAACTTCTTCCTCTTCTCCATGTGCAGGAGAAGTACATGGAGAAGAGGAAGAAGTTGTTTCTTGGGTTTGTTGATTTGGAGAAAGCATTCGACAGGGTTCCACGCAAAGTATTGACATGGGCATTGAGGAAGTTAGGAGTGGAGGAATGGTTGATCAGAGTAGTGATGGCAATGTATAAAAGAGCACGCACAGCTGTAAGGACGAAGGACAGGAACAGTGGTGAGTTTGAGGTGAAGATGGGAGTGTATCAGGGGTCGGTACTAGGTCCACTACTATTTGTAGCTGTGATGGAGGTGCTGGCTCAGAACGTAAAGGAGGGTTTACCGTGGGAGTTGTTGTATGCTGATGATCTGGTGTTGATTGCGGAAAGTATGGATGGACTGAAGGAAAAGATGAACAAGTGGAAGGAATGTATGGAGACAAAAGGTCTGAAGGTGAATATAGGAAAGACGAAGGTGATGGCAAGTGGTAAAGCATGTGGTGAGGTGGAAAGAACTGGGAAGTGGCAATGTGCTGTGTGCAGGAAGGGTGTCGGAGTGAACTCCATTCAATGTACAATGTGCGCTGAGTGGGGTCATCAAAAATGTAGTGGTCTGAGAGGGTCATTCACCAGTGTGGCAGCTACATTCAAATGTAAGGTGTGCACAGAGGGAGCTGCAGATGGAGGAAATGTTGAGTTGGATCTTGGAAACGGCGTGAAGCTGGAAGGTGTGAAAACATTTTACCACCTCGGAGATATGCTGAATGTAGAAGGTGGAACAGACTCGGCAACGGTTGCAAGAGTGAGATGTGCATGGAAGAAGTTTTGGGAACTGAGTGGCGTGCTGATGAGGAGGGGAGTGTCGTTGAAGCTGAACGGAAAGGTGTATGCTGCATGTGTGAGAAGTGTTATGATTTATGGGAGCGAGACATGGGTCATGAACGTAGAGCAGCAACGAAGGCTGGAAAGGGTGGAAATGCGAATAATAATAATAATAATAATGCATTTATTTTATATAGCACTTTTCAGGAAGCCCAAAGACGCTTTGACAGAGTGCAAAACATAACGCATAGCAAAACATAAAGACAATTGCAAAAAAAGAAGAATCAATAGGGAAATATTCAAAGCACAAAGGAGGGAGAAGGAGAGGAGATAGTCAGGGGTTAGATGCTGTGGGTTAAATGTTGAATGCAGTGTTGAACAGGTGGGTCTTGAGTGATGTTTTGAATGTGGTGAGTGAGGAGGAGTCTCTGATGGTGTGAGGTAGCGAGTTCCAGAGGGTGGGAGCAGCGATGGAGAAGGCCCTGTCCCCCCAGGATCTAAATTTGGTCCGGATGGGGGGGGTCAGGAGGTTGGTACCAGCAGAGCGGAGGTTGCGGGTGGGAGTGTGTCTGGAGAGGAGGTCAGCCAGGTAGGATGGGGCCAGGTTATGGAGGGCTTTGTAGGTCAAGAGGAGGATTTTGTACTGGATTCTCTGGGAGATGGGGAGCCAGTGAAGCTTGTAAAGGACGGGGGTGATGTGGTCACGGGTCCGGGAATGGGTGAGTAGACGGGCAGCGGAGTTCTGAATGTATTGGAGTTTATTGGTGATTGTTGAGGGTGAACCATAAAGGAGGCTATTGCAGTAGTCCAGACGGGAAGTGATGAAGGCGTGGATGAGGGTTTCTGCAGCCACAGAGGAGAGGGATGGACGGAGACGGGCGATGTTTTTCAGGTGGAAGAAGGCTGTCTTTGTGATCTGTTTAGTGTATTTGTCGAAGGAGAGGGTTTGGTCAAAGATGATGCCAAGATTCCGGATGTGAGGGGAGGTGGACACTGGGAAACCGTCGATGTTGAGGGCAAAGTTATGGGTGGACTTGGTGAGCGTTTTTGGGCCAATGATGATTATTTCAGATTTATCACAGTTAAGTTTGAGGAAGTTGATTTGAAGCCAGGATTTTATTTCAGTGATGCAGTTTGTCAGGATAGAGTGGGTGGCGGTGGAGATGGACTTGGTGGAGATGAAAAGCTGGATGTCATCGGCGAAGCAGTGGAATTGGAGACCATGACGGCGGATTAAGTGACCGAGGGGGGACAGGTAAAGGATAAAGAGGAGGGGGCCAAGAACTGAACCTTGGGGGACACCTTGGGGGAGGGGAGCAGTGGGGGATTTGCAGTTATTGATGGAGATGAACTGACGTCTGTCAGAGAGGTATGATTTAATCCAAGAGAGGGCAGTGCCGGTAATGTTAAAGGTGGTTTCAAGTCGGGTGAGGAGGATGGTGTGATCGATGGTGTCAAAGGCAGCGCTGAGGTCGAGGAGGATGAGAATGTTGAGGTTGCCAGCATCAGAGGAGAGGAGAAGGTCGTTGGTGATTTTGAGGAGAGCAGTTTCAGTACTGTGGTTGGACCGGAATCCGGATTGGAATGTTTCATACAGGTTATTGGCAGAGAGGTGATGCTTGAGTTGAGTGGCTACAGCGCGTTCCAAAACCTTTGACAGAAAGGGTAGGTTGGAGATGGGTCTGAAGTTATTTAGGGTGTCAGGGTTTAGTCCAGGTTTTTTCAGAATGGGGGTAACAGCAGCAATTTTGAGGGATGGTGGGACGATGCCTGTAGACAGGGAGGAGTTTATTGTTGCAATGATAAGTGGAGAAAGAGCAGGAAGGGAGGCCTTGACAAAGCTGGAGGGGATGGGGTCAAGAGTGCAGGTGGCAGTTTTCATTCCGATGAGGAGTTCAGAGAGGTCAGTAGGGGAGACTGGGGAGAATTGAGACAGGGGATGGCAGGATAAGGGGGGGCAGGTGGTTTGAGGGGGAGCGGGTGCGGCGGTGGTCAAGCTGTTGTAGATGTTTTCAATTTTGCGTTGGAAGAATGAAAGGAAGGAGATGCAGTTGTCTATTGTGAATGACTGGGTGGTGGTGTTCAGGGGGCTGAGGAGTTTGTTTATTGTAGAGAAGAGTGCTTTTGGGTTTCCGGAGCCAGAGTGGATAATTTGAGAGTAGTAGGTATGGAATGGTTCGGTGGATGTGCGGAGTATCGTTGAGAGAGAGGAAGACAAATGATGAATTGTGAAAGGTGATGCGAATAGAGCCTGTGATTGATGCTGTGAAGAGGAAGAGGTTGAGATGGTTTGGTCATGTGTTGAGGAAGGATGAAAATGACTGGTTGAGAAGAGTGATGGAAATGAATGTAGAAGGAAGTAGAGGACGGGGAAGTCCGAGAAAGACTTGGCTGAAGATGGTGGAAGAAGAAATGCGGGCAAGGGGGTTAACAAGGAGAGATGCAGAAAATAGGGCAAAATGGAGAAGATTGTCATGGGGACCGCAAGGCTAACCCCCGCTCTAGCAGGGAAAATGGCCTTAAAATGCATGTTGTTGTGTTGTTGTTCTCCTTCTTGTACATTGTGAATAAATTGCCCTGTTCTTTCTTGGTTTCCTCTTATCCGATCGCATCCGTCTTTTCTATCATTGGGTAAACGTGGCACGATAGGAACCGCTTATAATCGGGTTTCGTCCCATTGTTAACGGCTCGGATCACGGATTGCTATCCGCTCGGCATTTTCCATCATATCCATGGTTCGAGTGGGAGTTATTTCCCTGCTTCGCGGTCTGTGTTCGTAATTAGGTATTTGGGACTAAATTGACCAATAACCCTACCTAATACCGACCGGAAGGAGCGTATAACATCCAGGACTCGGGTCGGCCAGATAGAAAGACAAGGGGATTAACCCCCCCTTGATAAGGGGAGAGCCGACGTCTGAGATCCGTAACAATACACTCTATTCGTGCTGGACTATTCAACGTGCCTGGGTCAACTTTACAGCCTGGCCTTGCCAGCACAGACATTGGGCAAGGTATGAACAGTCAGTGTTAGCGCTGGTGTCAGTCTTTCGACATTTTGGCATGTTGATTTCGTTATTCAAAAAAGCTTCACGTCCGGTCAGCTTCAAGATGTCGGCCTCAAAGAAAAAGTGTCGTCAGTATTCCGGTGAATACATCAAGTATGGATTCATTCCATCTCCGACGAACAAACAGTTACCGATGTGTTTGTTGTGTGGTATCAAGCTGTCCAATGAAGCAATGAAACCATCTCGACTGAGCGAGCACCTGAGTAAAAAGCACAGTGATAAGGCTCGCGCAGAGGTCAGCTATTTCCAATCGCTGAAAGAGAAATTTGAGAAGCGATCCACGGTAAAGACGATGTTCGAAGCCAGCCAAAAGCTCGTGGATAAAGGACTGGAAGATAAACCCGTTTCCATGCCCTCTTCTCAACAGTGGTCGAGTTTCTGTCGGAAATTGATATGGAGCTATCGGAGAAAGTGAATGCAATTGAGCATGATGTGGCTTACTGGCATATTCAGTATCCCGAATGATGTCAACAAACAACTCCAGGGTGACCATATGACGCTGATTAAAGCAAAGAAAGTGATTCGGCGCGTTCTTAACCAAGGCGACTCTGCACAGGGAAACCCTCGGCCGCAGAGATATGTCCCACTTTCCCCAGTTGGCAAAGGAACCTGCTGTTTCTGATGAAGAGCTGCTCGTTTATTGCAATCACCTTGAGAAGATTCGTGGAGATATGGAGCAGCGTTTCGAGACATGCTAGAACTGTCGGTGCCAGCATGGGTGATCAACCCATTCAAATGCGACATTCAAGATGTGAAGCGCGAATTACAGGACAAAATTATCAACCTCCACAATGATGATTAGGCGAAGGCAAGATTCTCGCAGCATGAATACGGCAAATTCTGGATTCTGGAGCGGGGCGAATAACCTGCAATGTGGACAGAGGCAGAACTGCTGCTGATGGCGTTCCCCACATCATACCTCGTTGAAAGAGGGTTCAGCGCCGTGATGGTGCTGCTGACCAAGTATCGAAACCGCCTTGACATTACCAAGAGGGGCGATCTGCGTCTCTTCCTCACTGAGATGGAGCCAGACGTTCGTAATCTCGCAGCGAGTCAACAGGCCCACCCTTCACACTAACGGTATTTGGGCCTGTGATAACAGAGTCCCAGTTTGCCTCACCTGGACCTGTTCTGCTGAAACATTGTAGGTCATGCAAAATAAAATAAAAAGTAAAGTAAAATAAAGTAAAATATTATTCAGAAAATATTTGGCTTCTGTTATTTTTGCTTCCAATCTGCATAAATTCTGGGTGTCCGACCATGAACGATAGGACAAGGGGGGCATTGGGCTGGTCCAAGAGGGCAGAAGGGGGCGGTCGTCCAAAAAAGTTTGAGAATGTCGGGACAGGCCCCGGGAAGGTTATTGGCTCGGTGGCTGGGTCTCGACCGGGCTGGGCCCATTTTGCAATGAAAAGCTGAGCTGAATTTTAGTAGTCAATCTTCTATGGTCACGAGTAAAAGCTGAATTATGGCAGTAAATTCATTCAAAAAGAACCAAAATGTCGGGACAGGTTCCGGGAAGGTTATTGGCGAGGTGGCGAGGCCGGTCAAGGCCGCATTGGCTGGGCTGGGCCCATTTCGCAATTAAAAGCTGAGCTGAATTATAGCGGTCAATCTTCTATGGCCACGAGTAAAAGCTGAATTATAGTCGTAAATTCATTCAAAAATAACCCGGGCAACGCCGGGTGCTTTCAGCTAGGCTACTATATAAGAGAGTTGTCTGTCTTTCTGTCTGTCTGTGTGTCGCCATTTTTCTCAGAGATGGCTGAACGGATCTTCGTCAAACTTTCAGAGGTTCATCAGTGAGTGCCTGGGAGTGTTTTAGGCCAAAAAAAAACAAAACAAAAAAAACATTGAGCAATAACAAGGTCGTTTTTTTTGGAGTCAGAAAAACAATTTGCTCGATAGTGCCTAAGCTTTTAAAAATTAATGTCAGTTATATACAAGTACACATTCGAAAAAACAAAAACAAACAATCACCAGGCATTTGAACACAAATAAATCAAACAATTCCGGAAGTGTACGAATTTGGTAGTATGGCTTCGTCTTCCTGATCGGCATCACACTTAACTCAGAAACGTGATGAACGCCACATTCACCCACCAGCATATATATGACCCCCCTTCCTCTCCTGCCTCCCCCCTCCCCTCCCCTTCCACCCTCCCATCCCCATCCCCCCTCTCTCCCTTCTCCCCTCCTTCCCCCCCAGCCATCCTCATCCCCCCTCTCCCCCTTCCCCCCTTCCCCTCCTCCTCCTCCCCTCCCTCCCCCTTCCCCCTCCCTTTCCCCCTCCCCCCTTCCTCATCTCCCCGCCCTCCCCCCCTCCCTACCCCCTCTCCCCACCTCCCCCCCTCCTCCTCCCCCTCTCCTCCTCCCCCTCTCCTACTCCCCCTCCCCTCCCTTTAATGACAGTTATATACAAGTACACATTCGCATAAATAAATACAAAACAATCACCAGACATTTGAATACAAATAAATCAAAGAATTCCGGAAGTGTACGAAGTTGGGAGTACGGCTTCTTCTTCTTCCTGTCTGGCATTGTGGCGGGCACAAGGGACAAGAATTCCGCGCACCAGCAGGTGGCGCGAGTGTCCAGGCGGGGAACTGTAATGCATGCCCCGCCTATTGGCCGACCGGCCACGCCCGGGGGAAAGGCGTGGCCTCGGGACATATATGCGGGCTCTAAGCTCGAGCCCGCCCAGTGCTGAAGTGCGAGCTCTTAATAAAGACTCTTTGTTTGTACCAATGCGTTGTGGCCTACCTCTCTGGCAATCGAGTCGTGTGTGCACA
The DNA here is from genome assembly GCF_964187855.1 of Myxine glutinosa. Lineage (NCBI taxonomy): Eukaryota > Metazoa > Chordata > Myxini > Myxiniformes > Myxinidae > Myxine > Myxine glutinosa. The sequence continues at coordinate 208,952,323 of NC_136261.1, read as the reverse complement.
GCACCACACTGGTGACCCAGATTGGTTCAGCCGTTGCTGACCCCCGAACGCGCCATGGCTACCAACGCCATCGCATTCAAACTCCCGGAGTTTTGGGAAGCGCAAGCCGACGTTTGGTTTTTGCAAGCCGAAGCTCAATTTGAACTCCGGGGCATCACGGCGGACCAGACCAGGTACTACCACGTGGTCGCTGCCCTCGGGCCCGGCACTGCCGCCCGAGTCGTGTCTATCCTTCGGCGCCCGCCGGGTGACCACAAGTACGAGGCGCTCAAACGTCTCCTCCTCGCCACGTTCAGGCTCACAGAGATCGAACGTGCCGACCGCCTCCTGGACCTTCCCGTCCTCGGCGACACAAGACCATCTGTCCGGATGGATTTCATGCTGTCCCTGCTTGGAGACCAGCCCCCGGATTTCTTATTCCGGGTGCTTTTCCTACGCCAGCTACCTGTACAGGTATGCCTCGCGCTGGCCGGTTCCAAAATAAAGGAACCCTGCGCCCTGGTTGGAGAGGCCGACAAGTATTTCGCGGCCAGCGGCACGCGGTCGGCGTACGGTGCTGCCGTAGTGGATCCCGGCGCGGAGGCTCCAGCGCCCCCGCTTCCCTCGTGGCCGCTGCTACGCCCCATGCACTACCGCCGCGGCCACCACCACCGCCGGCAGCACGGCCGCCGCGGGGGCCACCGCCGCAAACCTGGTGCTACTACCATGCCAGGTTCGGCCGCCAGGCTAAAACGTGCCGCCCGCCGTGTTCTTTTGACGGGTCGGGAAACGACGTTGAGCGTTGGCCATTCCCGCAGCCACCTGTTCATCACGGACACCTTGTCCGGGCGCCGTTTTCTTTGCGGCACAGGAGCGCAGGTAAGCGTCCTCCCCGCCTACGCGTCCGACAAGCAAGCCGCGGGCCGGGGCCCCGCTTTGCTTGCCGCCAACGGTACACCCATCCGTACATTCGGGAAGCATTGCCTCTCACTGCGGTTCGGAGGGCAGCACTTTCAATGGTCGTTCGTCACCGCCAGTGTGCCAATGGCCCTGCTCGGTGCGGACTTCCTATGTGCGCATGGCTTGTTGGTCATCCAGGCCGAAACCTTCAGCTCGCTCGCTTGTTCGCTGAGCGGCCCATTGAGCGGCTCACTGAGCGGCTCGCCGAGCGGCTTGCCAAGCGGCTTGCTGAAAGGTTCCGTCCCGGCGAGTTTAGTTTGCACGCTTCCGGCAGCGGACGACTTTACCCACCTCCTAGCCAGTTTCCCGGCCCTCACGCGGCCCACCTTCTCAGCGGTGGCCGTTTGAACACGGGGTGGAGCACTACATACCCACGGTCGGGCCGCCGGTCTACGCCCGGGCACGCCGACTCGAACCCACGAAGCTCGCCATGGCAAAGGCGGAGTTCGCCACGCTGGAACGGCTGGGTATCGTGCGGCGCTCAAACAGCGCTTGGGCCTCTCCGCTGCACATTGTGCCGAAGCCCGGCGGAGGATGGCGGCCTTGCGGTGACTACCGCCGGCTCAATGATGCCACCACCCCCGACCGCGACCCGGTCCTGCATATCCAGGACTTTTCCACCCGGTTGGCAAACACGACCGTGTTTTCCAAGGTGGACCTCATCCGGGGCTACCACCACATCCCCGTACAACCGGGCGATGTCCCGAAGACGGCCGTCATCACCCCTTTCGGCCTCTTCGAGTTCCTGCGAATGCCTTTCGGGTTGAAGAATGCGGCCCAGGCATTCCAACGGCTTATGGACAGCGTCTTGCGCGACTTACCTTTCATCTATGTCTATCTGGATGACATCCTAGTCGCGAGCGCGTCCCGGGAGGAGCACCTGCTCCACCTCCGCACACTTTTCGAACGCCTGGGCCAGCATGGCCTAATCATAAACCCCGCAAAGTGCCGTTTCGGCGTCGCCACCATCGACTACTTGGGGCACCGCATCACCAGGCACGGGGCCGTCCCTTTACCGGCCAAGGTGGAGGCGGTCAGGGATTTCCCGCGACCCCGCACGATCAAGGGGCTCCAGGAGTTCCTGGGCATGGTAAATTTTTACCACCGATTCGTGCCCCATGTCGCCCAGCTCCTCCGCCCCCTGCACGAGGCCCTCCGGGGCAAGCCGGGCAAAGGTGACATCGCCTGATCAGAGCCGATGGCCGCGGCGTTTGCGGGCGCGAAGCTGGCCCTGGCCAACGCCACCATGCTGGCGCACCCGGCGCCCGATGCACCGATCGCCCTCACCACCGACGCGTCGGACTACGTGGTGGGCGGGTGCCCGGGCAGTGGGTGCGTGGTGCTTGGCAGCCGCTGGCGTTTTTTAGCCAGCAGCTTTGCCCACACGAACGCCGCTACAGCACCTTCGACCGCGAGCTGCTCGGGCTCCACCTGGTGGTCCAACACTTCCGCCATCTGCTGGAGGGCCGCCCGTTCACGGCTTTCGTCGACCACAAGCCCCTTGTGTTCGCGATGGCCAAGGTCGCCGAGCCATGGTCGGCATGGCAGCAGCGTCACCTCTCTGCCGTGTCGGAGTATACGACGGACATCCGTCACGTGGCGGGTAAAGACAACCAGGTGGCGGATTGCCTTTCCCGGTCCGTCGCGCACGCGGTCCACCTCGCGATCGACTATGCCCAGATGGCGGAGGCTGTGCACACACGACTCGACTCGAGTCGTGTGTGCACAGCACCACAGCATCACACTTAACGCAGAAACGGCATGAACGCGACATTCACCAGCACATATTAAACGAAAAGGTGATGAACCCCCTTCCTCTCCTGCCTCCACCCCCTCCCCCCTACCCCCCCTTCCATCACCCCTTTCCCCCCTGTCCCCCCAACCCCCCCCCTCCCCAGCCCAGCAACGCTGGGTACTTCTGCGAGTCATCTTCAAAAAAAATCTCGTAGTTCTCTCTCTGCACCTAACATTTGTATCCCGTTATCACTCAGCAGGTATGCTGGTTGTCCTCCAATACAAAAAATTGGCGTAATACTTGCACGAACTCCATGGTTGAACAGTCCACTGCTAGCTCGACATTAACTGCTCCCGTATTTACAGGTGAAGATGACCCCGTCGTGTTTGGTCATCTTATTATGTCCAACCTTCACAAGGTATGGACCAAAGTCATCACATGATGAGTAGTGGGAAGGTGGAGTAAATGGTGCCGTGTGATGCCTTGGTAAGTTGGCCATCACCTGATATTCTTCTCGATGCTCCATTTCTCGGCAAAATACACATCTTAACCTGATAGACTTGGTGAGCTTTTCGTCTGGTCTTTGCTACCGTGGTTGCCACTCCATTGTACCCATACTGGTGCATCTGATGTGTAAACAAGAAAGATATCCGATTGCGATGTGGAAGTAGTGCTGGATGCTTTGACTCACAGGACATCATAGATTAATCTGCCCTACTGCCAACTCTGATGGCTCCCTCGTCATCCAAAAAGAGGCGTAGGGTCTTGAATTCACCTCTATCAAGGCTATGTCGAAGGGTCTTCTGGGCTTCTTTGATCCAGAAACTCCCAAGCTTTTGTAACTCATGCGGTGTAAGAGGTCCCTTTGTTTCAGTTGTGGCAATTTCTTCATTCAACTTCATCCGACATTTAGCCTGTAGTTGGTCCCCACATCTCATTACCCTGCGCTCGCAAAGCGAAAAACGGGGTCAAGCATTCAGGTACGTACGTGTGCTGTGTGCCATATGTGTCTGCATTTTAAAAATTCATTTTCTCGGCAACCGTTGGTCCGATTGACATGAAATTTTCACCATGGGAGTGCTCTTCCTTTAGAATATTTTAATGATAATCATGACGTCATAGGTCATTTGGTACAGGCGCCATCTTGGAAAAAACCGAAAAACTTTGCACCTCTATTTCTCCAAAACCGATGAATGGAAAAAATTGAGACACAGCTCATTGTAAAGAACTCTCCATGGAGAATAACATATGTTAATGATGACGTCATTGGTGCCATAATTGTGACGTCATAATTCGACAGGGACAACACTTAGTCTGATCAGTTTAAAATGTATTGAGCGTGATGTCTGCAACAATTATATTAGAGAATATAAATTGATGATGTCATCGCTCATGTGGTCTGGCAGCCATATTGGATCAAATAAAAAAAATGTTCAAAAACAGAAGAGTTGCCTCGCAACAAGTTAACTGCGAAGGGGAAGTGTTCGATGAATACCATGTAGTTTTTCTCTGCAACTATTGATCTAATGGACACAAAATTTTCAACATGGGGGCACCTCCTCCCATTTGGAATGATTTTCGATTTTTTGGATTGCCAGAGAGACAGGCAGACTTAAAATTTTTTTTACCTTACTGCGCATGTGTGATTGGGACAAGATTCCATACACTTTGCCAAATTCAGAGCGAAATTACTGCTAAACTGCAGGTTCGTGTTCCGATTCATGTTCTATCGTGTTCAAAATTTAACATTCAATTGAAATTAAGGATCATAATAGATCATAGACTGACGTCTGTAGACAATATGAACCAATTGCTTAACCTCGCTATTGGCTTCGTGCGCAGAGTAAAAATAATGTCGAGAAAGATATTCTGGGGAAATGATGAGCGAGTGAACTGAACCAGCAACGTGGTAAAGTCTGGCCACGACAGTCATGCACATCAAACTCTAGCCCAGTGAAGATAACATACACAGCACGATTAAATTCCACAGAACAAGTAAGGTACATTGTGAATAAAGTACAGTAATTAGCATTTACAGTAAACAAACCATTAAGCAGATTAGTAAGATCCTCAAATTGGAGAAACACTGTTTTGCTGTTCCAATGCAGGTTCGCATTCAAAGCTGTTTCGTTCATTTCACCTGCATTTCCAGCGCACTTGGGCAGTACGTGGGACGTTCTAAAATATAAAAGATCAACGAATGATATATCCACAGTCGACAAACGAAATCCCACAGTCGTCCAAGACACACCAACAAGCATAATAGAATGAGTTGTAGCGGCTACCGCTGGGTTTACACAATCGCCTTGCACCTACCAAGGACGCGGAGCGATCACCATGCCGGGCTCGTCCAGGACGCCCGGGCAGGCCCGCGCTCAACTTGCCAGGCCGCGGCCAGGACGCCCGGCCACGCCCCCTCTCGCCTTTCCCGGGCAAACGCTCTGGGATAATGTGTGTATATATATTGCTGCCCGATAAACGGGCTTTTCAGAGTACCCGAGTTGTTTTGTGACCATAAAGAAACTCGGACGAATTCCAGCTTTTTGTCGCGTCCATTCTTCCGACGACGTGGGAGCACAGCTCCTTCATTGGTGACCTACCGACATGGACACGGCAGTTGCCCTTAAACTGCCTACCTTCTGGGAGGCTCACGCGGCGGTTTGGTTCACCCAGGCGGACTCCCTGTTCGCCCTGCGAGGCATCACGGCCGATGACACCCGCTTCCACCATGTGGTAGCAGCGCTCGGTTCAGCCACCGCGGCCCGCGCCCTGAGCCTCCTCGAGAGCCCGCCAGCCGCTGACAAATACGGCGCGATTAAAAAGCTCCTCCTCGACGCTTTCGCCTTCCCATCGGCGGAACGCGCACGGCGCCTGCTCAACCTGCCCGAGCTCGGCGACACGCGCCCGTCCGAGTGAATGGACTACATGCTTTCGCTGCTCGGCGAGCACTCTCCGGCATTCCTGTTCCGGGAGCTGTTCCTCCGTCAGCTGCCTAGCCCGGTACGCCTCGCCCTGGCAAGCACAACGATCACGGATCCCCGCGCCCTCGCCAGGGAAGCCGACAAGATCTCCGCGGCAGGCCAACACATTGCAGCAGCGACCTGGGGCCCACCGCCGTCCGACGCAACGCCCATGGCGCCCGAGCACCCGGCACGGTCGACGACTGAACTGCCGACGCAATTGGCGGCCGCAACGCCGAGCCGACCACCTCCAGCACGACGACCGGGGCCTCCACCTGACCAAGCAAGGTGTTACTATCATGCCAAGTTCGGAGAGAAGGCCCGGACATGCCGACCCCCATGCACCTTCGGCAGGCCGGGAAACGGCCGGGCCGGCGTTCATTACCAGCCATGAGCGCCAGCCACACAGGCAATTTACTTTTCGTCACGGACAAAGCGTCCGGTCGGCGCTTCCTGTGCGACACCGGCGCCCAACTGAGCGTCATACCCACCTCCGATCAGGACAGGCAGTCCACGGTTTGCGGCCCCTCCTTGGTTGCGGCCAACGGATTGGCCATCCGCACCTTCGGCCCACGCAACGTCACCCTCTGCTTCGGCGGCCAACGCTTTGCTTGGACTTTTGTAACCGCCAGTGTGCCCATGGCTCTGCTAGGCGCCGACTTCCTCTGTGCACACGGACTGCTGGTGGACGTCCAACGGCGTCGCCTCATCAATGCCGAGACCTTCAGCTCCCTGGTATGCACATTGAGCAGCTCCGCTCCGACTGAGCTGGCATGCGCCCTCCCGGCGGCGAACGAGTTTACTCGCCTGCTCACGGAGTTCCCGGCCCTCACACGGCCGATGTTTTCGGCCGTCGCAGTACGACATGGGATCGAGCACCACATACCAACCACGGGCCCACCGGTCTACGCCAGAGCCCGCCGCCTCGACCCAGCCAAGCTCGCCGTGGCCAAAGCCGAGTTTGACGCTTTGGAACACCTCGGCATCGTGCGGCGCTCCGATAGCACGTGGGCTTCGCCACTACACATCGTCCCAAAACCAGGGGGCGGCTGGCGCCCATGTGGCGACTACCGCCGCCTTAACCACGCTACCACCCCCGACAGGTATCCGATCCCGCACATCCAAGACTTCTCCGCCCGTCTGGCAGGACGTGTCATTTTTTCAAAAATCGATCTCATACGGGGATATCACCAGGTACCTGTCAGGGCGGCCGACGTCCCTAAAACGGCCGTCATCACGCCGTTCGGCTTATTCGAATTCCTACAGATGCCGTTTGGCCTCAAGAACGCGGCTCAGGCGTTCCAGCGCTTGATGGATGGCGTGCTGCGTGACCTGCCGTTCCTCTTCGTTTACCTGGACGACATCCTCGTCGCCAGCACGTCCCGGGCCGAGCACCTCCTCCACCTCCGAACACTGTTCGGGTGCCTCAGCGAGCACAGCCTCATCGTCAACCCGGCCAAATGCCACTTCGGCACGACGGCCGTTGATTTTTTGGGCCACCACATCACCAAGAACGGGGCCGTGCCGCTGCCAACCAAGGTCGAGGCCATCACCACGTTTCCGCGTCCCCGCTTCATAAAGGCCCTGCAGGAATTCCTGGGAATGGTGAATTTCTATCACCGCTTCGTGCCCCGCGCTGCTCAACTCATGCGGCCCCTCTACGAAGCCCTCCGGGGCAAGCCGGCCAAGCACGACATCGTTTGGTCCGCAGCAATGGACGCGGCCTTCCAAAGCTCAAAGCGGGCCCTCGCCGACGCAATACTGCTCGCTCACCCGGTGCTCAACGCTCCCATCGCCCTCACCACGGATGCCTCTGACTACGCGGTGGGCGCCGTACATGAGCAATGGGTGAACGGGGTTTGGCAGCCACTCGCTTTTTTCAGCCGGCAGCTCCGGCCGAACGAGCTCAAATATAGCACATTTGACCGTGAGCTCCTCGGTCTACACCTGGCCGTTCGCCATTTCCGCCACCTCCTGGAGGGCCGACCCTTCATGGGGTTCGTCGACCACAAGCCGTTGGTTTACGCAACGGCCAAGGTCACGGAGCCGTGGTCGGCCCACCAACAGCGCCACCTCTCCGCCGTGTCGGAGTTTACCACGGACATCCGGCACGTCGCCGGCAAAAGCAACGCCGTGGCCGACTGTCTTTCTCGGGCCAGCGCGAGCGCGGTCCACCTCGGCGTGGACTTCGCGCTTATGGCGGCGGAACAAACCACCGAAACCACAGTGCAAGCCCACCGGGCGGCGGACACGGGCCTCCGCCTGGCCGACATCCCCTTCGCGGACACTGTCCTGCTCTGCGACGTCTCCCAAGGCCAGCCTCGCCCCATCATGCCCGTTACCTGGCAATGGCGCATCTTCGCCTCCCTCCACGGCCTTTCCCACCCGGGCCGGAAAGCTTCGCAGAAGCTGGTGTCGGCGCGATTCGTCTGGCACGGCCTTCGACGGGACGTCCGCGATTGGACCAGCACCTGCACAGCCTGCCAACAGGCCATGGTCCACCGACACACCCAGGCCCCGCTGGCACCTTTCACCGTGCCCGAACGACGTTTCGACCACGTCAACGTGGATCTGGTGGGCCCCCTCCCCCCATCACGGGGGTTCACACACCTGCTCACCATGGTGGAAAGGACCACCAGGTGGCCGGAGGCCGTTCCCCTCGTCTCCACCACCACTGCCGACGTGGCGCAGGCTTTCATCGTCACCTGGGTCGCCCGCTTCGGCGCACCGGCGGACATCTCGTCGGACTGCGGACCGCAGTTCACCTCCGAGCTGTGGGGCGCGGTCGCCCGCAACCTGGGGGTCAAGCTCCACCGTACTACGGCCTACCACCCCCAAGCCAACAGGTTGTGCGAGCGATTCCACTGCTCCATGAAGGCCGCGCTCATGGCCGGCCTTCAAGACGGCGGTTGGGCCGACTGGCTGCCGTGGGTCCTTTTGGGCCTCCGCACGGCCCCCAAGGAGGACCTCCGGGCATCCACCGCCGAGCTTGTCTACGGCCAGGCGCTACGCGTCCCGGGTGAATTCATGCCCGACGCTACCAATCCCTGGTCCGCAGCTCACCAGCGCTCGGACCTCCAGGAGGCCGCCCGACGGTTTGCCCCCGTGCCAACATCCCACCACGGTGACCCCCAGTCCTACGTCCCCCCAGCGCTTCGCACAGCGGAGTACGTTTTTGTGCATCATGACGCACATCGGGGGCCACTCTGGCCGCCATACGACGGGCCCGTCCGGGTCCTGCGACGGGACGACAAGTCGTTCGTCATCGACATCGGCGGCAGGTCAGACCGGATTGCAGTGGACCGCCTCAAGCCGGCGCACGTGGACGTCGACCACCCACCACGGGTGGCCCTTCCGCCGCGGCGAGGCCGCCCCCCGTCCACGGTGCCCCCCCTCAACCGCCCACCACCTCACCGGACCCCCTCCCACGACCCGCCAGGGGTCGCTTCGGCCGGGTCATCAGGACCCCCCTCAAATTGACCCTGCCGGTGCAAGTCGATTCTGGGGGGACGTGTGTAGCGGCTGCCGCTGGGTTTTCACAATCGCCTTGCACCTATCAAGGACGCGGAGCGATCACCATGCCGGGCTCGTCCAGGACGCCCGGGCAGGCTCGCCCTCAACTTGCCAGGCCGCAGCCAGGACGCTGGGCCACGCCCCCTGGCGCCGGGCCTGGGCAAACCCCCTGGCGGAATAGATATATATTGCTGACAGATAAACGGGTTTTCAGAGTGCCTGAGTGTTTGATTTCATTAAAGCAACTCGGATGAATTCTAGCTTTTTGTCGCGTCCATTCTTCCGATCGACGTGGGAGCCCCAGCTCCTTCAATATAATCTATATGATAATACCGTAAGGACTCGACTTTGTTATCCCTTTTACGCCGCACCCAGTGACCCCATGCCCACGGCACTAATGCATTTTCCATCTACGAACCGCGCTCTTTGTTTATCACGTACAGCCATACTCGAAAAATCTGAATTCGCCGACTTTGGGACCCAAAAGCATCCGATTATCGGCCGATACGACGCCATCTTACGACACCATCGTATTGGCGTCTGCTGGGCGAAGACGATGCGTGGTGTGATGGGTGGTGTGAACCAAATGGTCTTTATCGTCATTTTAATAAAGTTAAATGGAGTGACGTTTTGGAAACGTTTTTTGAAGTTTGAAGTTTTTTCGAATCGAAGTGAAGAAGTTTTTGAAGTTTTGATTTTGGAAACGTTAAATGGAGAAACAGTTTCACAGGAAGAGAATGCGATGCGATAAAGAAGAATCCAAAACCTTATTTTATTTTTTTGAACCACATTGAAGCTCCACGAAGTCAAGAATGTGAAACTACGTGAATGTAATAAAATAAAAATGTACATAAACGACACAGTTCTATGAAACAGTTTCACAGGAAGAGAATGCGTTGCAATGCGATGAAGAAGAATCCATCTGTGCCGCCATTTGTGGCGGTGTCATCGATGGCGGTGTACGCTAACCTCATCAGGTGGGTTTACCATAATTTCTTCCATATACGTACTGTGATAACAACGAAGTGAAACCGATCAGCAGCCCATCAGTATCTGCTTTATTCACGGTGCTTAAGTTAATCCTTCAAATCATTTAAAAACAACCCAACGTTGACGAAGCATGGCATACGAGGCCCGTTCAAAAAGTCCACGGAACGACGTACTCTCAAAGGTCTGAGGCCAAAATGTTTGTTTCCCCCCCCCCCCCCCCCCCTTACACAACGGAAACAGGGCCGAGGCCTACGCCTACGTTTCGCTCCTGCATCTGCCACCGTTCATGATTATCAAAGTAGGCTTTACCCTGTTCACGAAAGGTAGAAATCAGTGAGGTGTATACGAACACCGAAATAAACTGTGACGGAGGATCAAAGGGGTGAGAAGGAAACAGAGTAGGGTAAGGGTGGGGGTTCGGAGGGGATCGATCATTAGAGAGCCACAAAAAGGAGTTCTATAAAAGGTTTACCATTTGGGGCGCTTTCTTTCCCTCCACCACCAAAGGTGGATGGAGGTTGTGTTTTCACCGCCGCCGGTCTGTTTGTCTATGAACAGGATATCTCAAAAAGTTATGGATGGATTCGGACGAAACGTGGTGACCAGGTTAGGTATATGACGAGGATGAATTGATTCATTTTGGTGAGGATTCGAATCCGGATCCGGATACGGGAATTTTTAATTTATTAAGCGATTCATGACCATTGAGAGATGGGGCCCTAAAACGATATATAGCATATTTCAAAAAGTTGTGTACGAGTTGGTTAAATGAGTTGTTTCGATGACAAGAACAAGCTGATTCGATTTTGGTTCAAGTCGGATCCAGATCCAGCCTATCAGTGGATACGAATCATAAAATGTCCACCTGGTGGAGGTATGCGCTCTACTGAGTGCCACCACTGAGTGGACAATCCAGAGCATGCATTTGTGCTGGTGTCGGCGATCGTTGTGCATATACGCACTCTTCATTCTCATCTTTCTTCCTAACTCTTACTCGGGCAAGCAAATCCCCTATGCCATCCATATTGGTACACTCTATCCATACACCACATCCTCCCTTCCGTGGATGTTCCACGGGTTTCGGCTAGTATAATAACTAATAACAATAATATTACTCATAATAATATATAATATAATAACTAATATAACTAATAACAAATAACTAACGTGTTAACTAAGGTGGTGTGAAAGACGCTGCATCAACGGTGGTAAACTTCCCAAAAAATTCTACAACTTTTAAAATCTTTTTCATCTTTTTAAAAACTTTTACTTTGTTTCAATTGAAAATATATATTTGAACACTGGAGAACACAAATCGTCCTTTTTGCCACTTTCAAAAACCTTTCCTTTAGCAGTAATTGGACAAAATATTACAGCATTTTACATCATCTTGACCAATCCAATTTGCCGCTTACAGCCCATGTCCATGTCCTTTTTTCTCAAGAAAGCATGGGGAAAGTATTCTATGAACTCTCTAGTTGTTTTTCAAGCTGTTGCCAAGAAGGGTGTGCAATGTCGTAATTTGTGTGCGTGTCTCTGCAGTTGGTGCACAGCCCACCACCTTTGGAAACAGATGCATCCTGTCTGCTGAGTACCCCAGCTCAACCAGGTATGATATCGAGTTATTTGCATTCAGAAAAAAAGGAAAAAACAGGCATCAGGTTGCACTTTGTGTCATTTATTCCTTAAAAATAATCTCAAACTCTTTTGAAGTTTTCTTTTGCAGGCCTAAAATTTCTCTTTGTTTTCTCATTTCAACGCTTTCTCAAGATCGTATTGAAAATATGTTGATGAGGAAACATTGGATCCAAAGACGAATACATTTTTTAAGAGAATGTGTCTCTGGTCGCTGTGCAATTTCCCGTCGATGACATAGTTTTCTCCATTTTTGTTCAACCCTCAGCTGGTCCCTGCTCTCAAATGTTGTGTTTGTGTCCTTCCCCCTCTCTCCCCATCTTGTCTACCGCTCCCGATGTTATTTGTTTTATGTGTCTGTTTGTCTTTCTGTGTGATTAATGTTCGCTCTTTCACGAGCCTCGATCTTGTATACAAAAAAAAAAAAAAAAACAAAAAAAAAAAAACCCCCCGTCCCAAAGACTGCAACATCGGTGACATGAACCACTCCACTCTGGCAAAACCCAACTTGAAACTCAAAGCAGCAGCCCTGATTCACGACAGTTCATCTGGAGGTACTGTTCATTTCTGACACCCACTCGTACACTCTCTCTTGGTTTTTATTCTTTGTTACGTGCATGACTTTTTTTCTTCTTTTTTTTGTATACAAGATTGTATTGAAAATATGTTGATGGATGAGGAAACATTGGCTCCAAAGACGAACACATTTTTTAAGAGAATGTGTCTCTGGTCACTGTGCAATTTCCCGTCGATGAGATAGTTTTCTCCATTTTTGTTCAACCCCGTCCCAAAGACTGCAACATCGGTGTTATAAACCACTCCACTCCGGCAAAATCCAACTTTACACTCAAACCGGCAGCCCTGATCCACAACTGTTCCTCTGGAGGTACCGTTCATTTCTTACACCCACTTGTACACTCTCTATTGGTTTCTATTCTTTCTTTCGTGAATGACATTATCACAATTTTTATTCTTAATTTATCTAAGGCTTACATGGAGGAGTTCGTATGACACATATTTCACTGGTGTGCACACTCATTTTAAGCTGTCTAGCCTGGGTTTGAATTTTTTTTTTCTTGGTATACAAGATTGAGGCTCGTGTAAGAGCTAGCATTAATGACAAAAAAAACAAACGGACACATACAGTCACGTGAAAAAGTAAGTACACCCCATGTACAGTTTTGGCTTTTTCAACATATTTCAACATACTGCTATTTGATCTTCATTTCAACATTATTGAGAGATAAAGGTGATATAATATAACAAATATCATGAAACGTTTACATTTTGTCGTCCATTGTATAATTTAAATAAACATAAATGCAAATTTCGCATGTGGAAAAAGTCATTACCCCCTTGGCTCTAATAGGTGGTATTGCCCCCTTTGGCAGAAACAACCTCAAGTAGGCGTTTCTTATAACTGTCTACCAGTCTCTGACATCGACTCGGATAAATTTTTGCCCACTCCTCCATGCACAATTCTTTCAGCTGTGCGATGTTTGAGGGGTTTCTTGCATGCACAGCTCGTTTCAAATCCCCCCACAACATATCGATGGGATTTAGATCCGGGCTTTGACTTGGCCATTCCAGAACCCTCCATTTCTTTCTTTTCAGCCATTCCTTGGTGGATTTACTGGTATGCTTAGGGTCATTGTCATGTTGCAAGGTCCACCTTCGGTTGAGCTTCAACTCTCCAACAGATGGCCTCACATTATCCTCAGGCGCCCTCTGGTACAATGAAGAATTCATAGTGGATTCTATGATGGTGAGCTGCCCAGGCCCTGATGCAGCAAAGCTGCTCCGAACCATAATATTTCCACCACCATGCTTTACAGTTGGTATCAGGTTCTTGTGGTCAAATGCTGTCTTTGGTTTTCGCCAAACATGTCTTCTGGTACTGTGGCCAAATAGCTCTACCTTTGACTCATCTGTCCAGAGCACATTGTTCCAGAAGTGCTGGTCTTTGCCTCGGTGTTCATTGGCAAACTCTAGTCTTGCCCTGATGTTCTTTCTGGACAGCAAAGGTTTCCTCCTGGCACACCTCCCATGTAGATCAAATTTGTGCAGCCTCTTTCTAATGGTAGACTCGTGCACTTTGACATCAACAGTGGCAAGAGCTACCTGTAGGTCCCGTGATGACATTCTGGGGTTCTTCGAGACTTCTTTCAGCATCTTGCAGTCTGCTCTCGGGCTGAATTTGCTGGGGTGGCCTGGCCTGAATAAGTTGGCAGTTGTTTGGAATCTTCTCCACTTGTAGATGATCTTCCGGACAGTCGAACGATTGATTTCAAATTGTTTGGATATCTTTTTAAATCCCTTCCCAGACTCGTAGGCATATATAACCTTCTTTCTGAAGGCCTCAGAGAGCTCTTTTGATCTAGGCATGGTGATGCCGCACACTTCAACAACAAAGAGCAAACCAAACTAAATGTCTGAGGTTTAAATAAGACAGGTTCCTCCAAGATCCTCTCTAACGATGTTCTAATCATTTGCACCTGAGCTGGTGCACCTGATTCTAATTTTAGGTATTTGAAGTCGTGATAAATGTAGGGGTGTACTTACTTTTTCCACATGCGAAATTTGCATTCATGTTTATTTAAATTATACAATGGACTACAAAATGTAAATGTTTCATGATATTTGTTATATTATATCACCTTTATCTATCAATATTGTAGAAATGAAGATCAAATAGCTGTATGTTGAAATGTGTTGAAAAAGTCAAAACTTTACATGGAGTGTACTTACTTTTTCATGTGACTGTAAGACGAAATAAAGGGAGTGGGAGACAAGACGGGGAAGCACACAAGTACAACATTTGAGAGCAGGGACATCGGGAGATCTGTGGGAAGGAGAGGGCTTGGGGAGAGGAGGCGTGGGAAGGGGGTGGAGGGTGAAACACACATGGACAGAGCTCGGACTTGCAGGAAAGAAGTTTGTATTTCATTAAAGTGGATCTGGGGTGAATTAACTGGGGTAGAAAAGATCAAGGTTTTGGATGGGGGAACATAAGAGATGGTGGTGAACAGCTGTTTTGAAGACCTGGAGGGAGGAGTGGGATTGAAGAGAGTGAGAGAGTTTGTTCCAGAGGTGGGAGAAAAGAGCAATGAAAGAGTGAAGGTGAGCAGAGAGTCTTGATTTTGGCAGTTTCACCAGAAGAGGGTTGCTGGCAGATCTTGTGCGACCTGGAGGAGTATTTTGGGGGACAGAGCACAGACAGGGCTGGGGGGGGGGGGGGGGGGGAGCTCGGCCAGATAGGAGTCGGTAGAAGACAGAAAGACCACCAAATTTCGACCCAGCTATGAAATGGCATTTTGGCGTTTCATAGGCAGGACGATACATCAATGTGTGTGCCGGCCCTTGGATGGACGTTGAACTGACATCACATCTGCCACCATTTATTGGTTGACATTGAAGATCCCGCAGTGTCTTTCGCGAAGAGTAGGCGAGCTATTGCACCCTCAGGCAATGATGCTGCCCTGCAGCCTTGGGTTGCATACAAACGAAGATCACTGGGAGGATGGAGAGATCGGTGTTTTTGCCTTGGATGACATTTCAGGGGTGAGTGTGAAAAATAAAAAATGCATTTGGGATTTGGCGCCCCGCTCAAAGGATCACGAGCGATGTTCTTGGATGGTGTTGGAGAATGTGTTAAGACTCAGGAGACTCCAATATGACCGAAACAGCTTTATAAAGTAAGGATTTATTATCATTTGGTAAGTCACTTGTTTCAATTCAATAAAGACTACAATAGCTAAACGGATTGTTAATTCAAGTCGTTGGTTCTTCTTCTTTGGCCGGTCCTCTCTCAGCGCTGTTCATAGGGTTCCGTTCCGTTCCGTAGGTCAGAGCTTATCGTGGCAAGTGCTGCCCTTGGCTCAAAGTCCCTTCCGTTTATATCGGCACACTTCAGTTAATCCTCTGTCCGCTGAACTCGTAATCTCTTCTCCGCTGACGTTACTGGTCGCCTTCCTGGCACCAGCTAGCCCCCCTCCTGCTGTGAGTTCCATTTATCAAACAATAGGGGGGTGCTCCAGCCTGGGGCTGTGACCAGGTGTTTCAAGAGATTACCATGTTCGTGCACATTCCTGACTCATTTACAAACTCGTCTTTCACAGAGTTTGCATGTAAAATGTATTTGCTTTGTTACCAGGTTAATTAATAAGTTACCAGTGCCAATTAATAAGTTACGCTGAGTTACACTTCCACAATTCCCTCATCTTTTTGTTTTTTGTTTATATTAACCATTAATCTAAACATCAATATAAGTAAATAATCAATCACTACAAGTAAACATCATTACAAGTATAAGTAAATAATCAATCACTACAAGTAAACATCATTACAAGTATAAGTAAATAATCAATCACTTTGGTAATCAAATTCCCTTGGGCATACACCGTCATCCTGCAAGAATCACAAAACATTTCGTTGGTCATTGACTCCTTCCATATCGTTCAATCTATTGCATTTGCATCACAAATATATTTTCAAAACAACACTTCACCATCACCAAGATACAACAATTTCACTTCATTTTCAAGTTTTGTAAAGCATCTGCACCATCTGGCAAAAACGTTTGCCTCCACACAAATGTTGACTTTGTTTGAAAGGAAGGGCTGATCACTTGTGTTTGAATCCTGGTATGAAACATTTTCTCCTAATGTCTTCATAGCTCCTGCACTACTTCGTGTAGGATTTCGCTGTTGTGGTAACATTGCGGAGTCATAGGCTGACCCTGCTCTCCTTGTAGCATTCTTGCCACTTTTTGCTGTAAACCATAGTAATTCCTGAACACGGCCTTCACCCAGTTGTAGTCGACTTGCCTCCTCCCTCATTGTGAGTGGGCAGCAAGTATTGGTGTGACGTTGATTGGCCAGCAAGATGTGGAACAGGGATGCCGGATGCATCCACAATGATGTTGGGACCATGGTGTTCAGGTCATTCATGGTCCTTACCAGGAGCAACCAGCAGAATCGTGCACAGCTGTTGTGACAAGGGCACAGCGGTTTTTTTATAGCTCCATGCTGGTTCCCCGGACGTTGGCGAAGTAATAACATATGTCCCCGCATTTCACAGAGGTTGCAGGTAAAATGTCGTTGTCCTGCAACTTCTGATGTGGTGAATGTTCGAAGCCTTCGAACAAGAGTAAGTGATCGCCTTTCTTTCATATGTTGCAGTGTGATCCAGGCAAATGGTCACATAAATTTCCTTGGTGAAGGTAAGCATTCATCTCCAAGTTACACGGGAGAATGTCTTCATCATTCTTTGAGAAAGAGGGTGTATGCCACGATTAACTTCATTTTTTTAGCCACAAATTTTCTTTCTCGACCTTCTTCCCAATTCCGTTAGCAATCCCTCCAAACTGTGATCTCGTCTTATCCTTATGCTCAGTCACATCTGAATCTGCTTTCCGCACACACTGGATCAGATAGGGTGCATCTTACCCTGAAATCAGCATAATCATGTATATCTTCCGACAGTTTCACATTCAACAATTTGTTGTTTTTCCTTAACACAAAAAGTTATATTCATTTATATGCGTCACACAAATAATATTCAATCAGGTATGTATTTCACTACTAAACTAAGAATAGCATCCACAATTGCTTTCAGGTTAATATAGTTCAAAAATTAACTCATGCAGGTATTTTAGCACTACTCTAAGAAAATAAATTGTATATGATTACAATCACAAACGGGAATATCTAATTCCCAACAACAATTTTCCCAAACCAACCAATTAAGCATAATGTATTATTACCATAATTCCTCTACACTTTTTCTTTTCCCTCTTTTTTTTCTAACAGTGTGTCACTCGTGGTGATATTAGTTCACTGATATTGTAATTGGCACAACTCATAACATTGTCGTTATGCCATTATCTTAATTCTACTGTATTCATTTGCAACATCACTTGATTTAATCTTTTAATCTCAGTATTTATGTCGCCATAAAAGTCTTCCTTTTCTGGTTCCACATTTCTTTCCTCATTTGTCACTTCATGCGTTATCATCGTGTTGTTGGTTACCTTATTCAAACACACCGTCACTAAGGCTTTCAAGCAAGCCACCACTAAAACAATTGCCAATATAACTACTAAACCAACAAACAAGTCTGCTACTCCTTGTATATATTCATACCTATGACATAGTTATATGTCGATGACATTTAACATTATATACCAAACTAACAAGCTTCCTAAAAGGTAAATAAAGAAAATCCCTTAATATGTAACATAATCAGATTATTTGTCTTGCCCTGATCCCCCTATCTCCCGGGGTTGAACTCAATCCCCTGATCATGAGTGTAGTTGTGATACATTTTTTCACTCATGTTGTATTAATATCAGCAGGTAATTGTATGTCAAGTAGGCAAATAAATGTCACTATCCCAAGTAGGAATATCACATGTTGAAAATGTAATGTTTATCAATGCAAGGGGTGTTAAACTGTAATTCAAATGACTGTAAATCACGACTATCATTTATCTACCACTGAATGTTCTGCTGGGCTGCTAGGTGCAGCCTCATTTTCTGTGGGATCGTCCACCTTAGCCCCATGTGCTTGTTTGCAATGAGGGGCATGAATCCAACTTTCTATTTTGGGTCCATATTTTTTCTATTCTTATCAATCTCCTATGGTTTATCATTTCGTTCCAAGATACCGCAACCAAAGGTTTTAACCAAAGCTCTACCAAACTATTTCCAATTTGAACAAAAAATGCTAATTAAACAACAATTCAAAGAATTTACTTCAATGGGTCAACAAACTCATTTTATAAACAGATCTAATTTTCCCATCCAATAATTTTCCTTGCCAAATGTCATATTGCAACACTTTAATAAACCTTCGAAAAATGTCTCCCAAATCAATAAATTCCCTTTTTACTTCCCAAATACTCATCTGTAAATTACATATTCAATTACAGTTTTTCCCTATTTGTTCGGCCTAAATGGCCACCGAAGTGGCTGCCAACATGCAGTACCGTTTTTATCTACCAAGCAAGTATTCGTCCACATAAGATCTCTACCAAAATGTTGTTTGTAAAAAACAAATCTGGGATTTCTGATTACATGGATGCACACTCTCAGGACATTTCAGGCTGCTTGTTAACAATCCACTACGATAAATTAATTCCTTTACCCACAATCAAATAATTAGTACAAATTGAGGATATTATCCCTATCACATTCATTTATAGATTCATTATGTTGGATCTAAATTTTCTCCCACTGCTGCAAGGAAGAACAATAGCTCTTATAAGTCTTTGTAATATCTCACTTCATTTACCCAGCATCGAATAATTTATTTACTATCCATTCCCATCTCATCTATGCCTAATACACATCCCTACATGCAGCACAATTTATATGCTGATAAAATTCAAGTTTATAATTCAAGTTTATATATATATATATAAATCCATGAGCAGAGTATTCTGGGAAGTCAGTGTAAGACCTCTCCCAAATTTGGATAATTTTGTACTCCCTCATTTCCTTTTATGAAGCTCATATCCATAAATAGATGTTATTCTCATATAAATTCTATCAAACATGGAATCCCAAAATTACTCAAAATTTTACTATTAATTAATGGCTGCTCATAACCCAGCACATCAAATCTTTATATTCCATTTCCCTTGACAAAAGAGATAATGTTCATAATCAAATTATATTTCTATTTTATTTTACGGATTCTCTGGATATTCAATCCCATCCACATAAAACTATCCATTTCCAGACAGGCACACTGTCGGTGTCAACAATCTTGTAGGATTGATATACAAAACGACAAAAACAAAAACACTAACATTGACACACATAAACACACACACACACATGCATTATGCGTATTTGTTTGCGTTGGAACCATTATTTACAGATCAAGATGGGTGTCAATTTTATTTCAATTTCATAAAATTTGTCCTTCAATTTTATAAATGCTAATACACAAATAGACCAAAAAGTTTATTCTTAGAAAACCCCTATAATGTCACATTGAAATTACCCTTTCAGTTCCCACCATAATTTATCCAAATTTGACTACACACCCATTTGCATGTCAGTCGACCACTGACCTATCAATCATGCGGAACACTAGTCCGAAATTCCCACCTGATCATCATGTGACTCTTGTCACTTAGTTTCAAAAATTTGCAAAGCAATTGTTCCAACTTTGTAAATTTAAAATTGTGTGCCCAACATAAAAGATCCAATTTCGGCATTTGATCAATTAATTACTAATTTGCTTACAAGCAAAAGAAAGAATGAATAATTTTTTTTTTTCCCGAAAACTTTTCAGACCCAAGAATCATCGACAGTTATTCATGTTTGTCCAGTAATCTAATTTGTTGAGGCCAATCGTCATTTGGGATTTGTCGCAATGAAGGCCTAATCATTGTCTGAGGTATCGGTCAGCACTGGTACCCTTGATCTTGGTTTACCCTATTTACTTGTCTTCCTTTTGGTATATGGACATCCTCTTTTCCAATGTCCCATCCGTCCACACTTGAAACACCGGTTTCTGTCGTTGCCTGGGCTGTGCACCTGTGCACTTGTATTGCTGGGCTGCATCTCTACATCCCTGAGTTGCCACTGCAATCTCTCGTTATCTCCTGAAACACGAAAAAATTCTCTGTACCGTCCTTTTTGGGGAGACAACTGGAAATCAGATGGGACAACTGTCACTTTCATTCCTAATTTCGAGGGCAGTTGTGCATTTGTCTCCTCCACTGTATCTTGTATCCTTTTTATTTTAAATTCTAGATCCGTTATCCGTTCTTGCTGTTCCCGTTGTCTGGATTCACCATCCCAAAGATGGAATGCAAGCCAGTCTACCGTTAGATTCTGTCTCTTTCTGGCTTTCAATCTTTGTTCTAATCTTTCCAATCGACTTCGCTCAAATGTACCATCTCTTGGAAACTCCTCATCATGTCCCTTTGTCCACAAATACCAATTCTCGACCTGCCTTATAGCTTCGGCACCATAACGGTCGTACATATGATGTGTACAAGTACCTTTTTGTGGAATTTCTGGTTGTCCTTGTGTATTCTTGCAGGCTCCATTTCCCATTCTGCCTTTTATCAAAGTAGCGTTGGATGTGTTGTAGCTTGTTCCAGGTTCCTCTAAAGCTTCACTCGTACCTCCAGGAAGGATCTCTCCACCTGTTCACACGGTGATTTCCAGAGAATCTCCCTCAGCTGTGGCTTTTGCACAATCCAATCTCACAGATCAGTGTTTGCAGATGAGCCGGAGGGTCAGTATGAAATGGGTGAATCCTCAGGTGTCCGCTCTGTTGACGGGGAAATCACACAATGGTAACCGCACATATATATCTGTATATAAACTCACCACCTTGCTCAATTTTCCCAGGTTGTCTCCACATTGATAATATCTCGCAAAGATATCAAAGCTTCTTTCTTGAGACCGCATTTTCATCAATCAAACAATCAATATATTCAATTCAATTTATTCAGTTCAATTTATTCAGTTAATTTTATTCAATTAAATTCAATCAATTAGATTCAATCAATCAACAATTCAATCAATTATTCAATTTCAATTAATTCATCAATATTCATCAATAAATCAAATTAATCATTTTGGATGACTCCTTGCATAAGCCCTTTCCCCAATGATATCAGGACAGGTCCATCCATTGACTGAGATCGAATTTTATCGGTCGTCACCTCTGGTTCGTACCTCATGTCAATTGATGAATCACCGTCCTGTCCTAGGGTCATATCTGACATATTTCCCCATTTTGCCTGGTCTCCACAAATTTTCTTTGCAACCACTAAAGGCAACTCATCCTTCATTCGTGAGACAGCCAAAATGGATGGCAGATATTAAAGTTCATTGGAAAAAATATCTCATCATTTTTCCTTTAATAGTACCCAAAATCTCTTGGCAATTTAAATTTCGTAAAACTCCTGAAATAAGACTGTAAAATTCCTTCAATCATGCTAAATTTTGAAACTCCATCGCTTGTAACACCCAATTTATCCCATAGGGCTTGAAAGTTCTTTCCCAAGTTCATGCAATCATTCTGCATTTGAACCCTATGATATCATTCATAATAATCATCATGATTTTATAGTCATGGTCATATCATAGTCATCTATTTAAACGAACATTTCCTTTATCACCACAGCTATGTGGTATAATCAACACTAGAATAAAACTGTACTTAGCAACAGGCTACCTCATGGCCACTTAGTATACCTATTGACAATAAGTCATAACAATATCGAATAATCATTGAACAATTAAAACATCGCTTCTACTGCTCCAGCCGCAGCATTCGTCATTTTGTCTGCTCATCCGCATGACCAAAACGAAATAAAGGGAGCTCAACCATTACACAGCGCTTTTAATGGCGCATGCCATAGGACCTCAACGCAATTTCGACTCGGCCAGAAAAACGAGCAAATTTTGCAGGATGTTAACTGGAATTAGTCGTGAAAATATATCCAAAATACACAAAAATACACACCCACAAAAATAAACAACAAAACCCAAACAAACCCAAGGTCGACCCTCTTACACAGTAAATTACATCATTTCAGCATCGTATTGATTGCTGAAATATTCCAGGGTTTATACACACCTTAAAAGAGGTATGCGTGGTGTTGCCCCCTCCCACGTTTATTCCAGGGTTTATACACACCTTAAAAGAGGTATGCGTGGTGTTGCCCCCTCCCACTTTTAATTCCTCATTAAATTCCTCATTAAATTCCTCATTAAGTTACTTATTAAATTACTTATTAAATTACTCATTAAATTACTCATTAAATTACTTATTAAATTACTCATTAAATTACTCATTAAATTACTTCTTAAATTACTCATTAAATTACTCATTAAATTACTTATTAAATTACTCATTATAGTTTCAGCATTGTATTGATTGCTGAAATATTCCAGGGTTTATACACACCTTAAAAGAGGTATGCGTGGTGTTGCCCCCTCCCACGTTTATTCCAGGGTTTATACACACCTTAAAAGAGGTATGCGTGGTGTTGCCCCCTCCCACTTTTAATTACTCATTACATCGTTTCCATTAAAAAAAACATCGCTTTTACTGCTCCAGCCGCAGCATTTGTCACTTTGTTTGCTCATCCGCATGACCAAAACGAAATAAAGGGAGCTCAACCATTACACAGCGCTTTTAATGGCGCATGCCATAGAAACTCAACGCAATTTCGACTCGGCCAGCAAACGAGCAAATTTTGCAGGATGTTAACTGGAATTAGTCGTGAAAAATATATCCAAAATACACAAAAATACACCCCCACACCAATAAACAACATTTATTCCGTTCAACAGAACAAACATTTCCTCTATCATGACATGCATGTCTTCAAAATTATATGACCAAGAGAAAAAGTAAAATTAATTAAAAACTGCGGGCAGTGATGATCCGGGGACCATACCGCTCCATCCTGATTGGACGAGTGCGTGCTAGAGTCGTTAACAACGACAGTCCAGATCCGATTGTTCAAAATTTCAACTCAATCGATCGAAAAATGAACGCAGGGATGCATTTTAAAGGTGCAGTGGCACTAACTGAGTTGCCACGAATATGGCCACGAAATTGCCAATATGGCCATCACAAAATATTTTCCCTAATCAATTGGCTCATAGCATAACCAATCTGCAAGTATCTCATCCGAAGATGTATCTCTGAGGAATTTTAATTATATAAGTCATTTATAAATCAACGAGTTAATTTATTAAATGATTAATCAATAAATCAAAATTTTCCTTGGCAGCCACATCACTTGGTCAGTGTCATGTCCAAATATCAGCTTCCTTACTCAAAAGGTGCCTGAGTTAATGTAATGTAATTACTGTAATAAGATTACTGCAATTACTGTAATGATTACTGTAATTACTGTAATTACCGGAACTGTAATTACTGTAATTACCTCAGGTAATTACTGTAATGTAATTACTGTAATGTAATAAGAAATGTAATTAATTAAATAAGTACTTCTATAATCGCTCATAATTAAATAACTCGTGAATTCTTATCCGGTTTATTTAACATTTGAGTGTCCCCAAAACGTTGGAGCAAAACGTTGCAACAACGAAAGTGAAACGTTGTGGATTATCCCAATGGATAATCCCAATGAATCACAATGCAATCCCATTAAAATCCCATATCTTGTAATACCTTGTAATACCCAACGTTGGAGCAAAACGTTGCAACAACGAAAGTGAAACGTTGTGGATTATCCCAATGGATAATCCCAATGAATCACAATGCAATCCCATTAAAATCCCATTAAAATCCCATATCTTGTAATACCTTGTAATACCCAACGTTGGAGCAAAACGTTGCAACAACGAAAGTGAAACGTTGTGGATTATCCCAATGGATAATCCCAATGAATCACAATGCAATCCCATTAAAATCCCATATCTTGTAAAACCTTGTAATACCCAACGTTTGAGCAAAACGTTGCAACAACGAAAGTGAAACGTTGTGGATTATCCCAATGGATAATCCCAATGAATCACAATGCAATCCCATTAAAATCCCATATCTTGTAAAACCTTGTAATACCCAACGTTTGAGCAAAACGTTGCAACAATGAAAGTGAAACGTTGTGGATTATCCCAATGGATAATCCCAATGAATCACAATGCAATCCCATTAAAATCCCATATCTTGTAAAACCTTGTAATACCCAACGTTTGAGCAAAACGTTGCAACAACGAAAGTGAAACGTTGTGGATTATCCCAATGGATAATCCCAATGAATCACAATGCAATCCCATTAAAATCCCATATCTTGTAAAACCTTGTAATACCCAACGTTTGAGCAAAACGTTGCAACAATGAAAGTGAAACGTTGTGGATTATCCCAATGGATAATCCCAATGAATCACAATGCAATCCCATTAAAATCCCATATCTTGTAAAACCTTGTAATACCCAACGTTTGAGCAAAACGTTGCAACAACGAAAGTGAAACGTTGTGGATTATCCCAATGGATAATCCCAATGAATCACAATGCAATCCCATTAAAATCCCATATCTTGTAAAACCTTGTAATACCCAACGTTTGAGCAAAACGTTGCAACAACGAAAGTGAAACGTTGTGGATTATCCCAATGGATAATCCCAATGAATCACAATGCAATCCCATTAAAATCCCATATCTTGTAAAACCTTGTAATACCCAACGTTTGAGCAAAACGTTGCAACAACGAAAGTGAAACGTTGTGGATTATCCCAATGGATAATCCCAATGAATCACAATGCAATCCCATTAAAATCCCATATCTTGTAAAACCTTGTAATACCCAACGTTTGAGCAAAACGTTGCAACAACGAAAGTGAAACGTTGTGGATTATCCCAATGGATAATCCCAATGAATCATAATGCAATCCCATTAAAATCCCATATCTTGTAAAACCTTGTAATACTAATATATATAAATATAAATATAATTCCCTTTCCCGGTTCCCTGTCGCTCGCCGAGCGCCGAGCAAGTCGAGTGCTTTGACCAAGTGCAAAAAAAGAAGTACTTTATACGTGTACGGGTGGGTAAACGAGTGTACCGGCCTTACACGTCCTGGAAGCAGATGGTCGCAAGGTGCACGCTTGCTCCGTTTGCTTCCAGGTCACAGTAAGACCCTTAATGACCAGCGCAAAAATACGTATTTACAGAAATCATTTAGAGAAAAAAAACACGAATAATAGCTACAATCGTTTAAAACGTTCCATCTTAACAATACAAAAAATGGTTCTTTGGGTAGTAGCCACAGCACCCGGGAGTACCAGCTCCGCAATGGTTCTTTGTGATCCACTACCCAGCACCCTAGACCAACTCAAATGGATCTCTGTGTCGCGAGCACATCACCGGAGCCAAAAGGTCTCATCTATATCTTCCTTCTGAGGGCTCTCCTGCCCCAATAGTGCGCGGAGAGGCCCAAACAAAACCACTTTCTCCATATACTGTACATACAAAATAATTATACACCGGTTCGTATATCATAATGGTCAATCCACAAGAAGCCATGCTTACCTTGGCGACCTTGTCGATGTCCACTTGATCCACGTACGGTAGCCACCAAGTTGTTGGAGAATGTGTTAAGACTCAGGAGACTCCAATATGACCGAAACAGCTTTATAAAGTAAGGATTTATTATCATTTGGTAAGTCACTTGTTTCAATTCAATAAAGACTACAATAGCTAAACGGATTGTTAATTCAAGTCGTTGGTTCTTCTTCTTTGGCCGGTCCTCTCTCAGCGCTGTTCATAGGGTTCCGTTCCGTTCCGTAGGTCAGAGCTTATCGTGGCAAGTGCTGCCCTTGGCTCAAAGTCCCTTCCGTTTATATCGGCACACTTCAGTTAATCCTCTGTCCGCTGAACTCGTAATCTCTTCTCCGCTGACGTTACTGGTCGCCTTCCTGGCACCAGCTAGCCCCCCTCCTGCTGTGAGTTCCATTTATCAAACAATAGGGGGGTGCTCCAGCCTGGGGCTGTGACCAGGTGTTTCAAGAGATTACCATGTTCGTGCACATTCCTGACTCATTTACAAACTCGTCTTTCACAGAGTTTGCATGTAAAATGTATTTGCTTTGTTACCAGGTTAATTAATAAGTTACCAGTGCCAATTAATAAGTTACGCTGAGTTACACTTCCACAATGGGAACACCACACACATCGGTTTATCTGGATTATTTTGAACATTATGCTATTCGGCAAGTCACAATGTATGCTGAAAGGGTTGTCTTTGCTTTTTGAGTTGTTCCACTCATACATACATAATTAGATCACATGACTGTGTGTAGATGACCTCATAAGGGACATTTGCACAATTCTTTACAGAATATTTCACCTTTAAAACACTGGAATGCAGATAAATGTTTTTTTTCTTAAAGCAAAACATTGTCTGATTTTTGCATTACAAATGTGTTGTTTAGTCATGCGGTGCATGCCCGTCTGCTAGACAAGATATAGCTGGCTGTTGCTCTTCTTTTAAGTGGTTATTTTACCTCAACTCACCCCTGCAAACAGGTGGTCGTCATCCGATGAGAGCAAATAAAAACATCCAGCAAGATGACTCTGGGTACATCATGCCTGTGCCACTAAAGTTGGTGGATTACTTTGTACGTACTTACATCATCTTTGCCATCCACTTTGCCTTCACTCATTACATACCTGCCTGACTCAAAGCGACCAAGCAAACCGATTACTGTGCAAACCAGACCGCTCTACGTACATACACTGCATTCTTATATTTATGATGTACATGATGGTGATTTTTTTTTACTAATCCAAACTCTGATCTCCATCCATCATTATTTCCACCATGATCCCCACAACCTCTAAAGGCACATCCATCCTCCATCTACATGCAGCGCGTATCATCTTTGACCTTTCCTAGAAGCCCATGGTATTCACTGATCCAACGCTCACGACAACAAGTGATGCTGCCAACGTGGCTGTTTCTGTACCAACTGTGACGTCCGACCGCAGAACTACATCACATCATCTTGTCTTTCGCCGACTTCTACTCCACTTTCCTTACATTATTTGGTCTGTGACACTTACTAGGTTCTCCTCCTTCATCATCACACATGCCCACACGGCCACATCACCTCCACCTTTTCCTCATCCCTTCTATCATTCATTGCATAATAGGGAAAGATGATATGATTGATGGTTGGGATTACTCAAAGATAATCACTGCTATGATTTCTGGAGGAATGTAGACTCTACACTGTTTTGATACCTCACCAAACTGGCATACAGTTCCTCTGCACTGGCAGCTGTAATCATAAGGTTATCTGCAAACAACAATTCCAATGGCAAGCCTCTTCTTGCATGTGCATACAGTACATGGATTACTTCAATAAAGAGTACAGCAGATAGATGACAAAATTGTGCCTTTGATGATAAAACCAAGCCACTTGGCATGATGTAAGGAATATTAAATATATCCCGAGGGAATATTGTTGGCTATTGGGCCATTGCACATTTGTCCTGTGGCAGCCATTGTGGTGAAACTGATTGAAACCATAAACATAATGACATAAGCAATCCTGCTTCAAACTGTATACATCACGTTTATTCGATCTGAAAAATACCAAACAAAAAAGGCATTTTACATTACGTCATGAAACATTAGGTGATGAAACTTCTATTGACGTTAGGTCATGAAACATATATCTTGACGATCATCATGACTTCGACAAATCATTAATTGCACAAATCGATCATCCATCTTACTATAATTCACCAAATGTCCGTCCGTCTGTCTGTCTGCCCGTCCGCTCCCAGGTACCGCAAAAACGGCTGAACCGATCGCAACGATACACCTCCATGCCCGTGAGATTCCCACGTGTGACCCCACTAGTATTCATAATACAATGTCCAACACAGTACAACGTTCATTATAAGAAACAACATTGATGCACAATGTCCACCATTTGTCCATAAAAGCATCACTTTTCCATTCATAAACTCACTTCTTTGGAAGGATGCTGGTAGGCCTATCTCTCGGTTTAGCAAACAAAAGCAGTTTAAGATGAACACTCTCTAAACTACATGGTCCAATTTCCTTCAAACTCTGCAAGCACTGTCTCCACAGATGACATATTTTTCTGGTCTACCCACCGAGTTAGAGACATCACGACTTTGAGATTGTTCCACACTCGTGTACACGTGGTCACATGACGTTGTTTGCATCGACCTCACAACAGTGTGTCACAAAAAAACATTATTCCCAAATATCATCCATTTTGATTTCCTCCATGAAACATCTTCCCCCCGATGGGGAATACACCTCATCTAGTCAGCTAGTTACCTTCTGCTGGATATATAACAGCTATCTTCGTGATTGGTCGCCGATACTCAGTTGACCATTCTGTGCCTTACTTTGACATTCCTGATTTTTTTCCGTCAGAACCAGGATACACCTGGACAACACTCCACATATTCCACTTTCTACTGACAGCATTTGCGTCAAAAACCATGACCACATCGTCTTCATGAACATTTAGTCTCTCCACATTCCACATTTTTGTGGCACCAACAATGGGAACATGTTTCTGGTCCAGCGTCTCCAAAGCGAATCGACTACCTTTTACACACACTCGACTCGATGCCTCGGATTGCGTGTCTCTCTGAAGGGTCCTTGAGGGACTTCACTCGATGCTCATCTGAGCAGCATATCGTTTGGGCACAGATACACTCCACCATCTGGGTAATTGGGAACATGGCCAATGGCACATTGGTTGGCTAGGTTTGCTACATTCAGGCATGTGTATCGTTCAAAGGGCGTTAAAACCTGATCTCCGATGGCCTTTCTCAGTGCAAACTTACAGCCTTTCACCAGGGATTCCGCAGAGCCATTCTGGTGTGACGCTGCTGGGGTGATAAACCTCCAATCCATACCTCGTTCTGCACAAAACTCTCAAAGTTGATCATCACTCCATCCCTTTATCTCTCTACATTATAAAAGAAAGTTTTTGTTTGTTTGTCTGCGCAAGCTAATCTCCTGAACGGTGAAAGATAGAAGGAAACCTCTCATATATAGGTTCTCAAAGTGGTCCCTACACGTGATCCAAACTCTGATCTCCATCCATCATTATTTCCACCATTATTACCCCCCAGTGGGCACTGGGAACTTTCAGGGGGGCGCTCGAGAGTCCACGGGTGGTAGGGTGGCACTGGCTGATTTGGGGGGCACTGGCGATTTAGAGGAGCAGCGGTGATTTGGAGCACTCATTGGGCTTCCTGCAGTCTGAACAGGTTACCCAGCGCCATTCGGCAAATTGGCCATCCAATCAACGACCACATTCTTTCCCCCTTCGCATGGTTTTTATGATCCCATATTCGCTGATGTCGTGTCGGTATTTTCTTGTCCATACATGCTCATGCAACAAACATGATAGTGTGTGACACCAGTGAAATACTATTGCTTGCCACAACACTAATTTTTATCACGTGGTGCCATTTCAACCAATCGGCTTGCAAGAATCTTTTTATGCAGGATATAATACTGTTGCAGTTTTAGAACCCACACTTTCTTTTAAATATCCCATCATTAAAAGGTTAAAGGTTGCACCCCAGAGTTAGGCCACAAGCAACACATAGGCCACCATAGGACTTCAGTTATTTCATTAGTATGTGTTTAGATAAGGCCGTGTTTCCAATAGTTGAATCTGCGTTGTGCCAATTAAATAAGAGTAGGTCCCCAATCCATTCATTTTGCAATCTCCCTCTCCAAGCGACGCCATTACACGCCCTCCAGTCTGCCCTATGGCTCGCCCAATTTGATACGCGCCTCTGCCAGCAGCGGCAGCCTTCGCTGCCCGTGCGCTCGCTCAACGCCGCCATAAGACACGCGGTGAGGCCCGAGAAAGGGAGCGGAACGCCAAGAAGAGGGTGTGGCCACATCATCCAGCCGTCAAAGGCGGAGCCGGTAAGCCCTCACCAGCCAACCAGGGCTGAAGGAACTTCTCCGACAGGCTTGGCTTTTGGGCTCGTGGAGCGTTTTGCTGGTCGAGATATATAAGCGAGCGCAAAGCCCTTTCAAGGACTGGTTGGAGGCGTGCGCGTTGTAACAGGACTCTTTCTGGACGAATGCGTTTTAATTGCTTTGCGAAGGGACTTTACCGGGAGAGCGCACCTTTGGCTTACTTCATGAGATATACGGCGCGCTGATTAAGAGGACTTTGGAGAGGGGGCGTTTGGCACGAGAGAGCACATATTACGTATGCAGCGTACCAGCTTCCCCCCGTTATATACATTGTCCGGACGCGTTCCACTATACGCGGAGCTGCCTGCCAGGTTTCGCCGCTGGACCAAAGCCTGGACTGGTGCCGACCGGAGCCTGGACCCCATCGCCGGACCTTCCACCCAACCATCTACAATCCCCGTGTGAGTGTGTATGTTTGTCCTGGGTACTAAGAATAAGACTGTTTTAAGACTGCCCTGTGTAACTGCTTCTTCCTCTTCCTATCCTGTACATTCTTTCGTTTCCTCTTCTCCTTCTTGTACATTGTGAATAAATTACCCTGTTCTTTCTTGGTTTCCTCTTATCCGATCGCATCCTTCTTTTCTATCATTGGGTAAATGTGGCATGATAGTTACCGCTTATAATCGGGTTTAGTCCCATTGTTAACGGCTCGGATCGCGGATTGCTATCTGCTCGGCATTTTCCATCATATCCGTGGTTCGAGCGGGAGTTATTTCCCTGCTTTACGGTCGGGTTAGTAAGTAGGTATTTGTGACTACTTTGACCAATAACCCTACCTAATACCGACCGGAAGGAGCGTATAACTTCCAGGACTCGGGTCGGCAGGACTCGGGTCGGCCAGATAGAAAGACAAGGGGATTAACTCCCCCCCCCCCACCCCTCATAAGGGGAGAGCGCTGATGTCCGAGATCCGTAACAATTGGTAGTCAGGAGTTGGGATTTTGAACCTGGGACTAAATTTGTTTGACAAAATTTTGGACACCAATTGTGCTATTGGCCGCAACAATTGGTGTCGGGGAGTGGGATTTGGACCCGAACCAAATTTTTTATATTTTGAAAAAATTTGGTCAATTACGAGCGGCCGAAATTTTATATAACATCTAAATTTTGAATCATGCCATGGATAACCATGGCGATCGGATGTGGGGGGAAATGAGGGGGTAGAGGAAGGGTTAGAATTAACCCAGGACCCCAGGGAAGAACAATTGGGAGAGATGGAGGAGGAAAATGAAGAAGGTGCGGTAGTGGGGGTTGCAGGCGCACAAAATGGCGGCGCCTCGCACGTGGCGACGAGGGCCGCGCCCTCTGCGCAAGTGGGATGGACGGATATGCAAGCTCTCATGGCGCAGATTCAGGCAGCCATACAAATGGCGGGGGACAGGACGCAGGAACAAATTGGGGGATTGAGTAAGGAGATGGGAGAAATGAGGGCCGATAGTAAGCAATTGGGAAATCAAATTGGGGGATTGAAAGAGGGGTTAAGTAATTTGGAAAACAGAATGGGGGAGCAATTGGGAAGTCAAATTGGCGGGATTAGAAAGCAAATTGGGGGGATTCGAGAACAAATTAGGGGGCCATTTGAAGGTCGTGGGTGGCCAAGCCCAGGAAATAAATGAGGGGTTAGCGAGGGAGAAAGCCAGATATGAGATAAAACAGATGGGGGAAGGACAGAGACAGCAGATCAAGCGGAAAGGTTGCGGGGGTATGCGACGGGGTAGCGCGGCTTGAGAAGCGCGGGGAAAGCGAGGCTGAGCAAGGCATGGTTACGTGGACCGGGGTAGAAATCACGACTCGGGGGATAGAGAAGCCGATGACCGCAGAATTAGAAAATTTGATTTTATAAGCGCCAGCGGTCGTCGAGCTTAATAAAGAAAAAGAATTAATTCAGATTGAAAAAGAAATAACTGACATTGGGATTGGAGAGACGGCAGGCATAGGGGCATTATCGGAGATGGAGATGGAATGCGCGCAAAGTTTGGATTCGCATAATGATGCCGTACTTCTTAACCAAATGGAAAGTTTGCAGGTGGTGGAGGAGCGAAGAAGAGGAAGCGCCAAGGTGAGTAGGGTGGTGTATGGCACGAAGAGGTTTGGCGCGAGAGGATTTTTCACGCGCTTGGGATCCCGGCATAACCCGGGCGCTCGTAGAAGGTCTGTGGTGCGCTGTGGGAATGGAAATGGCACGCGTGTGCGAATGGCGCCGGAGCGCGAGTATGAAACCGAGAGCGAGGGAGAATGCACAAGGGAGTGTATGTGTGAGAGTGAGTGTGATACAGAGAGTGAGATGGATGGAGAGAGTGTGCGAGAATGCACACCTGGGATGGATGAGGAGCGTGTGCGAGGAAGCACACCTGAGTTGGTTGTGGAGAGTGTGTGGGGATGCACATCAGAGCACGTGATTAGGTGTGTGACAGGAGATTGCCCACCCGTGGGTAGGTGTGCACTGAGTGAGTGTGCAGCAAAAGAGTGCACACACAGGGGTGTTACAGAGGATGTAACCAGAGAGTGTGCAAGTGGTATGGGTGCGCCAGGATGTGTAAGAGAGAGGTGTGTAACAGAGTGTGCGAATAGAATGAGTGTGCCTCGGTGGTGTGCACCTGAGTGTGGAGCGAAAGAGAATGCACGAGCGAGTGCAATGACGGAGTGTATGGGATGTACGAGAGGCGTTAGAGCGCAGAGTTTTGCGAGAGAGAAAAGGAACGCGTGGTGTGAGCATGTGAGTCGAGCATCGACGCTGACCGGGGCAGCGCTTAGGCCGACGTATAGCCGACGCGAGCTCTCGGGGCATGGTGTTCTTTGTGTGCTGCGGGGGCCGGCGGGCATCGTTGCCGCGGCGCTTCTGCAAGG
Source organism: Myxine glutinosa (assembly GCF_964187855.1). Lineage (NCBI taxonomy): Eukaryota > Metazoa > Chordata > Myxini > Myxiniformes > Myxinidae > Myxine > Myxine glutinosa. Next base: position 208,919,197 of record NC_136261.1, on the reverse strand, counting down.
AGCACCATGCACGATTCGGGCCGGGTCGCGCCCTGTATGGTCGGTGCCGCGTCGTAGCGGCGACCGACACGATTCCGGGGGAGAAAGGCCAGGTCGGACCTTCGCCCCCTGGCGGGCGCGGTGTTCCGACCGGGGGAGGTTGGGTCATCGGGCCGGAGACCGAAAGGGTCCGTGCCAGGATGGACCTTGGAACCTTGGCCCGAGTATGCCTCCTCCCCAGAGTCGAAAATGCCGGACGGACCCAACCTACAGGAGACAGAGCATCCGCACGCATTGCTCGGTTTATCGAAGCCGAGCAGTAAGATTGTACTCCCGCACCAAGAGGCTCAGAGTAGTGGACGAGTAGTAATGGCGATAGTGATGTAGAGGGAGGGTAGCTCTACCATCCCTCACATCCTTGGGGCAAAGGAGCTGTAGTTTTATGGGGTTTGGCGGTATGAACTAGCCAGGGAGGGTTATGATAATGTTTAGGATCTAGAAATGACTATAGGTGACCAAGAGTTAAGTCGTGACATTGTACGAGTAGTGGGGACGTAGGTAGATTAGATGGTTGATAATGATGAGGGATGTGCGTAGTATAAGGGATGACGGGGAAGCATGAGTTTTAGGGGGAAACCAGTTAGCTAGATGATGCTGTGTGTGTGAGAAATAGTGTTGAGACAAGTGGAATTGTGGTTGAGGTGTGTGAGCACAAAAGGTGTGCCAGAAAAGAGGTGGGTGGAATAAATGGTGTGGAGTGAGTGGAGTGTGGAATGAGTAGTGTGGGTTACGTGGCATGGAGTGTATGGTGCGAAGGAGTGGATGGGGGAAGGATGGACCCCCTTCACGAATACCCGGTGGAGGGTAGTTTAACGTTAGGTAGACGGAGTACGAAAAATTGGTTGGATATTGATATCTGTGGTGCGGAAAGTAGCAGAGTACTGCTTGGATGGGTGCATTAGTGTGTGTAATGGCTGGGCGTGTGGCTTGTTAGTGCATATGGTTGGTTGAGCACTCCGCCACTGTGAGGATGTCGGCCAGGTGAGGCCGCAGGTGGGCTCTGGGAGCCGGTAGTTGTGAGTGGGTGCCTGAGGATCCCGGGTGTGGATCGGGCAGCCCAGTGCCAGAGAGGGCACCGAGTGGGGAGAGCGCCAGAGGGCCTTCCCCAGGTAGTTAGGTTAGGGCAGGGAGCAGGTAAGCTCGGAGGCAACTGCAGTGGTGGAGGTGTGCAGGTGGGTAGACCCACTGGGAGAGGTACACGCCACAGCCCAGAAATTGTGCGAGGGCACCAGGAGATGAATCGGGGGAGTGAGACCCCAAATTGAAAAGCACCACAATTTGGCCAATGGGAATTGGTTTTTAGAACCCATAGTGTAAGAGGGCCAATGGTTTGGCCGGAGAAAGACCCCGGGTAGTGTAAAGTTGTTAGTCATTTAGGAAATAGTTAGGATTGATGAACCTGTCGCACCATACGCAGCCACTTACCTGTGGTGATGATGATGACTCCACACCTGTGTTTTCTTTGTTCTGTGTGCAGGAAATGAGAATTGCTGTGAGGATTTGTGAGACGCATCACGACGTGGATGAGACATTGGGGTGATTCCATCTCTCCCTCCTTAGGAGGGACTGATGATGAATTGGTAATGGCAAATTTTGATGTTCAGTTGGAGATGGCAAATTTTGATGAGAGTTGAAAATGGCAAATTTGATTGGTTAGGAGGGAGAGAAGACGAATTTGGTATATGGGAGGAACGGGGAAGACAGTAGGGATGTTTGTTGATTTGTAAAGTAGATGTTTATGGGTAGTGTTGTGTTTTGTGGATACAGTAAGGGGTAAGGGAGGGGCCATGTAGGTTACCTGGTGGGGGGGGGGGGGCGTACGGTAGGAACGTACCTGTCTCACCTGGTTCCCATGTGCCCCTAGTGTGCATTACCTAATGTTGCGTGCACTTTTGCGCCCTTACCAACTTACTCACTTGTCTGCTTCTTTTGTCTCCCACCTCCGAGGATCTGGCTTTGGGGCAGAGAGAGAGGAGAGAGAGGTGCTGGCTCCGCAGTTGTGGGCCTGCACTTTCGCTGCTTGCTGCCGGGATCGATACACCATATGGACCGCAATTTTTGTGGCCACCCACAATGGACCGCAGTTCTTTTGCGGCCAAGCACCACCCGTGAATGGACCTATGGGTCAACGTGGCACCTATGCCATACAAGGTGAACCACTTTTAGTTGACACCACTGAAGGCCACAATAAAGAAATGGACGCGGTTGGTGCCTTTCTTTATTTTTGAAAGAAGCCAGAAGGCCAAGTGCACCACATGAAGAGCAAGAGACACCTGCAGGGTTAGGGGTTGTTGAATTTATTTTTATTCATTGAACAATGGTGACTGCACCGATTGGTGCTGGGGTGGTGCTTTTGGTGCTGGGAAGGGATGCTCTGCACATTATTAAAGGCCGTAGGCCACAGAGCACTCGTGGGTTGGTGTATCGATGCTGGCATGCGTGCTCTCTCTATGCATAACATCTGCATGTGTTCCTCCAAAAACAGGTCCTGGATCGTAGTGTAAATAGCAGCGTCGTCTTGTAAATAATGCTCCCCACCGGCTGTATGTTTAGTTTGCGAATGCTTTCCGCAATTCGGTTATCCTGTGGGTGTGTTTCTGTGAGGAGAAGGGTGCAACGTCGCAGGGGGACATATTTACTCATTTGTGAATATCTGTAAAACTGTCGCACTCAGGGTAGAGTTAATAGTAGAGGGAACTACATCTGAGTGCCACACTAAAATAGGTAAAAATTTATCGGGTCGGGACGCCCCGAGGGTAGAGAAGGGTGCAATGTTGCGGATATGGGACTTGGCTTCAATATCTGCTTGTAAATACTCCCCTATTTCCCCAATACTCCCCAACTATCCCCAATCCCCCATTCCCTAGTCCCATTGCCTGTAAACAACACTCTGTAGAACCGACCTTCCCCTTTTCCCCATTAAATGTCGTGCCCAGGTCCACCGCATCTCACGTAGACAACTTTCGGACATCTTGCTAGTTATTCTTAGTCTATGTCAGTTAAGGACTCGTTTCCATTAATTCTGACTCTTCGTTGCACCAGAATGTGATTATATGGCACCAGTAGTGAGTTTAGGACCTTCCCATACCTCCTCCCATCTTCTTTCCCAAACAACAACTACAACAACAACTACAACAACAACTACAACAACTACAACAACGGCGCGCGCGGGGAGTGTGCGTCCTCACTCCGGCTCGGTTAGCCGCCATTACCCATGCGCTCCACGGGGTTACCACGAAGGGGCTGGCTGTCAGCTCCTCGTCAAGGGCGGAGCCTGGTAACCCCCCCGCACCCAATAAGAAGGGCGGACCGATTCCATCTGGGGCGGAGCTAACGAGCCGAGGGCGTGTCACTCCCCGCCGGATATACGCAGCGACTGACCGGATGTGACGTCAGATGCGCCCCCAGCTTGGAGAAAGAACGTCACCTTCCAGCGCTGAGAGAGAGACCTCCCGCATCTCTGGACCGGACCGGGTCGATTCTGTCCTTGAGCCAAGAGTGCACCTTGAGCCATCGATACCCACTTTCCTTGCCATCAATCCCCGTGTGAGTCAGCCTTTGTCCCGTTTATCTGTCGTCTGTCGGGGTTAATATAAGAGTGTGTCTAAGTGCCTATCTTACTATGCTGTACCTCTCGTCTCTGTAGTCTAACCTTCCGCCCTAATATAACCTCCTCCGGAGGTCTTGAGAACTGAACCCCTGGTGTCGTGTCATTTTAATCCCAGCCGTTGTGTCCTTTTCCTTCATTGAGCTAGCGTAGCGCGACTTCGTCAACGTTCGAGTATAATCGGGTAACTTGTGCGGACACGGCGGCCATTCCGCTCGGCCCACCATAACATCAGAGTCGTGTCTGTAACAATATATATATATATATATATATATATATATATATATATATATATATATATATATATATATATATATTACTATATGTACATGTATATAGATTACTATATGTAGATGTATGTAGATTGCTATATGTAGATGTATGTAGATTACTGTATGTAGCTGTATGTAGATTACTGTATGTACTTATATACAGATTACTATATGTAAATGTATGTAGATGACGATATGTAGATATATGTAGATTGCTATATGTAGATGTATGTAGATTACTATATGTAGCTGTATGTAGATTACTATATGTAGCTGTATGTAGATTACTGTATGTAGTTGTATCTAGATTACTGTATGTACTTATATACAGATTACTATATGTAAATGTATGTAGATGACGATATGTAGATATATGTAGATTGCTATATTTAGATGTTTGAAGATTACTCTATGTAGATGTTTGTAGATTACTATATGTAGATGTAGGTAGATTACTGTATTTGATGTATGTTGATTGAAGAACAAAATGTTTTGATGTATTGGTGTATTGATGTATTGAACAAATGTATTGATTGATGTATGTTGATTGAAGCTGAAGGGAAAGGTGTATGCTGCATGTGTGAGAAGTGTTATGATTTATGGGAGCGAGACATGGGTAATGAACGTAGAGCAGCAACGAAGGCTGGAAAGGGTGGAAATGCGAATGGTTCGATGGATGTGAGGAGTATCGTTGAGAGAGAGGAAGACAAATGATGAATTGCGAAAGATGATGGGAATAGAGCCTGTGACTGATGCTGTGAAGAGGAACAGGTTGAGATGGTTTGGTCATGTGTTGAGGAAGGATGAAAGTGACTGGTTGAGAAGAGTGATGGAAATGAATGTAGAAGGAAGTAGAGGACGGGGAAGACCGAGAAAGACTTGGCTAAAGATGGTGGAAGAAGAAATGCGGGCAAGGGGGTTAACAAGGAGAGATGCAGAAAATAGGGCAAAATGGAGAAGATTGTCATGGGGACCGCAAGGCTAACCCCCGCTCTAGCAGGGAAAATGGCCTTAAAATGCATGTTGTTGTTGTTGTTGTTGATGTATGTTGATTACTATATGTAGATATATACAGATTACGATGTCGAGATGTACAAACATTGGAAAGCGATAGCAAGCCGCTTGGTAATGGAACACACTCCTGTTTATTTGTTTTTGTTCTGGGGTTATTTACAGATTTAATGGTTGAAAAACATCAGGAATGCAATTCGAATCAATGCACATCTGTTGCCATGGGGATGAACGGACGACGGAATGAATAATTAGCTCCATTCGTTCAATTGAAGGATATACTTTGAAAATTAAAATATTTAAATGACCGTTTATTATTAAAAGTGTTCATCTAGTAAATGTTAATTGTTTTAATTTTGAATTATCTTCTCTTAATGTTTAGTTATTTATCATTAAACTGTTCCGATTTCGTCATCCAATGACGTCATTGTCGCCGTCACAATGGTTCTCGGTGTTGTATAATTGACCCACAAACGCTGTTCCACTCATTGTTCGTGAGAAGAGAAGCATGAAGTGTGTATCTCTGATCATTGTGCTATTTTTGTTTGTACTGTCGACCATTACCATCTCTCACCCCATTTTCCACCATGGACGCGGTGACGTCATCAAAGAGGTAAGTTTTCAACTGAGTTTCTTTATGGAATTCTCCCGACATTTATCGACCGAGTTCTCTGTCCAATGTTGTAGATTAGATTAATATAGTGTTGATGTAACGTCGGCTTGCTGGGCCGAATGACTTCCTCCTCCTCCTGCGTCAAAGTTCCTGTCGTGTCCTTCATGTGTTCAAGTACCGAGAAGGTTCGCTCGTTCGACACGTTCGTGCCCCTTTTCCACAATAATGTCGACCCCGTGCGGTGGGCGTGGGCGTTGTGCGTTTCCGGGATGTTTTCTCTGTCCGCGTTTGCGACGTATCGACGTCATGCCGTACTTGGCGCCCTTCTGCGGAGGTTTGAACGGACGGTTCGTCTCCTGTTGTGGAACCTTCGAGCAGCTCGCAGTCGGACATCCCGCGTTTTCGTGTTGTGGGGACGTCGTGAGGTGAAGAACAGGTTTATTTATTTCAGTGGATCAGTTGTTCACTGACGGAGTAAACTTATAATAAAATGTTCTTTGAAAGGTTAAATTTAGTGATCCGATCTGACGTAAATTTAAATCCCTTGGTGATTATGTTTTTAATGTTTCCGCCGACAAAGTCTCCGGAGGCATTACGTGTTCGGGTTGTCCGTCCATTCGGGATAAACCGCGTTTTTCTCAGCAACCATATGTCCGATTGAGACAACTTTCAGGGTGGGAGTGACACCCATGCACAATGTCTTCATGATAATTGTGACGTCATAGGTTACGTTGTATGGCAACCATCTTGGATTAAAAGCAAATAATTTAAAAATTATTTATCGGAAACTGCTGAATGGAAAAATTTGAAACGGCACATTGTCACGTACTCCCAATGGAGAACAAAAGCATGACAATGATGACATCATCGGTGAAGTGGTATACCAGCCAAAAATGTTTCAATCGAATTCCTTGTCCTAAAAATCTGAAATTGCATGCCTATGATCTATGACCCATTTGTATTGAAATATTAAATTTATGACATCATAGGTCACATGGTTTGACAGCCATATTGGATTGAAGGAAAATATTAAATAATTATATCTCCGAAACCGCTCACCCTATCAATGCGGGATTTTACAAATATCACATAACAGCACTGTTGCATATAGTTTGAAAATGATGATGTTGTAGGTCACGTGCTTGGGCAGCCATCTTGGATAGAAAAACGAACCTTATCCGATCAACACGAATCCTCACAAACGTGATGGTGTGGCAGCCATATTAGCTTTAAAGCCGATATTTAAACAAAATCCCTTCTCTGAAACTGCTTCACCGATCAATGTGAAACCTGACATGTGATACTTGAGAACAGCTGAAGGGATTGAAATCAAACCTCTATTTTTTGGACAGTGAACCAGGGCATCTACCCCTTGTGGGACTATTGGCGACAGTCGCATTCTTCGAGTTTTTTTTATGGGATATGGCCCACCACAAAGCCTATAGGGCCACTCGAGGTGGGGGCTACACAAAGAAAACAAAAGCAGAACAACCAGCCCCTTGGATTGAAACAAGACAAATGAAGAAAGTTGTCTATGCACAGAACAAAAAGGGCTGGGACGGGTAAACTAGTCTTCTTTGAGACAACAGTGCCTCTACCCCCATTTTTGGAAGACTGCCAACCAAGGCTAACGAGCTCAACCCACCCGGGTTTGGGATCAGAGTTGTCCTTCTTCTAGGCAGATTGCCGGCCAAGGCTAACGAGTTCCACCTACCCGGAGCAAGCTTGGTTTTAAGATGCCAAACACCCGCCTTTCACACCTCCACATTTAGTTAAAACAGGGGTCGGCACGAGAAGCCATGCGGTAGGAGTTTGATCAGGAGAGGCTATTTGAGACGCAGACAATATGGGATATTTTATGGATGAGGAGTTGCTCAGTTCTCCACCACCATATTCAGTGAAATATCTTTCATTAATAATCAATTATTATTTTCTTAATAACTGAAATATCGTTCCGACCTGCTGTCTGAAGGTATGATCGCACACACATCACTCCACAAACACACACACTTTGATCGCAGAGGATATAAATGATACCAGGACAGACATGCACACCCACCTGAACATATACATACTTCATAACAAGCCAGATCAACCACCTACACAACAACATAGCAATCCACAAAACCTCATATGTAACCACACTCCCACCAGAACAAATCTATGACTGTTGAGGAAACGCTGATCATTTGTGGCCACTTTGGTAAAATATCTTTCGTTAATTCTCAATTTTTGTTTTCCTGTGTCCATCACACAGAAGGTTGTGTCTGTGGAGCCCCAAGACATTCCCTGGTCTTTGTGTAAAACCATCCGTAACATCCTTCTACCCTCTTTTCTGAAGGTATGATCGCACACACATCACTCCAGAAACACACACATGATAATCCTGGAGGACGTAAATGATACCAAGGCAGACATGCACGAGCAACAAAGTGTGTCCACACTTTCAACAGACAAGAGCAACCACATATGTGACCACACTTCCACCTGCATAAATCTATGACTGTTGAGGAAATGAAACGCTTTCAGGCTCTCCAATTCAAAGGAATCGGAGGGGTCCGTTTGAACCATTACTTCTTGACTGCACCACCAATGGCCACTTGGGTTCATTGCACGCTTCCTAAAAGTTTTCAGTGTGCGCATTTGTGACCTGTGGACGTCACGGCGTTATGATATAACGCACTCAAACTTGGCATTCTATAAATCTCATGGTGGTTCAACAGTCAATTCATCTCCTGCGCTTTGCGTGTTGAGGACTCAATCTCCATCCCGAGTTTAGGTGTTGTGAGGACGTTATTTAGGCTAAGAACATATTTATATATCTCACAGGATGAGTTGTTCATTGATGAAGTAAATTTACATCCTGCCAGTCCTCACATGTGGATTATTCCAAAAGAATACCACTCGTCCAATCCTACCCAGAACACCGGGAATCTCAAACCAAACGATTATTGACAAAATGCTCCTCTGAGTGCCTCCTTACCCTAAACATTTATCACCATTTCAGTGAAATATCTTTCATGAATCAATTCTTCTTCTCTTGTGTCCATCACACAGGAAACTGTTCCATCTGTTCCTCAGAAGAATAAAGGAGTTTTCAGCTATTTGTACAATGGCATTTATAACATCGTTCCGACCTCCTTTCTGAAGGTATGATCACACACACATCACTCCAGAAACACACACACTTTAATCCCAGAGGATAAAAATGATACCAGGGCAGACACCCACAGCCACCTGAACATGTACACACTTCATACCAGGCTAGGACAACCACATACGCATCAACATAGCAATCCACAAAACCTCATATGCAACCACACTCCCACCAGAACAAATCTATGACTGTTGAGGAAACAAACACTTTCCAGGGTCTCCAGTTTAAAGGAATCGGAGGGGTCCGTTTGATCTGTCACTTCTTGACTGCACCAACAACGGCCACATTTGGCCTGTACAGTGGTCGTTGCACGCTTTCTGGAAGTTTTCATTGTGTGCTTTTGTGACCTGTGGATGTCATTGTGATATGACATAATACACTCAAACTTGGCACCCTATGTCATGGTGGTTCAACAGTCAATTCATCTCCTGCGGTAGAACCTTCGAGCAGCTCAAGATCTGACATCCCGCGTTTGGTAGTTGTGAGGACGTTTTTAGGCTAAGAACAGGATTATTACCCTGCGCTCGTGAAGCAAAATGCGGGGTTAAGCATTCATACGCGTACGTGTGTCGTGTGCCGTGTGCTGTACGTGTGTGTGTGCCGTTTTCCATACGTGTGTGTGCCGTGTGCCGTATGTGTGTGTGCCGTACGTGTCTGCATTAAAAAAAATTCATTTTCTCGGCAACTGTTCCGATTGACACGAAATTTTATCACAGAAGCTCCCCCGCCTGTATAATTTTTTTATTCATGATTATGACGTCATAGGTCACGTGGTACGGACGCCATCTTCGAAAAAGGTTACACTTCGAAATCTCCCAAACCGCTCAATGGAAAAAATTTAAACATGGCTCATTGTCAAGTACTCACCATGGGGAATAAGATATGTTGATGGTGATGTCATCGGTGCCTTAATTATGACGTCGTAATTTGACAAGTACAACGCTTGATCTGATCAAGATGAATAAAACAAAAATTCCTCTGCAACTGTTAGTCCGATGGACACGAAATTTTCAGAATATGTGCGGCGGCTCCTGTAGAATTTTTAAAATGATAATTGTAACGTCATAGGTCACGTGGTACAGACGCCATCTTGGAAAAAATCGAAAAAAGTTACACCTCTATCTCCGAAACCGCTCCATGGGAAAAATTGAAACATGGCTCATTGTCAAGCACTGCCCTTGGGGAATAAGATGTGTTAATGATGATGTCATCAGTGCCTTCGATATGATGTCATAATTCGACAAGTACAACACTTATCCAATCATTGTGAATTTTTTTTCTCAGCAACTGTTGGTCTGATGGGCACCAAATTTTCACCACAGCAGCACCTCCTCCTGTAGAATATTATAATGATAATCATGACATCATAGGTCATGTGGTACAGGCGCCATCTTGGAAAAACCGAAAAATGTTGCACCTCTATATCTCCAAAACCACTGCATGGAAAAAATGGAAACATGGCTCATTGTAAAGAACTCCATATGGGAAATAGGTGTTAACGATGACGTCATTGGTACCATAATTATGACATCATAATTCGACAGGGACAACGCTTAGTCTGATCAGTTTGAAATGTATTGAGCGTGATCTATGCAACAATTCTATTGGAGAATATAAACTTATGATTTAATCGCTCACATGGTCTGGCAGCCCTATTGGATCTAACAAAAAAAAAATGTTCAAAAACAGAAGAGTTGGCTCGCAACAAGTTGACTGCGCAGGGTAAGTATTCTATGAATACCATCTAGTTTATTTCAGAGGATGAGTTGTTAATTTGTGAAGTAAATTTATAATAAAGTGTCCCACAAAAGGATAAATTTCGCGAACTGTTGTGCCAGAAAGTAAGAGTTCATCAATGGAGATCTTGGTGAAATTCTTTTGATCCAAGACCCTACTCCTCCCTGAACCGAATTGTGATCAGCACTTGTACTCTTTTGGGTCGGACCTGCATTCTCAACCTGACAAATGCATCACAGAAGGGATGATGAGTTTACCTTTCCTGGTGTTGTTGATACATCCTGCAGTGCTCGCGTGTGGGTTATTCCAAAAGAATACCACTCGTCCAATCCTACCCAGAACACCGGGAATCTCAAACCAAACGATTATTGACAAAATGCTCCTCTGAGTGCCTCCTTACCCTAAACATTTATCACCATTTCAGTGAAATATCTTTCATGAATCAATTCTTGTTCTCTTGTGTCCATCACACAGGAAACTGTTCCATCTGTTCCTCAGAAGAATAAAGGAGTTTTCAGCTATTTGTACAATGGCATTTATAACATCGTTCCGACCTCCTTTCTGAAGGTATGATCGCACACACATCACTCCAGAAACACACACACTTTAATCCCAGAGGATAAAAATGATACCAGGGCAGACACCCACAGCCACCTGAACATGTACACACTTCATACCAGGCTAGGACAACCACATACGCATCAACATAGCAATCCAGAAAACCTCATATGCAACCACACTCCCACCAGAACAAATCTATGACTGTTGAGGAAACAAACACTTTCCAGGGTCTCCAGTTTAAAGGAATCGGAGGGGTCCGTTTGATCTGTCTCTTCTTGACTGCACCAACAACGGCCACATTTGGCCTGTACAGTGGTCGTTGCACGCTTTCTGGAAGTTTTCATTGTGTGCTTTTGTGACCTGTGGATGTCATTGTGATATGACGTAATACACTCAAACTTGGCACCCTATGTCATGATGGTTCAACAGTCAATTCATCTCCTGCGGTAGAACCTTCGAGCAGCTCAAGATCTGACATCCCGCGTTTGGTAGTTGTGAGGACGTTTTTAGGCTAAGAACAGGATTATTACCCTGCGCTCGTGAAGCAAAATGCGGGGTTAAGCATTCATACGCGTACGTGTGTCGTGTGCCGTGTGCTGTACGTGTGTGTGTGCCGTTTTCCATACGTGTGTGTGCCGTGTGCCGTATGTGTGTGCCGTACGTGTGCCGTATGTGTGTGTGCCGTACGTGTCTGCATTAAAAAAAATTCATTTTCTCGGCAACTGTTCCGATTGACACGAAATTTTATCACAGAAGCTCCCCCGCCTGTATAATTTTTTTATTCATGATTATGACGTCATAGGTCACGTGGTACGGACGCCATCTTCGAAAAAGGTTACACTTCGAAATCTCCCAAACCGCTCAATGGAAAAAATTTAAACATGGCTCATTGTCAAGTACTCACCATGGGGAATAAGATATGTTGATGGTGATGTCATCGGTGCCTTAATTATGACTTCGTAATTCGACAAGTACAACGCTTGATCTGATCAAGATGAATAAAACAAAAATTCCTCTGCAACTGTTAGTCCGATGGACACGAAATTTTCAGAATATGTGCGGCGGCTCCTGTAGAATTTTTAAAATGATAATTGTAACGTCATAGGTCACGTGGTACAGACGCCATCTTGGGAAAAATCGAAAAAAGTTACACCTCTATCTCCGAAACCGCTCCATGGGAAAAATTGAAACATGGCTCATTGTCAAGCACTGCCCTTGGGGAATAAGATGTGTTAATGATGATGTCATCAGTGCCTTCGATATGATGTCATAATTCGACAAGTACAACACTTATCCAATCATTGTGAATTTTTTTTCTCAGCAACTGTTGGTCTGATGGGCACCAAATTTTCACCACAGCAGCACCTCCTCCTGTAGAATATTATAATGATAATCATGACATCATAGGTCATGTGGTACAGGCGCCATCTTGGAAAAACCGAAAAATGTTGCACCTCTATATCTCCAAAACCACTGCATGGAAAAAATGAAAACATGGCTCATTGTAAAGAACTCCATATGGGAAATAGGTGTTAACGATGACGTCATTGGTACCATAATTATGACATCATAATTCGACAGGGACAACGCTTAGTCTGATCAGTTTGAAATGTATTGAGCGTGATCTATGCAACAATTATATTGGAGAATATAAACTTATGATTTAATCGCTCACATGGTCTGGCAGCCCTATTGGATCTAACAAAAAAAAATGTTCAAAAACAGAAGAGTTGGCTCGCAACAAGTTGACTGCACAGGGTAAGTATTCTATGAATACCATCTAGTTTATTTCAGAGGATGAGTTGTTAATTTGTGAAGTAAATTTATAATAAAGTGTCCCACAAAAGGATAAATTTCGCGAACTGTTGTGCCAGAAAGTAAGAGTTCATCAATGGAGATCTTGGTGAAATTCTTTTGATCCAAGACCCTACTCCTCCCTGAACCGAATTGTGATCAGCACTTGTACTCTTTTGGGTCGGACCTGCATTCTCAACCTGACAAATGCATCACAGAAGGGATGATGAGTTTACCTTTCCTGGTGTTGTTGACACATCCTGCAGTGCTCGCGTGTGGGTTATTCCAAAAGAATACCACTCGTCCAATCCTACCCAGAACACCGGGAATCTCAAACCAAACGATTATTGACAAAATGCTCCTCTGAGTGCCTCCTTACCCTAAACATTTATCACCATTTCAGTGAAATATCTTTCATGAATCAATTCTTGTTCTCTTGTGTCCATCACACAGGAAACTGTTCCATCTGTTCCTCAGAAGAATAAAGGAGTTTTCAGCTATTTGTACAATGGCATTTATAACATCGTTCCGACCTCCTTTCTGAAGGTATGATCGCACACACATCACTCCAGAAACACACACACTTTAATCCCAGAGGATAAAAATGATACCAGGGCAGACACCCACAGCCACCTGAACATGTACACACTTCATACCAGGCTAGGACAACCACATGCGCATCAACATAGCAATCCAGAAAACCTCATATGCAACCACACTCCCACCAGAACAAATCTATGACTGTTGAGGAAACAAACACTTTCCAGGGTCTCCAGTTTAAAGGAATCGGAGGGGTCCGTTTGATCTGTTTCTTCTTGACTGCACCAACAACGGCCACATTTGGCCTGTACAGTGGTCGTTGCACGCTTTCTGGAAGTTTTCATTGTGCGCTTTTGTGACCTGTGGATGTCACGGTGATATGACGTAACACACTCAAACTTGGTGTGCTATGTCACGGTGTTTCAACAGACAATTCAACTCCTGCAGTAGAACCTTCGAGCAGCTCAAGGTCTGACTCAAGGTCCCCTTGACATTTGTACACAGTCTGACATCCCGCGTTTGGATGTTGTGAGGATGTTTTTCGCCAAAGAACAGATAGATTGTCATTTTCCCCAGATAGATTGTCAAATTTCAACTCGTTATTTTATCGTCCATGCGTTATTGTTTTGATTATAGTTACTTTTGGTTTGAATTTCCTGTAACTTGTAATTATTTAATCGTGTTCTGCTCCTCGTGTGCGGCCTTGTAGTTGTACCCCTGTCGGTGTTTGTTATCTTAATCGTGTTTTGCTTGGCTCTTAGTTTTTTTCCCTTCTACCCCGAACATAATACTCTGTCTAACGTTCTAAATCCCCACCTCCCCCCCCCCCCCACCCCCAAAAACCAAACAAACAAACAAACAAAAAAAAACATTTATTTTCCTTTCTCCACGTGTACTGTTGACTCATCCTGTATTTTCTGTCCAGGTGTGCTGTTCGCCCCGCCCCCATTAACTCCTTGCCATCCACCGTTTGCCCTTCACGTGACTCGTGGTGGTCCCTCTCGGCTCTCCCCCCGTTGGTATTTTTATGCACATAAGGTTGTTCACGGTTCTGTTTAAATATTATTTGAATATGTATAACCTTTCCCCTTCAGTGTTTTACTCAGTGGTATTTTACAACACGCTGTTTTTCTTCCTATTTAAAAGGCTTTTCTCAATTTCCTCTCCAACTCATTCCACCTCAAAAAAAAGAAATTCAATATCTTATACGTCTCCCTCACTACATGGTCTAAATTCACATTAATTCCATCCCTCCTCCATCATTCTGAACCGGATTGCTAACTTGAAAATCACAACAAACCCAATTTGTTTTCAATGTTCGTCTTTCATTAATCATCCACTTTCTAAACTCCCCTCTTGCCCCTCCCATCCAAATCCCTCCCCTTGCACCTACACTCCTAAACTCCCCCCTTGCCCCGCCACTCTTAAACTCCCCCCCTACCCCTCCACTCCTGAACTCCCCCCTTGCCCTTCCACTCCTGAACTCCCCCCTTGCCCTTCCCCTCCTAAACTCCCCCCTCACTCCTCCCCTTCAAAACTCCCCCCCAACCCCTCCCATTCAAATCTCCCCCCATACCATTCCTCTCCAATTCTCCCTCCTCCTCAAAGCTGCCTCCTCCCCACTTCGTCTCCCTTCTATCTCATACCTCCACCCCCCCAACCTTCTTCTTTCCTCTGCCCCCCCTCAAACAACACCTCACTGTGCCTCATCCCTTCACCTTCAAACCTTTCATCCTCCTCATCCTTCCCTTTCTTGGAACTCTTCTGCAATCGCTGACACACTAACAACTGCTCTCCCTACCTCCCCCTCTCATCCTTCATCTTACCCTACTCCTCCCCTCCCCTGTCCTGTACCCGATGCTCCCCCTCTCTCTTCATTAACGGTATGGACCTCAAACATCCGGGGCCTTCGCTCAAACCTGACTGATCTCTCCATACAGGTTGCTTCTGACAATCCAGACTTGATCTGCTTAACAGAGACTTTCCTCCTTCAAGATGTCTCTGATTCCTTAATATCTCTTCCTGGTTACTCCCTCCTCCGGTATGATAGACCTGAGCCTCGGCCTGGTGGTGGGGTGGCTATCTTTATCAAAAACTCTCTTCCTCACTCTCCTTGCACTGCCCTCTCTCCTCCTCACCCCCAGGAGTACCTCTGGCTACGGCTTCCTCTCCGCTCCCACCTTTTGTTCATATGTGTTCTGTACCGTCCCCCAAACAGTGATGACTCCATCTACATTTCACTGTCTGACAACATGGACCAACTTCTATCCACTCATCCCAACTCTCTCTTCCTCATATGTGGTGACTTCAATTGTCATCATGCCACCTGGTTGGGTGTGGGTTCCTCTCTCACCAGTCTAGGCCCCTCAGCAAAGGACTTCTGTGACTCACTGGGATTGACACAATCTGTCAATTTCCCGACCCGGATCTCAGCCAATGGAGTATCTTCTCTTCTAGACTTGGTTATGACTAACTTCCCTGCTAATGTCTGCTGCTCTTCTTCTGCTCCAATCGGTTCTTCTGATCATGTGCTTGTCAAAGTGGACATCTCTCTGGCCATTCTCAGAGAGCCTCCTCAGCGTCGACGAGTCTGGCATTTCACTCAGGCCAACTGGGACGGTCTTCAAGCAGCCATCAATCGTCTGGATTGGTCTCCCATCTCCACTGCCTCTGACATCAATTCTTCCTGGGAATTCTTCCAGGGCAAACTGATCTCTCTCATGCACAGATTTATCCCATCTCGCCTTCAGTTGTCTTACCCTTCCTCCCGTCCATGGTACACTGAATCTTGTGGTGAGGCAGTTGCCCTGAAACAACTTGCCTTTGCCTCTTGGAAGGCTAATCCAACTGAAGGAAATCTCAGTTCCTTCCACCAAGCTCGGAACAAGTGTGTGTCTACCCTCAGGAGTGCCAGGAAGCACTATCTCTCCTCACTCAAGAATGAACTCTCAAACCTGTCTCCTTCCTCCAAATCCTGGTGGCGTCTGGTCAAATCCGTTTCTGGTGTTTGTTCCCCCTCCATCCCCTCCCTTACCTCAAATGGCCACACAGTTGACATCGCACGTGACAAAGCCGAATGCCTCAACTCTGTGTTTGCCTCAAAATCCTTAGTCCCAAACCCAACTCTCTCTGTTCCCACCTTTCCCAGTCGAACCAAACTGCTCCTGGACTCTGTGACCTTCTCTCCTGACAAGGTGGAGGAGTTTTTGTCAAACCTCGACTCTGATTCTGCAACTGGACCAGATGGCATCAGCCCACAGGTCCTAAAATCCTGCTCTGCCACTCTATCTCACCCTCTCTCTGTTCTTTTCACCCTATCTTTTGCTCAAGGTCATCTGCCAGCATCCTGGAAATCAGCAAACATTACCGCTTTACACAAAAAAGGTGCAAAAACAGATCCTTGCAACTACAGACCAATCAGCCTGCTCCCAATTATCAGCAAAGTCATGGAATCCATCATTGCTTCGGATATGAAATCTTTCCTCTTCTCCAATGGCTTGATCTCTGATCATCAATTTGGTTTCAGACCAGGTCACTCTACTCTGGACATGCTGCTTCTGCTGTCTCAACAATGGATGGAGGTCCTCAATGCCAAACAGGAAATCAGAGCTGTCTCCCTTGACATATCACGTGCCTTCGATACGGTCTGGCACCCAGCTCTGCTCACCAAACTCTCCTCCTATGGTATCCATGGAAATCTCCATGCATGGCTTGCGGACTTCCTCTCTGGTCGTAGTCAACGTGTGGCCCTGAATGGATTTCTCTCATCTCCCCTTCCCGTTCAGGCTGGAGTTCCCCAAGGCAGTGTGCTGGGCCCTGTGCTTTTTCTGGTCTTTGTCAATGATCTCTCCGACTCTCTGGAAAATCCTCTGTATCTCTTTGCTGATGACTCCACTCTCTGCCGCTCCATTCCTCTTCCCTCAGATCGGCAGTCTGCAGCCTCCTCACTCTCTGAAGACCTGGACAAAATCACAGACTGGTCAAACATGTGGAACATGTCTTTCAATCCTGACAAATCTCACACTCTTACTATGTCACTCCGAAAAGATCGACTGGACAACCCTCCCATCTACTTTCTCAACAATCCTCTCCAAGAAGTTCTGTCGCTCAAGCTTTTGGGTCTCACCATCTGCCATGATCTTTCTTGGGAAACCCACATTTCCAAGCTGGCCTCCAAAGCCAGTCGCCGACTAGGCATCCTCCGTCGTGCGAAGTCCTTCCTAGGCACACCTGAGCTCCTCACCACACACAAGGCTTTCATCCGCAGCTCAATGGAATACTGTTCTCCCCTATGGGCCGGTGCTCCTGCCTCACACCTGGCTCGGCTTCACGCTGTTGAATCCAAAGCTTTCAGAATCATTGGAATCTCCCGCGATGAAGCTATCTCTGAGGGCCTTTCACTCACTCACCGCAGGCAGGTAGGTGGTCTTTCTGTCTTCTACCGACTCCTCTCCGGCCTTGCTCCCCCAGATCTCTCTGTGCTCTGTCCCCCAAATATTCCTACAGGTCGCACAAGATCTGCCAGCCACCCTCTGATGGTTAAACTGCCGAAATCTCGGCTCTCTGCTCACCTTCACTCTTTCATTCCTCTTTTCTCCCGCCTCTGGAACAAACTCCCACACTCACTTCAATCACACTCCTCCCTCCAGGTCTTCAAAACAGCTGTTCACCACCATCTCTTATCTTCCCCCATCCAAAACCTTGATCTTTTCTACCCCCACTAATTCACCCCAGATCCACCTTGTTTGAAATTCCAACTTCTTTCCTGGAAGTCTTGGCAGGGTCCATATGTTTTATACCTCTCCCACCCCCCCCCCCCCCCTTCCCATGCCTTCCCCCCAAAGCCCTCTCCCTCCCACAGTTCTCTCGATGTCTCCATGTCTCTCAGTCCCTGCTCTCAAATGTTGTGTTTGTGTCCTTCCCCCTCTCTCCCCATCTTGTCTACCGCTCCCGATGTTACTTGTTTTGTGTGTCTGTTTGTCTTTCTGTGTGATTAATGTTCGCTCTTTCACGAGCCTCGATCTTGTATACAAAAAAAAAAAAATAATAATAATAATAATAATAATAATAATAACAGAATTATTTATTTCAAAGGATGAGTTGTTCATTTGTGAAGTAAATGTATCATGAAGTATTCCACGAAAGGATAAATTTCACGAACTGTTCTGCCAGAAAGTTGAAGTTCATCACTGGAGATCTTGGTGATAATCTTTCGATCCGAGACCCTACTCCTCCCTGAACCGGACTGTGATCAGCACTTGTACTCTTTTGGGTCGGACCTGCATTCTCAACCTGACAAATACATCACAGAAGGGATTATGAGTTTACCTTTCCTGGTGTTGTTGATACATCCTGCCAGTGCTCACGTGTGGACGATTCCAAAAGAATCCAACCACTCGTCCAATCCTACCAACAACACCAGGAATCTCATACCAAACGATTATATCGATAAAATGTTCCTCTGAGTGACCCTTACCCTCAAATTTATCACCATTTCAGTGAAATATCTTTCACGAATCGTCACTTCTTCTTCTCTTGCATCCATCACACAGGAAGCTGTTCCATCTGTTCCTCAGAAGAATGAAGGAGTTTTCAGCTATTTGTACAAAGGAATTCAGAACATCGTTTCAACCTCCTTTCTGAAGGTATGATCGCACACGCACATCACTCCACAAACACACACACGATAATCCTGGAGGACATAAATGATACCACGACCAGTTGGTCATGCATGTCTGTCCATGATACCAGGGCAGACATGCACGACCAACAAAGGGGTCCACACTTTTCAACAGACGAGGGCAACCACATATGTAACCATGCTTCCACCCGCACAAATCTATGACTGTTGAGGAAACGAAACACTTTTCAGGCTCTCCAGTTTAAAGGAACCAGTGGGGTGCATTTGATCCGTTACTTCCTTGTTGCACCACCAATGGCCACTTAGATCCTGTGCGGTGGTCGTTGCATACTTGCTGAAAGTTTTCATTGTGCGCATTTGCGACCTGTGGATGTCACTGCGTTATGACGTAACACACCCAAACTTGGCGCCCGATCTCATGGTGGTGCAACAAACAATTAATCTCCTGCAGTAGAACCTTTGAGCAGCTCAATGTCTGACATTCTGCGTATGGGTGTTATGAGGACGTTTTTAGGCTAAGAACAGGATTATTTATTTCAGAGGATGAGTTGTTCATTTGTGAAGTAAATTTAAAATAAAGTGTTCCAGGAAAGGATAAATTTAGCGAACTGATCTGCCAGAAAGTTAAAGTTCATCAATGGACATCTTGGTGATATTCTTTCGATCCAACACCCTACTCCTCCCTGAATCAGACTGTGATCAGCACTTGCACCCTTTTGCGTCACACCTGCATTCTCAACCTGACAAATGCATCACAGAAGGGATTATGAGTTCACCTTTCCTGGTGTAGTTGATACATCCTGCCAGTCCTCATGTGTGGATGATTCCACTTGAATACCACTCGTCCGATCCTACCCAGAACACCAGGAATCTCATACCAAACGGTTATTGATAAAATGCTCCTCTGAGTGCCCCCTCACCCTCAACAACATTTATCACCATTTCAGTAAAATATCTTTCATTAATTCTCAATTCTTGTTCTCTTGTGTCCATCACACAGGAAACTGTTCCAGCTGTTCCTCAGAAGATTATATGGGATTTCAGGTATTTGTACAATGGAATTCATCACATCGTTCCAACCTCCTTTCTGAAGGTATGATCACACACACACATCATTCCAGAAACATGCACACTTTAATGCCACAGGATATAATTTATACCAGGACAGACACGCACACCCACCTGAGCATGTAGACACTTCATAAAAGGCCAGGACAACCACATATGCAACAACATAGCAACTCGCAGAATCACATATGTACTGTTGTGGCCAAAAATATTGGCACCCGTGCACTTCTTTCAAACAATGCACCATTTCTTTCAGAAAATTGTTGAAATTCAAAAAAAAATGGTTTCTACAAATGTACGTCTTTGGTTTGCAATGGAACAAAACAAAAAAAAGCTGAAGATATTCCTAAATCTTAGCTTATTCCACACAAAAATCCTAAAATGGCCTGGACAATATTATTGGCACGTTTTAGAAGTTGTTAGAAATATTTGGATTTCGAGCAGGTGATTCTCCTTTACTTTGGAATTGAACTCACCTTTGGTGAGTTGCAGGTGCCTGCAATGTAAGAATCATGCATTCAACCAGTTTGAATGGAGAAAAGAAAGAAAACCAGAGAATTGTCTGAGGAGGTCAGACACAATATTGTAGCCAAGCATGGACAATCTCAAGGCTACAAGTCCATCTCCAGAGACCTTGATGTTCCTGTGTCCACCGTACGCAATGTTATCAGGAAGTTTTTGAGGCCCATGGCACTGCAGCCAACCTCTCTGGACGTGGCCACAAGAGAAAACTTGATCGAAGATTACAGCGAACGATTGATCGAATTATGGAGAAAGCATCTCAATCAACTGCCAAACAGATTCAAGCTGACCTTCAGACACAGAGGATATAAATTTCAACACAGTGAGTCAATTAAATCACAACACAGTATGACAATTTCAACTCGCACCATCCGTCGCCAACTTAATGAAATGGGGTTCTATGGTCGGAGACCCTTGAGGACTTCACTGCTGAGAGAGAGACAGAAGAAAGCATGACTGGAGTTTGGCAAAACACACCTGAACAAGCCAAAATCCTTCTGGGTGAATGTCCTATGGACAGATGAGACCAAATAAGAGCTTTTTGGTAAAGCACGTCATCTCTATGTTTACAGAAAACAAAATGAAGCATTCAAATAAAGGAACACCTTCCCTACAGTCAAACATGGAGGAGGTTCAGTGATGTTTTGGGGTTGCTGTGCTGCCTCTGGCACTGGGTGACTTGAATGTGTGCATGGCATCATGAAATCAAGAGATTACCAAGGCATTTTGGAGCGCAATGTTCAACCCAGTGTCAGAAATCTGGGTCTCCGTCGAAGGTCATTGGTCTTCCAGCCGGACAATGACCCCAAACACACTTCAAAAAGCACCCTGGAATGGTTCAAGACAAAATGCTGGACAGTCCTGAAGTGGCCAGCAATGAGTCCAGATCTAAATCCCATTGAACACCTGTGGGGAGATCTGAAAACAGCAGTTGGGAGAAGGCACCTTTCAAATCTGGCAAAACCGGAGCAGTTTGCACAAGAAGAGTGGGTCAAACTGCCAGTAGCGAGGTGTAGAAACTCATTAATGGCTATAGGAAGCGCTTGACTGCAGTTATTTTGTCCAAAGGCTGTGCTACCAAATATTAAGGATAGGGTGTCAATAATTTTATCAACAGCATTTCTTTTTATTTTATGACTTCAAAGGATATATTAAGTTCTGAATGAAAAACAATGGTTCTGTAAAATTAACAGTGAAATAGAGAATTGTGGAGGCCAAATACTTTTGTCCATTTGAACTTAGTTTTTGAGAAAATTGTGAGTTATTTGAAAAAGGTGCGAGGGTGCCAAAATTTTTGGCTTCGGCTGTAACCTCACACCATCCAGAACATATCCCTGATTGTTGAGGGATCACTGATCATTTGTGGCCACTTTGGTGAAATATCTTTCGTTAATTCTCATTTCTTCTTCTCTTGTGTCCATCACACAGGAAACTGTTCCATCTGTTCCTCAGAAGATTATAGGGGTTTTCAGGTATTTGTACAATGGAATTCATCACATCGTTCCAACCTCCTTTCTGAAGGTATGATCACACACACATCATTCCAGAAACATGCACACTTTAATGCCACAGGATATAATTTATACCAGGACAGACACGCACACCCACCTGAGCATGTAGACACTTCATAAAAGGCCAGGACAACCACATATGCAACAACATAGCAACTCGCAGAATCACATATGTACTGTTGTGGCCAAAAATATTGGCACCCGTGCACTTCTTTCAAACAATGCACCATTTCTTTCAGAAAATTGTTGAAATTCAAAAAAAATTGGTTTCTACAAATGTACGTCTTTGGTTTGCAGTGGAACAAAACAAAAAAAAGCTGAAGATATTCCTAAATCTTAGCTTATTCCACACAAAAATCCTAAAATGGCCTGGACAATATTATTGGCACGTTTTAGAAGTTGTTAGAAATATTTGGATTTCGAGCAGGTGATTCTCCTTTACTTTGGAATTGAACTCACCTTTGGTGAGTTGCAGGTGCCTGCAATGTAAGAATCATGCATTCAACCAGTTTGAATGGAGAAAAGAAAGAAAACCAGAGAATTGTCTGAGGAGGTCAGACACAATATTGTAGCCAAGCATGGACAATCTCAAGGCTACAAGTCCATCTCCAGAGACCTTGATGTTCCTGTGTCCACCGTACGCAATGTTATCAGGAAGTTTGAGGCCCATGGCACTGCAGCCAACCTCTCTGGACGTGGCCACAAGAGAAAACTTGATCGAAGATTACAGCGAACGATTGATCGAATTATGGAGAAAGCATCTCAATCAACTGCCAAACAGATTCAAGCTGACCTTCAGACACAGAGGATATAAATTTCAACACAGTGAGTCAATTAAATCACAACACAGTATGACAATTTCAACTCGCACCATCCGTCGCCAACTTAATGAAATGGGGTTCTATGGTCGGAGACCCTTGAGGACTTCACTGCTGAGAGAGAGACAGAAGAAAGCATGACT